>NC_087401.1:16562608-17162608 GCF_031307605.1 Tribolium castaneum | reverse complement strand
TAAAGTGTTAGTCAAATTCACAAATAAAAAATAAAAAAAAATCGTGTTAAACTACATACAGGGTGACCCACGGGTGCGTAATCGGTCTATAACTTTTTTATTATTTGAAATATTGTCATGCCGTTTTTACTATCCGATAAATCGACTTAAAGACAACAAACTAAAAATATTTTTATTGGACACAGGGTGTTGTATACAGGGTGGTGAACCAAAGTTATATTTTTTTAAATGGAACACCCTATATATTTTTGCGTGATTGGATTTTACGCAAAAAAATAATGTAACTTTATATAAACTATAATCTTTTTTCGTTTCGGAATTGTTCAAATTTTTGTTATAAAAATGACCAATTTTTGAAAAATCAGTGCGAAGTCGCCTATGAATATTTTCCGGCAAATTTGCAACAGAAAAATTTAAAATATTTTGTAGTTTTAGGAAATAGTCGATTTTTACTTGAAATACGCAGATAATGTACAGGGTATGCCAAAACGCAAAAAATTTAATAACTCATTTTTTTATCAAATGAAACACTGTGTATTTTTTTACACGTATTGATAGCATTTTTTATAAGCTTTCTTATATGCAGTTTGTATAGCAAATTTACAATATTTCTTAAAATATTCAAAAAAATATTTTTTTTATTTATTTTATTAATAATTCTTGATGAGTGAAATTCATTTATGTATCAGGTAATAATTAGATTACTAGTGTAATTGGTCACATTAGTAGATATCAAAAAATTAATTACTATTTCACTATCAGATTCTACGCTAACAATTTTTTTTGTAATAAAATATATATTTTTTTAAATTCCCGAATAATATTTTAAATCGTTATGCAAATTTTATATCACTAGAAAGTTTGTCAAAAATGCAATCGAAACATAAAAAAATTGCTGGTGTTCCATTAAAAAAAAATAAGTTATTCAACTTTTTGCGTTTTGGCACACCCTGTACATTATCTACGTGCTTTAACTAAAAATCGACTATTTACTAAAACTACAAGGTATTCTTAGTTTTTCCGATGCAAATTTATCGGAAAATATTTATAAGCGACTTTGCAGTGATTTTTTCAAAAATTTGTTTTTTTTATAACAAAAAGTTGAATAATTTCGAAACGAAAAGAGATAGACCCATAAAAGTTTATATAAAGTTACATTATTTTTTTGCGTAGAATCTAATTATGTAAAAATATATAGGGTGTTTTATTTAAAAAATATAACTTTGGTTCACCACCCTGTTACACAACACCCTGTGTATAATAAAAATATTTTTAGTTTGTGGAGTTTAAGTCAATCTATCGGATAATTAAAACGGCACACTAATATTTCAAGTAAGAAAAAAGTTATAGATCGATTACGCAACTTTGAGGTCACCCTGTATTTAAAAAACTCCGAGAAATTTATTGGTGTTTAAAAAACTACAAAAATTTTGGACGTTTTTCGTGCCTTGTAAAGATAATGTTCAACCAGAAACAATAAGTAAATAAATTTACAAATAATAATAAAGCTTAAAAAAACAGAAAAAAGTTTTTTTGTCCAAATTTTGTTATTTTTCAGGTTATTTTCGACGAGATTTTATTTAAAAATGAAATAGATATGATGTTACATACTTTAAGCCTGACTTGTTTTTTTGTAAAATTTTTTTTTTTTGTAAAATTGATAAAATTTTGAGACAATTAAGTCAAAATTTCGAAAATAATCCAAATAAAGCAACATGGTTAAAATTTTCGTTTCCTAGCCTATCAAAAAACATCACTAAAACTATAAAAAAATTTTCAAGAAGTCAATTGGTGCCAAAAAAAACACAATATTTACGACAGTTTTGGTAATATCGACAAATGTATTTTATTTTCTTAGTTAATTTTACGAATTTTCCCACAACTATGTGTTGTCTCGGAACATATTACAATATTAGGTAAATAAAACACACTAAAATTCTTATCAATTTTATTCGAAATGGAATCAAAAATCTGTACACTTAATTAAATAGTCCATAAATATAATACATCGTCAAATAAAAAACCAAAAAAAATCATCATCACGACGTCAGTCTTTTCACTCCACCCACTCCGGATACGTGTCCAAATCCCAAATCGCCGCCCCCAGGAAGGGGAACACGGCGAACAGCACCAGCAGCGAAATGACCGCCACCCCCAGGCCCGCCTTCACCATATCGGTGGAGGACATGTTGCAGGGGGCGGCGGCGATGGCGTTCGGGGGCGTGCTCACCGGCAGGCAATAGGCGAACGAGCAGCACAGCGACGTTGGCAGCATTAGATACAGGGGGTGCACTTTTGCCACTTTGGCCATTTCGGCCAAAACCGGCAACAGCACATTTGCCACGGCAACGTTGCTGGAAAACTGCGTCAGAACCGTGGCAAACACGCACGAAATGACCATCACAGCGAATTTCGGCAATTCCGCCATTCCGTGCAAATGGTCAGCTATTAGTTTACTCATCTGGCTCTCTTTCGAGGCTTCGGCCAGCGCGAAACCGCCCCCGAGCAGGAAAATCAGCCCCCAGGGGAGCTTATGCTGGATGACCTTCCAGGTTATTAACGGGGGTGAGGGCGTTTTCGGCCGTTTGGACTCGTCCTTGCTCAAAATGTAGATGAAATCTGGACGTGCTGGGATTATAAACAGCAAAAGAACGACGATCAAGGCGGCTGTGGCGTCCTTGACCTTGTGCTGGGTTATAAGTTCGGCCCAGCCTACTATAAACTGCGGCTTTCGGAAGAACCAAAGCAACACTGAGAGGCAGAATAAGGCTGCAACAGCCCCCTCGTGGAAGGACATGGGGCCCATTTCGTTTATTTTGGTTCGGATTAGCTTACGCGCCACGGCCGCGCCTTGACTGCCAACGCGGATTTTTTTGGCGTCTTGGGAGTTGGGACGGAACAAGCCCATGAACATCGTCTGGAGCCAGATGAGGGACAAGTACATCATTAAAATCATCATGGGCACGTTGAGCAGCATCCATTTGGCGAACTCTGCAAAATTAATAATTTTTTTCCGATCTAGTAGGCCGGGACTGGCGAATTGGGGGTGGTGCAAGATTGGGTTTGAGTAGTTCTAGGCCTGTGCCAAATTTCGTGGCAATCGGACAAGGCGTTTGGGAGATATGGGGGTGGGGGAGAAGTTTGCGCCACCCTGTATGAAATTAAATCGTCTCAAAAACATACAGTGTGACACATCGTTTCAGGCTGAAATTGACCAATTAGTCGATTTCAGGCACTGAAACGCGTGATTTTGCAAAATGAGTTGGAAAAAATTACCAATTCCGGGGCTTTCCGGGAAACTGGTCTCGTAAATCCCCTTGAAAGTTAAGTTGGTGCCACTTCCTACGATACAGCCCATTCCCCCAATGCTGGCAGCGTAGGCAGTGCTGATAAAGTAGCACATTGTTGTTCGAGTGGGCTTTTTAGGGTCGGAATCAACCGATTCGATTTTGTCATTGTCGTCCAATGAGTTTGATTCGTACATTTCGCCGATTCCTTGCGTTTCGAGTTCTTTGAGTGTGGCTTCGATGATTGGAATCATCATTGCTGTGGCGGCAGTGTTTGAGATCCACATTGAGACGAACATTGTGACCGTGACCAGGCCAAAGTTTAGCTTCCTGGGGCTACAGCCCACCTGATGGAGGCGATTATTTTAATTAGAATCTTGGCGTGTAATAACAATACAATTATTAGGTGATTAATGGTGTTTGTTTGTGCCAAAAATAATTGTAAGAATTCAACTAAAAAAAACATTGTTTTGTGAATTGGTTAATTGTTTTTGTTACGTAAGGTGTTTACTATAAGATGTCAAAAAATTAACAAGAATTTATTAAAATTTGCATACAGAAAATTTTATTTTATTAGAGAAAAATTATCTTCACTTCTGTGATTCATAACTCGAAAACTAAAAGTCGTAGAGCAATGCGGTTTGTTCCATTGAATTCAGCGGCTCATTTTCTGTATTATACCAACTTTTTACGAGATTTAAAATTTTCAATTTTTTTGTTAAAATTTCCTGAGAATACACTACCTTCAAAGAGGTGAAAAAAAATTTTATTTTAAACTCACTCCAGTAAATTTTTATGGACTTCTACATGTCTTAACAACCCACAAAAGTTGTTAAAAGTCTACAAAAAGTCCATATGTTCGATTTTTAGAAGTTTGATTTTTCAATTTTCGTCGCAGTTTTTGTCGATTTTGTATACCCGGAACATTTCTCGAGCAATAGCTCCGGAACTATTAGAGACAACCCCATGAAGTGTATTATCGTTGGAAAGCTCTTTAAATTATCTATTTTTTTCAAAAAAAAATATTGTTCTCCGACTAACAGTTTTCGAGCAAATTGGAGACAAATGCAAAAATTGGTAAAATTTAAAAAAATTTATAACTAAAAAACTATTCGGAATTTGGCAATTTTCTTGATGCCAATCGATTCCCCGGATCATTTTGCATAGATAAGGATCAAAACAGTTCCACTTTTTAGAATAGTTTAGCCGTAAATGAGAAAATAAAAAAAAATAAAAAAAAAGTTAACACCCCCCCCCCAAAATCGGTCAATTTTTAAAGTGTCTCAAAATCAAACAAAATCAATTCTATCTTATAGATTTTGATGTGCTCTTTCCGATCTAAAAAAGCGTTTTCTCTTAGCTCTTTTAGTTTCGCCGTAATTGGCGGTTGAAAATTGAAAAAGAAGTGAAAATGGAAACCTTTTTTTGCGTTTTTCTCAGAAACTGTAAGACTTAGAGCAACGTACAAAAAACCGTCTGATAGCGCCTAATTTTAGCTATTTTTTCGACCAAACCCGGAGCCGCTCCGGGCAACGGTTCCGGCTGCAGAGGCGATCAAAGTTTTTCACTAAAAAAATTCATAAAAAAAAAACTAAAAGTCCTAGAGCACTGCGGTTTGTTCCATTGAATTGTACGGCTCATTTTACATATTATATCAATTTTTCACAAAAATTAAAAATTTAAAATTTTTTGTGAAAAGTTTTATTCAACAAAAAAATTCATAACTCGAAAACTAAAAGTCGTAGAGCAATGCGGTTTGTTCCATTGAATTCAGCGGCTCATTTTCTGTATTATACCAACTTTTTACGAGATTTAAAATTTTCAATTTTTTTGCTAAAATTTCCTGAGAATACACTTCCTTCAAAGAGGTGAAAAAAAATTTTATTTTAAACTCACTCCAGTAAATTTTTATGGACTTCTACATGTCTTAACAACCCACAAAAGTTGTTAAAAGTCTACAAAAAGTCCATATGTTCGATTTTTAGATGTTTGATTTTTTCAATTTTCGTCGCAGTTTTGGTCGATTTTGGGTACCCGGAACTTTTGTCGAGCAATAGCTCCGGAACTATCAGAGATAACCCCATGAAGTGTATTATCGTTGGAAAGCTCTTTAAATTATCTAGTTTTTTCAAAAAAAAATATTGTTCTCCGACTAACAGTTTTCGAGCAAATTGGAGACAAATGCAAAAATTGGTAAAATTTAAAAAAAATTATAACTAAAAAACTATTCGGAATTTGGCAATTTTCTTGATGCCAATCGATTCCCCGGATCATTTTGCATAGATGAGGATCAAAACAGTTCCACTTTTTAGAATAGTTTAGCCGTAAATGAGAAAATAAAAAAAATAAAAAAAAGTTAACACCCCCCCCTTAAAATCGGTCAATTTTTAAAGTGTTTCTAAATCAAATAAAACCGATTTTGTGTTATAGATTTTGATGTGCTCTTTCCGATCTAAAAAAGCGTTTTCTCCTAGCTCTTTTAGTTTGGCCGTAATCGGCGTTTGAAAGTTGAAAATTGAAAAAAAGTGAAAATGGAAACCTTTTTTTGCGTTTTTCTCGGAAACTGTAAAACTTAGAGCAACGAACAAAAAACCATCTGATAGCGCTTAATTTTAGCTATTTTTTCGATTAAACCCGGAGCCGCTCCGGGCAACGGTTCCGGCTGCAGAGGCGATCAAAGTTTTTCACTAAAAAAATTCATAAAAAAAAAACTAAAAGTCCTAGAGCACTGCGGTTTGTTCCATTGAATTGTACGGCTCATTTTACATATTATATCAATTTTTCACAAGAATTAAAAATTTAATTTTTTTTTGCCTAAATTTAGGGTAGCTATTTGTCATAGTGGAAAATTTTTATTTAATAAAAAAATTCATAACTCGAAAACTAAAGGTCGTAGAGCAACGCGGTTTGTTCCATTGGATTTAGCGGCTTTTTTTCTGTATTATATCAACTTTTCACGAGATCTAAAGTTATAACATTTTTTGCAAAAAAATAAGATATGTATTTCATATAGTGGAAAATTTTATTCAATAAAAAAAAATCATAACTGCAAAACTAAAAGTCGTAGAGCAACGCGGTTTGTTCCATTGGATTCAGCGGCTTTTTTTCTGTATTATACCAACTTTTCACGAGATTTAAAATTTTCAAATTTTTTTTTTTGATGAAAAAAATTTTTTTTTTAAATTCACTCCACCAAATTTTTATGGACTTCTTTATGTCTTAACAACCCACAAAAGTTGTTTTTAGTCCACAAAAAGTCCATATGTTCGATTTTTAGATGTTTGATCTTTTCAAGAACAGTTCCACTTTTTCGAATAGTTAAGCCGTAATTGAGAAAATAAAAGAAAAATAATTAAATAATAGTAATAATGAATAAACCGGGAAGTAATTAATAAATTAATAGCTCTAATCAATTATTATTTAAAACAATTACACGAAGAAATGTGTTACGTGTCTATGAATTCTTAAAAATCGTTACTGTCAATGTCAGATGATGATATAACATAATTTATTAAGTAGGGAAAGCTCTAGATATAATACCTACAAGGTGAGTCTGTATCTCAAAAACTAATCTATTTAATAACTAACTTCACATATTTTTCAAAATTCTTCATTAATAAAATTAATTAATATTAATGTCAATCTAATTACGTAAAATATATTATGTAAGGATAGTTTGTTTCTAAATAATAAAATTTCGATTAATGGTATTAATATCAATATTTTTATTTATTTAATTTTAATCATTTTTACAAGAAAATCAAAACGTTAGTATGTCAGAATATTTTTTTACATGGCACACTACGTTGTCCATTTTTCAGAAAAACCGACTTATCTCCGAAACTACCAACTTTTGGAAAAAAGTTTAAGAGGTAAAAAAGATGTAAAACGAGGCGCTGAATAATAATTAGTATCCCAAAAACCAAGCACACTGCGATTTTTTAATTATATGCCTGCAGACGCACAAAATTGTAGAAAAAATTAAATAACTTCCGAACGGTTAAAGCAAATTGCAAAAAGTAAACTGATTTAGAAAGCCTAAAAAGTGCCCATTTAAACATGTACAAATATACAGGGGGTGCCACTTAAAAAAAACACGTTAATGGCTGTACTGTAAAAATGGAACACCCTGTATAGGGCAAAATTATTTTAAAACGTGCACTTAGACTTTCCATTTGCAGTGCCCTTTGATTTATTTCAATATCTCATGACTCATCCTAAGGACGAGTTGAAAATTTTTTTCAAACTCACCAACTGTATCACATACAAGGCCACCCTCGTGTGCAGATTGCAATACTCCACAGCGATGGCAATCACCAGCCCGCCCACAAACATCATGTTCGTCTCCTTGAGATAACACAGCGACGTCTTGTCCGAATCCAAGATGCCCATGAGCGGAAACAGCACCATGGGAATGAGCGAAGTGACCGGAAGCGGCAGCGCCTCAAACACCCAGTAGCCGGCCATCAGCAGCACCACGTACAGGCACCTGAAGGCGGCCACATTGTTGTGCAGGAACACCGGCAGGAGCACCAGAGGATACACCACCACGAAGATGGCCCTCCAGTAGATGCGCACAGCGCGGAACAGCAGCCGGCTGTAGGTGGCCATGTCGAACGTTTTCACTGGAAAATGCAATCAAAATAACAAGAAAATACTTTTTGAGCGAAATTTTGCGCACTTTTGGCGGAGGTCTGTTCGCATGTTGGGCGAGAGAGACTGGGTCGAAGTTGGCGGACGCATGGCTTTATAAGTGTGGTGTTATCAAGCTCGACTTTGAATGATTGGTTTGGTGGTGACCTCAGAGTAATCTTTGTTCGGTTCCGTCTGATTTGTTCCGATTGTATTGACGAAAATTTTATGGGGAAAATTCATTGACCCGTGGAAAAGTGTGGGGAATTTGAGTGCAATTTTCCCGTAGAAAAAAATTAAGTTGAGTTTGTTTGAATTGAGATTCGCACGTGTGGTCTAGAAACGTAATTGAAATTGAGTCTAACAAATAAATAAAAATACATTAGTGTAACGACTTGAATGACACGTGTGATTGATCAATTGTTGCTGGATTGGTATCAGTTAATAATATAAACAACGAGTAATTCGTTATTAAAGAAATGAGAGTAACTTATGACCAAAAATTGAGTCAGTTATTTTGAGAAAAAAACTGAAACGGACGAATTTTTGGTTTTGTAATGACTTAAATTTTTGCAAAACTAGATTGGGACTACGGATATCTAAAAGTTAGGATGAAACGACATCAAATAAAACGTCCCGGTCTTCGATAGTTCCGTAATGTCGCCAGAGGCGCACTTACCGCCAGTTTTCAGAGCATTAAATTTATAAAAATGGTTGTAATTAAATAACGGTTAGCCCAAGGCGAATAAAAAAATACAGTCAGATAGAGCATCAAATTCTCAATAATAGGAGATAAAAGTATTGCAAAAATTATATCTTAAATTGTATTTAAATAAATTTCAAAGTTTTACCAATTTGCACTCGGCCCCATATTTGTCAAAACGCTGCGAATACGGTTAAAGATATAAAAAAAGTGTAAGGAAGAAAGTTGTAGAGAATTAAATTTTCTACAAAAAAGTTCGCGAGACCGTATCTTTATCTTCAACCGTTTAGGCCCCAAAGTCATTCAAAGGCGCTCAAGCGACGAATTTGTTTCGTTTTACCGTTGGTCAAGTAACAAAGTTAATTTATACCTAAACTGTAGAAGATAGAAATATGGTGTTGTGGACCCTTTTGTAGAAAATTTAATTCTCTACAACTTTGTTCTTTACAATTTTTTTGTATCGTCAACCGTATTCACAGCGTTTTGATAAATATGCGACGGTGCGCAAAAAAATATTTAATTTGCCTTCCATCTTATATTTTTGCGAACGCTGCGAGTATGGTTAAAGATATAAAAAAAGTGTAAGGAGCAAAATTGTAGAGAATTAAATTTACTACAAAAAAGTCCGCGACACCATATTTCCATCTTCAACGGCTTAGGTATAAATTAACTTGAACTACTTGACCACCGGCAAATGACGCAAATCTGTCGCTTGAGCATCTTTGAACGACTTTAGGGCCTAAATGGTTGAAGATAGAAATATGGTCTCGCAGACTTTTTTGTAGAAAATTTAATTCTCTACAACTTTTTTCTTGACATTTTTCTTGTATCGTCAACCGTATTCCCAGCGTTTTGATAAATATGCGACGGTGCGCAAAAAAATATTTAATTTGCTTTCCATCTTATATTTTTGCGAACGCTGCAAGTATGGTTAAAGATATAAAAAAAGTGTAAGAAGCAAAGTTGTAGAGAATTAAATTTACTACAAAAAAGTCTGCAACACCATAATTCCATCTTTAACGGTTTAGGTATAAGTTAAGTTGAAACACTTGACCACCGGCAAATGACGCAAATCTGTCGCTTGAGCGTCTTTGAACGACTTTAGGGCTTAAATGGTTGAAGATAGAAATATGGTCTTGCGGACTTTTATGTAGGAAATTTAATTCTCTACAACTTTTTTCTGAACATTTTTCTTGTATCTTTAACCGTATTCGCAGCGTTTTGAAAAATACAGAAAAAAGCGCCAAAAACTAGTACATAAAAAGTAAAATCTGGTCTAAATTGTATAATTTTTGCTTGTGCATTTTTTCTGAATTTGTAAACTAAATGTATTATTCAGAAAAAATACAATAAAAATCGGACATTTTTCGTCCAAATAAAAAAAAATTTAAAACTTTTTTACTTGATACAAAGTAAAAAATCCTTAAATCCGTCTCAAAAGCGGTAATTTGTACTAATTCCAGAGAATTTTTCTACTCAAAAATATTATATTTTGTGCCAAAATAAAGCAGAAAATAGCTAAGTTAAGTCTAAAAATGATAAGTTTTGTGACTTACTGTAAATTTCTACAAAAAAAATCTAAAAAATTTTTCGAAAAATTTTTGAAAAAATAAAAGTGATTTTATTTTACTTTTGGCTAATTTAGTGTTTTTTATTTAAAAATTTACTAAATTTAAGAGGAAAAAAAGATGAGCTACACGAGAAAATACTAAAAATATCATAAAAGAAATTCGGAAAAGTCGCTAGACTACAAATGAAGGAACTTTTTTCGTAGCGATAAGCTCAAAAATTACAAAACAAGTAAGTTAATTACTACCAATAAAAATTCCATTCAAATCGACTGACCCATTGATTTAATAACGTGATTAGAGTGAATTACAATCAACAACTTTTTGCGAACGAAAAATTAGCACAGAACCCAATTCTCCCATTTGTTCGTTGTCACTTAATCGTTTTGATGGCATATTCCAGTTTCAAAACACTTCCTGACTTTAAATAAAATTGTTGATAAGCCAGATCTTAGACTATAACCCGCAAGGGTTCAATAAAAGTGTTCGAATCGCAGTTTTATGCTTTGGTTTATTTTCGACTTCATTGCGGAAATTACGCCAAAAAAATTTAACAAAACTGGGAAAAAAGCCAAAAATTTCATTTTCTCTGCGATTTTGTGAAACCAAACGTAACACAATTGCTGCAAGTCGACAACCTCCAACTTTGACCTCTCTTCCCGTCCAACAGTCAAATATTCATTTCTATTCATAACTTTCAGTGTTTTGCTAAAATGTTAAAACGTAAAAAAATAATTGGGGCAAAATCTGATAAAAAAACTGACCTCAACATAACGTAATCCGAATCAAAATTAAATCACCGAAAGGTCAAAACCGATTTTCTCACACATAAATCTTATCAGCAATTAATAAATCCTGACATGTTTACAATTATTGCAAAATTGTTACAAATTTTCAGTGCGACAATTCGGCCAACACCACACGTGGCGCTAACGACCATTTCCGCCCAATTAAATTAATCAAATTCAATTACCCAATTAAATGAATTATTTCAATTAATTTTCACAGACTTACCGATCGAAAACTGAACAATTCTCACCGCTTTCGGGCTTTAAAAGCACGTGAATTGCTCAAATAGTGCTAATTTTACTTGGAAACACACATATACCGAGTGAAAGAATTTTAATTTAATTTGACGAAAAAAAATTGTCATATCTGGAAATAAATTTAGATAAGATATGCATAAATCTGAATTATTATTAGATTTTTCCATCACAATAACTAATCGATTGTTTCTATTTGTACTTACTTTTGATGGAAAAAAAGCAAGAGTTTTGCTCCACTTTTAGAAAATAACTGAGCAAAATTAAAATAAATGCGGATTAGTTTTGTGTTATTGTCTACTTCTTATCAGCTCGTTATTTCACGAATAATATTTACGTTGCAAAATCAAAACATCTGAATAGAAACATTAATTTTATTAAAAATATGTACAGAGTGACTCACCTAAAACAGCGCTACTGCTCGACTATCTTGGTTTGAAGCTGTGCTAAATAATTTCACAAAGAAATGTTTTTGCCGTTTTGGAAAAAATTTTACATTTTACGTTTCAAGGTCACACTTTGAAATTTATAAAACTAAATTTATTTAATCAAAGTTAGCTGTGTGTCTTCAATGAAGTTGGCAACAGTGAAAATAAGCCCACTTCGATGTCAAATGTAAACTCAAATCGAACTGAAACTTAATTAATATTTGATTTTTTCTAATATTGTTAATTGTTATTTAATTTATTTAATTAATATTTATTGCAATGACTGAATTCTGAAAAAAATTTAAGTGCATAGAGAAAAAAATAAAATAATTAATATAGTATTTTGCGGTACCGGTAAAAAATATATTTATTAGTCTCACCTTGTACAGGGTTAGTCTACTATAAGTATGTTTTTACTCTATCTTAAAAACTAATAATCACACGAAATTTACCGTTTGCCATTAAATATCTTATATTTTTCTCTATGCCTGTGATTTTTTTCAATTTTTTTTTACAATTTTTTATAGTTAGAATTAATTATTTGGTTTATTACGATTAAGAAATTATTTCTAGTGTCATTTAAAAACAAGTAATTCTTAAATGTTGCGATAAAATCTTGAAAAAAGGTTACTAGACTTAAAAAATAATTCATTAAGTAAATTTTGAAAATGAAGGTAATTTTAATGCTCGCAAAAATTTTTGCTTGGAAACGTTATTAAAGCATCGTTGTTTTAGAATAACACTGTAGAAATCATAAAATTTCGATTTATAAATGTTTTCGTATTTTTAATTTTACTAATTAATTAATTTTAATTGTGAGGGATGGTCGAAATTTTTTTAAAAAAATTACATGTATAGAAAAAACCATTAAGAATTTAATGGCAAACGCTGAATTTTGTGCAATTATTAGTTTTTGTGATATAGTTAAATATTTTTAATAGAGACACCCTGTGTATAAATAGGCAATTTTTTTTTCGAAAAGCATAATTTAATTATTTTAATTGAATAAAAAAGAGATAGAAGACTGAAATTTTCCAGTACTGCCAACCCAAAATTTTAAAATCACAGCCTACTTCGAATAGTTAGTTGTTAATTAATGAAAACTTTATCACATTCGTTTCAAACCCAGCTTGTAATTAATGCACCTTTAATTGCGCTAAATTGGGTTAACGTGTCAGTAAATATTTAACATTAGTGTATTTATTTCTCAATAAAAGCAGCCTCTAACCGGTAATTCAAACCGAAAACTTCCTTTTTACCCAACTTAAGTGGCCTAATAAGTGCTAACTCTTGAAAACCCGTTAAATAATAATAAAGAAAAAATGAAACAAACGACGATCGACCAAGGCCATCAGCCTTCTTCCTTTGCAGAATCCCAGCAACAGGTAGTAAAATCTAGAGGCACGTGTGAGTGCAAAAGTTAATTTTTTCACTGACCTGACAGTAGAAAAGCCTTGGCTTTGTTTCCCGATTAATAATTCATTGATTTTCATAGCATTTTTGCGGTAACTGCACTGAGCGCACCTTTGCCACCAACTGATGAAAGACATAAAGCCCAAGAGGATATTTATAGTTCGGACGCCATTTCCGAGCGCTTATTTCGACACCGTGTAAACGAACTTTAATTATTACTCGGCGGAATGAAATTTTTTCGGTAATAAATCACAAAAATGAGACAATGTTTGGGTTTATGGCGGGTTTTACCGCTTATTTTTGGTGCTTCTGAGAAGAAAAATATTTACTTTTGCTCTACAACTCTACTAATGGATTAATTGTCTCTTAATTAATAACAAAACAAATTCATGGATAAGACAGCTGTGCTCAAAATTGCTGATTTTGTGTTTCTATTTTCATTTGTTTTCAAATTTTTTGTACTCACATTTACAGTAACCTGTAATTTTGGACCAAAATAGGTTTCTTTCACTCTGTGTTTACGGGTTTGGAACATAGGTGGTGATGTAAATTACAAATTTAAGAGAATTAAATTTTTTGTAAATTTTAGATCTTCTGTCAAATTGGCAAATTGTTTTTTTTTGAGGTTTGTTTAAAAAAAAACTTTTAATATCTTAAGTCTAAAAGTGATTTTAGTACAATCCTGTGAAAAAAAAATTAGTCGTATCAGGATTCGAACCCGCGACCCTCACGTTCGAATTATTTAATTGTTAAAAAAATAGGTGTGTTTTTGGTTGCTTATAGACTTTTGTACGTTTTTGACCAAATATCACACTTGCTGTAACAATACCATTTATAAAAAAAACAAAATCACACTTTTTTGTTAAAATTTTTATTAAAATAGAGTAAAAAAAAACAAAATAAAATACCAAAATACCTAGGTTCGAAGCCTGCTGAAGGGCTTTTTTTATTTTTTTATAACTGTGACTACAACTAGGTTCAAGTTAATAACAAATTTACAATTTTATCAATCTTATTTAAAAAAATAATTTGGTAAAATGCGACGTTGGTGTTTTTTAGTTATTTATTTTTTCAAAATAAATTTGCCGATTTTTGCATATTCTCAGAAATTTTTTGTAATTAAAATTACAGGTTACTGTAACTGTATGTTTGAAACTTATATGACGGTCTAAACTACAAATTTGGGGACTTTCTGCTTAAAATTTCAAACTAAGCTTTTTTTACATTTGTTTGTATTTTCGATTAGGAGTTTTAGGCCTTCTGTTAAATGGCAAAAACGTTTTAAATTAATTCGTTTGAAAAAAAAAAAAAAGAAAAAAGTTGGTCGTACCAGGATTCGAACCTATGACCCTTAAGTTTGAATTACTTCGATAAATGTATTTCTGGTTGCTTATCGTCTTTTAAACAGACCTTTTATAATTAATTACTAGCTATATTTAAAGTTTAGTGCCTTAATTTTTTTTACATAAAATGTTTTAACGAGTTTTTTTGTGTTTGTTTTTTATTTATACTTTTTTTGACAAAAGGTTTTTAACTGGAAATGTTTTGATTGACTGGTTTTTGACTAACATTAAAAAAACAAAGCAAATTTTCGAAATTTTGATCTCATATTGCATTGTTTTATCTTTTTTTACAAATATTTCTACAAAATCAAGAGTAAATCAGTCATTTCTAGAACAAAATATTTTACTCTTGTGACTTTTTTACAAATTTTTTTGCGAAAAATTGTAAATAGATTTAATAAACCATTTTCTATACGCAATATTCAGACAAAAAAATAACATTTTTTTGAAAAAAGTTGCTTAGTTTGGCTACTCTCTACTAGATGTCGCCCCAATTTTTCGCGTCCATTTTAATGGGTCAACAAACACCAGCAGGGCCGGAAGCAACAATTGACATTTAAACCATGTGGCAACATTTTCATTTTCAAGAAGAAATTGTGTTTTAGTCCAAGAGATGCGAATAATTGTTGAAATTCTCGGAATTAATTACAAGTTATGCAAGGCGATTGCATTCTTGTCGTTTATTAAACCGGCGACATTCTTTACGAGTTATTATATTAAATAATGATTGTGTAACGGCTGCATTCTTGCTTTAAAGGGCAGTACTCGACCGTGAACGGCCCTGAAGTCTGCGTTTCAGTCATAATTTCAATGCATAGCTATTGTTAATCGCAAGCGATTTCATCTCGAATTAACATTTTAATTGATTCGCTTTTTTATTCTTTAAATTGATTTCAAACCGGTCAAAGGTGCCCACTTTCACAAATAATTGGCATTACTTCGTTATTCAATGAATGGGTAATAAAGAATTAGAAAAAAAATTGGGCTCAACCGGGATTTGAACCCGGGACCTCTCGCACCCAAAGCGAGAATCATACCCCTAGACCATTGAGCCTCATTACTTTTCCAACCTCTCTGTCAGTATTTATACTACAAAGTAGCCTAGATTGTAAACCCGTTAAATCGATTTTCGCGCGTCTTATCAGGTTATAAAAACGAAAGGTCAAAGGATTCTCATGAACTGAGCTAAACTTTCACACTCGCAGTTCAGCCGAGTCGAAGAAAGTCACTTGAAGTTTTATCAAGTGACCCTTGACACGCAAACTGTCAAAAAATGTCAAAGCTATATTGATTCAACTTTTTATTTATTTAATTAATACAAATTTATTGTTTCGAAATAAAATTAACAATACTTTTATTTTATTTTATTTACGTAACTATGTAAAATGTTCCGAGAAGTTAACTGGTATCAAAGACAAAACTCTAAAAAAAACATAAAATTTTGCTAAAATTGGCATGATAAATAAAATATAACAAAAAACTTTGATGAAATTGAGCTTTTCTCACATTTTATATACACGTCTTTATAAGAAAAGTAAAAAAAATAAAAGAAATATATACTTAAAGACGTTCTTCAGGCACTTTTTTACAGTAAATCTAAATTTGTCGTCATATTTTCCAAGGCGTTCTTGATGTCAGAGCTACAACACTCAACTTTGTTTTTTATATTTTTGAAGAGTATTTTATTCCTGATTACAACATAACTTGATTGAATCTTATATGCTGATCAAAATGGAGAATAAAGCATTTTTGCGAAGAGTGCTTTGGAAAAGCGCCAACAATTTTGTCTTTAAACAGACTAGATTTTGAAGGTTTAATTAAATTTGGATGCGTCATTATATTTGCCTGTGACTGTACCTTCTGTTTCTTGACCCCCAATTTTTACAAATAAACAATAAATATTTATTTGATTAATTGTGTGTTTATTTATTTATCAAAATGCGTAAAAGTGAGTTATCACGACCGCATTTAGATATCCTTATCAGAAAAATGATAACAGGTGGAAAATGTTTTTATCCCAAAACCAAACAAACATATTATTGCAAAAGAATTGTCCCTGAAATTTGGTATAAATTGGCAAAACTTTGCCACAAATTTTCAGTTTAAATTGTAAAAAATGGATCCAGAAAACAAGCCAAAAACCAACGAAAAACTTGACTCAACTCTCAAAAAATTCCTCTCGGCTCAACCTTTCGACTCAGACGACATCACCGAATCCGCCAAACAAATCTTCCAAGAATTGAACCAAAACTACGACCACTTCAAACTAGTGACAATCTCCGACGATTTGGACGAAATTCTCCCAAAAAAACGCGACCCCAAAACCCCAATTTACGCAATTTTGGAAAAATTGAAACAACGATGGGTCGTTTTGTGCCTTTGGGGGGACAAAGCCTACTACAAGGACTCATCAGGCGAAAAAATTCCCCATCGAATTGAAAAAAAATTCGACACTTTGACAATTTTCGAAAATTTTGACCAAGACCACGACGCTGACGCGGTAGAGAATTACGGGCCTTTCAGTCTTCGGAATTTACAAATTTTGCTAAAGTTGGGCCAAGAAATCGGCGAAAAATTCCCAAGCCAAAAATTTTGCCAATTGGCTGATGTTGACGAAGAGAAAGTCAATATAATTGTCAAAAATGGGCAAGAATTTGCTCAAAAAAATGATTTTAAAAACGCCCTACGACAGTTTATTGAGACACTACCGCTAGATTTGGGGGCACGTATGCTAAAGTACAAGCAAATCCTTGAGGAAGAGCTGGATAAGGACGAAACTTTGGTTGACCACGAGCGGATCAAGTTGGCTCGTCTGGAGTACCTAACCGACGAAAATGTCACTAAATTGCAAGAAAATTACAAAGTCAATGATTCAAGTGTTGAAATCGAAGTCGTCAAACAATTTCCGGAGGAAATGGACAAGTTGGGCCAAATTTTTGCAACTCTTGACCACATCACTGATCAGAAACTGCGTGAAAACGCATTAGAACAGCTCGCGATTTTGCTAAATTTAGACGCCAACAAGCTCAAGTCATTTTATGCGTCCAAAGGCCCGAAAACGCCACTCAAAAAACCGCAACTAACCCTTGACGATATCAGCAAAATTGTCGACAATTTGCCAAAACTTGACAAAACGACCAAGGACGCGGAAACCACCCCCTTTGACCAACTTTTGGATCAAGTGACCCTTGGCCAAGACCTGACCCCTTCATCCCCCGCCCAGTTCACCCCCAACAAGAGTCAACTCGAACAAAACTACTACCAGGTCAAGGAAAAATACCAACTTTGGCGAGGTAGCACTTTACACGACATTAACACTTGGGCTAGGAGTCAAAAGGGCAAACCTGGCAATTTTTGCGAAATTGTGGCGGTTTGTGACCGCGTTTTCGCCCTTTTGACAGGTGGGCACCGCCTACGTGATACCCAGATTTTGGCCGTTTTGCTCTTCAATGACGTTGAAAAACGCGGTCGCCTGTGCCAGGTCCAAACAGGTGAAGGCAAAACAACAATAGTGTCAATTCTGGCAGTTGTGGGGGCCTTGCAGGGCCACTTGATTGACGTGGTCACCACTAGTCCAGTGTTGGCAAGTGATGGTGTTGACAAAAATCGGGATTTTTACGCCGTTTTTGGGCTCACGGTTGGCACCACTGACACGCCGGGTGGCTACACTGCCGATGTGCTGTACGGGAGTATTGCCAGTTTCCAGTTTGATTATTTGAGGGAAAGTTTTGAGGGGTTAAATGTTCGAAATGATCGGCGGTTTGGTCTAGTTATCTTGGACGAGGTTGATAGTCTTTTGGTTGACAATGGCGGACATATTGCCAAAATTGCAACCCCGTACCCGGGAATGGAGAGTCTAAGGTACGTTTTTATCAAAATTTGGGCTGAGTTGGCCAAGGCTGAGGAACGTTTTATTGAGGAAAACCAGTCAAAACTAGAGTCAATTGTGACAAATGACAGTGCGGAGCAATTGTTTGACGAGTTTTGGGCGCAAGACGAACGCCAAGTCATTCGGGACCTAATCAAGAGTGCCATGCCGGCAACCAGCCCACTAATCCCCCAGCACTTGTCACACTATGTTGCGCGCAATTTGGACGATTGGATCGAGAGTGCCTTGGTCGCCAAGTACGATTGTCACGAGTTGGAACAATATCGCATCGTCAACGGTGTTGTGACTCCTGTTGACAACCTAAACACCGGCGTGACCTTGACTAATACAGTGTGGTCCAAAGGACTCCAACAGTTCCTCCAATTGAAGCACAATCTTCATCTGACCTGTTCTACCCTAAGTAGCATCTTTATTTCCAACTTTGGTTACATCCAGAAGTATGCCAAAATTTTTGGGGTCACTGGAACCTTGGGCTCCACCACCGAGCAAGACCTGCTATCCCACGTCTATAATGTCACTTTTGCCAAAATACCAACCCACAAACCCAAAAGCTTCACCGAAGAACCGCCAATTGTCACAAAAGACAATAGTTGGGATTTGGAAGTAACGTCCGAAATCATGCGAAAAATTGACGAAAAGCGGGCCGTTTTGGTGATTTTTGCCACCGAACGTGACCTTAACACCGTTGGACGTAACCTTGAAATCATCCGCCACGATGACTTCGAAATCCGCTACATTCGGCACGAAGGTGAAGTCAAGGACGCCAGCCTAGTAGTAAAGGCCTCTAGCGTTGTCTTGGCTACGAACCTCGCGGGGCGTGGCTGCGACTTCAAAACGGACCAATCGGTGGAGGAGAGGGGCGGTTTGCACGTCATTGTGGCCTTCCTACCGGCCAATCAGCGTGTGGAAGACCAGGCCTTCGGGCGGACGTCACGCAACGGAAATAGGGGAAGTGGGCAATTGATCGTGCGCGAGAGTGAGGCGAGTGGTGGGGGTTTGAAACAAACACGTGATCTACAAGAGAGGGGGCGACTAAAACACGTTCGTGACGTTTTAATCAAAGAAATCGTCTTCAAGGAGGACTTGATCGGGCGTTTTGCTGACTTGTACCTGAAACTGAAACGTGCCAAAGTGCTGGAAGGGGAGTTTTGCTACTTTTTGCAGGATTTGAAGGAGTTTTGGGCCTTTTGGTTGGATTCCCGCAACTTCCACATGATCACACAAAGTGTGGACGAAGTTTTTGGCGAGTTTTTGGGCGAAGCTGAGTATATTATTAAGGGAGAAGTTAAACATAATCCCTTTTATTCCATCGCATTGGCTGACCATTACTTAGAAAACAATAAAAAAGCTAAGGCTAGAAGTGAGTTGCTCAAGGTGGTGTCAAGTGGTGCCAACCATACGGAATTGTTGGCTGGGGCCCACTTGAAAATGTTCGAACTGGCGATAGCTAGTGGGAACCAGACGTGGCACAAGATCAGGAAGGCGTTGGCTAAGGTTTTGTTTATTGACGTTCAGAAGAACACACTGTATAAGAAAAACGCCTTAAAACAGTTGGGGCACGCTAACGCGGCCATAACTACCGAGATTGATTTTATCGAAAGTTGGCTACAAAGTCCTGATTTTGAGCGAATCCTTCCAAAGGATAATTTTCTAAAACAAGTGAATTCAAGGTTGTATTGTTTGAAAATTCAGAAAGGGAATATTGAGGAGTTGGTGAAACAGATCGAAGAGGCTGGGGACGACGGGGTTGATTTTGGGGGGAAGGCGCAATCGACGGTTGGGAATTATCGAAAGATGGACAAAAGTTCTAAAGAAATCGTAGGTAAGGAGCGAAAATGTGAAAAAACTATTAAATTGTGTACTAGTGTATTTTTTGTTGTCAGATGAGTTAAAAAAATATAAACAAATTTAAAAAAATCCGACTTTTTGCTAGTGATTTCAATGACATTTTTGGACTAAGCGACGAACCTCAATATTACAAACTGGTTTAATTAATTTTGTAAATGCTTAAAAATTATGACTTTTTATTAAAAACAATTGGCAGCTACAACAAAATTTATAAATGTGTTTTTTTTCTGGTGATTTGAACGTCTATTTCTGCAAAAGCGACGAAGAAATTTCTGTTTTTTTTTCTTAGTTTTGATTTATTTAACCTTAAAGTGACCTATTTTGTTGTTTTGTTGTAGTTAAAAAAAATTAACTAGATTTTATTACTAGTGATTTTAACGATTTTTGATAAACAGGCGACGAACCTCAACATTTAAACACGTGCTTTGGTTTAATAAATTTTTGAAAAACTTGAAAATTATAATTTTTGCTTAGAGTCATTTTATATTTAAAGCACAGTTTAAAAATTTTTTGAAAAACTCAGTGATGGAAGGTAATGTAGTCAATGGCTGGTGATTTCAATGCCGATTTTTGCTGAAGTGACAAAGAAATTTGCTTTTTTTTTTTAGTTTTGATTTATTCAACCTTAAAGTGACCTATTTTGTTGTTTTGTAGTAAAAAAAAATTTAACTAGATTTTATTACTACTAATTTTGACGATTTTTGATAAACAGGCGACGAACCTTAACATTTAATACGTGCTTTGGCTTAATTAATTACTAAAAAACTTGAAAATCATAATTTTT
Organism: Tribolium castaneum; assembly: GCF_031307605.1. Lineage (NCBI taxonomy): Eukaryota > Metazoa > Arthropoda > Insecta > Coleoptera > Tenebrionidae > Tribolium > Tribolium castaneum. The sequence goes on along the minus strand of NC_087401.1, from coordinate 17,141,670 downwards.
TGTTTAAAATTATTTTATATTTAAAGCACAGCTCAGAAAATTCCTGATAAACTTAATTAATTAAGGTAATGTAGTCAAGGGCTGGTGACTTCAATGCCGATTTTTGCTGAAGTGACAATAAATTTTCGATTTTTTTCATTTTTAAAATTTAAAATGACCGATTTTAACTCAAAAAATCTTAAAAACATCAACTTTTCTTTGGTGATTTCAATGCTAAAGCAAGAAAATCAAAATTTTTCACTTTTAATTTTTAATTAATTTTAATCACTTAGGTGAGACAGAGTTGAGTGAACTCCAAGCCGTTGGTATCGACGCTCTTTACACCCTTCGAACTGTCAAAGACGTCCCTGATTACGTCATCCATGCGGCTCAAGGTCAAATCGGTGCAGGAATTGCAGCTTTGGCCGCAGGACTTTTTTTCCCGCCCATTTTTCCAATCATGAGCCCACTTGGTGTAACCCTAATTTCCGAAGGGATAATAGACATTGTTTTCGCCCTTTTCGAGGACAATCCCGAGTTCAAGGACTTTATGAAGGGCAAAGCGGTGTCATACGGCATTGCCTTGGTTACTTTCGGCCTCAGCGCCATCGCCCAATCAATCAAAATCATAACCAAAGCTTTGAGCTTTTTCCGAAAGTTGGCAACTTTCCTACGCAAAAGCTCCTACTTGAAGGGCTTAAGTGCCAAGTTGGCCAAAGTTGTGGACAAGTTAGCGAACAAAATGGAGCGCCTACTAGATGTCGCCAAATTTAACAAACTGACAAGGAGTCAACAACTAAGCCAACTGAAAGAGTTGCAAAAAAGCGGCAAAGCTTTCGACCATTTGGGCGGTTTATCCAAGTTACAGAGTTTGGAAAAGTTGCAAAAACTGGGCAAATTGAAGGAACTGACCCGCAGCCAACTCCTGGTGCAGTTCGCCAAAGAGGTGGCGTGGAAAACGGCAGAAGAAGGCGGCAAACGTTTATTGGAAAAATTTGTTATTAAACCGTTTCTGGGCCGACTTTACGGCGACGTGATCGAAAAAATCAAGGCGTTTCTGGTCAAAAGTCTGAAACAATCGATTCAAGACAACGCCAACTTGCGCGAAAAACTCCGAACGACTGATAAAAAACAAATTGACGAAACTTTGGAGCGCTTTATTAAAGAAGACGTCGTTATTGAAAAATTGCGTGACTATCTTTTTGACAGTTTGGGAAAATTCAAAAGTACAAAGTTTCACGTTTTGATCCACGGAGTCAAGATGGCCGTGAATGTGGGCAAGATGGTTCACATCTGTACGAAATTTGCGGCAAATCTTGAAAAACAACTGAAAGGTGGGGACGCTGACAACAACGTTGATAAGATAATTGATAAAATTTGCACAAAGTTGGTCGATGAGGTCTTGACGATTTGTTGGGACGTCCTGAAGGATAATGTCAAATTTGTATGGAAACATAAGGACGTTTTTGCAAGTAAACCGACTGATCTTGTCCTGAAACCGGCTGAAAAAACTGGAAATTCCTGGAAAGTTTTTGGGCTTGAACCAGGAGCGTCTCTTGATGAGGTTAAGACGCATTACAGGAAGATGGCGTTGGTTTTGCACCCCGATAAGAATTTGAACGATCCGACGGCCACTGAAAAGTTTCAGGAGTTTCAGAATGCTTACGAAGACATTCTGAAGACATTTTGATTTGTGGGAAAATAGTTTTTTTTGGTGATTTCAACAAGCGACGAACCCTGTAATTTACGTAATCAATAAAGTGTTCAAGTCAGTTAAAAATTGTATTTTTAATGCTGAAAAATTAATAAATGCGACTTCTGGCTAGTGATTTTAACAATTTTTGCATTACCAATTTTTTTACCTTAAACCTGAATTTTATTAAATATAATAAATGGCAAAATTTTTACGCAAAACGCTAAAAATCGGAGATTTTTAACTTTTGGTCAGTGATTTCATCGGAAATTAAGAAACAGGCGACGAACCTAAAGTCGATCTTTCTGTGGGTAATATCTAAAATTTTTCTAACTGGTGATTTTAACATCTATTTTAGCATAAGCGACGAACGTATTTCAGGTTTTTTTTTCAGTTTTGACAAAAATTAGGTGTAAAAACCTCACTTAAATAAAGTATTTTTAATTTTTGGTTAGTGATTTTAACACAGACTTGGCAACAAGCGACAAACCCAAACAAAGGCAATTTTTTTTTCAGTAGGTAGTTAATTTTTAGTGAATACTTTAGCACTTTTACAAAAAAAATGAGCTTATAGAAGTAAAAAACATACAATATCTATCGTTTTAATGAAAGTGACTGTCTGAAAGGTGCTCACAATTAAGTTTGACTTTCAATAGTTAATAAGAAAAGTTCGATTTTTTCTATTCACATCTAATAAAATAGATACACAATGCAGTTTCACACAACAACAACGTTAAGTCAATAGTTTTATTAGCGGGAAAAGCTTGAGATTGGCAGAGTTTTGAGGTTAACTCGAGTGTAAATATTTAGTGGGTAAATTTGTACGTTATTTTATCACGTATACGTAGCGTAAACAGATAACGTAACCGTTTTTCTTAAAAAATAATTTTATGGAGTGTGTTCGTCGCTTGTTGTTTAGATCGCATTGAAATCTCCAACCAAATAATTAATTCTGAGAACTATTTATCACATTTTTTACATTTGTTTGATTTATCAAGTAGTTTAAAAGACTAAAAAATATTTTGTTGATTAGCACCGCTTTAATTGCGCTTTTCTTTTAATTTTAAATTTTATATTTTATTACAGAAAATTTTGTTTAAGATTAATTGATTTTTGTTGCATTATAAATTTGGGTTCGTCGCTTGTCGCCTGGTTGAAATCACCAGCATATTATTTTCATTTTCCGCATTGAAATACAATCATCTCGGGAAATATCAGTTGATTGTAATCAGATTACAATTCCACTTGAGCTAAATTACAAGTTTAGTTGTTTCGAATTTACCTCAATCATCGAAGCATCAACTTTCTTCTCCGCAAGAAAGTAGTTCCAAAAAAGAAGGCATTGCCGAAAAAATCGCTCATCTAGACATTCGGTGGCCTACATCCAGCGGCGTACGAATTTCGGGGGCATTTCACGCTGAATTAAACCGGCAATCAAGTGTGCGACGTTTTCAGGGAAATGCATAGAAAGTTGGCTTGTTTGACATGGCCATTTTCAGGCGTGCATCTGCAATTGTGAAATTGTGACGCAATTTCTTACTCAACAGGAGAATTATTTTATGCGTTTAGAGAGTTGCGAAATTTTAGACTGGGAATATAGTGAGCTGTGAGGTGAATAGTAATTTGGGCGTTTCCTGCATTTACCACTTTTTACAGCAAATTGCGAAACGCGCATTCAAAACGCTCAGATTCGGTCATTTTCAGTATTTGGACGGTGATTTCAACACAAATTTGGCGACAGGCGACGAACCCACACAAATCAAGTGGCACAAGTCACATAATTAAATTTTTAGTGGAAACTTTAACGGAATTTTTACAATAAGCGACAAACCCAACAATTTTTTTCTAATTATTATTAAAAACAATATCGCGTATTTTTAATTTTTGGTCAGTGATTTCAACTGAAATGTGCCAGCAAGCGACGAACCTACACATTTCGACATTTTTTTAATTTTATTGGGATGAAATAATTTGAATATTTGATTGTCTGTGGAGACTTTAACGCGATTTTGTCATTAGGCGACGAACCCAGCAAATGGCAAAATATGTTTGATTTCCGGCAGCATTCTAGATCAAAGTCAGGTAAACACAACATCCTTGAAATTTCTCTCTTTCTAGTCTCAAAAATGGCCACATCCTGTAATTTATGCAAAGAAACTGAAAACAATCAACAATTTAGCACTTTCTCCGCCCTCTTGCCACTTTCTTTGATTGATAATTTTTCCATAAATTGTGCACTTATCTATATGCGGGCTGTTGTAGTAATCGGAATAGTTAGAGAGATCACGTGGGATGAATGATTGTAATTATCAGACATGCAGAGAGAATGTGGTTGGCTTTTGATCTGCAGTCGGAGCCTCGAGGAAAGGAAATTACGGCGACTAGTTTACAGATGCATTTCTCCATACTTACAAAATATTTCTTCTTTCGTTCGGTTTTCGCATCATGTCCGTCATATACTGGGTGTTAAATTGTAAATAAGGAAATAATAAGCATACTTTATGCTTTATTACGCGTCGTAAATCTCGGTATGGAAGCTGTCTTTAACGCATTTATGGCCGGACGCTTGCAACTCGCTCTGAGGCGGTTAAATCACCGTTGAAATCACCACCAAAAACTCTATTTTTTAGTGGGTTTGTCGCCTATTGTCAAATTTCTGTTAAAGGTTCCATCAAAGGCGCAATTTTTGTCGTTCTTAGTGTTGTTTTTTCGTTTAATTATGTTTTGGGTTCGTCGCCTGACGCCAAACTCGTTGAAATCACCACCAAAAACTATATTTTTAGTGATAGGTTCGTCGCCTATTGATGAATTTCAGTTGAAGTTTCCAACAAAAGCGCGATTTTTGTAGTTTTCAGTGTCGTTTTTAGCTTAATTTCGTTTTAAATGCGACAATGGGTTCGTCGCTTACTCTCAATTGCGATTGAAATCTCCGTCAAACTTTGCCGTTTAGCGTGTAATTGTTCTTTTTCTCATAATTTTGCGTCACGCACGCAATTATAAGAGCGGTAATTAATAAAGTAAGCATTTCTCGTAATTACACTCAATTGAAACAATGACAATGAGAAACGAAGAGTTGCATTGTCTGAAGACGCGCTTAGAGAAACCTTGAGAAATGGCCAAGTTCAAACCAGACCTAGATTTGTCCTAAGATTTTTCAGAATTGAAGAGAAAAAGTTTGCGTGATTATTTTAAAGTGATGAGGAATTTAAAATTCGCGATAACTTGATCGTTTTTCACTTTCACTCGGTTTTAATATCGTGTGAAAGCGTTTTTTCGAAAAAATGCGAATTTGTAATGAGATATGGGGAGGTTAAGTAGGCTGTGACATGTGATTCAAAACGCAATGATAGATTTTCTATTGTATTTATTTGCAAAAATTTATTTTTATTAACAGTTTAAAAGTTTCTAATTACTTTAATTAATTAAATTAAAAAGTGATTTCAATGACAAGCGACGAACATTTTACTATATAAAACGATTGTATACTTAATTAATTGTTTAAAAACATAAAATTTTTATTAATTTGTCTTAAAGCTTATCCAAAAATCTTAAAAAATTAATAAAAACGACTTTTTGCTAGTGATTTCCATGACATTTTAAAACTAAGCGACGAACCTTAACATTTCAGATCGTGTTTGCAATTAATTAAATTTTCTGAAGCTGAAAAATTACATTTCTTTATTTAAGAACAGTTGACAGACAAGTTATTGCTAAAAAATTCTAAAAAGTCGATAAATGCAATTTTTAACTGGAGATTTCAACAAACAAATTTCAATTTTTTTGTTAGTTTTAGCTTTTTTCAACTCAAACTAATTGCTTGTCTTATTGTGCGCTTAAATGTATTGACTACAATTATTAATGAAAGTCTTACTAGAGATTTAAATGATCTTTGAAAAACAAGCGACGAACCTTAACATTTCAAGCCTAGTTTTGGCTTAATTATTTAGAGAAAAACATAAAATTATTATTTTTTCTTTAGAAATAATTTACATTTAAGACATATTTTAAAAAATTACTAAAAAATTTAATAAATGCGCTTTTAGCTGGTGATTTCATTGCCGATTTTCAGTGACTTTTTAACCTTAAAATGACAGATTTCGTCATTGTGAGACCAAATATATTGATTATAATTTATTAGCAAAACACTTGCTAGTGATTTCACCGACCTTTGAAAAACAAGCGACGAACCTTAACATTTTAAACCTCGTTTAGACTTAATTCATTATTTAAGATCTTAAAATTTACTATTTTTCGTTAAAGAACAACTCGAAGTTACAACACAGCTGAAAAATTCCAGAAAAAATTGATAAACCTGACTTTTAGCGGGTGATTTCAATGATGATTTTTCCAACTTAATTTATTTTTATTTTTAGTTTTGTGATTTAAATTTATTATTTAGTGATTTCAACGACCCTTGAAGAACAAGCGACGAACCCTAACAATTTAAGCCGTGTTAAACAATTTAATTATTTTTCAAAATTCTTAAATTATTTTCTTTAAAATTTAGACTTGAAGCCCAACTGAAAAATTCTTGAAAAAAGCAACAAATCCAATTTTTGTATGGTGATTTCAACGCTAAGCGACGAACCCATTCCAGCAATTCCATCGTTTTTAACCTTAAAATGATTAATTCCGCCATTGAAAATCCAAATTAAGTCATCCGACCATCAAATCCGCCCATGACATATCCCAAAAATTGAACCTTGACCTTGTCCCTGAATCGCTTCTTCTTCAGTTTTCTTGAATCCGAGAGTGCACGACACGTCCGGGTACCTACTACCATTCACCTGCCTCGTGGAGGTGCACAGCCTACTTGCTCGTTCCCCCTTTTTAGTAGCAACAGGTGTTTTGATCGATTTGGAACGCTGTGCTTTCAGTGCCCGCTTCGATTTTGTTTCAACTTGTGTCGGAGTGAGTTTTGCTGTGACATTATGGATTATATCTTCAATTTTGGATAATTTTTCAAGTAAGTTGGACAAGTGACCAAGATCGCGGCCTTTTACGGCGATTTCAATGCCGAAATAAGGTGATCAAGCGACTAACCCAGACACAATTACGAATATTTACCAAAGGAAAACACAAATTATTTGCCAATTAACTGTTACATCATTCAATATTAGCAAAATATTAATTAGATTTCAGAGAAAGTGTCGCAAAATCGAATTTTATTGCCATTTTTGGAAATCAAGTTTTACAAAAATATAAATAAAATTGTTATAATTGGCGTAAATTAAGCGAAATGGGGTTAAAAGTACGTCTGGTGACTAAAAATATACAAAAAACAAAATAATTATGCACTTTAGTCAATAATAAACCATCAAATTGATTTTTTGTTGGTGATTTCAACGCAAGCGACGAACCCAATTTTTCCAATATATCCTGTAAGTATTCCAACATTGTTAAGAAAATCAGAAAAGTATTAACTCGTGTAAATTGGCCTCAAAATTTACCAAAAAACACTAAACTTTGTAAAAAAAGTCTATTGAAATATATAATGTGTGAGCAAACTTTGCGCTCCCTCAAATAATGACGCTCCAAATCGGCTGAAAAACGTTTCAGGAGGTGAATTCTGTTCGATCTGAAAATCTTTCCCTTCTATCTCTTATGTAGGAGTGTATCACGAAAGTGGCTCCGTTATTCGGCGTTTCTAATGCCCTCAGGCGTCATGTAGTGAATGTGGGCGTCTAGGCCTGTTACTTTAACTTATTACAGCAAAAATATGAGAAAAATTATCGATTTTTGGAGATATAGTAGAAAGTAAGAAGCGTTTTCTGGTTCAGTGCCTAGATTTCGAACTGTCAAAAGTGATGAAATTCGCCGGAAGGCGACTGGAGATATAATAACGTGCATCTTGTACTTTCTCTGATGGTGGAAGAATTGATAAAAACCGAAAAAATAAGAGAGATTTAACCCAATTATGCGATAAAGTAGCGATTTTGTGCATAAAAGAGCGCAAAACGTGCGTTTTGTTGGAGATTTCAATGCCCACCCGAAACAAGCGACGAACCCAATTAAATTAAATTTGTCGAAAACGCGTAAAAAATACAAATGTTGTTAACCCTAGTGACATTTACAACAAGAAAGCGGCGAAAAAAATAAATTTTTGTGTAATTCAAGTGTTTTACTGGAGATTTTAATGCTGACGATTAGGCGACGAACCCAATTGTAAATTTCCTGAGCACATTCTTTCATTCAGTACAGAATAAGTCATAAAATAGAATTCTCGGCCGACAAACCCAATTATTAACTAAAAATTTTTATTTATTTAGAAATTGATTCGTTTTGCATAATTCCACGGTTTGTGGGTAAAGGTTGGAATAATTCCAACTTTTGTAGTGAATTAATTAATTTCCGGCGATTATCTATTCCTCAGAGTTGGCCGAAACCGCTTGTCAACCCAAATCTAGTTAGCCATGATGTCAAAAGTCACATCACGTTGGCGCAAAACTGTTCTTCTTCACACCCAATTCTGGATTTTATTTTACTATCTTCGATCTAGGACGTTGTGAAACAACGTGATTCATTTCTTACATGATGAACATCTTGAAGAATGGTCAAGGATTCGCTTAATTGTTTTGTTATTAAGGAAGTTTACTTCCGTGCCGCCATTTCGCAATTTCTCAAATGCCACGAAGGAAAATTTCTTCTCATTTTACACAAAAACTTGCTAGAAACTGCAGGAATTGAGCGGTTTTCTGGTGATTTCAATGCTAGATTGAATAAGCGACGAACCTATTTTCTTATTATTGCCAAAGAAAATGGTTAAAAATGCGTTAATTAATCAAAAAGAAAATAGAATTTATCAAAACGTTCCTGAAAACTGCGCTAAATAAAATTTTCTGGTGATTTCAATGCCAACTTAGGAACAAGCGACGAACCCACATTGCTTTTATCTTCAACATTCTCCAAATTAGAAAAGATTTCAACTGAATTTAAGGAGCGTTTTTAATTACGACAGAAAAAGAAATCTTTATTTGTTCAGATTTATTCGATAAGATTGTGACATAAAAATTGCCAAAACTCTTCAGACGATTGGGTAGACATGACGCAAAACTTGCTCAAATAATGTCAAAAAAGCTTTCTTGCATACAGGGTGACTCACTTTAAACAAATCGCGGCCAATAATTTACACAATTACAACAAAAATCGTATAAACACAAGTGATTTCAATGCTAATTTAAGCGAGAAACCCACATGTTGTTTTACTGTAGTTTATTTTAACAAAATAATTTTTATTTTTCGAAAGTATTGTACAGGATTAGTTCACTAAAACACCACCAGATATAAGTTTTTTGTTTATTATCGGATTTTGTCAAATTTTGTGACATTTTATGGTGATTTCAATGCCAGTAAGCGACGAAATTTTATGATTCGAAAAATATGGGTAAAACAATTATCACCAGCCTACTATTGGCATTAAAATGATTAACACCAACCTACACTGTGCCATAAATCACGTCCGTCAAATTTGCTAATTAATAATGATCTTGACATTGACACCAACATACAAAATTAAATTTTTAGTTTAATAAAAACTGAGTATTTTTATTGTGAAACCCTCAAAATCCACGATTTCCTGCCTTTTCCTATCATAAGTGGGTAAAAAGGTGGCTGTGCATTGTCTCAGCCTACTTCCTGGTCGCGTTTACCGGAGCGGCTCCGACACAGTCGGAGAATTATGACGTGTTATTTGATGACATTCACAAACTGACCTATCAATACATTTTTTTGTAGTATTTACATTAAAAAATAAATCACTTCCACTTCCGCTAGTTGCATGTTTGCTTGCATTTGCATCACAATCGAGCGTTTTAATTGGACGCGATTTTCTCCACTAATGGCATTGAACTTGATGCACTTAATTAAACGTGCACTTTTTTAATTATGGTGATTGTTTATTTGAAAATTTCAAAGTAAAAGTTGTTTTTTCGTGAAGGATTAACAAATTTCTCTCTTAATTTAATCGTTTGACGTACGAATATCCTATTTGTGACATTTCAAACTTATAAATATTTGGTAAAAATGTTAATTTAGGTGCTTGTAACCTTGCAAAAGTGATGGTACTACAAGCCTTAACTAAATGTCACAAAATTTGGCGAAATCCGATAATAAACAAGGAAGTTACAGCCGAGTGTGTTTTTGTGGACGCACCCTGTATGATAATCACTAAGAATAAAAATTAGTTTTTTGACTTTTTAGACTCAAAAAAATAAAACAAAGAGCAGTATTATTATTTATGCTAAAACTAGAATTGTATTTTATAGATATTATTTATTTATTTATATTATATTTTATAAAATTATTTATAATATATTATATTTGTTTATTGTACAGATTGTGAAAAAGTTAAGTTCAAGTGTGAACTAATTGCGAGTTAATATTAAAAAAAATATTTATCAGTGAGTTCAATGCCAGTCTCGTAATAAGCGACGAACCCAAGTTTAAAAACAGTGTTGTTTAATAGTTCAAATTTTTGTATTTTGGGTATATATTTTTTTTATGTTCTTTTTTTGTTTTTTTTATTTTTTTACTACTTTTGCGACTTTTATTCTTTTTTTTTGCAATCCACAGAGAAATTTGTCAAATTAGTCAAAAAATAAAAATCAAATTCTTGAATTTTTCAACGATAATAATAATAAAAAAATATTTTTTCCAGATAATGCCATCCCAAGATGCCCCAGGCCACTCTGCTTCTTAGAGAAGAAACCTCTTCATCTCTGTCCACTTTAGTCGAAAAATCGCAACACCGCAAACCCCCCCTCCCTTCATACGACCTCGCCCTCACCCCCACCCACTTCTCCCTTACGCCCCTCCCCCGTCCGGAAACAGACGAAGGCTTCGAATCGGACACTCTTTCCCTAGTTTCAAGTGATGGAAGTTACGAAACGAAAACGACCGAAACGGACAGCGCTAACGGTTCGTCAACGTCCGACAGCGACACGGAAACGCCCGAAGCCACACGAGCCCAACACCACAATCTAGTCGACTGTGTTTGCTACACGGATGTCAAAGTCCCCGATGTTTTGATTTTTATCATTAAGAGTGAAACTCTCGTCTTCAAGTTTGACAATTTGGACGCTTTGACGCGATTTTATTCGAATTTTACCGCCGTTAAGGCTGTGGCCAATCAGAAGGCTTATAGCAAAAGTGGCGCCAAATTCAATTTGTTGGAACGGACGGACAACAACGGCGTTACGCACATTGAGATCACGCCCTTGAGGAAGGTGTGGTCGTCGGCTGATGATTTGTTGTCGCCTAGGCGACCAGAGAGGCGCAAGAAAGGGCGGGCGCCGCCCCCTCCCCCCACCACGTCCGATGTGCTGAGAGGGGAGTATGTTAGGGTTAATGTAAGCACGGCCAAAGATAGGGATTTTATTGTTAAAAGTCAACACAATGAGAAGAAACCGCCGGTTAAGTTGGCGCTGTTCCGCCCGGTTAAAACCGATTCCCTGATGAAGCAACGCAGTAGGAGCGAAACGAGGTGTTTCACGCCTATGGCCTATAGGTACATTGATACGGCCCCCGCCTACTCCCCGATGGGGAACAGGCTGTTTGGGTTGTCGTCAAAATTGAGGGATTTTGGGGAACCGATCAAAGAGTGCCGGTGGAACAATATGGCGGAGTTGGGTTACACGAAAGAGGGAAATTTAAAAAGTGTGATTAAGAAGGAGGAAAGTAAGAAGAAGAATGAGAAGAAAGTTACTTTTAGTGCCTACACAACCGTGCAGGTTGTCTGAAAGAAGGGATTTTGTACTGATTTATTATTGTACTTGTATATTTCTAGCATAGTTTGTATATATTCTGACTTAATGTCAATAAATATGTATATAATCTAGTTGGCGTTTCATTACACAGTTAAAACAATCGAAAAAAGCAACAAATTTTGGACAGGAAACACGCAAATCACGTTTTTTCTAGTGAGTTTAATGCTAACGTTACAACAAGCGACGAACCCAAGTTTATAAATATTTGTTTCGTGCTTGAATTTTTGTATTTAACATAAAAATTAAAGAATTATTATGAGTAAATGGTAAGTTCAATGCTAGTGCATCAACAAACGACAAACCCAATTTTATAAAAAAAATTGTTTTAGTTGAAATTTTAAACATGAATTCAAGAAATAACTAAGAAAAATTAAAAACCTTGACAAAAATAAGGAAGTTATTAGCAATAAACTCAAAAAACGTATTTTTTTGGTAAATTTAATAAAAACTTTATGAACAGGCGACGAACTCAATATTATAAACGAACTTGTTTTGCGTAAAAATACGATCCAAATTAGTGTATTTAAAAAAAAGCAAAAACAAAGACACAAATAGGCAATTTTTCAACTTTTGTTAAATTTGACATGAGAAAAAAGGTAATAATGCGACGATGGGTTCGTCGCTTGTGTGGCGAGTCATTGAAATCACCAGCAAAAATTTGCGTTTCTGGTGTTTTTTCGCTTTAGTATTGATTTCCAGGCTCATTTCATATGCAATTCATTGAATCAGAATCTGTGCCACACACAAGCCCCATAAATCAGGCCCTCGCCACACCTTTTCCATAATAATCCCAAGTTCGAACTCGTTACACTGACCATAACTCTCCAAGGCTATTTTAGCACTTAATTAGGCCTTTCAGAAATTATACTCCACCGTTTCAGGAATGTTGGTACTGCAGGAATTTTGATTAGATGAGGAAAAAAAAAAGAAAAAATTTTCTAAGCCCACCCTGTCATCGCTACAAATATGTAAATTTCCCACACACGTGCAAATAAAGAAGGCCAAGGAAGGAGCAGGAAAAAAGACAGCAGCCCATCTGTCGGGATTATAGTAATAAATAGCGAGCTAACATTTCTCTGTTGCAATTAGGAATTTCAAAATAAAAGCAGCAGACAACTGAAAGACTGAAAGAAAAAAAACAAACATGCTGGATAGTGCATAGCACTAGAGATGAAGTATAGCAGTGTGCCATGACAAACGGATGTTGTACTCGAGACTTGTTTTTTCCACAGCTTGCTGAGAGCAATGGTACAGGGAGACGTGCATCCGGCGACGGCACGCAAAAAATAACTAAATACATTTAAAATTACCAAAACTTTATCAATAATTAATGATTTCAAGTCGAAAAAGTAGAGTTTTTAAAGTGATTTCAATGCAACACCAAGCGACAAACACGCCATTCTAAAATTTTAGTTCAAGATTGAATTTTTAATTATTTTTTTTTCATTATTCTATTATGTTTGTTTAAAAAATATTTTTAATAAATAATTTAAAAAACAAGGTTTTCACTAGATTTATTTATTTTATTATTTTTTTATTGCTACACTATGTTTCAAAAACAAATAAAACACAAAAATCTAACAAAAAAAATCAGAAGTACAGTCGCGGGCAAAACTAACGACACATTTATTTTAACACATACAAGTTTTTACGCTCACTTTTAGCCAACCCGACCTTAAAAAAATGTCACAATGTCTTGCATTTAAGTTCATAATTCATATTTCCTGTCATTTTGAAACAATTCAAACTTGTTATTTCAGCCATTTTTATTAAGTAATTTGACACTAATCTAATCAATAAAAGCCATTATTTCCATTTCACCAGTTTCACAACTACAATTTGTTTACGTCAGTTATCGGACAACTATTAAAAAAACATTAGACGATCATTACGAAAAAATAAACGTAAATCACGTGTGCTATGATACATATCTGTCAACAATGATATGATCAACTGTCACTTTCTCAATTCTTTTAGCATTGTTTCGAACATCTGCCGGCGAATGCAACGCACACTTCCTGTGTTGTTTGTCGTAGAGAAAATAGCGCTTTATCTATAATTATGACATTTATAATAGCCAATTATGCGACCTTTAGTCTGATAATAATAAACGAGAGAAAGCTTTTATTTCAAATGCTTGATTTTAAAAATCTATAAGTGTACAAAAAGTGTGGCAGGCGCCATCTAGTAACCGGTAGCAAAAACTGCCGGTTTGAAACTCAACTAAACAGTTTCCTGTTTTAAAAAGTTATTGAAAAAAAAAAAACAATTTTGTAAAAATCATTATTTATTAAAATAAAATTTGCGTTTAAATAGACATCTGATACAATAATATACAAAACCAGAAATACATAAATTATATAAAACGATAAATAATTAAAAAAAACATTAATTGCTTTGTTACCGAGGAGCCAATCACAGAAAACCAAACTTCCCTAAATCGCGCTCCCCTTGTGTTAATGCGTAAAAGAAAGGCTATTTAAAACAACACAAAAAAAAAAACTTACCGAGTGGTCCGTCAAAGTGCAGATCGATGTAAGAAGGAAGAAGTAAGGAAAGAGGAAGAATAGGAAAAAAAAGAGAACCTTGACGGTACGGCACAATTAAATTAACGATTAATAAATGCACTGTAAAATGCGGCGTGTGGCTGCCACCCGATCGCTTCTCGACTACTACTACTCTTATCTCTTAGTAAGAAGATTACAAAAACCCCTAAATGAAAAGAGGCGCTAACATTCCCCCCGACCGTTAAGGAATGAAGTTAACTAAAACTAAATTATCAACTAAAGAAAAGAAATATAAGTTCCCTTCCGCATAATAATAATAAATATTAAATTAAATTAAACTGCAAGTAATTGCATCCACCCAAAGAACAAATAACTAAAAACAAAATTATAGGATCAAAACGATCACTGATTTGGAAGGGGACATAGACGAACTATAGGTCGTTTATAAAGACCATTGGGAGTTTTGACGCTGGCGACGCGAACTATCCCATCCTTGCCAGGAAAGACCTCTTGAACGACCCCTAATGGCCAATGCAACGGTGGGGTGTTATCCGTCCGCAAAACTACGACCGTACCGACCTTTATTGGAGAAGATGGCTTATTCCATTTTTGACGAACTTGCAAATTATGTAGATATTCCATGTGCCATCGTTTCCAATACGTTTGCAAAATTTGATCGAGCAGTTCTTTTCGGGTTACTAAATTAGTCGACATGTCTAAATTTTGAATTGGTAGCGATTGAAGGGGCGTCCCTGTCAAAAAATGAGCAGGCGTCAAAGCTAACGGCTCGTTAGGATCCGAGCTGAGCGTACACAATGGTCGAGAATTTAATAAAGCCTCTATTTGAGTAATAACCGTCGTAAATTCTTCATAAGTCAAAATTTGGGTGCCAATAACTTTAGTTAAATGAGACTTCACACTTTTAATGTTTGCCTCCCAGATTCCTCCAAAGTGAGGTGCTGCTGGAGGATTAAATTTCCATACTACATTTCGTTTAATCAATTCATCATCAATACTAGAATGATACTCTTGTGAGGTCACAAATTTTGACAAATCGTCTAGGGCAGTTTTAGCTCCAATAAAATTTGTACCACAATCGGAATACAAAACCGAGCATGGACCACGACGGGATAAAAAACGTTTAAAGGCATTAATAAAAGTCGCAGTGGATAGGTCAGAAGCCACTTCTAGATGTAAGGCTTTGGTAACTAAACAAATAAATAAGCATAAATAAGCTTTCTGGCTTTTTACACCTCTACGACGAGTCAGAGTGATATAGAAAGGTCCGGCATAATCTACACCACTGTGCAAAAATGGTTTCGCTTCTGTAATTCTAGGAGCGGGCAAATCCGCCATACATGGGAAAGTTGCGCGAGGACGAAATTTAAAGCAATAATTACAGTTGCGAATGCGATGTCTAACAACATTTCGTGCAGCTAGAATCCAAAATTTCTGACGCAACAACGACAGTGTAAGATGCGGACCAGTATGTAAATTACGTTGGTGAAAATAGTCTATTAAGAGATCCACCAAGTGGTCTTTTTTGGGCAGCAAAAACGGATGCTGCTGATCATATTCTAAATTTGAGTTTGATAGACGTCCTCCTACTCTAATAACTCCATCTTTAAGAAACGGACATAAGGAACGAATTTTAGGCGAACAAGGTTTATTTTGCTCTAACAAAGCTAAATCTGAAGCAAAATGTTCTCTTTGGACAAGTCTAACTAGCGTTAATTCAGCGGTTTCTAAGTCTTTGAGTGTAATAAGATTTCCTTTTGGCAATATCTTAAGAAATCTGAGAACATATACAACTGCATTGCGCAATTTACTATACGAAGACGATCTATCTATAAGTTGTCGTAAAGGGTTGACACAACGTGAGAAAGTGACGAGAACTATCGGTTTCTCTTCGAGTGGAGGTTCGTCTGTATTAGTTGAAGAGTTAATAGGCCATAACTGTTCGTCCATAAATAACCAACTAGGACCAGTTAGCCAAATCGGGTGGTTTAAAAGGTGCGCCGGTGTTAGACCCCTAGAAATTGGGTCGGCTGGGTTTTCCTTCCCATCGACATGATACCAATTAACCGACGGCACTAATTCTTGAATTTTTGCCACGCGATTTGCTACAAAAGTGTGCCAACGATGAGGAGATGCGTTTATCCAGTTAAGTACGACCGAAGAATCAGTCAGAGCAACAATGTTTTCTATAATTAATCGCGATTGGAAAGTGCTTTCTACAAAATGGATCAGTCTAGCTAAAAGAAGCGCAGCACAAAGCTCTAATCTGGGTATCGAAAGTGACTTTAACGGAGCAACTTTTGATCTAGCACAAATGATTCTAACAGTAGGTACCTTTTCTGGAACTTTTACATACACTACCGCTCCATAACCCTTTTCTGATGCGTCTGCAAATCCAACAATTGTCACAGGTAAATTACTACAAGTTCCTAAATGACGCGGAATTTCAAAGTTTTCCAAAAGATGCAACTCTCCTTTTAAAAGACTCCAAATTTTTTGTATATCAGCCGATACAGGATCGTCCCAACCAAGTTTTTGAACCCAAATTTCCCGAATCAATAATTTTGCATATAAGGTAACGGGAGCCAACAATCCTAAAGGATCCCAAATGCGAGCAATTATTGACAAAATATTCCGTTTCGTACATTCTATGTCAGGAACACTAATTTTAAAACCAAGCAAGTCGGTTTGCGGATGCCACTGAAAACCTAAGACCTTCAAGGAATCATTGCTAAATTCAACGGGCTGAAAGCAGCGTTCCGATTCTAAAATTTCTGACAATAATTCATTAGAGTTTGTTGTCCATTTGGTTAAGCTAAACCCCCCGGCCCTAAACAAACCAATTAAATCGCGATACAACGCAATAGCTTCTTCACTGGTAGGAACACTAGTTACAACATCGTCCATGTATGTATCTCTATTTACAATTCCTGAAGCTAACTGAAAATTTCTAGATTCGTCCGAGGCAAGTTGCTTAACTGTACGAAGAGCTAAAAATGGCGAGGCTTTGACTCCAAAAGAGACTACATTGATTTCGTATGTTTGGAGAGGTTCATTAATCGAAAATCGCCAGAGAATTCTTTGAAAGCATCGATGATCGGGATTAAGCCAAATTTGTCTATACATCTGACGTACGTCAGCGGTCATGGCTACAGCAAATAGTCTAAAATTCAGTAGCAAAGAAACTATATCGGTTTGTAATTTTTCACCAGTATATAAAACATCGTTCAAAGAAAGCGAATTACTACCTTTGGCGCTAGCATCAAACACAACTCTCAGTGGAGTACTAGTACTTTCCTTAAAAATAGCATGATGCGGAATGTAAAATGAAGATTCGCTATTCAATCTATGTGGCTCTACTAAAGACATGTGACCTTGCTCGATGAAGTCTTGTATTGCATCGCAATAACTTTGATGAAATGCTGGCATTGAGCGAAATTTTCTTTCTAAAGCTAGATATCTTCGAAAAGCGTTTTGAAATGAACTACCCAAATTAGGAGGAAATTCTTTAAAAGGAAGCGAGACTATGTATTTTCCGGACGGTTCGCGTTTAACCGTAGAAACGAAAAGTTCTTCACATTTTGCGTCATCTTTATTCAATGAAACACTGGGACTGGGAACCTCTTCCATTGACCAAAATTTTTCAAGTGCTTTATCTAGAGGTGGTTCCTCAATCAAACAAAATGAATGTGTTTCACAATTCGCGGCTACATGTGGTATTTCGCCCATAACTATGTATCCTAGTGTAGTTTCTAAAGCGATTGGGCTTCCAAGTGAACCTTCTACTTTGTTCGGGCCTAATATTTGCGGGAACAATTTACCACTAATTATTCCATCGATTTCCCCCGACTCAAAAAATTTCTCGTCGGCTAGCGGAAGATTAAGCAAATTTTCTATAGATGATTGCGGAATATTTCGATCTGGCAAATTGTCAATAATTTGATCGATAACTAAAGCCTCGAACTTGTATCTATAATCTGAATTAAAGCGAGAAGCAATGACCGTATCTATTTTTCCTTTTATAGGATGCGTGATGGCACCTATGCCTTTAACAGAAGCGTTAATTTTTCTAATTGGCAAATTTAAGCGGGTACAACAATTTGTAGTAATAAAATGCGATTGACTAGCGGGGTCTACTAAAAGTCTAACTAATTTCTTTTTCGAATTTGGAGCGAATATTTCTACTATTGCGGTAGCAAGCAAAGTGTTACTATATCTAGATGATTTAAAGCTAGTATTTGAAGCGACACAAAAACTATGGGGCTCGCGGGAAGTACTATTAACGTCACTAATTGGAACCAAATCCTTTTTAGCAGGCTGTTCTGATGTCTCAATGTGCGGTTTATCAAAATGAAGCAGAGAATGATGTCTTTTTCGACACAAACTACAAGTGGTTGTCGATTTACAAGCGATTATTTTATGTTTCGGACTAAGGCAATTTAAACATAAAGCTTTATCTTTGACTAATTGATATCTTTCCAAGGGACCTAACTTTAAAAGCTTCGCACACTGATAAACTAAATGAGAAGCCTCGTTACAAATTGGACAAATATTATTCGATGCGCGATTACTAACAACAAGCGAATGGGTTCTACTAGGTTTACTGAAAGGAGCGCTATAGTTCGTTCGATTGGCTGTTGTAGCAGTTGATTTCAAAGTACAAGCTAAGATTTTTGTGTGATCCTTTACAAAGTCAACAATTTCCTTGTACAAAGGAATTTCAGATTTTTTCTGTGACAGCTCAAAATGTCTACGAGTTTGACCATCTAATTTTGAAAGTGCGATTGAACTTATAATAAAGTCCGAAAGATTTTCTATGTCTAATTGTTTCAAAGCGTTCACCGCTGTATCAAACTTTTCCAAAAATGTATTTAAACAAACTACCGATTCATTTTGTAAAGGTCTAAAGTCAAGAATTTGCGACAAATAAGCATTAGCCAGAAGACGTTTATCATCATATTTTTCTACGAGCGCTTTCCATAAGATGGGATAATTTGCTCCTGTTGGTTGTATTCCAGAGCAAACCAGCAAAGCTTTATCCGTCAATTTTCCCAATAAGTAATGCATTCTAGTAATATCGTCTAAATCGGGATTTTCGTGTATTAAAGTTCTAAACGTGTCATAAAAAATTGGCCAATCGGACATTTCCCCTGAAAATTCCATCAATTCGATCTTGGGCAATTTTGCTATAGCTTTCACCGGCTTGAGCAAATTTTCAGTTTTTGTAAAAACCTTTTTTGCTGCTTCTACAATGTGACAATATAATTCGTCCACCGCCTCCAACTCAGCAAAGCTAGGCGTATAGTCAGAGTCGAGTTCTAAACTTAATAAATTTATCGAATCAATGCAATTACTAAACAATCGGCGCGTTTCTTCTAGTGTATTATATCTAATTTTAAAGTTTTTGCAAACCGTCTCATCATCCAGGTTTCTAGAGTCGTTATATAAACGCTGAATTCTCAAAAAAAGTGATTGACGCTTGCCTTGAAGAGACTTTAATTCATTCTCTTTAGTTGGAGCCATGATAAATTTAAACGAATTTCTAATAAGCGAGGACGTATGCGAGCAACAGCGACAAGAGATAAGCTAAAGCGATAACTCGATAAGCGAAGGGTTTTTGCAACAACGCGTTCCAAAAGTAGCGATACCAATGCTCTAGATTTAACTAAACGAAGATCCGGTGGCTCGAAGGACCAAATGTTAATGCGTAAAAGAAAGGCTATTTAAAACAACACAAAAAAAAAAACTTACCGAGTGGTCCGTCAAAGTGCAGATCGATGTAAGAAGGAAGAAGTAAGGAAAGAGGAAGAATAGGAAAAAAAAGAGAACCTTGACGGTACGGCACAATTAAATTAACGATTAATAAATGCACTGTAAAATGCGGCGTGTGGCTGCCACCCGATCGCTTCTCGACTACTACTACTCTTATCTCTTAGTAAGAAGATTACAAAAACCCCTAAATGAAAAGAGGCGCTAACACCTTGTTTAAAAAAGGCACATCAAGACAAATAAATATATTACACTATGAACTAACATGTCATGGTCTCCCCTATGTACAATTAATAGGGATGCACACTTGCAATCCCCACCCTCCCATTATTCGTGACGCTATTGGTTCTGTGCAACATCTCGAAGTGTTTCTTACCCCCACCCTTCTCCACCCTTAATTTCGGTTCAGCGTAACTATGCCTATACCCGCCCTTTTGATTCAACTCGACTGTGCTTTTCGACAAATTATAATTCGTGTCTCTGACGTCATCGTCCATGTAGCTCCGCCTCTTGATCTCGCGCGCAATCTCATTGGAGTTTTTCCGATGCTCCTCCTCGATCAAGCTAAACATGGACCGCCTTTTCGGGTCGTATTTGTCGTTTCGGTAGCGGCCGATTGGCGCGTCGCGTTCGGAGGCGTGGCGAGGGGCGGGCTTAGGTGCGTACATCATGCTTTCGTGGCGTTTGATTGGCGAAATGGGCGGTTCGCGTGTCAAACGCTCTTTTTCCATTGACAGGAATTTTTCTTTAGCGTCCTTGAAGCGGTCACGTGGGGAGGTTTCCACAGGGGAGGGGCTACGCTGGGGGTAGTAGTGGGGATCGATTCGTTGGCGTGTTTTCGGTACTGGGGGGAAGTCGTAACGGGGGCGGTTCCTGTAACTAAACAAAAAGTTGGGTGGGGTTTTACAAAAGGGGCGGGGTTTTACCGTAAGTTTTCGTCAAAGCCGTCGTCGTCGAAGTATTTCATTGGTTTTTCGTGACGTTCCACGTATTTTGAGATTGGTTTTTCGAGGTATTTGGCGATGTCACGTGGGGTGGGTTTTGATTGGTTGTAGTAGCGAGGCGAGTCGGGGGATTTCTCGCGATTGGGGCGGGGCAAGGTCACTTGGGGCGGGGCGTGCATTAGGTAGAGGGTGGAGTCAGCCGGGTCCCCGTTCCAATCTTCATCTGAAAAATATATAGTTTCAATCACTTGTGCTGTTTTATGGAACAAATGAATCAATATATAAAAAATTTTGTGTCTTTTGGAAAGCTAGACCTTAAATTAGTGTAATGTGTTAATTTCGTAATTTTAGTTTAATTAGGTGCGATGTTTCAAGGGTTTGAAAAAAGTTGGGACACCCTGTATAATGTGATTAGAAATGAAATATTGACATTATTATAGACTTTTAGGCTCATACTTTGAAATTTTTTTAGTGAATTAATGTTTTTCTTAGCAATTTCAATAAAAATTTGGCAATAAGCGACGAACCCATTGTAATATATCGGCAAATTTGTTTAAAAATTAATAACTTTGTAAAAGTAACAACTAAGAATTAACGTTATAAGTTGAAATACAGGTAACAATAAAGAAAAATTGATATTTGTTGTGATTTTTTATTTTTTCGTGGTGATTTCAACCAAAAATGTGGCAATAAGCGACGAACCCAGTTAATTAAAAGTACAATTATTTATTTATTTAAGTTAAAACATTTGTTTTTAGTAAAGAAATATGTCAAAAAATTAGAAAAAATCAAATTTGCTTCATACCGGGTGTTCCAAAAATTAAAGTTTCTGAAATATTGAATTATTGAAGCTACCAAACCCATTTTTTTGGGAGGTTAAACAGTTGGCAAGCCGGCATTCAACCACATGCTAAAATTTTATATTCCAGGCCCGTATCAATTATTTTCCAATTCCAAATATAATGAATAAATTAATTTGGTGATTTCTCACGCCGCGGTTCAAAGTTCACGAGGTCCTGTGTGACTTTTCGCGAACGCACCTGTTGAAGTCAAGTATGCAAAAGAAGCGAGAAAAAAGTTGGCTCGGAATGTGGGTCATCGTATGTGGGTCTTTAACTCTGTTCACGATCGACAAACAAGCCAATGTTGTCGTGGTCGTCATTGTCAAAAAGAGGCCCTTAGGCACAAAAACGCCATTTCCGCATTCTTCGGCCTATAACCGGCGGCGAGTACCTGCAGAGGCCTCGCCCAGACTCATCTGTCACTCGGGCGAGGCTCAATTGCAAGAGAAATCGCATCAAAACTGTCTCAAAATCAAAGAAATTCCATTTCGCGGTCAGTGACTTCAACCGGGATTCGGCCACAAGCGACGAACCCAGTGCGTTTTTTCCACAAATCCGGGAAAAAATCAAGTGGAAAGAGGCATCACAACGTTAAAAAAGCCTCACAATTGAGAAAAGTTGATTTTTGTGGGTAATTTTCGCAAAACTGAAGTTTTTTCGTGGAGACTTCAACTAAAATTTGGCAACAAGCGACGAACCCATCGCACAATTTTCGACAAATGGGCAACAAATCGGGGAAAAGTCAATTGAAAAGAAGCGTCATAACGTAAAATAATCGTTAAAAATAAGAAAAAATAATTTTTGTAAAAAAATTTTACTATTTTCGGGTTTTTCGTGGTGATTTCAACCGCGTTTTTTTGACAAATCAGAGAAAAAATCAACTGAAAAGAGACTTCACAACGTTAAAAAAGCGTAACAATTGAGAAAATTTTATTTTTGTGAATAATTTTTGCTAAATTAGGATTTTTCGTAGAGACTTCAATCGAAATTTGGCAATAAGCGACGAACCCATCGCAAAATTTTCGCCAAATCAGCAATAAATTAAGAATAAAATTAAGTGAGAAGAAGCGTCATAACGTAAAATAAGTGTTAGAATTGGGAAAAATTTATTTTTGTGTGTGTAATTTAAAAAAAACTGTTTTTTTGTGGTGATTTCAACCGGCTTTGGCAACAAACGACGAACGCAACCGTTCCGCTTATTTCCGGGTGTCATCACGATCCGGAAGTGTCTTCAAGTCGCGCAATTACTCGTGAGACGTGCATTGTTTCAGCCAACTCTAATTAATCCATAACCGTATTTCGGAACCGATCTGTGTAATTGCCGTCGGCTGAGTCAAAAGTTGAATCTTTTAACCCAGAAACGCGGAGAGAGGCGAGCCACTGACATTCTTCAATTCAAATACAGGGTGATTCGCATTAAAGTACCGCTCTTGCAATTATTGTGTCGTTTTGAAAAGTCATGGACAAATTCATCACACACCTTCAATAGCGAAAGTAAATCATTCTTTGTCGAGTCTGTGTATAATTGTTCTAACTCCAGTCAACGACACTTGAAGGAAGTACGTTTAGGGACAACGGTTCGAATTTTTGTCAGGATTGGATAAACGGTTACAAGACAATGCGGTTAGCAACCGCAAACGCAAGGTAATAATAGTAATGATGATATGAAAAACGATGGGTGATGACCACAAGGCTACAAAGAGTAACGGCTCCAAATCGCAGATGGCTTGGGTTCGAGTTCGTCGCTTGACGCCAAATTTTGGTTGAAATCACCACAAAAAAAAACACAAACTACTAATAAAAATCGATTTTTGCAATTATTATACGCCATTTTTTTATTTTATTTTAAATTATGACAGTCTTTTTTATTTAGTTTTTCATGATTTATTGAGATTTTAAACAAATTTGGTGATTATGATGGGTTCGTCGCCTAATGCCACATTTCGGTTAAAGTCACCAAAAAAACATTCAAAATTACAATAAAAAATCATTTTTTTTTAATTCTCACTGTTTACTTTACGTAACAAAAATATTTTCTCGCGATGTGTTCGTCGCTTATTGCCAAATTTTGATTGAAATCACCACGAAAAAATAAAAAATCACAAACACAATTTTTTTTTTCTTAATTATCACAGTCACTTCAAGTCGTAAGATTTATTATCTATCAGATATGATGTTTTTTTAATGGGTTTATTGGTGATTTCAACGAAAATTTCGCCCAACAAGCGACGAACCCATTTCTCCCCCGCAGGCCTTCACGACTTTTCCTTTCGCATCATATCACTGAAAAAACTTTCATTTACTCACCGCTCGTGCTTTGATTATCCAAAGTATTGAATCTGGTGTCAGGGGCGTCGGGAGAATCAGGACTTGGGGGGTGATCTGACCCAATCCCTGAGCTGCCGCCACTGCTTTCCAGCCGTCGTCCTTTGGCATTTTGACCGACGATATTTGCGTTGAGACACCGCCTCAACTCAATTCCCGTCAAATTGCCCTTTTGGCGGTGCACAGTGTCGTAGTCGCGCGGGGGCAGAAGGATCGGGACGTTGTTTTTGGCCAGTTTTTCGCGCAGTTCCGCCGCCACTGAGTCGTAAAGGGTTGTAACTCGGGTTGTTTCAACAGTATATCTTGAAAAAAATTGATTTAAAATTACTTATAATTCTTTATAGCCAGTTTTAAATTTTAAGTAAATATTAAAAAAAATTCATAACTAAAAAACTATTGGGAATTTGGCAATTTTCTTGACGCCAGTCGATTCCCCAGATCATTTTACATAAGATAGAATCAAAATAGTTTTACTTTTTCGAATATTTTTGCCGTAATTAACAAAATAAAAAAAATTAAAAATTTGTTAACACCCATATTTATCATGCAATAGCTCCGGAACTACTAGAGATAACCCTATGAAGTTTATTATCTTTGGAAAGCTCTTTTAATTATCTATCTTCCTCAAAAAAGATCATTGTCCAAAGATTAATAGTTTTCGTATAAATTGCTCCTAAAAGCAAAAATAAGTGAATATTAAAAAAAATTCATAACCAGAAAACTATTGGAAATTTGGCAATTTTCTTGACGCCAGTCGATTCCCCAGATCATTTTACATAAGATAGAATCAAAATAGTTTTACTTTTTCAAATAGTTTTGCCGTAATTAACAAAATAAGAAAAAATAAAAAATTTGTTAACACCCATATTTATCATGCAACAACTCCGGAACTATTAGAGATAACCCTACAAAGTTTATTATCTTTGGAAAGCTCTTTTAATTACCTATCTTTCTCAAAAAAGACCATAGACCTAAGATTATTAGTTTTTGTATAAATTGCTCATAAAGCAAAAAAAATCTAAATATTTAAAAAAATTCATAACTAAAAAACTATGGGGAATTTGGCGATTTTTCGACGTCAGTCGATTCCCCGGATCATTCTACATACGATAAAGTCAAAAAAGTTCTACTTTTTTGCCCTAATTGATAAAAAAATTCAAAAAATCGTGTCTTTGAAAGTATTTTTCGGCTTATTCGTTCGATTTGTGAAACTGCACATCTCTCAAGGCTTAGATTTGCATTGAAAAGGTTGGAAACAATCATTATTGCAACACACAAAATTATAAAACTGTTTGAAATTTATTGTGATCTCGCCAAACAATAAAATTATTCAATTAATGAAAGTTTGAAAAATTAACCTAGAAAAGCTAACCTGTTGACACAATTTTATTTGTGAACAAGAATGGCCAATAAATGTTGTGTGCATTTGTTGGGTGATTAACTCGTGACCTTTTTACATTTTATGTTTAGACGAGAGAGAGGTGAAGCAAAATAAAATAAACAAGAGGTTGCGCATCATCTAACGGACGCCTCTTATGCACAAATACCACTAAATTACTGTTAGCTTACACACGTGCGACTGTAATTACACCAATTAACGACAATCAACCGTCGCAATTATTTGTTATTGAAAAAAATAAAAAAAAAGTCGGTACACCCAATCATTTTGAAAATGTCGCATGTGACATTTTCAAAATCGCCAACTGTACCTCAAATTTTTTTTACTATGTTGTTTAAATCAAATAATTTTATTAAAAATCAACAGTCAAGGCTACACCTTGATTGGTAGAAAGTGGTCACGTCTAAATTTATTAAAATAAGAGAGGAAATCTGCGATATGTGAGCTATGTCGGAGCTCTAATAATAAAAATGTAGGACAGTAGTACAAACTTTCCTTAATTAAAAAAATATTTAAAAATCACTTTCAATCGAAATAAGTGAATTTCACCAGATAGCGGAAAGACATATGTAATGACCTTGAAATTTTTTTTGCGCAAAAACTTTATACTAAATTTTTTTACCTTTCTTCACTCGACTCACTCTCCCTTGTGCTGGTGCCGGTGTCGCTCCCCACCGAGGACTCCCCCTTCCGCCCCTCCTTCGCCCCCTTCAGCCGCCCCTCAATCTCCGCAAACTTCTTCTGATTTTCCGGCCTTTCGATCAAAGTCTGAAGTTGCTGTTTTAACAAAGTTGCCGTCTCCAAACTGTCACATCTGTAGGCGTGCACGTGCAAGGGACACTTGGTCACTGGATTGAAAAGCAGCAAAATACACGCAATCACGTCCTCGTGCTGGTAGACACACGTTATAGTGTTGTGGGGGATGAAATGTTTGATGGTTTCGTTCTTGGGTTTGGTGCCCTTTTGGGAGACGACATTTTGGACGATTTTGAGGCCTTTGTGCGAGACTTGGAGGGTGACCTTGAAGGGCTCGATGTCCTTTTCGCGCGCCTCCAGGTGCTTGATGACGGGAAGGACGTATTCGGAGCCTCGGAGGCCTTTGGACTCTTTGGCACCGAGAAACCAAACGTAGTAGGAGGATTTTTTGATGTCTTTGCGCAGTTTTAGGGCCATTTTTTTTAAAAGGGCTCGAGCATTTTTTTATGGCACTAGGGTCTGGAAAAAATGACGAGATGTAGTTATTTATGGGAGCGAGTTTGTTTAACAAGGGGAAGGTTTGCCATAACGGGTGAGCGCGGCGACAAGGTTTTTGCCCAAAAAACATATATTGATTTGGTTTTTTGTCTCAATTATGTCATTTGACGAAGAATATTTGTTGTTATTTAATAATCATTTTCTTTTAATTAGATTAAAACTTATTTAATTTGCCTTATTTTGCCCGATTTACGCATTTTTGAACAAAAATTTTATTGTAAATTTTCGTAAAAAGTGTTGTTTTTGCAAGATTTTATTAAAAAACCAAAAAAAAAACAGCTACTAAGTCTAAAACTTCATAATTCTTGTTTTAGTTTTCATGTATTTAAGCACATTTTTAACCAGAAATATAATTATTGAGTAAATTTTCGTAAATTTTGCTGCAAAATCATGAAATTTAATCGTCGTTATTTTATTAATTTACGTTATTTTCATGCCAAAGTTTCATTTCATTTGGTTATTCACTGTTTGAGCAAAATTTTGATAAAAATAAAACGAAATTTTGTGAATTTTCAAATGTTTAAACACGTTTTTGAGATAAAACTAAGTATTTTTAGAAAAATTTCGCAAAAAGTTAGTGAAAATTTCATCTAGCTTTCAACCACAGATTTATTTATAAAAGTAATGTTTCTCCTGTTTTTTAACTTTTCTTAAGTACTTAAAGACGTTTCTAAACCAAAATTTTATTTTTTTTCGAGATTTTGCAAAAAAAGTCCAAAATTATTTTATTTTTACCGTTTTTTATCACGTTTTTCAGCGAAAAAAGTTATTTTTTAACACAACTTTGTCAAAAAAAACCTAAAAACTACCAAATTGTATAAATTTAGCCCTTTTTGAGTCTTGCTGAAGTAAAAAACTAGATTATTTGAAAAATTCACCTAAAATTGAATAAAAAATCGCCGATTTGGTTTGATTTTAATATTATCAAATTATTTCCTAGGTGGAAACGAATTTATTTTGCATTATTTGTCAAAATATTTCGTTAAAAAATTGCTCTGTTTTTGCTATATTTTGACAACCAAATTTTTTTTGGCGAAAAATTTATTGAATTTGAAATGTTTTCACAAAAAATTATGTCCAAAGAAAGTTTTTCTCAACCTATAGCTTATTCAATTGCTTGGAAAAATCACAAATCTTAAAGAAATACAAAAAAAATTGATAATTAATTTAGTAAAAGTTTTCTTTCTAAAGCTTTTGTTGTGAACAAAGTTAAAATAATTGCAGGTTGTGTTTACGTTACACTCTTACATTTACGTCCTTTTCTTAAATTTACTTAATTGGTTAATTAAGGGGTATTTACACATTTATTGGTCTTACGTTTACAATTTGGGGCTTTAATTTGCTTCTTTATTTTCTTATTAATTAATTATAATTTATAGAATAATTAATTATAATTATCACTTATTTAAACATTTTTTCAACAGAAAAATTTTCAGACTTGACGGGGTTCGAACCAACGACCCTCCGCTTTATAAGTGGCGCTGTTACCACTGGACCATCAGGTTCTAGCAACTGATCGTCTTTTTCTACATAATATTTTGATACAAATTTTTCAAGTTTTGCTAAAATTGGCTAAGAAATCACCAAATTTGATCGAAATTATTTTGTTTTTTTTTGTAACTAAGCCGAAAATTAACAAAATTTGGTCAAAAATAGAAAAATAAGCCAAAAAATTGTTGAAAAATTCAAATTTAATTAACTTACATTAATTGTAAATAGTG
This sequence comes from Tribolium castaneum, assembly GCF_031307605.1. Classification (NCBI taxonomy): domain Eukaryota; kingdom Metazoa; phylum Arthropoda; class Insecta; order Coleoptera; family Tenebrionidae; genus Tribolium; species Tribolium castaneum. Next base: position 17,113,455 of record NC_087401.1, on the reverse strand, counting down.
GATATTTTAACCAAAATATAACAGAATTTTACCAAACGTCGCGATCTTCAAATAATTTCGGAAAATTTTCCTTTTTAATTAGCGAAAAAAAAGAGCAAAAGTGTAAGTGTTGAAAATTTGATAGAGAGGCAATGTCCGATTATTTCCTCTTGGTTTCTTGACCACGCATGGCGGAAAACCGGTGTCGAAAGCAAAATGCAACGCTCCGCTAACCGCTCAAGTAAACACAACTTAACTCGAAAACCACACGTTAATTAAACAAGACTTTCTATTTTATATTTTACACTGAATTTTTACCATTTTTTGCGGCTTTACGCCAACGCTTTGCGGTTAATGAACAATTGACCAATAATTTTTTCAATTTTGCATTTAGTTGAAGAGCAAAAATTATAACAATTTAATGAGAAACCGGCGGACAAAAAGCAGTAAAAACAACAATACGAAATAAAACCACACACATTTCCTCAAACTTGTGATAATCAAATGCGTGATATTCAATTGTTCGACTTTTTTGCCGCAAAATGCCGTTAAATCATTCCAATTTATTGATTGGCCCAAACCGCGTCAAAAGAAGTACAGTTAAATTAATTAAAACGTGCTTGAAAAATGCTAACCCATAAGCCTACTTGAGTAAAGAAAGAGAGATTGTTTACAATCAAGGAAAGAATTCCAGTAGGTGGGAACCGATGTGATGGCTTTAGTTAGTTAGAGGTTGAAAAATGTCAATTTTTTCCGCTCAAATTAAACCTCGCACACCCATTTCAAAGGTCAAGCACTTTCAAAAATTGAAAGCACAAAATTCGTGCACAATTAGCTGGCATTTGCAACAAGAATCATTGTTGTTGTGGGCGACAATTCAACGAGGAAATCGTTCTAACGGGACAAGAGTTTACATATTTTGCAACAACTTGCTAGGGAATTCACTGAGAGTTGTCAGTTTTCTTATATTTAGTTGATAATCTAGTTATTTTACTCATTTCAATTTTTTTTTATTGAAAAATTGTTAGTCCTGATCCGGGTTCGAACCCGCGACCCCTCGCTTTGTAAGTGGCGCTTTTACCACCGGACCACCAGGTCCCAGCAACTCACCGTCTTTAGCATTTATTTCAATACAATTTTTTAATTATTAAATTAAATTATCAATTATTAATTTAATTACAACTGAAAAAGCTAACAAAACAAGCTCCACATTGTTTAAAATATGACTTGGAATTTTTTCAAAAAATTTCAAAAAATTTTCAACCTACAGTCACAATCAAAAAGGATGTCACCCATACGTTAAATGAGTACGTTTGGCTAGCTGAACAGTTTGTAAACTAGAGTTTGTTGAAATTATGACTTAAAAAAATTTAGTTGGACTTTTGCTATATCGGGCCCAGTTGACAGAGGTGTCATTCTTTTTGATCGTGACTGTACTGAGTTGATGCGCCAGTTTTTGAGCACGCTGTAGCTTAAAAAGCAAATGTTTTGCACAAATCTCATATTTCGAGAATTTCTAAAAAAATAAGTCAAAAATCCACAATTTTTAAATGACAGTTTACTTTTAATACCAAATTTTTAAATTATTTAAAACCAAATAAAAAAACCCGAAGTAGAACACAATTGAAGTTCTCTGAATGTTTTAGGTCGAAACTGACTTATTTAGCAAAAACTTCTCAAAAAAACACAGCTAAAAGTCACTAAAAACTGACACTGATCCAAAGAAAAATAAAACAAAATAAATTAAACAAAATAATTAAAGTTTTTTTTAAAGCATAACTTTGCTTTATTTTCACTTTTTTGATAGATTTCAACTTTTTTAGCGAGAACATTAAAAAACTGCACTGGAAAAGTACAAATTTTGAAAAAAAAAATGAAAACTTAAGTTGGTTAAAGTTTTCTTTCTTAAGTTCTTGAACATAATTATAGTTTTTGTTTAGCTGCATTATTTTGCTTATTCGTTTTAATTTAATTTTGAATGTTTATGTCATATTTTACTTATTTTTACTTTTTTTTTATAGAAAAATTGTTAGACTTGAGCCGGGTGCGAACCCGCGACCTCCAGTTTTGAAAGTGACGCTTCTACCACTGGGCCATCAGGCCCAAGCGTCCATTGCACATATTTTATGATTCAAAAATGTAAGATAATTTGTTCAAAACCAAAAAATTCAAATAGTAATTGTAAAAATAGTGTAAAAAATCTTCGCTAGACCTTTCATTGCTGAGGCCAAGTCAGTTACCTCAAGTTTCCTGCTCATTTACGCCACTTTCTTCACGTCATTAGCCATTCAGTTAAATAAATCACAGAAGATGGCAAGATATTATTTACTCAAAGGAGTGTAAATATCATTACGCCTCTACCTACACTTAAAGTTACATTTACAATCGCTGTTATGAGTGCAAAAAAGCCGCAAATCCCGTTTTGTTTATTACATTTTTCAACATCCTTATAAACAACATGGCGTTCAAGGAAATCGAGATTCATTCCGATGACGACTTTCGTGAAGAATCTCCAAAATCTCCGGATTAATTCATCGTTTCGCAAGTCGCAATTATTATTTAACGCAATTAAAATTCAAACAATGGATATTGCAATGAAAATCGTGGGTATTAAGCTATTGTTCGCTTGATGGCGTTATGAAACGATAATTTTACGAAAAAAAAATTAATTTTATTCGAAATTTCAAACAGCAATCAAGTGAAACTAGTGATTTATTCGACGTGAAACAATAATTACTATTTAGGATGTTTTGAGAATTATTAATTCACTCTCACTCGAGTTGTAGAAAAAATTCGTATCTTATACTCTTTTCACATAAATGATTAATGTTGTGTTGAAATACGTGGAAACAATCGGCATTTGTCGGGGTTTGGTGGCTCAGCGGTTAAAGCGCCAGTTTTCAAAACAGAGGGTCGGGGGTTCGAACCCCGTTCAGGGCAACAATTTTTCTAATAAAAAAAAAATTGAAATGAGTAAAATAAAACATAAATAATCTAAATAAGAGACTGTAAGACGTAAATATAAAGGCGACAAATTGTAAACGTAAGACTTAGTAAAATTGTAATTATCCCTTAATTAACTGGAGTAACAAGTAAATAGAAGGAAATTTGACGTAAACGTAAACGTAAACTATAATCACGTAGACTGAAGAACTGAGGTGACTTTTTCGCTTATTTTCTGTTATTTTTCTAAACTTTCAGTGACATAATCAGCACCAAATTATCAGTAACTTCCTTAATAAACAAGACGATAAATATTTTTCCGGAAGTATTTTGACCAAGTTATCGCATTTTTATGTAATATTTATCAGTTTACAACACGCTATGGTCACATTCTAAGGTCAGCACTTGATTGAGAATAAACTCCGTAATCGCCACACTGTTGCCAACTTAATTTCAACCGATAATTTTTTGTTTGATTGCTTGATTTACGATTAAATTAGCCACAATTTTAATTTTTAATTTAATTTATGCAATTACTGAGCTGAATCCGCCTCCAGATAAACTTGAAGAAAGTAAATAAAAACAAAACAAACACACATCATTGATCATTTCAACTAAATTTTTTTAAAATAACACTTAAAAATTGTGTTTTTTTAAATCAGTGGATGAGCATGACCGGAAATGCTGACACGTGACCCGGAAAAAAATTCACTGATTGCAATTAAATGGCATTGTTGGCGTTCAAGTGTAAAGGCGTGTGTTTCAAGGAAATCGAGATTCTTTCAGCTGAAAATTATGGATTTTCTTCCACAACTGTATATGTTTATTTGTGGTGTAGAAAGAAGCAAAAAACAAATATTTGAAATTCCGTTCGGGTGATGGAAGATGTTTTAATGTTTATGTAAAGTCGCCTAAAACAAGAATTTTAAACATTTTTTTTACATTTTTTTTTAATTTTTAATTAATCTAACACAGATAAACAAATAGCTAATACAGTTCAAAGTGTGTTAAGTTATTCTCATGTTTCAGTTCCTCGTCACGATAGAAATATTTTCTCCGAAATCAAGTTGGCTAACATGAATAAAAAATAAATCAAGTTTTTGACATTATTTTCTAATTTTTAACAAAGTTTTTTAACTACAAGACTTTACAAGTCTTTAGCCAGGGCTATACAAAAAATTTCGGAAAATTTTTCACTTAAATCTCAGAATTTTTAACACTTGCCAAAATTTGTGAATAAATTTTGAACAATATCAAAAATCCAAAACAATTTGTAAATTTACTTTAAAATTGTTTTTAACCAAAAACATACTCCTGCTCAACAAAATAAAATAATAATAATAATAATAATAATAATAATAATAATAATAATAATAATAATAATAATAATAATTTACCAATTTTTTCAGTAAAAATAACACTAATTAAAGACACGTTATTTCAAATCTATTAAGATAAGTTGGCTTATAATTAGTTTAGAAAACAAATAAACAAATCAGAGAAACCTTCAAAAATTTCCAGATAAAATAAATAGAAAAATTATCGGAGAAAATCGTGTCAACAAATATTTAATTTATGTTTTTTAATGACCGTCATCTCAAGCAAACCGGACGTTTTTTTTCTTATTAATTAATTCATGCAATAAAAAATTCGTTCAAAATATAAAAAAACACAACCAAAGTGGCAAAAGGACGCCAACTCCTCCCCTCCCACTTACCACAAGCCCAAAAATCCGTGAAAATCACACTAAAGACACATCAAACATCACACGATTATCACAATTTCCCGGAAAAAACCGCCACTTAAGCCAGAATTTCACCAAAAATTGCTTTTTTTCACACAGATGGAGAACTGTGTTACGTTCTTCCAATCACCATCACCTTCTGAATTCAACAGGTATGTCGAGTTGGCTGTGGCAGGTGTAGTCCGGTTTGGGCTCCGGGGATTAGGAGCGGCAAAGGTGATCCTGGTACCAACTAATTTGTAATGGAAGGTCAATGGTTTATGGAATTATTTACCATTTTTACGAAGTTAACTATTTTTTTTTTTTTTTCAATTTCAATTTTGGCGGCAATTTGTGGTTTAGTTAAACGAAGAGACACGTAATTGGGAAAATTTTTTGTACAAATTGTTTTATTTCCAAATTCGGGGCAAGCGTGATTACAGGAACCTGTAAAAAGTTGTTCAGGTGTTGGATCAACGATGGCGCTTCTTTACTGTTTGACAACAAAAATATTAAATAAATGCCAGGAATTATTTTATTATTGATTACTGGATGTTTTGAAACTGGTACTGTAATAAATGTGCAGCTGTTTCCCATTTTAATAATTAAAAATTTAAAAAAATACGCTTTAAAAAATAAAAATAAATGTAGGCACGAAAATTTGAATCTGAAGTTATTTCTTTAAATATCTCGGGAACTAAGCGTTGGACGCAATTTTGTTCTATGAGAGAAAAGATGCAACTTGATGTAGTCTAAGCGACGGTCTAATTGAAATTGTAATTTTCAATAGTCATTTTGCTATCTCTTTAAAGAGCCATAAAAGACCTACACATTTTTGTGTTTTTGTAATGTCCAGTTCAGGCGGTGAAGTTTGAGGGGTCACTTGATAGGGTTTATATTAGTTTGAAAAACCCACCCTTATTTTTTTTTTAACTTTTGTTAATACTTTTTCTAGTTTCGGGAACTGTTTGCTGTGGAGAATAAATTGGTTTTGATTTTAAAATTTTTGGTCAACTAGGAACAGAGATACGAGATTTATTTATTGAAGGGTTGTTTTTTATGAAAGTGGCTAAATGTCATTTAAATCTTCTTATTTTGTTTTATTTTGTCTGTTGTTGCTGTAATTGTACGACCATGTTAAAAGTCCACAAAAACGTAAAAAAAACGGAATTTCCGCCCCACCAAAAACTAAGGGTGAGTTTATTTTTGTGTTTGTATGATGGCTGTGAGGGTCTCAATGCGTAATCGTAAAAGTGGGACTTAAAAAAAAAAAAAAAAAAAAAGGAGAAAGAAGGGGGTGAATTACATGTGGTCTATTCAATATTTATGGATTTCCATATGTCTTAACAACCCACAAAAGTTGTTTTTAGTCCACAAAAAGTCCATATGTTCGATTTTTAGATGTTTGATTTTTTCAATTTTCGTCGCAGTTTTGGTCGATTTTGGGTACCCGGAACTTTTGTCGAGCAATAGCTCCGGAACTATCAGAGATAACCCCATGAAGTGTATTATCGTTGGAAAGCTCTTTAAATTATCTATCTTTTTCAAAAAAAATTAGTGTTCTGCGACTAATAGTTTTCGAGCAAATTTGAGAAAAATGTAAAAATTGGTAAAATTTTAAAAAATTCATAACTAAAAAACTATTCGGAATTTGGCAATTTTCTCGATGCCAATCGATTCCCCGGATCATTTTGCATAGGTAAGGATCAAAACAGTTCCACTTTTTCGAATAGTTTAGTCGTAATTGGAAAAATAAAAAAAATTAAAAAAAAGTTAACACCCCCCCCTTAAAATCGGTCAATTTTTAAAGTGTCTCTAAATCAAATAAAACCTATTCTATCTTATAGATTTTGATGTGCTCTTTACGATCGAACAAACCGTTTTCGTCTAGGTCTTTTAGTTTGGCCGTAATCGGCGTTTGAAAATTGAAAAATTTTTTGCGAGATATCGCCTTGAGTCCCATGCCATTTTGTAGAGTTTTTTATTCCGGTTATCCTCCATTTTTCCGTTTTTCGATAACTCTAATAGTTTCGCCGTAATTGGCGGTTGAAAATTGAAAAAAAGTGAAAATGGAAACCTTTTTTTGCGTTTTTCTCGGAAACTGTAAGACTTAGAGCAACGAACAAAAAACCATCTGATAGCGCTTAATTTTATCTATTTTTTCGACTAAACCCGGAGCCGCTCCGGGCAACGGTTCCGGCTACAGAGGCGATCAAAGTTTTTCACTAAAAAAATTCATAAAAAAAAAACTAAAAGTCGTAGAGCACTGCGGTTTGTTCCATTGAATTCTACGGCTCATTTTACATATTATATCAATTTTTCACAGGAATTAAAAATTTAAAATTTTTTGCCTAAATTTAGGGTAGTCATTTGTCATAGTGGAAAATTTTATTCAATAAAAAAATTCATAACTCGAAAACTAAAAGTCGTAGAGCAACGCGGTTTGTTCCATTGGATTCAGCGGCTTTTTTTCTGTATTATACCAACTTTTCACGAGATTTAAAATTTTCAAATTTTTTGCTCAAATTTCTTGAGTAATAAATTTGTGCCTACACCTTACCTTCAAAGTGATGAAAAAAATTTTTTTTTTAAATTCACTCCACCAAATTTTTATGGACTTCTTTATGTCTTAACAACCCACAAAAGTTGTTTTTAGTCCACAAAAAGTCCATATGTTCGATTTTTAGATGTTTGATTTTTTCAATTTTCGTCGCAGTTTTGGTCGATTTTGGGTACCCGGAACTTTTGTCGAGCAATAGCTCCGGAACTATCAGAGATAACCCCATGAAGTGTATTATCGTTGGAAAGCTCTTTAAATTATCTATCTTTTTCAAAAAAAATTAGTGTTCTGCGACTAATAGTTTTCGAGCAAATTTGAGAAAAATGTAAAAATTGGTAAAATTTTAAAAAATTCATAACTAAAAAACTATTCGGAATTTGGCAATTTTCTCGATGCCAATCGATTCCCCGGATCATTTTGCATAGGTAAGGATCAAAACAGTTCCACTTTTTCGAATAGTTTAGTCGTAATTGGAAAAATAAAAAAAATTAAAAAAAAGTTAACACCCCCCCCTTAAAATCGGTCAATTTTTAAAGTGTCTCTAAATCAAATAAAACCTATTCTATCTTATAGATTTTGATGTGCTCTTTACGATCGAACAAACCGTTTTCGTCTAGGTCTTTTAGTTTGGCCGTAATCGGCGTTTGAAAATTGAAAAATTTTTTGCGAGATATCGCCTTGAGTCCCATGCCATTTTGTAGAGTTTTTTATTCCGGTTATCCTCCATTTTTCCGTTTTTCGATAACTCTAATAGTTTCGCCGTAATTGGCGGTTGAAAATTGAAAAAAAGTGAAAATGGAAACCTTTTTTTGCGTTTTTCTCGGAAACTGTAAGACTTAGAGCAACGAACAAAAAACCATCTGATAGCGCTTAATTTTATCTATTTTTTCGACTAAACCCGGAGCCGCTCCGGGCAACGGTTCCGGCTACAGAGGCGATCAAAGTTTTTCACTAAAAAAATTCATAAAAAAAAAACTAAAAGTCGTAGAGCACTGCGGTTTGTTCCATTGAATTCTACGGCTCATTTTACATATTATATCAATTTTTCACAGGAATTAAAAATTTAAAATTTTTTGCCTAAATTTAGGGTAGTCATTTGTCATAGTGGAAAATTTTATTCAATAAAAAAATTCATAACTCGAAAACTAAAAGTCGTAGAGCAACGCGGTTTGTTCCATTGGATTCAGCGGCTTTTTTTCTGTATTATACCAACTTTTCACGAGATTTAAAATTTTCAAATTTTTTGCTCAAATTTCTTGAGTAATAAATTTGTGCCTACACCTTACCTTCAAAGTGATGAAAAAAATTTTTTTTTTAAATTCACTCCACCAAATTTTTATGGACTTCTTTATGTCTTAACAACCCACAAAAGTTGTTTTTAGTCCACAAAAAGTCCATATGTTCGATTTTTAGATGTTTGATTTTTTCAATTTTCGTCGCAGTTTTGGTCGATTTTGGGTACCCGGAACTTTTGTCGAGCAATAGCTCCGGAACTATCAGAGATAACCCCATGAAGTGTATTATCGTTGGAAAGCTCTTTAAATTATCTATCTTTTTCAAAAAAAATTAGTGTTCTGCGACTAATAGTTTTCGAGCAAATTTGAGAAAAATGTAAAAATTGGTAAAATTTTAAAAAATTCATAACTAAAAAACTATTCGGAATTTGGCAATTTTCTCGATGCCAATCGATTCCCCGGATCATTTTGCATAGGTAAGGATCAAAACAGTTCCACTTTTTCGAATAGTTTAGTCGTAATTGGAAAAATAAAAAAAATTAAAAAAAAGTTAACACCCCCCCCTTAAAATCGGTCAATTTTTAAAGTGTCTCTAAATCAAATAAAACCTATTCTATCTTATAGATTTTGATGTGCTCTTTACGATCGAACAAACCGTTTTCGTCTAGGTCTTTTAGTTTGGCCGTAATCGGCGTTTGAAAATTGAAAAATTTTTTGCGAGATATCGCCTTGAGTCCCATGCCATTTTGTAGAGTTTTTTATTCCGGTTATCCTCCATTTTTCCGTTTTTCGATAACTCTAATAGTTTCGCCGTAATTGGCGGTTGAAAATTGAAAAAAAGTGAAAATGGAAACCTTTTTTTGCGTTTTTCTCGGAAACTGTAAGACTTAGAGCAACGAACAAAAAACCATCTGATAGCGCTTAATTTTATCTATTTTTTCGACTAAACCCGGAGCCGCTCCGGGCAACGGTTCCGGCTACAGAGGCGATCAAAGTTTTTCACTAAAAAAATTCATAAAAAAAAAACTAAAAGTCGTAGAGCACTGCGGTTTGTTCCATTGAATTCTACGGCTCATTTTACATATTATATCAATTTTTCACAGGAATTAAAAATTTAAAATTTTTTGCCTAAATTTAGGGTAGTCATTTGTCATAGTGGAAAATTTTATTCAATAAAAAAATTCATAACTCGAAAACTAAAAGTCGTAGAGCAACGCGGTTTGTTCCATTGGATTCAGCGGCTTTTTTTCTGTATTATACCAACTTTTCACGAGATTTAAAATTTTCAAATTTTTTGCTCAAATTTCTTGAGTAATAAATTTGTGCCTACACCTTACCTTCAAAGTGATGAAAAAAATTTTTTTTTTAAATTCACTCCACCAAATTTTTATGGACTTCTTTATGTCTTAACAACCCACAAAAGTTGTTTTTAGTCCACAAAAAGTCCATATGTTCGATTTTTAGATGTTTGATTTTTTCAATTTTCGTCGCAGTTTTGGTCGATTTTGGGTACCCGGAACTTTTGTCGAGCAATAGCTCCGGAACTATCAGAGATAACCCCATGAAGTGTATTATCGTTGGAAAGCTCTTTAAATTATCTATCTTTTTCAAAAAAAATTAGTGTTCTGCGACTAATAGTTTTCGAGCAAATTTGAGAAAAATGTAAAAATTGGTAAAATTTTAAAAAATTCATAACTAAAAAACTATTCGGAATTTGGCAATTTTCTCGATGCCAATCGATTCCCCGGATCATTTTGCATAGGTAAGGATCAAAACAGTTCCACTTTTTCGAATAGTTTAGTCGTAATTGGAAAAATAAAAAAAATTAAAAAAAAGTTAACACCCCCCCCTTAAAATCGGTCAATTTTTAAAGTGTCTCTAAATCAAATAAAACCTATTCTATCTTATAGATTTTGATGTGCTCTTTACGATCGAACAAACCGTTTTCGTCTAGGTCTTTTAGTTTGGCCGTAATCGGCGTTTGAAAATTGAAAAATTTTTTGCGAGATATCGCCTTGAGTCCTATGCCATTTTGTAGAGTTTTTTATTCCGGTTATCCTCCATTTTTCCGTTTTTCGATAACTCTAATAGTTTCGCCGTAATTGGCGGTTGAAAATTGAAAAAAAGTGAAAATGGAAACCTTTTTTTGCGTTTTTCTCGGAAACTGTAAGACTTAGAGCAACGAACAAAAAACCATCTGATAGCGCTTAATTTTATCTATTTTTTCGACTAAACCCGGAGCCGCTCCGGGCAACGGTTCCGGCTACAGAGGCGATCAAAGTTTTTCACTAAAAAAATTCATAAAAAAAAAACTAAAAGTCGTAGAGCACTGCGGTTTGTTCCATTGAATTCTACGGCTCATTTTACATATTATATCAATTTTTCACAGGAATTAAAAATTTAAAATTTTTTGCCTAAATTTAGGGTAGTCATTTGTCATAGTGGAAAATTTTATTCAATAAAAAAATTCATAACTCGAAAACTAAAAGTCGTAGAGCAACGCGGTTTGTTCCATTGGATTCAGCGGCTTTTTTTCTGTATTATACCAACTTTTCACGAGATTTAAAATTTTCAAATTTTTTGCTCAAATTTCTTGAGTAATAAATTTGTGCCTACACCTTACCTTCAAAGTGATGAAAAAAATTTTTTTTTTAAATTCACTCCACCAAATTTTTATGGACTTCTTTATGTCTTAACAACCCACAAAAGTTGTTTTTAGTCCACAAAAAGTCCATATGTTCGATTTTTAGATGTTTGATTTTTTCAATTTTCGTCGCAGTTTTGGTCGATTTTGGGTACCCGGAACTTTTGTCGAGCAATAGCTCCGGAACTATCAGAGATAACCCCATGAAGTGTATTATCGTTGGAAAGCTCTTTAAATTATCTATCTTTTTCAAAAAAAATTAGTGTTCTGCGACTAATAGTTTTCGAGCAAATTTGAGAAAAATGTAAAAATTGGTAAAATTTTAAAAAATTCATAACTAAAAAACTATTCGGAATTTGGCAATTTTCTCGATGCCAATCGATTCCCCGGATCATTTTGCATAGGTAAGGATCAAAACAGTTCCACTTTTTCGAATAGTTTAGTCGTAATTGGAAAAATAAAAAAAATTAAAAAAAAGTTAACACCCCCCCCTTAAAATCGGTCAATTTTTAAAGTGTCTCTAAATCAAATAAAACCTATTCTATCTTATAGATTTTGATGTGCTCTTTACGATCGAACAAACCGTTTTCGTCTAGGTCTTTTAGTTTGGCCGTAATCGGCGTTTGAAAATTGAAAAATTTTTTGCGAGATATCGCCTTGAGTCCTATGCCATTTTGTAGAGTTTTTTATTCCGGTTATCCTCCATTTTTCCGTTTTTCGATAACTCTAATAGTTTCGCCGTAATTGGCGGTTGAAAATTGAAAAAAAGTGAAAATGGAAACCTTTTTTTGCGTTTTTCTCGGAAACTGTAAGACTTAGAGCAACGAACAAAAAACCATCTGATAGCGCTTAATTTTATCTATTTTTTCGACTAAACCCGGAGCCGCTCCGGGCAACGGTTCCGGCTACAGAGGCGATCAAAGTTTTTCACTAAAAAAATTCATAAAAAAAAAACTAAAAGTCGTAGAGCACTGCGGTTTGTTCCATTGAATTCTACGGCTCATTTTACATATTATATCAATTTTTCACAGGAATTAAAAATTTAAAATTTTTTGCCTAAATTTAGGGTAGTCATTTGTCATAGTGGAAAATTTTATTCAATAAAAAAATTCATAACTCGAAAACTAAAAGTCGTAGAGCAACGCGGTTTGTTCCATTGGATTCAGCGGCTTTTTTTCTGTATTATACCAACTTTTCACGAGATTTAAAATTTTCAAATTTTTTGCTCAAATTTCTTGAGTAATAAATTTGTGCCTACACCTTACCTTCAAAGTGATGAAAAAAAATTTTTTTTTAAATTCACTCCACCAAATTTTTATGGACTTCTTTACGTCTTAACAACCCACAAAAGTTGTTTTTAGTCCACAAAAAGTCCATATGTTCGATTTTTAGATGTTTGATTTTTTCAATTTTCGTCGCAGTTTTGGTCGATTTTGGGTACCCGGAACTTTTGTCGAGCAATAGCTCCGGAACTATCAGAGATAACCCCATGAAGTGTATTATCGTTGGAAAGCTCTTTAAATTATCTATCTTTTTCAAAAAAAATTAGTGTTCTGCGACTAATAGTTTTCGAGCAAATTTGAGAAAAATGTAAAAATTGGTAAAATTTTAAAAAATTCATAACTAAAAAACTATTCGGAATTTGGCAATTTTCTCGATGCCAATCGATTCCCCGGATCATTTTGCATAGGTAAGGATCAAAACAGTTCCACTTTTTCGAATAGTTTAGTCGTAATTGGAAAAATAAAAAAAATTAAAAAAAAGTTAACACCCCCCCCTTAAAATCGGTCAATTTTTAAAGTGTCTCTAAATCAAATAAAACCTATTCTATCTTATAGATTTTGATGTGCTCTTTACGATCGAACAAACCGTTTTCGTCTAGGTCTTTTAGTTTGGCCGTAATCGGCGTTTGAAAATTGAAAAATTTTTTGCGAGATATCGCCTTGAGTCCTATGCCATTTTGTAGAGTTTTTTATTCCGGTTATCCTCCATTTTTCCGTTTTTCGATAACTCTAATAGTTTCGCCGTAATTGGCGGTTGAAAATTGAAAAAAAGTGAAAATGGAAACCTTTTTTTGCGTTTTTCTCGGAAACTGTAAGACTTAGAGCAACGAACAAAAAACCATCTGATAGCGCTTAATTTTATCTATTTTTTCGACTAAACCCGGAGCCGCTCCGGGCAACGGTTCCGGCTACAGAGGCGATCAAAGTTTTTCACTAAAAAAATTCATAAAAAAAAAACTAAAAGTCGTAGAGCACTGCGGTTTGTTTCATTGAATTCTACGGCTCATTTTACATATTATATCAATTTTTCACAGGAATTAAAAATTTAAAATTTTTTGCCTAAATTTAGGGTAGTCATTTGTCATAGTGGAAAATTTTATTCAATAAAAAAATTCATAACTCGAAAACTAAAAGTCGTAGAGCAACGCGGTTTGTTCCATTGGATTCAGCGGCTTTTTTTCTGTATTATACCAACTTTTCACGAGATTTAAAATTTTCAAATTTTTTGCTCAAATTTCTTGAGTAATAAATTTGTGCCTACACCTTACCTTCAAAGTGATGAAAAAAAATTTTTTTTTAAATTCACTCCACCAAATTTTTATGGACTTCTTTATGTCTTAACAACCCACAAAAGTTGTTTTTAGTCCACAAAAAGTCCATATGTTCGATTTTTAGATGTTTGATTTTTTCAATTTTCGTCGCAGTTTTGGTCGATTTTGGGTACCCGGAACTTTTGTCGAGCAATAGCTCCGGAACTATCAGAGATAACCCCATGAAGTGTATTATCGTTGGAAAGCTCTTTAAATTATCTATCTTTTTCAAAAAAAATTAGTGTTCTGCGACTAATAGTTTTCGAGCAAATTTGAGAAAAATGTAAAAATTGGTAAAATTTTAAAAAATTCATAACTAAAAAACTATTCGGAATTTGGCAATTTTCTCGATGCCAATCGATTCCCCGGATCATTTTGCATAGGTAAGGATCAAAACAGTTCCACTTTTTCGAATAGTTTAGTCGTAATTAGGAAAATAAAAAAAATTAAAAAAAAGTTAACACCCCCCCCTTAAAATCGGTCAATTTTTAAAGTGTCTCTAAATCAAATAAAACCTATTCTATCTTATAGATTTTGATGTGCTCTTTACGATCGAACAAACCGTTTTCGTCTAGCTCTTTTAGTTTGGCCGTAATCGGCGTTTGAAAATTGAAAAATTTTTTGCGAGATATCGCCTTGAGTCCTATGCCATTTTGTAGAGTTTTTTATTCCGGTTATCCTCCATTTTTCCGTTTTTCGATAACTCTAATAGTTTCGCCGTAATTGGCGGTTGAAAATTGAAAAAAAGTGAAAATGGAAACCTTTTTTTGCGTTTTTCTCGGAAACTGTAAGACTTAGAGCAACGAACAAAAAACCATCTGATAGCGCTTAATTTTATCTATTTTTTCGACTAAACCCGGAGCCGCTCCGGGCAACGGTTCCGGCTACAGAGGCGATCAAAGTTTTTCACTAAAAAAATTCATAAAAAAAAAACTAAAAGTCGTAGAGCACTGCGGTTTGTTTCATTGAATTCTACGGCTCATTTTACATATTATATCAATTTTTCACAGGAATTAAAAATTTAAAATTTTTTGCCTAAATTTAGGGTAGTCATTTGTCATAGTGGAAAATTTTATTCAATAAAAAAATTCATAACTCGAAAACTAAAAGTCGTAGAGCAACGCGGTTTGTTCCATTGGATTCAGCGGCTTTTTTTCTGTATTATACCAACTTTTCACGAGATTTAAAATTTTCAAATTTTTTGCTCAAATTTCTTGAGTAATAAATTTGTGCCTACACCTTACCTTCAAAGTGATGAAAAAAAATTTTTTTTTAAATTCACTCCACCAAATTTTTATGGACTTCTTTATGTCTTAACAACCCACAAAAGTTGTTTTTAGTCCACAAAAAGTCCATATGTTCGATTTTTAGATGTTTGATTTTTTCAATTTTCGTCGCAGTTTTGGTCGATTTTGGGTACCCGGAACTTTTGTCGAGCAATAGCTCCGGAACTATCAGAGATAACCCCATGAAGTGTATTATCGTTGGAAAGCTCTTTAAATTATCTATCTTTTTCAAAAAAAATTAGTGTTCTGCGACTAATAGTTTTCGAGCAAATTTGAGAAAAATGTAAAAATTGGTAAAATTTTAAAAAATTCATAACTAAAAAACTATTCGGAATTTGGCAATTTTCTCGATGCCAATCGATTCCCCGGATCATTTTGCATAGGTAAGGATCAAAACAGTTCCACTTTTTCGAATAGTTTAGTCGTAATTAGGAAAATAAAAAAAATTAAAAAAAAGTTAACACCCCCCCCTTAAAATCGGTCAATTTTTAAAGTGTCTCTAAATCAAATAAAACCTATTCTATCTTATAGATTTTGATGTGCTCTTTACGATCGAACAAACCGTTTTCGTCTAGCTCTTTTAGTTTGGCCGTAATCGGCGTTTGAAAATTGAAAAATTTTTTGCGAGATATCGCCTTGAGTCCTATGCCATTTTGTAGAGTTTTTTATTCCGGTTATCCTCCATTTTTCCGTTTTTCGATAACTCTAATAGTTTCGCCGTAATTGGCGGTTGAAAATTGAAAAAAAGTGAAAATGGAAACCTTTTTTTGCGTTTTTCTCGGAAACTGTAAGACTTAGAGCAACGAACAAAAAACCATCTGATAGCGCTTAATTTTATCTATTTTTTCGACTAAACCCGGAGCCGCTCCGGGCAACGGTTCCGGCTACAGAGGCGATCAAAGTTTTTCACTAAAAAAATTCATAAAAAAAAAACTAAAAGTCGTAGAGCACTGCGGTTTGTTTCATTGAATTCTACGGCTCATTTTACATATTATATCAATTTTTCACAGGAATTAAAAATTTAAAATTTTTTGCCTAAATTTAGGGTAGTCATTTGTCATAGTGGAAAATTTTATTCAATAAAAAAATTCATAACTCGAAAACTAAAAGTCGTAGAGCAACGCGGTTTGTTCCATTGGATTCAGCGGCTTTTTTTCTGTATTATACCAACTTTTCACGAGATTTAAAATTTTCAAATTTTTTGCTCAAATTTCTTGAGTAATAAATTTGTGCCTACACCTTACCTTCAAAGTGATGAAAAAAAATTTTTTTTTAAATTCACTCCACCAAATTTTTATGGACTTCTTTATGTCTTAACAACCCACAAAAGTTGTTTTTAGTCCACAAAAAGTCCATATGTTCGATTTTTAGATGTTTGATTTTTTCAATTTTCGTCGCAGTTTTGGTCGATTTTGGGTACCCGGAACTTTTGTCGAGCAATAGCTCCGGAACTATCAGAGATAACCCCATGAAGTGTATTATCGTTGGAAAGCTCTTTAAATTATCTATCTTTTTCAAAAAAAATTAGTGTTCTGCGACTAATAGTTTTCGAGCAAATTTGAGAAAAATGTAAAAATTGGTAAAATTTTAAAAAATTCATAACTAAAAAACTATTCGGAATTTGGCAATTTTCTCGATGCCAATCGATTCCCCGGATCATTTTGCATAGGTAAGGATCAAAACAGTTCCACTTTTTCGAATAGTTTAGTCGTAATTAGGAAAATAAAAAAAATTAAAAAAAAGTTAACACCCCCCCCTTAAAATCGGTCAATTTTTAAAGTGTCTCTAAATCAAATAAAACCTATTCTATCTTATAGATTTTGATGTGCTCTTTACGATCGAACAAACCGTTTTCGTCTAGCTCTTTTAGTTTGGCCGTAATCGGCGTTTGAAAATTGAAAAATTTTTTGCGAGATATCGCCTTGAGTCCTATGCCATTTTGTAGAGTTTTTTATTCCGGTTATCCTCCATTTTTCCGTTTTTCGATAACTCTAATAGTTTCGCCGTAATTGGCGGTTGAAAATTGAAAAAAAGTGAAAATGGAAACCTTTTTTTGCGTTTTTCTCGGAAACTGTAAGACTTAGAGCAACGAACAAAAAACCATCTGATAGCGCTTAATTTTATCTATTTTTTCGACTAAACCCGGAGCCGCTCCGGGCAACGGTTCCGGCTACAGAGGCGATCAAAGTTTTTCACTAAAAAAATTCATAAAAAAAAAACTAAAAGTCGTAGAGCACTGCGGTTTGTTTCATTGAATTCTACGGCTCATTTTACATATTATATCAATTTTTCACAGGAATTAAAAATTTAAAATTTTTTGCCTAAATTTAGGGTAGTCATTTGTCATAGTGGAAAATTTTATTCAATAAAAAAATTCATAACTCGAAAACTAAAAGTCGTAGAGCAACGCGGTTTGTTCCATTGGATTCAGCGGCTTTTTTTCTGTATTATACCAACTTTTCACGAGATTTAAAATTTTCAAATTTTTTGCTCAAATTTCTTGAGTAATAAATTTGTGCCTACACCTTACCTTCAAAGTGATGAAAAAAAATTTTTTTTTAAATTCACTCCACCAAATTTTTATGGACTTCTTTATGTCTTAACAACCCACAAAAGTTGTTTTTAGTCCACAAAAAGTCCATATGTTCGATTTTTAGATGTTTGATTTTTTCAATTTTCGTCGCAGTTTTGGTCGATTTTGGGTACCCGGAACTTTTGTCGAGCAATAGCTCCGGAACTATCAGAGATAACCCCATGAAGTGTATTATCGTTGGAAAGCTCTTTAAATTATCTATCTTTTTCAAAAAAAATTAGTGTTCTGCGACTAATAGTTTTCGAGCAAATTTGAGAAAAATGTAAAAATTGGTAAAATTTTAAAAAATTCATAACTAAAAAACTATTCGGAATTTGGCAATTTTCTCGATGCCAATCGATTCCCCGGATCATTTTGCATAGGTAAGGATCAAAACAGTTCCACTTTTTCGAATAGTTTAGTCGTAATTAGGAAAATAAAAAAAATTAAAAAAAAGTTAACACCCCCCCCTTAAAATCGGTCAATTTTTAAAGTGTCTCTAAATCAAATAAAACCTATTCTATCTTATAGATTTTGATGTGCTCTTTACGATCGAACAAACCGTTTTCGTCTAGCTCTTTTAGTTTGGCCGTAATCGGCGTTTGAAAATTGAAAAATTTTTTGCGAGATATCGCCTTGAGTCCTATGCCATTTTGTAGAGTTTTTTATTCCGGTTATCCTCCATTTTTCCGTTTTTCGATAACTCTAATAGTTTCGCCGTAATTGGCGGTTGAAAATTGAAAAAAAGTGAAAATGGAAACCTTTTTTTGCGTTTTTCTCGGAAACTGTAAGACTTAGAGCAACGAACAAAAAACCATCTGATAGCGCTTAATTTTATCTATTTTTTCGACTAAACCCGGAGCCGCTCCGGGCAACGGTTCCGGCTACAGAGGCGATCAAAGTTTTTCACTAAAAAAATTCATAAAAAAAAAACTAAAAGTCGTAGAGCACTGCGGTTTGTTTCATTGAATTCTACGGCTCATTTTACATATTATATCAATTTTTCACAGGAATTAAAAATTTAAAATTTTTTGCCTAAATTTAGGGTAGTCATTTGTCATAGTGGAAAATTTTATTCAATAAAAAAATTCATAACTCGAAAACTAAAAGTCGTAGAGCAACGCGGTTTGTTCCATTGGATTCAGCGGCTTTTTTTCTGTATTATACCAACTTTTCACGAGATTTAAAATTTTCAAATTTTTTGCTCAAATTTCTTGAGTAATAAATTTGTGCCTACACCTTACCTTCAAAGTGATGAAAAAAAATTTTTTTTTAAATTCACTCCACCAAATTTTTATGGACTTCTTTATGTCTTAACAACCCACAAAAGTTGTTTTTAGTCCACAAAAAGTCCATATGTTCGATTTTTAGATGTTTGATTTTTTCAATTTTCGTCGCAGTTTTGGTCGATTTTGGGTACCCGGAACTTTTGTCGAGCAATAGCTCCGGAACTATCAGAGATAACCCCATGAAGTGTATTATCGTTGGAAAGCTCTTTAAATTATCTATCTTTTTCAAAAAAAATTAGTGTTCTGCGACTAATAGTTTTCGAGCAAATTTGAGAAAAATGTAAAAATTGGTAAAATTTTAAAAAATTCATAACTAAAAAACTATTCGGAATTTGGCAATTTTCTCGATGCCAATCGATTCCCCGGATCATTTTGCATAGGTAAGGATCAAAACAGTTCCACTTTTTCGAATAGTTTAGTCGTAATTAGGAAAATAAAAAAAATTAAAAAAAAGTTAACACCCCCCCCTTAAAATCGGTCAATTTTTAAAGTGTCTCTAAATCAAATAAAACCTATTCTATCTTATAGATTTTGATGTGCTCTTTACGATCGAACAAACCGTTTTCGTCTAGCTCTTTTAGTTTGGCCGTAATCGGCGTTTGAAAATTGAAAAATTTTTTGCGAGATATCGCCTTGAGTCCTATGCCATTTTGTAGAGTTTTTTATTCCGGTTATCCTCCATTTTTCCGTTTTTCGATAACTCTAATAGTTTCGCCGTAATTGGCGGTTGAAAATTGAAAAAAAGTGAAAATGGAAACCTTTTTTTGCGTTTTTCTCGGAAACTGTAAGACTTAGAGCAACGAACAAAAAACCATCTGATAGCGCTTAATTTTATCTATTTTTTCGACTAAACCCGGAGCCGCTCCGGGCAACGGTTCCGGCTACAGAGGCGATCAAAGTTTTTCACTAAAAAAATTCATAAAAAAAAAACTAAAAGTCGTAGAGCACTGCGGTTTGTTTCATTGAATTCTACGGCTCATTTTACATATTATATCAATTTTTCACAGGAATTAAAAATTTAAAATTTTTTGCCTAAATTTAGGGTAGTCATTTGTCATAGTGGAAAATTTTATTCAATAAAAAAATTCATAACTCGAAAACTAAAAGTCGTAGAGCAACGCGGTTTGTTCCATTGGATTCAGCGGCTTTTTTTCTGTATTATACCAACTTTTCACGAGATTTAAAATTTTCAAATTTTTTGCTCAAATTTCTTGAGTAATAAATTTGTGCCTACACCTTACCTTCAAAGTGATGAAAAAAAATTTTTTTTTAAATTCACTCCACCAAATTTTTATGGACTTCTTTATGTCTTAACAACCCACAAAAGTTGTTTTTAGTCCACAAAAAGTCCATATGTTCGATTTTTAGATGTTTGATTTTTTCAATTTTCGTCGCAGTTTTGGTCGATTTTGGGTACCCGGAACTTTTGTCGAGCAATAGCTCCGGAACTATCAGAGATAACCCCATGAAGTGTATTATCGTTGGAAAGCTCTTTAAATTATCTATCTTTTTCAAAAAAAATTAGTGTTCTGCGACTAATAGTTTTCGAGCAAATTTGAGAAAAATGTAAAAATTGGTAAAATTTTAAAAAATTCATAACTAAAAAACTATTCGGAATTTGGCAATTTTCTCGATGCCAATCGATTCCCCGGATCATTTTGCATAGGTAAGGATCAAAACAGTTCCACTTTTTCGAATAGTTTAGTCGTAATTAGGAAAATAAAAAAAATTAAAAAAAAGTTAACACCCCCCCCTTAAAATCGGTCAATTTTTAAAGTGTCTCTAAATCAAATAAAACCTATTCTATCTTATAGATTTTGATGTGCTCTTTACGATCGAACAAACCGTTTTCGTCTAGCTCTTTTAGTTTGGCCGTAATCGGCGTTTGAAAATTGAAAAATTTTTTGCGAGATATCGCCTTGAGTCCTATGCCATTTTGTAGAGTTTTTTATTCCGGTTATCCTCCATTTTTCCGTTTTTCGATAACTCTAATAGTTTCGCCGTAATTGGCGGTTGAAAATTGAAAAAAAGTGAAAATGGAAACCTTTTTTTGCGTTTTTCTCGGAAACTGTAAGACTTAGAGCAACGAACAAAAAACCATCTGATAGCGCTTAATTTTATCTATTTTTTCGACTAAACCCGGAGCCGCTCCGGGCAACGGTTCCGGCTACAGAGGCGATCAAAGTTTTTCACTAAAAAAATTCATAAAAAAAAAACTAAAAGTCGTAGAGCACTGCGGTTTGTTTCATTGAATTCTACGGCTCATTTTACATATTATATCAATTTTTCACAGGAATTAAAAATTTAAAATTTTTTGCCTAAATTTAGGGTAGTCATTTGTCATAGTGGAAAATTTTATTCAATAAAAAAATTCATAACTCGAAAACTAAAAGTCGTAGAGCAACGCGGTTTGTTCCATTGGATTCAGCGGCTTTTTTTCTGTATTATACCAACTTTTCACGAGATTTAAAATTTTCAAATTTTTTGCTCAAATTTCTTGAGTAATAAATTTGTGCCTACACCTTACCTTCAAAGTGATGAAAAAAAATTTTTTTTTAAATTCACTCCACCAAATTTTTATGGACTCCTTTATGTCTTAACAACCCACAAAAGTTGTTTTTAGTCCACAAAAAGTCCATATGTTCGATTTTTAGATGTTTGATTTTTTCAATTTTCGTCGCAGTTTTGGTCGATTTTGGGTACCCGGAACTTTTGTCGAGCAATAGCTCCGGAACTATCAGAGATAACCCCATGAAGTGTATTATCGTTGGAAAGCTCTTTAAATTATCTATCTTTTTCAAAAAAAATTAGTGTTCTGCGACTAATAGTTTTCGAGCAAATTTGAGAAAAATGTAAAAATTGGTAAAATTTTAAAAAATTCATAACTAAAAAACTATTCGGAATTTGGCAATTTTCTCGATGCCAATCGATTCCCCGGATCATTTTGCATAGGTAAGGATCAAAACAGTTCCACTTTTTCGAATAGTTTAGTCGTAATTAGGAAAATAAAAAAAATTAAAAAAAAGTTAACACCCCCCCCTTAAAATCGGTCAATTTTTAAAGTGTCTCTAAATCAAATAAAACCTATTCTATCTTATAGATTTTGATGTGCTCTTTACGATCGAACAAACCGTTTTCGTCTAGCTCTTTTAGTTTGGCCGTAATCGGCGTTTGAAAATTGAAAAATTTTTTGCGAGATATCGCCTTGAGTCCTATGCCATTTTGTAGAGTTTTTTATTCCGGTTATCCTCCATTTTTCCGTTTTTCGATAACTCTAATAGTTTCGCCGTAATTGGCGGTTGAAAATTGAAAAAAAGTGAAAATGGAAACCTTTTTTTGCGTTTTTCTCGGAAACTGTAAGACTTAGAGCAACGAACAAAAAACCATCTGATAGCGCTTAATTTTATCTATTTTTTCGACTAAACCCGGAGCCGCTCCGGGCAACGGTTCCGGCTACAGAGGCGATCAAAGTTTTTCACTAAAAAAATTCATAAAAAAAAAACTAAAAGTCGTAGAGCACTGCGGTTTGTTTCATTGAATTCTACGGCTCATTTTACATATTATATCAATTTTTCACAGGAATTAAAAATTTAAAATTTTTTGCCTAAATTTAGGGTAGTCATTTGTCATAGTGGAAAATTTTATTCAATAAAAAAATTCATAACTCGAAAACTAAAAGTCGTAGAGCAACGCGGTTTGTTCCATTGGATTCAGCGGCTTTTTTTCTGTATTATACCAACTTTTCACGAGATTTAAAATTTTCAAATTTTTTGCTCAAATTTCTTGAGTAATAAATTTGTGCCTACACCTTACCTTCAAAGTGATGAAAAAAAATTTTTTTTTAAATTCACTCCACCAAATTTTTATGGACTTCTTTATGTCTTAACAACCCACAAAAGTTGTTTTTAGTCCACAAAAAGTCCATATGTTCGATTTTTAGATGTTTGATTTTTTCAATTTTCGTCGCAGTTTTGGTCGATTTTGGGTACCCGGAACTTTTGTCGAGCAATAGCTCCGGAACTATCAGAGATAACCCCATGAAGTGTATTATCGTTGGAAAGCTCTTTAAATTATCTATCTTTTTCAAAAAAAATTAGTGTTCTGCGACTAATAGTTTTCGAGCAAATTTGAGAAAAATGTAAAAATTGGTAAAATTTTAAAAAATTCATAACTAAAAAACTATTCGGAATTTGGCAATTTTCTCGATGCCAATCGATTCCCCGGATCATTTTGCATAGGTAAGGATCAAAACAGTTCCACTTTTTCGAATAGTTTAGTCGTAATTAGGAAAATAAAAAAAATTAAAAAAAAGTTAACACCCCCCCCTTAAAATCGGTCAATTTTTAAAGTGTCTCTAAATCAAATAAAACCTATTCTATCTTATAGATTTTGATGTGCTCTTTACGATCGAACAAACCGTTTTCGTCTAGCTCTTTTAGTTTGGCCGTAATCGGCGTTTGAAAATTGAAAAATTTTTTGCGAGATATCGCCTTGAGTCCTATGCCATTTTGTAGAGTTTTTTATTCCGGTTATCCTCCATTTTTCCGTTTTTCGATAACTCTAATAGTTTCGCCGTAATTGGCGGTTGAAAATTGAAAAAAAGTGAAAATGGAAACCTTTTTTTGCGTTTTTCTCGGAAACTGTAAGACTTAGAGCAACGAACAAAAAACCATCTGATAGCGCTTAATTTTATCTATTTTTTCGACTAAACCCGGAGCCGCTCCGGGCAACGGTTCCGGCTACAGAGGCGATCAAAGTTTTTCACTAAAAAAATTCATAAAAAAAAAACTAAAAGTCGTAGAGCACTGCGGTTTGTTTCATTGAATTCTACGGCTCATTTTACATATTATATCAATTTTTCACAGGAATTAAAAATTTAAAATTTTTTGCCTAAATTTAGGGTAGTCATTTGTCATAGTGGAAAATTTTATTCAATAAAAAAATTCATAACTCGAAAACTAAAAGTCGTAGAGCAACGCGGTTTGTTCCATTGGATTCAGCGGCTTTTTTTCTGTATTATACCAACTTTTCACGAGATTTAAAATTTTCAAATTTTTTGCTCAAATTTCTTGAGTAATAAATTTGTGCCTACACCTTACCTTCAAAGTGATGAAAAAAAATTTTTTTTTAAATTCACTCCACCAAATTTTTATGGACTCCTTTATGTCTTAACAACCCACAAAAGTTGTTTTTAGTCCACAAAAAGTCCATATGTTCGATTTTTAGATGTTTGATTTTTTCAATTTTCGTCGCAGTTTTGGTCGATTTTGGGTACCCGGAACTTTTGTCGAGCAATAGCTCCGGAACTATCAGAGATAACCCCATGAAGTGTATTATCGTTGGAAAGCTCTTTAAATTATCTATCTTTTTCAAAAAAAATTAGTGTTCTGCGACTAATAGTTTTCGAGCAAATTTGAGAAAAATGTAAAAATTGGTAAAATTTTAAAAAATTCATAACTAAAAAACTATTCGGAATTTGGCAATTTTCTCGATGCCAATCGATTCCCCGGATCATTTTGCATAGGTAAGGATCAAAACAGTTCCACTTTTTCGAATAGTTTAGTCGTAATTAGGAAAATAAAAAAAATTAAAAAAAAGTTAACACCCCCCCCTTAAAATCGGTCAATTTTTAAAGTGTCTCTAAATCAAATAAAACCTATTCTATCTTATAGATTTTGATGTGCTCTTTACGATCGAACAAACCGTTTTCGTCTAGCTCTTTTAGTTTGGCCGTAATCGGCGTTTGAAAATTGAAAAATTTTTTGCGAGATATCGCCTTGAGTCCTATGCCATTTTGTAGAGTTTTTTATTCCGGTTATCCTCCATTTTTCCGTTTTTCGATAACTCTAATAGTTTCGCCGTAATTGGCGGTTGAAAATTGAAAAAAAGTGAAAATGGAAACCTTTTTTTGCGTTTTTCTCGGAAACTGTAAGACTTAGAGCAACGAACAAAAAACCATCTGATAGCGCTTAATTTTATCTATTTTTTCGACTAAACCCGGAGCCGCTCCGGGCAACGGTTCCGGCTACAGAGGCGATCAAAGTTTTTCACTAAAAAAATTCATAAAAAAAAAACTAAAAGTCGTAGAGCACTGCGGTTTGTTTCATTGAATTCTACGGCTCATTTTACATATTATATCAATTTTTCACAGGAATTAAAAATTTAAAATTTTTTGCCTAAATTTAGGGTAGTCATTTGTCATAGTGGAAAATTTTATTCAATAAAAAAATTCATAACTCGAAAACTAAAAGTCGTAGAGCAACGCGGTTTGTTCCATTGGATTCAGCGGCTTTTTTTCTGTATTATACCAACTTTTCACGAGATTTAAAATTTTCAAATTTTTTGCTCAAATTTCTTGAGTAATAAATTTGTGCCTACACCTTACCTTCAAAGTGATGAAAAAAAATTTTTTTTTAAATTCACTCCACCAAATTTTTATGGACTTCTTTATGTCTTAACAACCCACAAAAGTTGTTTTTAGTCCACAAAAAGTCCATATGTTCGATTTTTAGATGTTTGATTTTTTCAATTTTCGTCGCAGTTTTGGTCGATTTTGGGTACCCGGAACTTTTGTCGAGCAATAGCTCCGGAACTATCAGAGATAACCCCATGAAGTGTATTATCGTTGGAAAGCTCTTTAAATTATCTATCTTTTTCAAAAAAAATTAGTGTTCTGCGACTAATAGTTTTCGAGCAAATTTGAGAAAAATGTAAAAATTGGTAAAATTTTAAAAAATTCATAACTAAAAAACTATTCGGAATTTGGCAATTTTCTCGATGCCAATCGATTCCCCGGATCATTTTGCATAGGTAAGGATCAAAACAGTTCCACTTTTTCGAATAGTTTAGTCGTAATTAGGAAAATAAAAAAAATTAAAAAAAAGTTAACACCCCCCCCTTAAAATCGGTCAATTTTTAAAGTGTCTCTAAATCAAATAAAACCTATTCTATCTTATAGATTTTGATGTGCTCTTTACGATCGAACAAACCGTTTTCGTCTAGCTCTTTTAGTTTGGCCGTAATCGGCGTTTGAAAATTGAAAAATTTTTTGCGAGATATCGCCTTGAGTCCTATGCCATTTTGTAGAGTTTTTTATTCCGGTTATCCTCCATTTTTCCGTTTTTCGATAACTCTAATAGTTTCGCCGTAATTGGCGGTTGAAAATTGAAAAAAAGTGAAAATGGAAACCTTTTTTTGCGTTTTTCTCGGAAACTGTAAGACTTAGAGCAACGAACAAAAAACCATCTGATAGCGCTTAATTTTATCTATTTTTTCGACTAAACCCGGAGCCGCTCCGGGCAACGGTTCCGGCTACAGAGGCGATCAAAGTTTTTCACTAAAAAAATTCATAAAAAAAAAACTAAAAGTCGTAGAGCACTGCGGTTTGTTCCATTGAATTCTACGGCTCATTTTACATATTATATCAATTTTTCACAGGAATTAAAAATTTAAAATTTTTTGCCTAAATTTAGGGTAGTCATTTGTCATAGTGGAAAATTTTATTCAATAAAAAAATTCATAACTCGAAAACTAAAAGTCGTAGAGCAACGCGGTTTGTTCCATTGGATTCAGCGGCTTTTTTTCTGTATTATACCAACTTTTCACGAGATTTAAAATTTTCAAATTTTTTGCTCAAATTTCTTGAGTAATAAATTTGTGCCTACACCTTACCTTCAAAGTGATGAAAAAAAATTTTTTTTTAAATTCACTCCACCAAATTTTTATGGACTTCTTTATGTCTTAACAACCCACAAAAGTTGTTTTTAGTCCACAAAAAGTCCATATGTTCGATTTTTAGATGTTTGATTTTTTCAATTTTCGTCGCAGTTTTGGTCGATTTTGGGTACCCGGAACTTTTGTTGAGCAATAGCTCCGGAACTATCAGAGATAACCCCATGAAGTGTATTATCGTTGGAAAGCTCTTTAAATTATCTATCTTTTTCAAAAAAAAATAGTGTTCTGCGACTAATAGTTTTCGAGCAAATTTGAGAAAAATGCAAAAATTGGTAAAATTTTAAAAAATTCATAACTAAAAAACTATTCGGAATTTGGCAATTTTCTCGATGCCAATCGATTCCCCGGATCATTTTGCATAGGTAAGGATCAAAACAGTTCCACTTTTTCGAATAGTTTAGCCATAAATGAGAAAATAAAAAAAAATTAAAAAAAAGTTAACACCCTCCCCTTAAAATAAAACCGATCCTATCTTATAATTTTTATTGTGCGCAATAAAGCATTTTCCCCTAAGTATTTTCCCCATAATCAGCCATCAAAATTATTTATCTTACAGCTCACTGTAAACAGTCGATAAAACAGGTTTCGCCTCATAAATCGTAACAAAAAAAAATTCAAAAAACTTCTTGATTTGCACAACTGCACCAAACAAACAATTTCGCAACTCCCAACCCTAAAACCCACCAAATTCACCCCCATTTCATGCCACCACCACTCCGTCTGTCATCTGCCAAAAAACCCCCCATCAACGGAATATCCCGTTTGTTGGCCCCTTTCTCCCTGAAAATGCCTCAATACACCAGCGACCACATCCGCACCAAACTCCTCCAAGAACTGTCCGCCTCACACGTGGTAAGTTTCCCAACTTTAATTTTTTTAATAACAAAACTGTCAAAAAAAACCCTAACCTCACAATCACCACCACCATGTTTTGCGTGAAATTAAGTTGTGAAGTGTGGTTAGTGATTCTGGGGGCCCTTGTGGCCGTGTTACTGCGCGCGTGCACTACTCTCCACCCGTATTCGGGCGCCGGCAGCCCCCCAATGTACGGCGATTACGAAGCGCAGCGCCATTGGATGGAAATCACCACGAACTTGCGCCCCCTTGAGTGGTACAAGAACACCACAGACAACGACCTCATGTACTGGGGCCTCGACTACCCCCCTCTCACAGCCTACCACATGTACTTAACCGGAAAAATCGGCAGTTTTTTGAACGAAAACTGGACGAAATTGCACGAGTCCAGAGGCTTTGAGGGGGAATCCCACAAGATTTTCATGCGCTATACCGTGCTAGCGGCCGACATAGTCATGTACATCCCCGCCCTGATTTTCTATTTCCACGCCATGGGGGGGCAAAGCCCCGACCCCAAAACCAGGCCTTTGTCGCCGTCCCTCGCCACCATTCTGGGGCTCCTCTACCCCGGAATCATCCTCATCGATCACGGACACTTCCAGTATAATTGCATCTCTCTCGGACTCCTTGTTCTGGCAACTAGCTGTCTCCTTCTGGACATGAACTTGACCGCTGCTATCTTCTTCACTAGTGCACTCAACTACAAACAGATGGAGCTCTACCACGCGTTGCCGTTTTTCATGTACATGTTGAGCTCTTGTGTCCCAAAGCCGGGCCAAAGCCTCACTTCCAGTCTGATCAAGTTGGCACAGATCGCCATCACTGTCATGGCGGTGTTCGCCATCTTGTGGGCGCCATTTAATCGCGACTTTTTCGCCGTCTTGCGCCGTTTATTTCCGCTGGATCGCGGCGTTTTCGAGGACAAAGTCTCGAATTTTTGGTGCGTTTTTAACATTTTCTACAAATTGAAGCTAAAGTTTGGTAATTACGAAATGATGCGTATTTGTTTGTTTGCCACCGTCTCCATGGTGTTTCCGTCAAGTGTCGACTTGTTTTTGCGTCCGAGTCGCAAAAAGTTTGTTTTGTCGTTGATTAATTCCTCACTGGCGTTTTTCTTGTTCAGTTATCAAGTGCACGAGAAGAGTATTTTACTAGTTGGCGTTCCTGTGGTGCTGTATTTCCCCCAAAAACCGTTCGTTTGTTTCTGGTTTTTGTGCATTTCCGTCTTTAGCATGTTGCCGTTGTTGTACAAAGACGGTCTGATTATTGCAACAATTGCGCTAATGCTTTTTTACGTCATTTCCTTCCGTGTTTCAATTGAACACTTCTATAGGAGTTCCCTAAATGCGTCCGACGGTTTGGCCGAATATTACCGAAGTCTTTTGCACGTCTTGCTCGATATTGAGTACAAACAAGCAACACAGATCGATATTTTGAAACTGACGTACAAACAAATTGTAAAAAATAAAGAAACTCTGAAAAATTTGGCGTTTCATGTTGTGTTAGTGACGTCGTTGATTGGTTGTTTGGTGCTTTCGTTTGCACTGTTAGTTTTTGAACCGCCTGAGCGTTATCCCGATTTGTTCCCACTTTTGATTTCGGCTTATTCGGCTTTACATTTTTTCGGATTTTTTCTGTATTTCAATGTTAAACAACTACAAATACCGCAAGAGTTTGATGCGATTAAAAATGTTAAAATCAAGTCGTCTTGAATGTAAATAAACGATTGATTTGTCGAAAATTTGGTTTTATTTTTCCCCATTTTTCGTTTTCAAGGCCAAACTATTGGTCTGAATCGCAATATTTTGCTCTATGTGTATGTAAAATGTTCCGCGGAATCGATTGGTGGCGAGAAAACCGCAAAATTCGGAACGGTTTTGAAGTTATCGGCGATTTCAATTTTTTTTTTGTAATTTTGGCAATTATCTCGGTAACTGTGGGTCGTAGAATAATGATCTTTTTTGTGGATGATAGATAATTAAAAGAGCTTTCCAATGATACCAAACTTAATGGGGTTACGGTTGATAATTGCAGAGTTATTACGAATATTCGCTTCAAGTGCCGATTACGGCGAAACTACATTAACGTAACAAGTGTTCCAAATGTGGTTTTCTTGACGTAAAACGAACTGTAGAGTTCGCTGGAACCAACCGTTTTGTCCTAAGTTTTTTAGTTTTCGAGTTATGATTTTTTTTATTATCCGAAAATTTTTCATTTTTTTTATTTATTTTTTTAATTACGACAAAACTATTCGAAAAAGTGAAACTATTTTAATGCAAACATGTGTAAAACGTTCCGAGGAATCGATTGGTGTCGAGCAAAGTGCAAAATTCGTAATAGTTTTCAAGTTATCAACGTATATAAATTTTATTTATTTTTTCCTATGTCAGCAATTATTTCGAAAACTATTCATCGTAGGACAATGGTCTTTCTTGTGATCGATAAATAATTGAAAGAGCTTTCCAATGATACCAAACTTAATGGGGTTACGCTTGATAATTGCAGAGTTATTACGAAAATTCGCTTCAAGTGCCGATTACGGCGAAACTACATTAACGTAACAAGTGTTCCAAATGTGGTTTTCTTGACGTAAAACGAACTGTAGAGTTCGTTGGAACCAACCGTTTTGTCCTAAGTTTTTTAGTTTTAGAGTTATGATTTTTTTTATTATTCGAAAATTTTTAATTTTTTTATATATTTTTTAATTATGCCAAAACTATTCGAAAAAGTGGAACTATTTTAATGCAGACATGTGTAAAACTATCCGGGGAATCGATTGGCATCGAGAAAATTGCCAAATTCCCAATAGTTTTTTAGTTATGAATTTTTTAAAATTTATACCAAATTTTGCTTTTATTTGCAATTTTCTCGAAAACTATTAGTCATAGGACAATGGTCTTTTTTCTGAACGATAGATAATCAAAAGACCTTTTCAACGATACCAAATTTAATGGGGTTACGGTTGATCATTGCAGAGTTATTACGAATATTCGCTTCAGAGGCCGATTACGGCGAAACCACAATTCAATCGCATAATTGTTTCACGAGGCGTTCTAGACGTAAAACGTTGTGCTGAATACGATGGTGTCCATTAAAATCTTGTACGATAAATAATTTCCATAGAAAACGCCAAAAACATGTTAAAATTTTCACATTTCAAGGCCGATTACGGCGAAACTATTAAAGCTAGCGTAAAACGTCAAATACAATTAAAATCGGGCTTGAAAAGCTCTACAAAACGGCATAGGTTTGAAGGCGATATCTCGAAAATTATCAAACGCCGATTACGGCGGAACTATTGTAAAAAGCTATTTTTAGTATGTAAACACTGCTCCTTGACCCTTCAGGAAGTCATTGACGAATCCGACGGCTGCGGCGGCAAATTCTCGTGCGTCATCGTCTCCGACAAGTTCCGTGGCAAGCCACTACTCCAAAGACACCGGCTGGTGAATTCAGTGCTTCAAGAAGAACTCAAATCAATTCACGCCTTCTCGCAAAAAACCTACACCCCAGAACAGTGGGAACAGCAATAATGTCCAGTTTGTGTGCCATAGTTACATAACGAATTTTTTCTACAACTTTCCACTTTCAGAAATTCGTGTGTCCGCCCCCGGTAAAGTGATTTTACACGGTGAACATTCAGTGGTTTATGATAAGTTGGCGGTGGCGGCCAGTTTGGGTCTAAGGACGCGATTGGAGTATTGCGAGGAGGGGGCGGGGCTAAGGGTGGAGTTTGGCGACCTTGGGCTCACGCAATGTTACAACTTCAAGGTTATTTGTATTAAATAATTAATTGTACTTATTTTAATAATAAAATTAGGACGTCCACCAACTTCTCAGCACACAAATACCATTGACCCAACCCACAGCCTACTACAACCTGACTCATCCCGAACTTTTGGATCATGATAAAATCACCGAAATCGTCGAAAAGTTCGTCGATTTGAATCGACACGAACCCAAACAACGCCAGGCTTTGGTTTCGTTTTTTTATTTATTTTTTGCAATTGTGGGAAGTACCGATTCAAATTTGAGTGATGGGTTCAAGTTGGCTGTGCGGTCCGATTTGACAGTTGGGGCCGGAACCGGAAGTTCGGCCTCGTTCGCAGTCGCCATAGCGGCGTTTTTGCTCCATTTTGTCAAAGTCAAAAAATTCAAATCCAAAAATTTGTACAAAAGTCTTGATCTAAATGTGGATAATTTGCAAAATTTTGACACAACGGAGCTGGATTTGGTCTCGAAGTGGGCGTTTCAGAGCGAGAGGATCATCCACGGGACACCGTCAGGTTAGTGACCTAATTTTTCAAAAAAAAAAAAACAAAAAAATTTTTGAAAATTTCGAAAATCATTGCTATTTTTTTTAATTAATATATTAAATTCATATATTATTTTTTATATTAAAAAAATTTCATTATACAGGATTATTCAATAAATAATAATTTTTTGTCAGGTGTTGACAACACAATTTGCACTTTTGGCGGTTTAGTGTCATTCCGAAAAGGCACAAGGCCCCAAAAAATCACCCTGTCGTCAAAAATCACCCTGATCCTTATCGACACCAACACACCACGTGACACTAAAACCCTGGTCGGTAAAGTAGCGACCAAACGGGCGAAATACCGGCCGATAATCGACGCCATTTTGGACGCCATGGACCACACAACAATCAGCGCACTTGATTATTTCCAAAAAATGGAAACAAGTGACGTTTCGGGGGAGACTTATGACGCATTAGGGGTTGTTTTTTGTTTCGTTTTGACAGTTGAAGAAATATTTATTTTAGGAACTCGCCGACTTGAATCAAAATCTCTTGCGATGTTTGGGTGTTTCACACCCAAAATTGGACCAAGCTTGCGAGATTTTGGCCACTTTTGGACTACACTGCAAATTGACAGGGGCGGGGGGTGGGGGGTGCGCCATCTGTGTGGTGCCGCCCTCTGTCAAAGGGGTGGAAAAGGCTATAACCGAACTGAAATTGAACGGTTTCGGGGCGGTTTTAACCGATTTAGGCGGTTGTGGAGTAAGGGTTGATTAATAAAGTGTTAAGAAAGAAATGTTTTTTATTTTCCTGTTACCTGATCAGCTGAAATGTTGCACGCTTACGTAAAAATGATCAATTTCTCAGAAAAAAAAAGTTAAAAGGAAACGCTTGTTTGTGCAAATTGATTTATTTATCACAATATTATTTACAAGCACTTACACATAAACTATATTCACTTTAGTTTCCTTTGTTATATAAAATAATTCACTATAACACTAACGTATGTGTGCAAAACACAAAACAAAAACAGTGTGTTTCAACTAAAACTAGTCAATAGAAAAATGAGTTGTTTGAAATGAATTTACACGAGAATTGAATTGATATTTACAAAGGTACAAAGTGTCCCCGTTGTCAAACTGCCACAACGTAAACATATTGAGCTGAAAAATGCATTGATATGTCAAGGACACACAAAATCGAAATTATGATGCGACTCGAAATGTTTTATTTATTATCACCTATACCCTAAATATTAGTTGACAATATGGCCGGCAATTTCTCTAAATACAATTTTATATAGTTTTTTTAAGTCGTATTGTTTGATTCTGAAACGGGGAAATATGAAACGACTCAGCTGAGTATAGTGTAGTTATATGTACATCAGAGAATGTCATTTTTTTGTTCACCTACCTACCTGGGGTTAGTTTTTGTTTGACATTTATTTCTTTCTTTTAACAATTTATACAACTACACTGAACGATATCCAAAATCACATAAGCTTTCAGCATATTTACAAAAGCAACGTCATAACAATTCTCCACTTCTAATCATCCAAAATGGCCGCCGGTGCGCAGGAACAAAAGTGTCTAGTAGGCGACGCTGCCCAAAAAACTGTCACACACGGATGACAATAGTGACATATGTCAAATTTTTGATAATATATTATATTGCAATCCGCTAATAATGAGGTTATGCCTTTAGTAATAATAATAACAATAATAATAATACGGGAAAAGTGGCCGAATAACAGTGATAATAATAATAATAAAGCAGTCGCTTTGGCCACCCCTTACCCCCCAAATTACGCTATGGAACTCCCCGACATCGTCGTAATGCACGTCTTTTCGCACGAATCCGTATTTTCCGAATTGGACCGAACGGCCTTAGGAGTCCCCGGCGTGTTCTGTTCGCACGCTTCTGTGTTGTTATTGGTGGAGGCCCGTCGTGACACCTCCCGCGCAGCGGTGCGCACGTCAAACACGCTACATTCGCTCTCTAGATCGCTGCCTTCCAGTTGCAAAACGTTCAACTGTAACATATAAAAAATTGGCCCGTTGTAAAACGTCCAACTGTAACAACACAATACAGTGGATTGCGGATTAGTTGGCTTTGAATTATCAATTTTTTTAACACCATCGGCTTACCTGCCGGGCGTTGAGGTACAGTTCGCTGGAATCGGAGCCACAGCTCGAACTTTCGGAGAGTTCGGTGGTGAACTTGCGCTGCGCCCTCGGGCTCGGTGGGGGCCGGCGGGTGCACACTTGCGCCTGGATGTGTTCGCAAACGCGCCGGAAACGCCGGATGTTTCCTGGAAGGCTTTTTCACAACTTGGGTTTGTTTAAATAGGGCGGAAACTTGCCTGATAAGAGAGTGAAAGTGATAGCGTAAAGGTGTTCTTTTGCATTGTCACCGACTTGCTTTGTTATTGTTGAAATATCGACTTGGAAACGGACATGGCGCTGGAACATGGCCGGACCGGTGGTTCCCCGCTTGTATTCCACGCGGAACGACATCGGACTCGACACGGAGTGGCTCAGCTCGGCTATCTAAGCACATACAAAAATTTTTTTTTCACTAACTTTAAATATCACCGAAATTGATAAAAATTGTCTTAAAAAACCGAAAACTATCGAAAAATGCAATAAAAAATACACCCCGCTATTTAAAATATGGAAACTAGTAGCGATTTCTGCTAAACCGGAAGTGGCCCCATCTTGAAAATATTTCCATTGGATTGGACGTGGTCAACTATGGCCGGGTACAAAATTTCAAATCTATATCATTACTACAAGTGGCAATACTTTAAAAGACGTGTTTAGGTGCCCCACCCTGTATACCCACCGAAACACTTGTCGCGATTTGTTGGCACTTACCGACAAAAATGCGTGAATCAGGTCGGCCTTGACCGTCGCCAGAGGCTTCCCTTTGACCAAAATCGTAAACGTTTCGTCCTTTTCGGTCGTCATCAGGCTCCCAAACCAGGATTTTTTCGTCAATTCGGGCGACGATTCCGGCGTTAAATGCACTTCCTCCGACGACGCTACAAACATATACACCGAAAAATGTAGTTAAATTTGAGCTGCGCTCACTCGTTTTGGCAAACATTGCGCGCGTTAAACAAAATATATTTTTTAACAAAGTTGTATCAAATTTAAACATTTTATTCGAAAATATGTGAAAATTTCATTAAAAAATGATACTATAAAAAAAAATAAGGAAAAAAAAAGCCTAATTCCCATACTTTGCAATTTCCGGCGGTGAAACCTTGGCGAGCCCAAAAAACTGTTCTTGATCGTGGTAAGCCTCGACCGCCAGTGGTGGCTCGTCGCTGTCGAATGTGGCGAACCGGGCGGAGTCATCGCTGTCAAAATCGACGGTGGCCCCACCCCTAAACTATCACTTTCGGGTGACGTCAGTACGGACGACGTCGCCGTGCCGCCACTGCTATTGGCCCGATGGTGCGTAGGCGTGGCCGGAGGCGGGGTCACAGTCACGTGGGTGTTGGACGAGCGGTGCGCGCGTTGCACCGGCGACGACATTCCGGCTGGAAACAACCAATCAATCGCCAATTACGTAAAACGGGGCGGAGTTACAGTGCGTATTGATGGGCGTGGTCGTACTATTGAACATAACAGGGCTGGACGAGCCGGACGATCTCGTCGGCGAGTGGATGCCCAGACTGCTGTGGGTGGAGCCTGTGGAGGGGCTCCGCCTCGCGTGGTGGCGCTTGTAGTGCGAGCGGCGGGGCGTTAAAGGCGAACCTTCGCTTATTTGTCCGAATTGGAGGCCGCTTTGGCCGTTGACACGACACGTGTCGATGCGCTTTTTCGGAGGGTCCGACGTTTCGGACACGCGCATCCTCAGGATTGATTCGGTGTCGTCTTCGTAGGCGGGACGACGGCGTTTGCGCTCGAGGAGGAGGAAATAGATGACTTTTTCGGTGTTGTGGCTGAAATTATAAGCGACGAGCTCGCGAGTGCCTTAATTTTTTTACTATATGTTTCGGTACACTTACTTTGGACTTAGTAGGTGTTGAATCAACTTCTCTTTCTCTTTGAAACAGCCCAGACTACAGATGGCTTGCAATACGTCAGGATCGACGGCCTCAATCGATGGTAAGACATGGGTTTGGACCACTTCCATCATGGGTAATTCGAGTTCAAGCTCGCCTTTACCACCGGCCGTCACCCATGGGTGTTTATTGATCTCAGAAAGCTATTAAAATATATATTATTTCGTTTACAGCACTCGCCACGCTCGTATTGTAAACATACATATTGACATTAAATGTTAGAAAATTATCTTTTTCTTTACAAAAACCGTGATATTAACCCCCTGACGCACTTAAAATTGATTTTCGAAAATATACAGGGTGTTTCCGAAATTAACTACAACACAAACTTATGTTTTTTTTAATGCAACGCCCTTAATTTTATTGCATTTGGTTGATTAATGCTCAATAATGGATTTGTCCAAATCGCTGAAACACCCTATATATTTACACCACGACCGGAGAGACTCACATGTCACTTAATTTTTGCTTTATTCAAGTCACTCGTTACAAAAAAATCACCCCCAACGCAATTTGCCGATTTCTTTACAGCACGACGCAATCGGAGTGCGTCAAACTATATACTTACCGTAAGTCTTTTTTCCGGATTGACTTCAATCATCCCCCTTAACAAACTTTGACAGTCGGGTGGTACAAAATGCGGTATATGAAACACCCCCCTTTTCACTTTCTCCAACAACTGTCTCAAATTATCATCATCGAAGGGCAAAGCCCCTACTAAAAGAGCGTACAAAATCACCCCACATGACCACACGTCTGCTTTCCTCCCATCGTACTTCTCCCCCCGTATAACTTCGGGACATGCATAATGGGGGGACCCACAACTTGTCTCCAACATGGACCCCATTGGTTGTAACGACGCCATGCCAAAATCGGCGATTTTTATGTTGTTTTTTTCGTCCAGGAGGAGATTTTCCGGCTTGAGGTCCCGATGGCTGCAAAAAATATAGCTCGGCTATCGCCTCAAATAGTGAAAAAAAAATATATAAAAAAAATAAAAAATTATACAGCTTGGCTATCGCCTCAAATAGTGAAAAAAAATATATATAAAAAAATAAAAAAATTATACAGCTCGGCTATCGCCTCACATAGTGAAAAAAAAATAAAAAATAAAAATTATACAGCTCGGCTATCGTCTCGCATTTTTTTGTCTTTCTGTTGATTTTACTCAAAAAAAAAACACTGCCCACGGCGCTTGGACTCACCAAATCGAGTGGCTGTGGCAGAAATCAAGGGCGGATATGATCTGGCGGAAAAATCTGCGAGCCTCCTTAGGTGTGAGTCTACCTTTTTTGACTAGATAATCGAAAAGTTCGCCGCCTGAGACGTGCTCTAAAACTAGGTACCTGGAATCGGGTTAAATAGCTGTGTTTTTTTTATTTCATTAACTTACAAATATTTCTTATTTTCGTAAACGTCAGTCAACCCCAAGACGTGGGGGTGGTCGATAAGCTTCATTATCGCTATTTCACGCTCTACCTAAATAAATCGATTCAATTATTATTTTTCAGATAAAGTATATTTTTTTCTACTCACTTTCATTAAGACGCTCTCACTGAGTTTCTCGCGATTGATTATTTTAATCGCGACCTTTTTTCCAGTCACGCAGTTTACTCCAAGTTTGACAAGACCTATAATACATATCACTTAGTACTGGAAATGTTTAACGCCCTCCGCTCGTCGGGCTCTAAAATTATTCCAACTTTTCAAATTATATTGCCCACACTTTTCGAATTTTAACAAATTTGACATTGAAACAAAATAATATAGAACATTTTCTGACTCCGAAAAAAATGATGAACCATAAGAAAATAAATAAAACTTTTTTTGTAAAATTTATCAACGATTTTTCTTCCAAGTTTGACAATCAGACCCTAAATTATACAATATCACATACTGAAAAAATTTAAGGCCCTCCGGTCGCGTCGGGCTCCAAAATCATACCAACATTTTAAAATATTTAAATATTTTAATATTTTTGTTCTGTGTAATTTTTTTCAAAGTAGCGCAAAATCAAAACATTTTATTAAAAAAAAGATTATGTAATTGCTAAACCTGGTTATTTTTTGTGAAAAAAAAATGAATTGAAGTAAAAAATGAAAAATATTTTTGTACCCGTTTGTCCCTTTCCGAGCGTCTTCTCCAGCCGGTAGGGCCCCACGTACTGGTGTATCTCCGGCGAAGGGTTCGTGTTTTCCTTCTGCATTTTGTCGGGTGACTGTCGTCGTCACTCACAGCCCTTTTTGCATGTCGTCAGCAGCACAACAGTTCGCACTTGATTCTCCCTAATTTCCAGCATGTCTTCGGCGCCACTTTGCACATAGCCCTAATCATTGATTTGGCGACAACACTTTTTTCCATTCATTTTGGAAAATACCAAACCAATCACAATTTAACCCTCATATCACACAACCACCAAAAATGACATTTTCTCCTCCACCTCGCTGCGATGGATGGACACGGACGATTTTCGAGGGGTGGGCAAAAATCAATATTTAAGTTAGAAAAGCAGACACGAGCGAAAATCCCCAACTTGGGGGAAAGCGCACGTGACGTCACACGCACAATTAGCTTTTCATTTTTTTCAACTTTTGTTACGAAATCATTGTCAACAGCGGAAAGCGCAAAAAAACGATTTTTTTAACGACCAGTTGCTTATTTCACGAGAATTTATATTTTTTTATTAATTAATCTATTGATTAATTATTACAACTTATTACAATTACAACTGTATTAGTATTTTTACATTTTCGAGTTTTTCAGTTAAAAAGTCAGTTTGTTTACAACATTTTTCTAAGGCAGACAGAAAACCCAAAGTTTGGTTAAAGATTTCATAAATTTTGCGGCGCGTTTTGTAAAATCTTGTCAAAAATAAGTCAAAAATTCATAAACTTCAATTGGCCTTACTAACTAAAAAAAAAAACTCATTTTCTTGCGTAATTTTGTTAAAAAAAAAAAACAAAAACTACGAAAAAATAACACTACTTTCGATTAATTGCAAGTTTTTTGGCAATAAATTATTATCATTGTAATAGTTTTTTCTTAATATTTTTCCTAAGTTTCGCTAAACAATTGCAATTTTTGACCTAAATTTGCGTCTTTAGCCAAAAATTTCACAATTTTAAGATAACTCAGTGATTTTTTTTTCGATACGTCTTAGCCAGATAATCACATTTCTGCTTAAAAAACGTGATGAAACGCTCGAAAAAGGCGACATAATGGAAATTTTGACCAAATTTACGAAATTTTCGCGAAAAAAATTGAGTGTTAAGCTTAAACTACAAAAAAAAAATGCAAAAAATCCACCATTTGTAATCTAATTTAGTGATTTTAGTTTTGAAAAATTTCTCTAGATAATTGTATGTCTGGCTAAAAAAACTTGAAGAAAAACTATTTTCACAAATTGTCCAAATAAAAAAAATACATTTAATTAATGAAATAATTTGCGTAATTTTAATAAATTAATAATAACTACACTTTACTTCTCTTTTTATGCAATAAAAATCCCCAACAATTCATATTTTCCGTAAAAAAAAGTGGGTGCCGACCGGGTTCGAACTCCGGACCCCAGCCTCACAAGCGCAAGATATTAATCATTAATTTAGAATACGCAAAAATTGATAAAAATTGGCGATAAAAAATCGTACATCCGTTGTTTTTTGTAGCCTTTTTGGAAATAAATGATTATTTTGCTTAGTTTTCACTAAATAATTGCCAAATCATGTAATTTTCGCAAAATCTGGCAAAATTAAAAATAGCAAAAAAATTCACAATACTTAGGTGGTTTAGTATTTTTTCGCGAAAAAAAAAAAATTAGTGTTAAGCTTAAACTTCAAAAAAATTGCAAAAATTCCACCATTTTCGATCTAATTTAGCGATTTTTTGGTTTAGTTCTGAAAAACTTTGCAAGATAATTGCATTTCTGATTAAAAACAAACGTTGAAAAGACCATTCTAAATTTAGTTTGTCCAACTTGAAAAAAAAATTTAGAACTGCATAACCCAATAATCATTAGCAAAAAAATAAAACCTGGAATTTAACTGAATCCGTTATGTTAATTAAATAATTTACTTACTTTCAATAAATTAATAATAACCACCCTTTAATTCTCTTTTTAAGCAAAAAAACTCCCCAACAATTCATATTTTCCGTAAAAAAAAGTGGGTGCCGACCGGGTTCGAACCCCGGACCCCAACCTCCCAAGCGCAAAATATTAATCATTAATTTAGAATACTTAAAAATTTATAAAAATTGGCGACAAAAATCGTACATCCATTGTTTTTTGTATCCTTTTTAGCAATAAATTGTCATTATTTTGCTTAATTTTTCATAAATTTTCGCTACA
Source organism: Tribolium castaneum (assembly GCF_031307605.1). Lineage (NCBI taxonomy): Eukaryota > Metazoa > Arthropoda > Insecta > Coleoptera > Tenebrionidae > Tribolium > Tribolium castaneum. Next base: position 17,073,364 of record NC_087401.1, on the reverse strand, counting down.
TAATTGCGAAATCATGTAATTTTCCCAAAGTCTGGCAAATAATGAGTTAAAAATGGCAAAAAATCCACAATCCTCAGGTAGTTTAATTTTTTTTTGTATTTATTCGGGAAAAAATTGAGTGTTAAGCTTAAAGTACAAAAAAAATGCAAAAATTCCACCATTTTCGATTTGATTTAGGGATTTTTGGTTTAGTCCTGAAAAACTTTGCAAGATAATTGCATTTCTGATTAAAAACAAACGTTGAAAAGACCATTCTAAATTTAGTTTGTCCAACTTGAAAAAAAAATTTAGAACTGCATAACCCAATAATCATTAGCAAAAAAATAAAACCTGGAATTTAACTGAATCCGTTATGTTAATTAAATAATTTACTTACTTTCAATAAATTAATAATAACCACCCTTTAATTCTCTTTTTAAGCAAAAAAACTCCCCAACAATTCATATTTTCCGTAAAAAAAAGTGGGTGCCGACCGGGTTCGAACCCCGGACCCCAACCTCCCAAGCGCAAAATATTAATCATTAATTTAGAATACTTAAAAATTTATAAAAATTGGCGACAAAAATCGTACATCCATTGTTTTTTGTATCCTTTTTAGCAATAAATTGTCATTATTTTGCTTAATTTTTCATAAATTTTCGCTACATAATTGCGAAATCATGTAATTTTCCCAAAGTCTGGCAAATAATGAGTTAAAAATGGCAAAAAATCCACAATCCTCAGGTAGTTTATATTTTTTTTTGTATTTATTCGGGAAAAAATTGAGTGTTAAGCTTAAAGTACAAAAAAAAAATGCAAAAATTCCACCATTTTCGATTTGATTTAGGGATTTTTTGGTTTAGTCTTGAAAAACTTGGCCAGATAATTGTATTTCTGATTAAAAACAAGTTGAAGAGACCATTCTAAATTTAATTTGCCCAACTTGAAAAAAAAACATTTAGACTTTCATGACCCAATAATCATTAGCAAAAATTAAATTAAAAAATTAAATAATTTGCTTAGTTTCAAGAAATTAATAATAACCACCCTTTAATTCTCTTTTTAAGCAATAAAACTCCCAAACAATTCATATTTTCCGTAAAAAAAAGTGGGTGCCGACCGGGTTCGAACCCCGGACCCCAACCTCCCAAGCACAAAACATTAATCATTAATTAAGAACACGCAAAAATTGATAAAAATTGGCGACAAAAAATCGTACATCCGTTGTTTATGCCTTTTTGGCAATAAATTATTATTATTTTGCTTAGTTTTCGCTAAATAATTGCGAAATCATGTAATTTTCGCAAAGTCTGGCAAATACTGAGCTAAAGTAGCCAAAAATCCAGAATCCTTAGGTAGTTTATTATTTTTTCGCGAAAAAAAAAATTTGGTGTTAAGCTTACACTATAAAAAAATGCAAAAAGTCCACTATTTTCGATCTAATTTAGCGATTTTTAGGTATAGTTTTGAAAAAAAATATAATGTAAAGAAAAAAATTTTATTTGAAGTATTTAATAGCCAACGCTGATTTGCAAGCACCCGTTAGTTGTGAAGAACACTTTTAGCAAACCCACCCTGTATGTATTGTATTTAAAGTTGTAAAAAAAAAACAGAAAAATTACTTAATATCTGTTTATTAAATATAATTCGTTTACAATCAATAAATTATTAATAATAAGTGCAGTTAACGGCAAAACTAGTCGCACAAGCGACTGTTTTTAAAATTTCGTGTGTGTGTCATTATTTGTGGCCCGAGTGTACAATCAAAACAAAAAATAATCAAAAATTTATCTCCTCAATTACCTGTTTTCCCAAATAATTACTCCGTTATTTACCCTCAAATTTATCAAAAAATAATTACATCAAGTGTCCAGTCGACCTCCAGCTATGACACCTCACGCTTTAATTTCCTCCGATTTCCACGACGTTATCAAACCCTTAATCAATTTAACAAAAATATTCGGTTTCCTCCCAGTCTGCTCGAGCCAAAAGGGCCAAAAAACCTGCCTCAACCTCTCGATTAACTACTGCATTTGTGGCTACATTTTTAGCGCAATTCTGTTCTCCTTATCCATCCTTGGATTAACCGAAGACTTGAACTCCGCCCCAATCCGAATGAAAAACCCCATCGTGAAATACATAATCCTCATCGACCTTGGCGAGGTCGCGGTCACAGTTTTAGCCGGAATTCTAACAACCCCTTTCAAACTCCCCTACTTTTGGAAAATGTTGACCGGATTCGGAAAAATCGAGCAAGTGCTGCCGCCCCACCACGCCCCAGAGGAGAAAAAGCGAAGTTTTTGGGCTGTCACGATTTTTCTGGTTTTGGCCGCAAGTGTGATTTTTTTCGATGTGGTGGTGTGGGGCTTGAGTGCGTCCGATTTGGGCGTTTTTTTCAAACGCTTTTTGCCCGTGTATGTGTCGTATTTGCTCATTTTTGTGCAACAAATTCCGTTTTGTTTTTTCGTGCGTGTTATTCGCCTCAAAATTGAGGATTTGAATGGGGCGTTCAGGGCCGGACTGGAGCGGGTACAAAATGGGGAAAATCAGTGGATTTCGGTCATGAAGGTTAACAAGCAACCCAAGGTTATACAGGGTGAGTCATTGGTATGGGCGTGCTGCACTGTCAAAGATATCGAAATTGGACTGCAAATGGGAAGTCAAAGTGTACGTCTTAAAATTATTTCCTATAGTGGAAAATTTTATTCAATAAAAAAATTCATAACTCGAAAACTAAAAGTCGTAGAACAATGCGGTTTATTCCATTGAATTCAGCGGCTTTTTTTCTGTATTATACCAACTTCTAACGAGATCTAAAGTTTTAAAATTTTTTGCAAAAAATTAAGATAGGTATTTCTAATAGTGGAAAATTTTATTCAATAAAAAAATTCATAACTCGAAAACTAAAAGTCGTAGAGCAATGCGGTTTATTCCATTGAATTCAGCGGCTCATTTTCTATATTATAACAACTTTTCACGAGATTTAAAATTTTCAAATTTTTTGCTCAAATTTCCTGAGTAATAAATTTGTGCCTACACCTTACCTTCAAAGTGATGAAAAAAAAATTTTTTTTAAATTCACTCCACCAAATTTTTATGGACTTCTTTATGTCTTAACAACCCACAAAAGTTGTTTTTAGTCCACAAAAAGTCCATATGTTCAATTTTTAGATGTTTGATTTTTTCAATTTTCGTCGCAGTTTTGGTCGATTTTGGGTACCCGGAACTTTTGTCGAGCAATAGCTCCGGAACTATTAGAGATAACCCCATGAAGTGTATTATCGTTGGAAAGCTCTTTAAATTATCTATCTTTTTCAAAAAAAAATAGTGTTCTCCGACTAATAGTTTTCGAGCAAATTGGAGAAAAATGCAAAAATTGGTAAAATTTTAAAAAATTCATAACTAAAAAACTATTCGGAATTTGGCAATTTTCTCGATGCCAATCGATTCCCCGGATCATTTTGCATAGGTCAGGATCAAAACAGTTCCACTTTTTCGAATAGTTTAGGCGTAAATGAGAAAATAAATAAAATAAAAAACAGTTAACATCAATTTTTAAAATGTCTCAAAATCAAATAAAACCGACTCTATCTTATAGATTTTAATGTGCTCTTTCCGATCTAAAAAAGCGTTTTCTCCTAGCTCTTTTAGTTTGGCCGTAATCGGCGTTTGAAAATTGAAAATTTTTTGCGAGATATCGCCTTGAGTCCTATGCTATTTTGTAGAGCTTTTTATTCCGGTTGTCCTCGATTTTTCCGTTTTTCGATAACTCTAATAGTTTCGCCGTAATTGGCGGTTGAAAATTGAAAAAAAGTGAAAATGGAAACCTTTTTTTGCGTTTTTCTCGGAAACTGTAAGACTTAGAGCAACGAACAAAAAACCATCTGATAGCGCTTAATTTTATCTATTTTTTCGACTAAACCCGGAGCCGCTCCGGGCAACGGTTCCGGCTACAGAGGCGATCAAAGTTTTTCACTAAAAAAATTCATTAAAAAAAAACTAAAAGTCGTAGAGCAATGCGGTTTGTTCGGTTGAATTCTACGGCTCATTTTACATATTATATCAATTTTTCACAAGAATTAAAAATTTTTGCCTAAATTTAAGATAGTCATTTGTCATAGTGGAAAATTTTATTCAATAAAAAAATTCATAACTAAAAAACTAAAAGTCGTAGAGCAATGTGGTTTATTCCATTGAATTCTACGGCTCATGTTACGTATTACACTGTCTTTCTGGTAATAGTAGCTGACGCTAGAACTTTTTAAAAAATTATTTTAAATTGAAAAATGGTGGATGCGCCGGGTTATTTATGAAAATTTCATAACTCGAAAAGTAAAAGTCGTAGAGCAATGCGGTTTGTTCCATTGGATTCAGCGGCTTTTTTTCTGTATTATACCAACATTTAACGAGATTTAAAAGTGCCCACTTAAATATGTACAAATATACAGGGGGTGCCACTTAAAAAAATTAAAGGCTGCACTGTAAAAATAAGACAAAATAATTTTAGAACGTGCACTTTCTTTGACAGTGTAAGTGCAATCGAGCACGCGCTTATCAATGCCTCACCCTGTATAGGCAAAAGTGCGTTGAGTTACGAACGCTTGAACGAGTTTATGAGGCTGGTTGAGGAGATTGAGGACGTGATTGAGGCAATTAATGGGTTTTATGGCGTTCACACTTTGGTAAAAAAACCGACAAAATCGGCACAAATTATTCAGTTTTTTTTTCTAGTTGATTTTATTCAGCTGTCTTTTGCATTTAGTGGTCACTCCGTATTACCTGTTAATTGAGGTGTGTAACGCTGGGTATCTGCCTTTTATTCTGCTTCAAGTTGCTTGGATTGTGCTGCATTTGATTCGTTTGATGGTAATTGTGGAAACTTGCCAACGGTGTATAGACGAAGTAAATTGTTTTCTTCAAATACTTGATACAATTTTGTGATCGAAATTTTAGTATCAAGTCACCACAAATCTGGTTTTGAAATTATTGACAAGTCCTCTACTTCCGGACATTAAGGAACAAGTCGAAATTTTGGCTGTGCAAGTTTCGAACAAAAAAATTAAGTTTTCATCGTTTGGTATGTTGAAGATTAGTCGGTCTCTGTTAACTTCTGTAATTATTAAGTGTTTTGTTTGGCATTCTCAAAAAAAAATTTTTTTCTAGTTTGGAGGTGCCCTGACGACGTTTTTAGTCATTTTGTTTCAGTATGGTGGTATTCATGGGAATGTTTACTAAATAGTGCTACCAAACACCAAATAATAAATAATTTACATGATGTTTATTTAAGAGAGCACGTATAAAAACACATTAGAATACCGGGTGATTCTTTTAAGGCCTACATTAGAAACTTCAACTTCTAATATAGCTAGAGCTTAAATTTTTTTTTAAATTCCGAGTTTAACTAATTTTTTTTTCAAAATAGCTGAGCCTCCGAAACTACGAGAGTCAAGTTAAGTAAAATTTATTAAGTTGTTGGTACTTATCTGTCATAGTTTTTGAGATGTCAATTTTTTTGTTAAAATTTTCACCGTTTCGATAAGTGAATAATTTTTTTTGCATTCGATAATCGAAGTTTTAAAGAGTCTTCTAGAATTTTCAAAACTGTCAACTGTCAAAATTCATGGCTAGTATGATTTTTTCAAAATGGTAATCAACAAACTGCTGTAACTCAGTTTTTTCAAATGGAATGACCCTATTTTGTTAACGGCATTCGAAAAAACAATAATATTTATGGTAATTTTAATCAAGACGTCCTGTACTTATCTCTTACAGTTTTTTAAAAAAATCACAAAAAACAAACAATCAAGTAGACCTTGCAAAATGGTGAACAATTGTCAAACTTCAACATTTTATTTAGTTTTTAGCTGGTTCTTGAGTGAAAATCGGGAACAAATCTCACGTTTCTTTTAAAAATGGCACAATTTTGTCGTATTTTTCCAAAGTTTACTTGATTAAAAATGAAATAATGAGCTAAAATTCAAAAACTGTAAGAGATGTTAATAAAAGTCTGCATAAAAATTGCTGTTCTTTTGATTGCCATTGAAAAAACAAGGTTATTCCATTTAAAAAAACTGTTACAATAATTTTCAAAATATCATAGTAGCCATGCAATTTGACAGTTGACAATCGTAAGGATTCTAGAAGACCCTTCAAGTCTTTGGTTACCAAATGCAAAAAAAATATTCACTTACTGTAAAGAGTTTAAGGGCTAATAATTTGTAAATGAAAATTTTAACAAAAAAATGACATACTTCAAAAAATATGACAGATAAGTATTAACAGTTAAGGTTTAAAATTTAAAAACTCTACCCATATTTGAAGTAAAAAATTTGTAATGTAGACCCTAAAAGAATCACCCTGTATACCTTGTTTGTTTCTTTCTATTGGGAATTTTTTCTACCCTCAAAATGTAGCATTTCAAAAAAATAAAATCCAACAGTTCAGGGATTTTTTTGAAAAATGATTCAATAAAAATATGAATTTTGTGCCTTACTTTTGATTCAGTGATTATTATTTTTATTTATTGATTATTATTTTTCTTTCTTATACTGTTTTGTAATTATTTGGTAATTTCTATTATTTCGTTGTATTATTTTTTTATTGTATTTGTCCTGTTATTGGAGTTTTATAATTCTGTTGGACAATAAAGCATTTATTTATTTATGGACTTACCCTGTATAACAAGTAGGCTCATCTTGTAGATTATTTTTTTAATTGAAACCAATAATTACCTTTTTATAATTTAGAAATTATTTATTTGGCATTTTATACAAATAAAGTGTATTGTTTTTAATAAATGTTGTAAACTGCTTTAACGATGTCTTATTTTTTTTTTATAATACGTAACAAGTAATCTGTTAGTGCAGTAACTTTTAAAAAAAAATAACAATTACTAAATTGTTTGGAGTAAAACGTCTGGAAACAAAAATTACCAAGACATTTATTTAAATAAACTTGTGACTTTTGGTGCAATTTAATCAGAAAAATATTTCTTTAATATAAAAAAATTACAACTACTATTTTCTCATCCTTTAAGTCTACTTTAATGGCGATAATGATAAAAAATGTCCAAATGCCGTACCCACAATTACCGCTTCTGAATATTTAATAATAATAATTTGTTTCGATCTAACAAAGCCAAACTCCAAAATATTCCTTCAAAAATTTATTGCAGGAAATAAATAAAACACAATAACCATGTAACGTCCTACATCTTTTCTTAGAATCAATAGTAATTACAACAAATACGCCTTATAATGCGATGATGTACAGTTGACAACGTTACAAATAAAAAAAATGACTTTGAAACCTAGATGGAAATAATGAAATTAAGCAGTAGACTCGGCTAACTTCTCTGCTTTCTGTACGACCTCTTCAATGGGCCCGACCATATAGAACGCAACTTCGGGCAAATGGTCGTACTCCCCTCCTAGAATCTTCTGGAATCCTTTGATGGTCTCCTGCAACGGCACCAACTTGCCAGCATGTCCGGTGAAAACTTCAGCGACTTGGAACGGCTGCGACAGGAAACGCTGGATCTTCCTGGCACGTGCCACCGTCAACTTGTCGTCTTCAGACAGCTCGTCCATGCCCAAGATGGCAATAATATCCTGGAGCGATTTATAATCCTGGAGGATTTTCTGGACGCCACGGGCCACATTGTAGTGCTCCTGCCCGATGATGTTGGGGTCCATAATACGCGAGGTGGAATCCAGGGGATCCACGGCCGGGTAAATGCCCAATTCGGCAATAGCACGGGACAGGACAGTTGTGGCGTCCAAGTGGGCGAATGTTGTCGCAGGGGCGGGGTCAGTTAAATCGTCAGCGGGCACGTAAATGGCCTGGACTGACGTGATTGAGCCCTTTTTCGTGGTGGTAATTCGTTCCTGCATGCTACCCATGTCAGTGGCTAAAGTCGGCTGGTAGCCCACAGCAGAGGGGATACGACCCAACAGAGCTGATACTTCAGAACCAGCTTGGGTGAACCTTTAAGAAATATTTTTTTCCACCAACTGTCATTGATCTAGGACTGGGAGACGAAACGAGGTACAAAAAAATATAGAAAGCTGATTAAAATTTTCACGACAAACATGAGAAAAAATTATGTATTTAAAATTTGGGCTAAAAAAGTTAATTTTAATTTTTTTAATGAAAAAATTCTCTACGACTTTGTTCCTTTGTATCTTGTAATCGTATTCGTAGCGTTTGGAAAGATATGCAATTTTTTATACTGTTTTCGATAGTGTTTGCATTATATATAAAATAAATAAAAAATAAAAATAAAATAACAATAAATTAACTTTAAACATTTATGAAATATTTAATAATTATATTTTTGGAATACTCCTGATTCAAGGCTTGTCTGACTGTAAAATAAGATCTTTATTTACTTAGTATTATGTATACGATTGATTGTTCAAATTTAACCACCTGTTTGATAGAACGTGGAATTTTTAAAAATTGTGTTCTGTGTACTAAAGAATCACCTTTGATTCAAATAGAAATTAATTTCACTTTGCTTATTGGAACATAATAACGGAAATCTTTATTCTTATCAAAAGGTTATTTAATGTATCCATAGGATGTTTTTTGTACCAACTTTTATTGGCAAATTGGAATCAGTTACAAGTAACTAGAGCTAGAACAGTAATAAATTCTCCTAAAACAGACCTAAAAATCACTAAATTAAATTAAAATTTATTCTAGTTTTGCCTTTTTTTGTCACGTTTTTGGGCAAAAAACGTGAACTTTTGTCACAACAGATCAAAAAGTCAAAAAATAAGTATTATTGTTTAAGGTAAAAACTAATTTAATAAAAAACTAAAACCTATAGAGACTGATTTATTTGCAAGAACTCATGAAAACAACCTGAAAATCGACAAAATTGACACTAAACCAGAGATAAATTAAATTAAATCAAATGCAAAGAATTGCTTTATTTTTGATTATTTTTAGCAAAAAACTCAGTGAATTCGAAACGTTTTCTCAAAAAATTATGTTCAAATTGCAAATTTCCCTGAAAAAAAAAGAAAAAAATCAATAATTAAGTTTTTAAAAGTTCTCTACCTTTAGTTCTTGTTCTGAATGAAATCAGTATTTAGACTTTAAGTCTTACGTTTACAATTTGGCGCATTATTTTATTATTTCTGTCGCTTTTAAACGTCTGCGTCTTTACGTTTACGTCTATATGCTCTTACAATCCTTTATTTAGTTTCTTTACGTCGTATTTTACATTTTTGTATTTTTTTTTCATAGAAAAATTGTTTGACCTGATCCGGGTTCGAACCCCCGACTCCCCGCTTTAAAAGTGGCGCTTTAACCACTGGGCCACGAGGCCCTAGCGCCTCACCGCCCTTAACACATATTTTAATACAATTTTTTTCCGTAGGCGAAAAAAAATTGTTTTTTAATAAACTATTTCGAAAAGTTTCGCTAATTCGAACTTATTTCAGCCAACTTACTTCGTTTTGAACCTAAAAGTCAATTATTTTGTAAAATCCCGTCACTCTTAAAAATCACAAAAAAAAATAAAACTTATGTTACATTGCCTGTTTCACTTGTTTTTCAAGAATAAGCAGAAAAATACCGAAGTTTTGATTATGCAAAAAATTTAGAAACTTAAAATGTTCCAAGAATCAATTGGTGTCAAGCAAGTTTTTAAGATATCGACGAATATATGCTTCGTATTTATTTAATTTTTTAGCTTATTGTATTCGTTTTTAACCAAGAAATTAACTGTACATTGTACAAAAAAAATTGGTCAAAATTGTTAAATTTAATTCCAAGATTTTCATTTGTTTCTCAATATTTTTCTGTTCGGAGCGTTTTGTAAAATATGGGACAAAGTTTAAATTTTTTAAACATAATTTACGATATAATTTTTGCATTATTTTCAGCTCCCACCATTGAGAATTTAATACTCTTATCTGCCTGCATTTTTCTTTCTTTAATCGTTATTTTTTCAACTTAGACGGTATTTTTTTATTTGTACGTCGTTTCGCCCCCAACTTATAGTAATACGTAATCCTTTCTTCGTAAGTTTTTGCGATCGGCTTTAATTCTGTTTTTTTTTAATATTATTGGTCCCGACATAAATCTGATAAAACGTTCCATTCGTAAATAGTCTTCGCTTTCCGGCAAAGTAAAAGAAAATAATTTGATCTTCGAAAATTTTTCGACGTTTCTTAAACGTAAAATCCAATACAGCCCTACGTCCCATTTCGTAAAAATCTTCGCGACGACTCGAAAAAAAATCTTCTAGAACAAACTTGTCCCGAGCATTTTTTCAACAAACGCGAAATTTTTCCACACAAACACTCAACACTGACACGTTTCAACAAAAAAGGGAGATAACAAAAAAATACGTATACGTTTTTTTTTTTTGGGTAAATCGACTTACCTGAAAATATTATCAATAAACAACAGCACATCTTGTCCTTCTTGATCCCTGAAATATTCAGCGACTGTCAATCCGGTCAAAGCCACCCTAGCTCTGGCGCCTGGTGGTTCGTTCATTTGTCCATACACCAACGCTACCTTCGATGTCTTATCCTTCAAGGAAATAACACCAGACTCGATCATTTCATGGTACAAATCATTCCCTTCTCTGGTCCTCTCCCCAACTCCGGCAAACACGGAATACCCACCATGTGCCTTAGCCACATTATTGATCAACTCCATAATCAGCACAGTCTTCCCGACTCCAGCGCCTCCAAAAAGCCCAATTTTCCCGCCCTTGGCATACGGTGCCAACAAATCAACAACTTTAATCCCAGTGACGAGAATCTCTTGCTCGACACTCATTTCAACGAATTCGGGAGCTTCAGCATGAATGGGTGCAAGTTTATCGGTTGGTACTGGACCTCTTTCGTCAATGGGTTCACCAATGACGTTTATAATGCGGCCAAGGGTTTCAGCGCCGACTGGGATACGGATGGGATAGCCGGTATCGCTGACGGCTTGTCCACGTACGAGACCTTCGGTACCGTCCATGGCGATGGTACGGACGGTGTTTTCACCCAAATGTTGGGCGACTTCCAGGACAAGACGTGGGGAACGGTTTTGGACTTCAAGGGCGTTAAGGATTGGGGGAAGGTTGTCGTCGAATTGGACGTCGACGACGGCACCGATTACGGCAACCACTTTACCGTTGGGTTTGCCGGAGGCGGCGGCCTTGGCAGCCAAACCACGTTCTGGAAAAAAAATTAACGATCGAATTTTGCACAAAGACAACTGGAAATTGTGTATTTTAAGACGTTCTATTGTCTGATAAAAACGAGTGTAATATAAAAAAATTTCTGCTTTCTGTTTTTGTTTAGTTAAACTTATCAAAACCTGGTTAAATTATTTCCTCTTTGTTTTGTTTTTTTATGAAATCTTCACGTAAACATTCAGCGAACCTACATATAATAAATAAATCGAAGCATTATGAAAATAAAAACAAAATATATAAATAATTATAAACAAAATATATAAATATTATAAAATTAATATTGTAACAAAAACTAATCATTAAAAATAATAAAATTTTGGATCAACTGCGATAAATTTATCGATAGTTTGGTTTATTCAATCGATAACAATGAAAACATATCAGCCAAAATTTTCTATAACGTCTAAATTTTAAATTAAAAAAGTAAAATAGTAGTACTCCTTAAGACTGTTTAATTAATTATTACTTAACAAAGTAGGTAAATATTTCCATAAAATCAAATTATTAACAGAAAACAAAAGAAATATAAACAAAAAAATTGAAAAGCGCAGTCTGTTTACAATTATATTGTACGTTTACGTTCTTTTCTCGTATTTGTTTAATAATCGAGTTAATTAAGGAGTATTCACACTTTAAGTCTTACGTTTACAATTTGGCGCATTATTTTCTTATTTCTGCCGCTTTTAAACATCTGCGTCTTTACGTTTACGTCTATATGCTCTTACAATCCTTTAATTAGTTTGTTTACGTCATATTTTATATATTTGTACTTTTTTTTCATAGAAAAATTGTTTGACCTGATCCGGGTTCGAACCCCCGACCCCTCGCTTTATAAGTGGCGCTTTTACCACTGGGCCACGAGGCCCTAGCGACTCGCTGTCTTTAGCATATATTTTAATACAATTTTTTTTCGTAGACGAAAAAAACTTGTTTTTTAATAAACTATTTCGAAAAGTTTCGCTAATTTCATCTTATTTCAGCAAATTTACTTTGTTTTGAACCTAAGAGTCGTTTATTTTGTAAAATTTTGTCACTCTTAAAAATTACAAAAATTAAATAAAATTTATGTTACATTGCCTGTTTCACTTGTTTTTCAAGAATAAGCAGAAAAATAAAATTTTGATTATGCAAAAAATTCAGGAACTTAAAATGTTCCGAGAAATAAATTGGTGGCAAGCAAACTACAATCTTTCGAAATTTTTAAGATATCGACGAATATTTGCTTTGTATTTGACATTTATTGACAGAGCGGCACATTTTTTTTACATGTAAACCACTTTCAAAGTTAACTAGATGAAAATCATTAAAAAATACACTATATAAATTACATTAACTATTATTTTTTTAAGTGCTTGAATAATTTAAACAGTTCACACGGAAAAAAATTAACAAAAAAATTCTTTTAATTTTTTTTAATTATAAAAAAATTGTTTTGACTACAGATCAGTAATAAGCTATTAGTAATATTGTCGGCATTGACTTCAACTTTTTTAAAATATCCGTAACTCAAATATTACCTTCCAAAACCGAAGACAATCGAAGTGACATTTATCTCTAGATAAAAGCACTTTTGTATTAAATACTATCAGAGAATAAACTCATATCAGCATAGACCACCCTGTATTTTTATCTTGCTACTTTTTCTCATTTTTGTGGATTTTATAGGATTGCAGGTTTAAAAAGACAAGCGATAGGTGCTTTAAATATTTTTTATTGTATTAATTTTGTGCAACTTTTCGAAAAAAAAATTAATTTTGAAAAATGTACAATTTGAAATTGTGCGAAAAATGAGTACAATTTTTAAAGGTGAGTGTGTACATCAATGAGTATGAGAAGTTTCATAATTCTGATAACGTCAAGTGTTTTTCAGGTCTCGAAATGGCATGTGAATACAGTATGAACCAAAATACACCCCTAAACTCTAAAAAAAATATATTCCGCCTACTTGATTATTAAATTTATTAATAAAAACTCTCATACAACAGATAGAAACCAAAAAAGGGGGCTATTACACACCAAAAACAGCCCAGTGGGGGGTTAAAAGAAATTTAAAAAATCGTGTTATTTTAGTAGGAAATATTCAATTTTGAAAAATCCAAATTTGCAAAAATTAGCCCCAAGGTTAAACCTGGTTTAAAGGGCCAACTCCAATTTTGCAAAAACACGGCAGAAATAGCCTCTCATTACTAAATAAACTTGCCAAAAATTTTAGAAACGTCCCTAATTTTGCAAAATTTTCGTCAAGTGAGCTCGGCAAGATGGCGGCCCACCCCACATTATGTAATCGAAATCAAGGTGCAAAGAGCGCAATTTCTCGGTGCAAAAGCGCCCCAACTGGCCGACAAGCCGCCTCTGCACCCGATTCTCGCGCACTGTGCCCCAAATTGGGGCCACTTCGCCCCCAGAACCGCAGCCGGTCGATGGGCCAATGTGGGGCGAACTGGTCGGTTTAAAGCGAAATAAAAGCAACTTACGGGATCCATTGTACACGGAGACGACTTTCAGCGACTCACTTCCAAGTTTTTCGATGGTTTTTCCAGCCAAAAGGCTGGATCCAGCTCTTGCCACAGCACCCAACATCGTCTGGCTCGAATGGACCTCTGATTCGCAAAGTCGCCGCTAGGTTTAGCGCACTTCCGGCCGATTGCGCAGGCGCAGTAGCAAAAAAGCGGCGCCAAATTCAAACGTCGTTACGTAACGTCAGATAAATGTCAGGTTGGAAATAAAAGTCGGTGTAAAAGAAAATTGTTAAAATCTTTATTAAAGACAAAAGTTACGCAGATCAAAGAAACAGGTGGTTTTGGAACGCAATTATGTACAAATGTCAACGGAACGAACGGTTGGATAAAAAATAATAAGTTGCCACCATTCATTTTCATTTTGGCCAAACGTGAAACTTAACCCTTACATATAGAAAAATAGAATCGCCTTTTAAACGTCAAAGAAACAAACAAGATGGATAAAAACCAAAATAAAAACAAATACAGCCTATTGTAAATGTTTGAATCTGATTAGAGCCATTTTCCATTATTTGTATTTGATATGATCATCACCTCGTTCACATCCTGGTTTAAATAAATTACACGATTTATATCAACTAAAAATAACCCAAAAATGGCCTCAGCTCCATTTTAAATACTAACAGTACTTGGATGAAACGATCACATAGTAGGCGTTATTCTAACATCACGTGATTTAATACTTAAATAAGTGTGACAAGAAAACAAATTTTAGACCTTATTTCATACATTACTTGAAACAGTACAGTATTAGTATTTAAAATGATTAAAATTATAGACGAAGAGCTATCCTAATCTTAAAAATAAATTATATTCACTTCTTCTTGTTTTTATTAGTGCCTCCTCTAGGTGGCGTCACCGGCCTTCCGGCGTTCATGTTATACTGAAACTTCCGCTTGTCGGCCGGCTTCAGGATTTGAAAACTGCACATCAACGTTTCGTCCACTGACATCATCGCTCCCGCGTTATCAAACTCGCCTAAAAACAGCCAATCAAAAAAATAACCACAAAAAAACAATCAACTAACCGCAATAATTTGGGGCGCTAAAAAGCGTGACAAGTTGCCGTTTGGCGAAAAATTCGTACCCGTCCTCAACGACTTGATGGGCTCGACAAATCAGATCAAAGTCGTGTTTATGGAGGAATTTTCCCACAACTTCGGCGCCGAAAGTAAAACTAACACCACGATCATTTTCACCCCAGCCCATTTGATCTTTGTCAGGATCTGACCACAACAGGTCACAGAGAAGGCCTTGGTCGGGCACGTCTGTTGGTCGCATTATCCTTCGGATTTGTTCCATCGACTGGAGGTCGGGACTGAGGCCACCATGACAACAGAAAATCTTCTCGTCGACGATCGCCGCCACCGGCAAGCAGTTGAAGCAGTCGGTGAAGGTTTTCCATAACTTTATATTGTACCTTAAATTCAAAATTAAACAAAATATATCACAAACAACGCAAAAAACTTTATCTTATGTTTTTTATACAGGGCTATTCGCATTTATGTAAAAAAATTCGAACCCAAAAATGATTTGATGGAAACTCGACCGAATATTATAAAATTCCGTACAATAATTACGAAAATCGGATACTTCTACTCAGTTTTCGTCTTGTTTTTATGTTTTTTTTTGCTGTTCCAACACTAACTTTTCATTTACGGAGGTTATTTAATTAAATAATTTCTTAGTAAATGCTACTAAGTAGTAAAATGCTACTCTTTTAAAAATGATTAAATTTGACCCTTCGTGCCATTAAAAAAATCAAGTTAGCCTTGTATTTTCAAAATAAATGAGGATAACAATATGAAAAAGCTCTCAGATGATAGAATTTAAACACTTTTAATTTTTCCATACTTTTTAGCGACTGTACTTACCAAAGAAACTTGAAATAGCCAATTTATTCAATGACTAAAATGCGTATTTTTTTTTTAATAACCAAAAGGTTCTTTGGAATGGTAGTAGAAAAAAATAGTAATTTAATCTTTGATTATGCCAATTTTCAATAAAAAATTTAAACCAATAACGCTGTAAAACCATTTTACTTTTCTCCTTGTATTGATTATGAATAATTAAAAAAAAATCCTGATAGTGTGAATTTTCTTGAATATGCAAATTCCATCCAATTTGCATTATCGACAAATTGCAGGAAAATTCAGTCACGCATTAAACAATTTTTTCTGAACGGATTTCCAACAATGAGGAAAAAATGAGTGTTGTGTTTACATGATAAAAGCAAATTATTAGTCACGATAACAAGGATAAAGTCTTAAGGTGAATCAATGTAATTTATTGTGTTGCAATAAATTACCATTTCCGGCAAACAAAAAATGACGCCATAGCCACTTTGATCGAAAATACAAAAAATGTTTTTCACAATCTAGTCACCAAAAAAAAAAAACAAAACTTCGCCGCCCACTCACCTCCTTTTACATTCGTCGTAGAATCCGTATATGCGGTTGATTGAGGCGCACTCGTGGTTACCTCTAAGAAGGAAGAAATTCTCGGGATATTTTATTTTGTAGGCGAGCAAAAGACAGATGGTTTCCAATGATTGTTTCCCACGATCGACGTAATCGCCAAGGAATAGGTAATTCGACTCTGGGGGAAACCCCCCGTATTCGAACAGACGAAGGAGATCATAATATTGACCGTGGATATCACCTACACACACACAAAAAAAACTACAATTAGCTCTGTCATCGACTGTACACTGCGCTTTTAATTAGCCCGATCTAGTGACGTAATGTCATCAATTGAACTGTCATTTACATAATGAAAAAAACGGATAAATTTACACGCGAGTGCTAATGCGTTACCAGGGGCGCTACTCACCGCAAATCTTAAGTGGCGCCTCCAGTTCCAGTAAAATCGGCTGCGAGAGGAAAATCTCCCGGGACTTGAGGCACAGCCCCCGGATTTCGCTTTCGGTTAATTGTACATTTTTGCCAGGTCTTGCTCCGCGTACTGGAAAAAAGGGCAAATTTGAGCGTTTTTTGACACTTTACAAGGCGTTTACCGAGGACGCCATTAGAACTGTCAACAGAAATTGACCTTCGACAATTACCTTCCAATAGCCGAGCTATGATACTATCGATATTTAATTTGTCGGCTTCAGCCATTTGTTGCGACCTTTTGTGCTTAACTAGAGCGAATTCTACCACTTAAAACTACCGGATGGCTCGGATTTTTTTTGATCTTCGGAGAGCCTCAGTGAAATAAACACTACTTTTTCGCCTCGACTCGCGCGGAGGCTGAAGTTAGGCGCGCGCAGCGCTGCCAACCGCCGGCCAAACCCCCCAAAGGGCGACAATTCGCGGCGAAAAGGGCGCAAATGACTAACCTAACCCAGCTGAAACCGACAGAATGGCCTAAAAGACACTTCCATGGCCGTTTAATCCGGAAATTTTGGGTTTGGTGAATTGAAACGGTGCCCTGTGGCTAACTTCAAGTGGCTGGATCCAACATGGAGCCGGTGTAAACAAAATATTTTTCCTACAATTTCAAATAATCCAAAAATGAAATAAAGCCCGCAATGGCCGAGTCTGGGCAAAATCAAGCTGGGGCGGACGTCCCCGAGGACCTGTTCCGCGGCGTGAAGTTCTTCGTCAGTGGGGAAATTGCTGAAAAGGTGCGCGAAAATTCAACCCCCAAGCAACTAATCGACTTGTTCCAGGTGGTTGATTTGCTGAAAGTTGGTGGGGCCGAGCGTTTGAACTATTTCTCCGATTATGTAACGCATTTAATTTGCGGCGAAAACGCCGAGGAAAATGATATCACGGACGCCACTGATCTGTACGAAATTCCGGCGGTTACGTCCAAGTGGGTTTTTGCGAGCGCCCGTCTGAAGAAGTTAGTTAATACCAAACCGTACGTTTACAATTTGAATAAGTTGTTCACGAATTTGGTGTTTTGCTTATCGAAAGTTGGAAGCGATCGTGAGGCGCTTTGGGCTGTCATCACTTATCATGGGGGCCTTGTCCAGCTCAATTTGACCAACAAATGCACACATTTAGTCACAGTCGACACAAATTCACCGAAATATGAGAAAGCCGCCAACTTGGGGGCCGACAAAATCACCGTAATAACGCCCGACTGGGTCGTAGAATCGGTGAAAAACAACGCATTGGCACAGGCGGACTTGTTCCACCCGAAGCTGATTCAGTGGCCGAAAGTTGCCAAACATGAAAGCACAATCGCGATCACGGGCTTCGAGCCTGAAAAAGTTGAATCAGTTGAGAAAACAAACGACATGGTGACTGATTCAACCCAGGCTTTATTAGACAAACTTAAGCAAAGAATGCCTTGGATTCAACCTCAAACAACAACAACTGCCGATATTGTGCCACCCAACGTGGTTGCGCCGAGTTTTCTCAACAAAAATCAACCAAATCAACCGGTGCGTACTTTCCCGCAACAACAATCACCACAGCCTGCTGTTGTACAAACGAATCAACAAATCCCCCGAAGTATTGTTCACCACACGCCTCAACCGCAACAACTCGTTCAACAACAACAACCACCACCACAACAATTTAATGTTCCAAATCAGGTCCATTTGAACCGACTGATCGGCCAACAACAACAACAGCAACAACGCCCGACTCTTCAACAGTTGAGAGGTCAGTTGGCCCCGAATCAACTGCACCAACACTTGTTACAACAACGTATCGCCCAACAAAATCAACAAAATGCCCAACGGCCGCTCACCATTCAACAGCAACAATTGTTGCAACAGCAAATTGCCCAAAGACAGTTACTACAAAATCAACAGCAACAACAACCCCAACCCCAGACGCAGTTTAGTAATGTTATCCAACAACAACACATTTTACAACAACAGAAAATTTTCGTATCGCAACAACCAAACCTGGCCGTGCAACAACAATTCAACCAGAATCAACAACCGCAACAGTTTAATCAACAGTTCGTACAGAACCAACCCGACTTAAATCAACCGCAACTGGTGCAACAACCGGCACAATTCCAACCGAATCAACAGTTGTTGTTGAATCAACAAACCCAGTTCAACCAACAACAACAACAAGCGGCGCAGCCTCAGCAACAACGCCCGCAAATCAATCAACACTTGTGGCAACAACAGCAACAAATGACTATCCGACATCCGGTCAATGTTGTTCAAGGCCCACGAATCCAATGGTCGCCCACCCAACAACCCAATCAACCGCAACGTCAATTCATACACTTGGACGCCCAAACTCACAACGAGCTACAAAAAATGAATCCTGAACAGCAGGCCATGTTCGTGCAACGCCTCAAACAAAAACAACTCCTAATGCAAAAACAATTGACACAGCGGGCCGGTGGTGGGCATATTTTGATCCGTGGTTCGGTGCCTCCAGGTCTCAACCCGCAACAGCAAATGCAGTGGTTGCAAAGGCAAGCGAAACAACAAGGTGTTGTACTGCAACAACAAACCATCACTCAGCCCAATATTCAACAACAACACGCGCCGGGTTTGAGTCCAATTCAACAACAGCAGCAGCAGCAGCAACAACAGCAGCCACAACAGTTTGACCAGAATCAACAACAACAGTTGCAGTTGAGGCAGTATAGGTTACAGCAGTTGCAACTACAGCGTGAACAAGCGCAGAAAAATCAAATCGCCGCTGTGCAGCAACAACCAGTACAAGCGGGTGTTGTTAGGCCTTTAGGACCGGTGATTCCCGATTCGACGACGAATCCACCCGAAGCCAACTCGCAACAGTTGGTTGTTAATGCCAAAACTAAGACGGCCTTGGCGAATATGTTGAGTAATCGGCTGCAGAGTGGGGGAGGGACGGTGCCCGTTCCGGAAACGATACCGGAACCGTCAGCGGCGGGAACGCTAAGGTAAGTGGTAGTGAATTGTTTTTGGTTTAAAAATGCGATCATTTGGCTGAGACACTCTGTACATTTTTTTAAATACATAAGGATGTGTTTCAAATTAATTACCGGTTGTAACCGATTTTGTAAACGATGTTGTAACGTAAAATTGTAATTTTTTAAATGAGAATCATAGTTGGCTATGACATTTTCGAAAAGCTTATTTTTTCTGAACTCAAAACAATATAAATATAGTTTGATATTTTTATATATTTTTGATAAAAATAAATTTAAAGTATTTGAAAGTAGTTGGCCATGGAAAAATTATTTCACATAAAAGGTGTGACTAATCTAGAAATTTTGTGAATGGTTATTAAAGTAAAAAATGTGAAATTATAAAATTAAGCTATGTTAAAGTTATTTTCAATTGAACAAATAATACGATTGTCGCAAATTAATTACATAAAAAATGTGCAGAAAATTGCAAACGATGTGCCACTATCATTTGATGCCACTTTTTTATGATTTAGTAAAGTAGAATGGAGGTGGCGTTGATAATGTTATGTATTTTTTTACCACAGATGATTTGATTTTGGTGTTTGGATTGACATTTTTTTGTAAAATAAAATTTTATTGATACACAATCATACAATTAATAAGATTTTTCTTCTTCCGACATTTCTTGTTTAAAATTGAAAAATAGAATCACAACGTAAGCTTGGCGTTTTAAATATAAAACAAATAATTTTTATTAATTGCAAAAATTTGACCTAATAAAAATTTATTATGCTGTTTTTGAATTAATTAGGGTTTAAAAAATCATTAAATTTAAAATACTTGTTGGGTAATACAATTTTCATAGTTTTAATTACAAATCCAATTTTTTTTCATGGCCTACGATAAAGAAAAAGCGAAATGTTTTGTTTTTTCTTAATTATTTAAAATTAATGTATTACATAAATAAACATCAGAGAAAAATAGGGTTTTCGAAAATGTCATAGCCACCTATGATTCCTATTTAAAAAAATAAAGCTTTATGTTATTACAGTTAAACGAATGGTTGAAAAAAATTACTGATGACGTTATTAGATTTTCTGAAAAAAAGTGCCTGTATAATGTCTTTATTTCAAATGTGTATCTTTTATAATAAGGAAGATATGATTTTTTTAAGATTTCGCTAAAATGTCAACTTTTGATTATAAGTCGAAAACAAAAGACGATAGCGAAATGCGGTTTTGACCAAAATTATTTTCTCAAAAAACGGACCCGAGAATGTGACACTCGTTTTTCTCTAAACCTATTTTATAATATAATATTTTTATATTTTAAAAATAAATACCAAAATTTTTGTAGCAATATGTACTTCTCAGACAGTTTGTCTGAAGCAGTCTACATTCTATAAATAGATATTTAAGTTAAAATTTAATTAAAAAAAATGTTTTTGGAAAAAATAATAGTACATGCTATAGACATTTAGACATGAGACACCTTGTACTTTTTTTGCCAGTAGTTTTCCTCGACGATAATTGGGAATTAACTCGTTAAAAAACTGCTTTAACTTTAAGTTTTCATATAATTTCCGGTTATAACCGATGTAAAAGTTCGTAACAAACAATTCTGGTTGTAATTTGTTTAAAAAAAAATATTTAGGTTGATGACGGCTCAACATAACGCCGCTCTTAATCCGAATAACCGGCCCCAAGATTTAATTGCCTTGCAACAACAACGTAGAGTTATAAATGGCCCTAATGGCGAGATTATAAGGGCACTGGTGCCCCAATCAGGAGTACCAGGACCGGTTATAGCGCAAACTGAGCCCCCTAAAGTGCAGTTTTCGCCCCGACCGGCTGTACCGATGCAACATAGGCCGGGGCCGTTCTACGGACACAATCCCAACTTAAAACGTAAGTCAATATAACGGTAGGTTTAATTTTACACCGTAAAATTTTACGGTGTAAACGCCAAAATTTATTTTTGACGAATAAAACTTGCTAAAATGCTAAATGATGTTTCAGTCCCGCCAGATTTGTTTCTTCTGGGGTGCATTTTTGTCGTTGTTGAAATCGAGCGTTATTTGGACGAATCATTGCCCGGATGGAAACAAAAAATTGAAAAACATGGAGGTACAATTTTTTTTTCATTTTTATTAAGAGAAAATCAATACATATTTGTGACAGGCGAGGTTGAAAAACAATACTGTAATCGTGTGACGCACGTTTTATGCGAAACGCAACGTCACGGCGTCGTAATGCAAGCGTTACGCGACTGTAAACGCTGCATAACCATTTATTGGTTAAGTGACGTCATGATGCGTAAACAAGTGCTGCCACCTTGGACCGCTCTCCACCTACCAACTATTTACCTCGACACAACTCCAGCAGCTAAACACTTAATAACTTTAAGCGGATTTACAGGGTGTGAGCGAAATCGGGTCAAACATATGATTAATTACACGGGTGCTAAGGTTAGTGTGACAAATGTCAAAAAAAAAACAATGACAAGTGACTTCCAGTTTACGTCATACTTCTCCAAACACAATACTTTATTAATTGCGGCGAAAGGCGAGGGCGCGAAATACAATCACGCCAAGAAATGGGGGATTCCCGTGGTGAATGTCCAATGGCTGACTGACATAATGCTAGGGAATTTCTCGGCCTTGAACCAGATGGAACATATAATGTACCAACAGTTTCCCACGCCGCCTAATTTCAGCTTCGACCCCAAACTAGTACCGAATTTGATGCGTAAGTGTTTGAGATTTTTGAATTTGGCGCCAATAATTACTTGACAGATGCGTGGAAAATGCCAATAAATATATCCCAAGAGTCGTACGAACGCGTTAAGCGAAGCTCATCGCCGGTCCTAATGCCCAAAAAGGCGAAAAAAATGAAAACCGAGCAAACCGACGAAAACGACAACGTGGACGAAGGCGTTGAAGTGAACGCAAATTACAGGATCCTGTTTTCCATGTCTTCCGAAACGGCGACGTTGCAAAAAATCGTCAAGTGGGTCATGGATGTTGCGTTTTCGTGTCACTTTACCGATTGTTTCAGGCAACTGGGCGGCATTGTTGCGAAATCGCACCACGACTGCACACATCTCGTGATGCCATCTTTGAGCCGTACTAATAAACTGTTGTTCTGTATATGTCGCGAGGTGTTTATAATGCCGGAACAGTGGCTTAGGGACTCGCACACGGCGCAGAAATTCCTAGACGAGGCTAGCTATAGTCTAGACACCAAAGAATTCAACAGTGAATATAAGTGCGACTTTACGCAAACTTTGAACACGAGGAATCGCAGCAAGCTGTTCGAGGGGAAATTTTTCTGGGTAACGCCGAGCGTTTTCCCGAGTAAAAAAGTCCTAGTTGAGCTAGTACAGAGTTGTGGGGGGATTGTCGAAAAAATACGACGGACTTCGGCGCAAATCGAAGCAACAAACATTAATTCGCCCTACAGTTATATCATAATAACGCACGAGAATGACATTCACTTAGTTGCCGATTTGTTGCGGAATAAGAAAGACAAGGTGCGGATTGTTTGCAGTGCCGAGCTGATCTTCAGTGCCATTTTGAAACAAACTTTCGAAGTCGAGCCGTTCGCTGTCAAAGTTTTATGAAATTAAGTGTACATATTTTTCGACATAGGACCAAAACCGTGTTTTTAGGGTTACGTTTTGTTAATTTGTGATTTCTTTGTCAGATTTTGTAAAATTTCTAAGATAATAAAAGTTACACAAATTGGCAATGTTTTTGTTACGGTCCTGTCGTTTCGCAACGGGCCAGTCCAACCCTGTCCATTTCATTCATTAAGCACACATCTAGAACAGGTCATCGTCAGAAGTGACAATAAAGGACGCCATCATTGTTTAAATTTTTATTGACAGTAAATCCAGTGGCGTGGTTACGCCGCGACTTTTGATACTTTTAAATAGAGTCCGCCCCTGTTTTGCACAAAAAGCGAGCCAGGGTCGAAGCGGAGCGGCACAGGGGTGCGATTTGTTGCGTCAAAAGCAAAGTCCTTGATAATCGATGCGAGCGCCACCTTGCTGACCAACAAGGCGAACCTTTGCCCTACAATTAACACTTGTATTTTTCATAATAAAATTACAACACCTACGTACCGATGCAATTTCTCGGGCCTTCCCCGAACGGTAGGTACGTATACGGCGTCAGATTCTTCTTGTTCTCGTCACTGAACCGCTCAGGATCGTATTTCTCAGGATCAGGATAATACTCAGGATCGTAGTGAAGTCCCGAGATTGGCACAATAATCGAGACGCCTTTGTCTAGGGTAAAGCCGGTCTCTTCGAACGTGTATTTCACGTCCGACTTCCGGTTTAAAAATGGCGCCAAAGGGTACTTCCGTAACGTTTCTAGTAAAAAATTTGGCTCAGTTGGCCATGAAAAAATTATTTGTTACCGTTCAAAACCATATCAAGGTATTTCATACGTGCGATGTTTTCGTACGTAAACGCCTCACTTTCGTTGTAAATTTCCGTAACTTCGTGTCGTAACCGATCCTGAATTGTTTTATTTAAAGCGAGTTCGTAACAAGTCAGCGCCAATGTGATCGAAGTTGTGTCGTTTCCAGCTGAGAAAAACGCTATAGCCTGTGCGGCCATTTTGATGTCGTTGTCTGAAACAAAATGGCGGCGTGCGGTCGTCACGTGTCAAGTGTCAATTACCGAATTTATAGCCATCTGTGATCGTCTCAGTCTTGCGCAAATTATTCAAAAGGTCAATAAAGTCGTTCCTAATTATTTTCTTCTTCTCTCGCTCCTGTAGCGTGGTTTTGAACACATTCAGGAGATAATCGGAGGCGGTTTTGTCGGCAAAAGTCAGCCTGAAAATGTCGACAAAACTCGGCATGAAAAAAAAACTAAAAATGGAAATGCTCCGAACGACCGATTTGAAATCAACCAATTGCGTGGCCATCTTCAAAATCTCCGAGTTGTCGTTCCGGAAGCAAAAAGTGTTGATTCCGAACGCACAAGTCGAAATAATATCGACCGAGTATTTTTTCATCGTGATTTTCACGTCGATTTCGTCGGTGTTTTGCGCCAAAAAGCGGTGCAAATCGTCGACGCATTCCTGCATCAGCGGGAACATTAGCTTCATTTTGCCGGAAGTGAAGACCGGCGATAACTTGGCGCGTAAATTGCGCCAAACTGCGTCCTTCGAAATGAAAAGTGTGTGAAAAGCCAGGGGATCCACAGCTTCATTTGTGGCGATATTTCTGTTGGTGAACTTGTCAAAGTCCTTGACCAGGACCTTCCGGAGGATTTCCGGGCTCCGGATCAGGAGCACCGGCTGGTGGAAAATGTAAATACCGACATAAGGGGCCGAAAACTGGTTGTAGATCGTGCGAATGCGTTCGAAAATGTGCTCCTTTCGCACGGCAATGTTGTAAAAACTGCCGAAGAAGAGGAACGGTTTGTCGGTTGGGACATTTCGCGACTGCCAGTAGTTGTAGTTTTTCGCGTAAATGTAGTACAGTAGGAGCAGAAAACTTGCGAAATAAACGAGGAACATCTAAAAGTTTTGGTTACTACAGGGGGTTTATTTGTTGACTCACCTTGAGACGCAGCAAGTCAAGGCATTACTGAAATTTGACGACAAAAACGCAACGTGGCTAAAAATTTATCTTTTATTTCTTAATAACAAACAAGTTCCGTCTCAAAATCTAGGGGAGCGTGGGCAAAAAACCAAATCACTCGAAATATGCGACACTTGACCACTACACGCTTCCCGCCTCTCCCCTATTTCCCAATAATTGATATTTTAATCACTGTAATTAAATACAGTGTCAACGATAAGAAGGCAAAGAGTCAACAAATTGAATGATAGTAAGGCTCGCAATAAGCAAATAAAAAAGTCTATTAAACGAATTACTGTAACAAGTTAATGACACTTAAGGCGGCAAATTGGCCACTTCCGGCCCACAGATGGCGCTGTTTGAAAACCCCGTCATAGGTTTAATTTGTGGTTTTCTCGACTAGCATAATCTTTTTTTAAAGGTAGGTCAGTTATTTTTTATATATTTTCCATTAATAAAACAAGCAATCCGAAAATAATAAGTTTATTAAAATCAAGTACATGGGCCTATTTGGTAATCTGACTAGTGCTGACAATAAATAGCTGCTCTTGTAGTTCCCCTAGACTAGCCAGACCGCCGCCCAAACCACCGCAGCCACGCCCACGGCCCCTCGCCCCGCCCCATTCCTGGGCTTGGTCAGGCCTTGCTGGTTGGGCTCCTCGACTTGGTTGCCAAGTTCGGTGCCAGCAGCCGGGTACCACGTGGTTGTTTTCCCACTCTCGCTTTGTGGACTCCAACTGGTCACCGTTGCCCAATCAGGACGCGATGACGGTGTTGTGGACACGCCTGTGGGCGTGTCCGACCAGCTACTGGCTCTGCCGAAGGAGGCGGGGCGTGTGCGCGAACCCAGCATTTGGGTGGGGGACGCGTCCTATAATTTCACTGTAGGGTTGAAAATCAGGTTTGGGGGATTTACCGAATTTGGGGTTATGCTGGACGAGGGCAGCCACGTTGTTGGTGGTTTTGGGGGAGTCACCCGTGCGGGGAGGATCTCCTTGGGGGCGATGTCCTCGATGGTGCTCCAGGGGTACACTTCGCTTGATGACGTGGAGAAGGGTTGCGAGTCGGTGGCGAGTGTCGTGCAGTCGCCAGAGTTGGGGCTGGAATTTAAGGCGTGGCTTGGGGTTGATAAGTCACGTGGGCTTACATGTAGTTGTAGCATTGGTCCTGGAGGAAACTCAAAGCCTTGTCGATTAAGTGTGTTGCGAATTCGGGGGCGTTTCGGTCGCATAGGCGGCGCGTTTCGCGCATGATACACTGTTTGAAACGATCGTGGGAGCTAAAACAGGCCAAACGTCAAGTTGGTGATTTCACCAACGGGCAGGCCTACCAACACAATGTTGATTTCGAGATAATTTCCCCTTGGGCGACTTGATCCACTAAAAGATTGTAGTGTGAGCCACAATGGGCAGGTTCTGTAATGGTACTCTTAATACAGGGGGCATATTGTAAGTATTCCTTCTGATAGCTGGGTTGTACACACATCTGGTGCACACTTTCGATGGAATCTTCCACTGCTTTGTTAAACTGGCGTCTTTGTTGTTCAGTAAAACAATTATCAGTGTAGTATTTCAAGCAATCGACGAATTTATTCCAAGTCTTGCAAACTATATCAATGTCGTTCATGTTGTCGGGGAAAATTAAATGGGGCTGTTTGACCAAAGGGTCAGCGATTCGAATGCACTCATCGTAGGACTCCCTTGAGCAGTCGATTCGGGCCGAAGCCATTGCCGGAAGGATAAAAAGAATGGGGTACAGGAACAACATTTCTGGGGTTCCTGCAAAATTAGGGATTTTTGTTTCGTTAAGTTGTGCCGCTCGAACATTAAATAATAGTTTTTTTTATTAATTTTGTACATAATAATACCACAGGACGCAGTAAAAGTAATAAATAAAACCACAACACAACAGTTTATCTTTAATACAATTTAATAACTTGAGAAACGACCAAATCTAGTGATTTCTTTATAAAGTTGGCAGTGCTTTTTCAAAGTGAGACGCTTTATTCAACAAGTGCAAGAATTGTGTTTTATTTATTGTGTTTGTGCTATTTTATGTTGTTTTTCCGCTCCTGAATCCCGTGATTTAACCCCCACAGACTTTTGGTTGTGGAAGATTGTGTGGTAAGTTGTTTTTTTGACTCGCTGAAAAATAGGTTATAAAGGCATTCGCAACTTAAGAAACAACTTTGTCTATTAAATTATGGTCCTTAAGCCGCTTATTACAGTAGTCAAAACCGTTTTTCCGTATCTGCTCTTTAACTCAAGTTATTTCGCTTTAAAATTGAAATTATGACGTCATACCGGCGTCTATTGAGCATTCGGTCCTATTTTAGGACCAAATGGTTTTTGGTTCCATAAAACAATTTTAAGACAAAATCTAGAACAGAAAGGAGTTTATTTTTGATTTTGTGGACGATGTGCCAAAAATATTCAAGTATTTGTCAGGTTTTTGGGGTTGAGAGGCGGTTGTGACGTCACGTTTTTTTCTTTTAATTTATTTGTTTTATTATTTGATCAGCAGGTCAAGGCAATTTTCCAATCAAAAATCACTTTTCGTGCAATTTTCCGCGCTACATTAATTAAGGTCAGCCCAATTTGTCGATTCGTTATCACGTGATCGCGCACGTCACAACATGGCGCCGTTTCTATTCTCTAACCTAAATCTGAAAAAAATTTATAGACTCGTCTTCGTCTGAAAAGTTAAATTCCACGTTCCGGCCTGTTTCGTGATTGTAAATCTGATAAAAGTTTCGTGTTAGACGTCTTCAAATTATCGCAATGCAGAAATATTTGCACGAAAAATTGTTAAAAAAAAATACACACAAATAACTCCAAGGTGACACAAAACGAATGAGTCAGTTTTTTTCGATGTGACTTCTTGATGGAGACGTTCAACCCCTTATCCAAGGCCAAATCGTGGGTTTTTCTCTGAATACATTTGAATTTTCGCGATTTACTGAATGTATAAAAGGGTCAAACTTTAACGACCCTCTGTTGCGTGCCACATCCGATACCAATGACCGGAAACAGTCGACCAACTCGGTTGTTGGAGCATTTCGGGGGAAAACCGGCGAGAAACGAATTGGTCGAGTGTTGTAATGCGGTTTTGATTTTAAATAGAAATTGCGCGCTGTAGCTAGAGTGGGCGGGGTTAACTCGACAAGGGGGAGGGGCCAATTCACCCGCCAAAAAATAACTAGTTACGCCGGAAGTAATGAAAATATTTGCAAAAACCAAGGCCTACTCCAAACAATACGAAATAAGTCATCAATTTTCCGGTTGATCTTATGCCAATCTTTTGTTTCCGGATCCATCTCGAACCAATTACGAAACTTCCCGTCTTTAATAACATTCTAACATTGTTTACAACAAAACTGCAACTTTCGCTTTCTCTAATTAAATAAAACAAACCAAAAGCGTAACGAAAACAATTGTACGAGAGGGTGAATCACCCATTTAGCCATCCTAAAATATGTATTGGCGTAATTACAGTAATCGAGTCAATAATTTTCGTATTGAAATGTCACTGAACTTGCATTTTATCAATGGAACTGTTCTCCGGAACGGTCAAAAACGTGAAATTTTAGATTAATTTGAGTGTAATAATGTCATCCGGTGACGTGCAATGACAGTTAAAAATTCATTGAAATTTATTTTTAATTCCATCGATTTGCTAATTACAATTAAAATTACATTTTTTATAATTGATAATACAATTAGTCCGAAGTTCGGTGATAATGTAATGATAATACATACGCGTCTTGATGAAAATATCGAAAAAAACTGTCATCAAGTTGGCTTAAAATAAAAACAAGTCACTTTTGTTTTCGTCCGCGCCAACTAGATCGGTACCATCACCTTCACACTTTGTGGTCAACACACGGAATAAAGTTTTACGGTCGAGAAATCTGTAACAATCGATGGAGAGGCCACGCAACAATGACCCTTTACATCAAAAGCACTTGTCCACTTTTACCCCCTCTTGAATGTAAATAAGGTGGTGGGAAAATGCCTTAATAATTCATTCCAAGTTATCGGAAAACTTAATTCGATTAAAGAGTAGGCGGACGTTCACAGCCGCCTCAAAATACTGAAAAATGGTTCAATTTTGCGATTTTTAACTGAAGCCGGTCCTGTTCTTTTAATTTTTCGCCTAATTTTTTGTGTTTTCTCTTGGTGTAATGGCTTTTTCATTATATTAAAAATTTTACAGCCGGTCCTGTGTTTCTAGTTCGGCTCTTTGAGTCCAAAACCAACAAATTTGGACATTTTTTTGTAAAAAAAAGGTTGTTCATGTATGGACATTGATTGAAATAATTATTTTGTGTACAAGAATTTGAAAATTTTCGAAGCCGGCCCTGTTCTTTTAGTTCGTTTTTTTGGCGAAAGTGGCGCTTTTTCAAATTCTGCGCCAAAAACCGGCAAATTTTGCCCATTTCTTGCCCATTTTTGGGAAATTAATACAATTATGTTGCGTGTTATCACAAATTGTGTGTTTGTGTGCGTTTTTTGTGTCTTTTTGCCAATTTTATCAGTTTCGTAATGACACTGATAATGGCATAGTGTGCTGCTGTCAGCGTGATATTCTAGGTTAGGTAAGTGCCCCCTTTATCACAAATTGTGCGTTTTTGTGTTAAATCATTGTTTTTTGTTGTGATTTGAAACAGTTTAGTTGTGGCGTCCGTCGTTAGGGGCGCTGGCGCATCGGCGTCGTCAGCTGTCATTTAAAAATTGACATTTATGTAAATAATCATCAATAAAGCCTCTATAAATGTAAAAAACGGTCATGTCGGGCTACAAACGCGTCAATTTCTACGAATTGTGTCGATTATGTGCCACAAACCAGCAAAAAGACAAAACGCACATCTTCCAGGAAGAGGGCCGCAAAATCCAGCTCCAAACAAAAATCCAAAGCTGTCTCTCCCTCACTGTGAGTGTTGGTGTGTTCACCAGGCGCCCCCACACCGCCCCCTTGTTTTAGGTCTGCGAGAACGACTTTTTACCCAAAGTCGTTTGCTCCAAATGCCTCCGAACGCTCGAAGTTTGCT
This sequence comes from Tribolium castaneum, assembly GCF_031307605.1. Classification (NCBI taxonomy): domain Eukaryota; kingdom Metazoa; phylum Arthropoda; class Insecta; order Coleoptera; family Tenebrionidae; genus Tribolium; species Tribolium castaneum. The sequence goes on along the minus strand of NC_087401.1, from coordinate 17,043,185 downwards.
ATTCGTTCCGGCAAGAGTGCGTCAGTTCCGAGAGCATGCTCTCAAGCTATTTCAAAAATTTCAGGTATACGGAGGATTTTAAAAAATCGGGCAAGGTTGATAACACTTGTCTTAGCGGCCCCCTTGAGACACTAACCGCCGATTTCAGGTCTACATCAAGGACACGGCCACCAAGACCGCGCCCCCTGAGCCCCCAACCTTCACCGAAGTCAAACCGGTGGAAAACGTGCCCTTCTACACCCTACAACTACCGGCAATTGTGACCAATCAACCGGTCAAAGCGGAAAAAATCGCCCCCATGATGGGGGCCATCAAAACAGCCCCCCGAAACGAAATGAGCAACGTGGTGGTGAACGCCAACGGCGAAGTCCTAAATATCGCCCAATTGGTTGATTTTGAATCGCTGATTAATCAAGCCGGCTTGCAACAACAAAAGAAATGCGTCACCAAGGCGACTAAGAAAGACAAGGAGGACCCGATTATTAAAATTGATCTCACAACGACCAGCGAATCAAATTATGACACGGGTCAAAAAAATAAAAATCCAAATAAATTCGCATACGCGATCAAAGTCGAAGAAAAATTAAATAATCCATCGGTGATTTTCAATAATTTGCCCGAATTTAATCAAAATGCTGCGTTCAATGGTTATAATAATAGTCTGTACACCCCTGGTGTTGTGGCGACACCTAGCGTTGTTTGTAATACAGTGGAGCCATCTACTGTTAATTTGAACGTATTAAGCCAGGATTTGAACCAGCCAGCGGCGCAGCCCTACCAACATAAAGTGGTGGCCGAAGAAATGGCCCCAACTCAGGTGAATAACAACAATCAAATAATCAAGTCGCACGTGTGTGAGATTTGTCAGAAGAGTTTCAAAAGAAGGGAACATTTGTACCAACATGTTAAGTTACATACGGGTTTTCGTCCGTACACTTGCGAGAATTGTAATAAGAGTTTTATGCGCAAGGAGCATCTCCTAAGGCATATGACGTCACACAGTGGGCAGAAAAATTTTACGTGTAATATTTGCGATAAGAGTTTTTCGCGCAATGATAATTTGCTGAAGCATAAGAAAACGCACGATAAACAGGCGAGTTATACGTGCGATATTTGCCAGAAGCAGTTTGTGATGAAGCACTATTATCTGGCGCATAAATTGACGCATGATAGCGATAGGTGTAGTCTGGCGAATGTTTGGAATGTGTTAAAGACGTAGAAAAAAGCTTTAATTGTATAATCTCAAGGTACAAAACTTAGTATTGTTTTTATTTATTTATTTATTAGGTGCGTAACGACCAATGAAATTAAAAAGCTAGTCCTTTTATTTATTACTATCATAAGGTTTTTTTTGTAAATATGATGTGTTTGAGTTTAATAAACTAGACTGAAAATTATTGGGTTTTATTTTTCCCTTTTTTTTAATTTTGGAAGTTGGGGTTCGGGGTTCGAACCCCGTCGCGACCTACTTTTTTTTCGTAGAAAATGCGAAATGGTGGGAAGTTTTATTGCGTAAAATGAGAATTAAATTTTTTTGTGAATATGATGTGTTTGAGTTTAATAATAAATTAGACTGAAAATTATTGGGTTTTATTTTTTTCCTTTTTTTTGGAAGGTGGGGTTCAGGATTCGAACCCCGTCGCGACCCACTTTTTTTTCGTAGAAAATGCGAAATGGTGGGGAGTTTTATTGCGTAAAATGTGAATAATTTTTTTTGTAAATATGATGTGTTTGAGTTTAATACTGAAAATTATTGGGTTTTATTTTTTCTCTTTTTTTTTTTGGAAGTTGGAGTTCGGGGTTCGAACCCCGTCGCGACCCACTTTTTTTTCGTAGAAAATGCGAAATGGTGGGGAGTTTTATTGCGTAAAATGAGAATAAAATTTTTTGTAAATATGATGTGTTTGAGTTTAATACTGAAAATTATTGGGTTTTATTTTTTCACATTTTTTTGTTTTGGAAGTTGGGGTTCGGGGTTCGAACCCCGTCGGGACCCACTTTTTTTTTGTAAAAAATGCGAAACGTTGGGGAATTTTATTGCGTAAAGTGAGAATTAAATTACCACTAGGGAAATTTTATTTTTTTCCAGGTTAAACAAACGATTTAAACCAAATCTAAAGTGTTTTTTCAATTGTCTTGCGAACTTTTTCAAAACTTAACCAAAAAATCACCAAATATTCAGTTTTTCTCAAAAATTTAATCGCGATTTTTCACTAGATGTAGTATAATTTTTCAATAAAATCACGTTTTATTTTATTTAAAGATTTTCATTTACGCATTATTTCAACATTCATAAAGCTTTTTCCTTGTATTTCACAGATCACTATCTTTATAATTAGTCGAGCAATTACACAGTGGGTAATAAAAATAATGTTTATTTTTGCAATTTAATATTCTCTACTAAAATACTGGCAATAGTTTTGCCACTGAGTGTACGTTTAATAATTGATGTGTTTTTCCCCGATTGATTGGTTGATTACGGCTTGTTATATTTAATAACCGGATATTAGTTCCAAAACCTGAACTAAATAAATTCATCTGTTTTCCTCTTTGCTCATTTGGGTAAAAATGTTTCGTGACATCACACTCGATCCCAAATTTTTCCACTGCTACCAACCCATTTTTACCACGACCCGATTTTTGGGCCTAAACCCCCTAACTTGCCACAGAACCCCCAAGTCGTATTTATTGAAATGGTCGTGGACTTTGTACAGTTTCAACTGCGTCCTGATCGCAATCTTGAGTAAAAAAATAATCGATAATAATTTTTTTATTCGGCAAAATTGTAGCAATTTTGGGGTTTTATGGTTTAGAGAGTTACATCAAAGCCGGCACTGATGGTTTCGTTTGGTCCAAATTCACCCAAAACCACTTCTTATCGATCCTCGATTTCGCCGAATTGCAACTTTTGGGTTTTTATTTCGTGGTGGTTCAACCATTTGGGTTTAAACACTTTGCCGAAATGATGGATGGTTTTGGTAAAATCGATTCGCTTTTTCCCGATTTTGAGAGTGAAAACGAGCGGAGATTGTGCATAATTTTCGGGAGTGGCGTTTTTGTGGTTTTTTCGATGGTTTTGGTTTTTGATGGGATTGTGGTTTGGCGGAACGTTAATGGGACCGAGTTGGGTTTAAAGGATTACACGTTTTATCTGGTTTATTTCGTTTTGATCGGCTTTGAGTTGCAGTATTGGCAGTTGGTTGGTTTCATCGAACGGAGGATGAGACGAATTAATAAAAATTTGAAACATAGTGATGGTATTTTTTTAATTGAAGAAAATTTTTCGTTATTTAAAATTGTAGAAAACAGCCATCGCTTGATTTTTAACGCCATGATTGGCTACGAGCACATTTACGACGTTATTAATTGGATCAACAAGATTTACAATATTCAGATTTCGGTATTTTTCGGAAACTCGATACATAATAATACGAGAAAATTTCAGTTGATTATTTCGAGTTGTTTCCTCCGAATTGTCCTAAATCTCTACGTCCTTATCTTATCAATTATTCACAAAGACGAAACTGTTTTACTGTTTTTGCAAGTCGCCTGGATTCTTCTGTATTTCATTCGTTTTGTAATAATTTTGGAAGTGTGTCATTCGTGTGAATTACAGGTAAAAAAAATATCTGATTTATCAAATCTTTACGTAACTAATTTTTAGCACCAGAAAACCTTGAATTTAATTTTCACTCTCATAACTCGTATTGTACGAGACGACACTAAAGATATTTTGAAAAATTTTAGTTTAAAATTGACTCAAAATAAAATCAGGTTCTGCTGTTTTGCCATTCCACGGATTAATCGATCGTTGTTTGTTACAGTAAATAAATAATGGATTAAACTAGGTTCTAATAACGTGGTTTATTGCAGATCTGCAGCTCGATAACGACGTTTTTGATTATTTTTATACAGTTTACAAAACTTTAACGTTGTAGTTTTATAAATCTGTTGAACAATTTGATTATTTTTTTCCGATTGATCGTCGTATTACAGAAGTTTCAATATTAAAAAAATGATATTTTTAAAAGCTTTGATGTTTGTCTCTGTTTCATATTTTCCGAAAGAAATTTGGGAGAGTTACTGTTATCCGAACGAACTGTAATCTTGCACCATACGTAATTTTTCAGTTTAAGTTGTAATTTATTTCAAGGACGCAGGCAATTAACTGGAAACAATAATTTGGGCCCTAATTGTAAGAAATTGTGACTTCAAACCCTAAAAAAAATTGTTCAAGTGCAAAAATAAAATTTTTAAAGACCAAAATTACAAAAAGAATGTCATTAATAACGTCCTTTACTACATTTTTTCTTCTTCTTGAGTTTATATAAAAACCGTAAGAATATAAGATATTTTAGCAAAACTGGCAGAACAATCATCATTAACTAAAAATTTAATTAATATTTCTCGATTGATCGTCGGATACAGAAGTTTCAATATTAAAAAAAATATATAGATATTCTTAAAAGCCTTGTTGTTTGTCTGTCTGTTTCAGATTTTCCGAAAGAAATTTGGGAGAGTCCTTGTTATCCGAACGAACTGTAATCTTGCACACATACGTAATTTTTCAGTTTAAGTTGTAATTTATTTCAAGGACGCAGGCAATTAACTGGAAACAATAATTTGGGCCCTAATTGTAAGAAATTGTGACTTCAAACCCTAAAAAAAATTGTTCAAGTGCAAAAATAAAATTTTTAAAGACCAAAATTACAAAAAGAATGTCATTAATAACGTCCTTTACTACATTTTTTCTTCTTCTTGAGTTTATATAAAAACCGTAAGAATATAAGATATTTTAGCAAAACTGGCAGAACAATCATCATTAACTAAAAATTTAATTAATATTTCTCGATTGATCGTCGGATACAGAAGTTTCAATATTAAAAAAAATATATAGATATTCTTAAAAGCCTTGTTGTTTGTCTGTCTGTTTCAGATTTTCCGAAAGAAATTTGGGAGAGTCCTTGTTATCCGAACGAACTGTAATCTTGCACACATACGTAATTTTTCAGTTTAAGTTGTAATTTATTTCAAGGACGCAGGCAATTAACTGGAAACAATAATTTGGGCCCTAATTGTAAGAAATTGTGACTTCAAACTCTAAAAAAAAATTGTTCAAGTGCAAAAATAAAATTTTTAAAGACCAAAATTACAAAAAGAATGTCATTAATAACGTCCTTTACTACATTTTTTCTTCTTCTTGAGTTTATATAAAAACCGTAAGAATATAAGATATTTTAGCAAAACTGGCAGAACAATCATCATTTACTAAAAATTTAATTAATATTTCTCGATTGATCGTCGGATACAGAAGTTTCAATATTAAAAAAAATATATAGATATTCTTAAAAGCCTTGTTGTTTGTCTGTTTATTTTATATTTTCCGAGAGAAATTTGGGAGAGTCCTTGTTATCCGAACGAACTGAAATCTTGCACACATACGTAATTTATTACAAGGACGCAGGCAACTAACTGGAAACAATAATTTGGGCCCCAACTGTACGAAATTGTGACTTCAAACCCTAAAAAAAATTGTTTAAGTGCAAAAATAAAATTTTTAAAGACCACAATTACATTTTTTGCTTCTTGTTTACTTCATATTCTCACCTGTGCTTCAAACGCCAAATAGTAATAACAATAAAAGAAACAATTTTTGAAATGTAATCAATAATGACTGTTGACTGCAAGTTGATTACATTTTAATAAGAAAGCGGGACTTGGGAATCTCCAATCATTTATCAAACGCTGTTTGAAATCGTACAATGAAAAGATTTCTAAGCGAATTTCAATATTTCGTGTTAACCCCGTCTTCATTAATTTTATTTTGTCCTCAAAACTCTCCCAAACACAAAAACGCAATTACGCCCAACTTAAACAAACACAACTTATCATTTATTCCGCTCCATATTTACACGAAATAATGACCACTTGCACCCAGATTTCCCCAAACAATTCATTTGTTTCTATCCAATGCATCGAACGGAAATTCCTGTCACTTCCGACCTTTACCACGTCCTGCAACCGTTCATTTTCGTCACTCGCGCCTTCGGCTTCATGCCAATAGCTGCCTCAAAAAAGGGGGCCCACTACGTGGTCTATCTCTCCCGCGTTTACACTGCTTACAGCTACGCCCTGGGCAGTTTCATGAGTAAAAAAAATAGTGAGGTCTAGTTGTTTTTTTTGACCAAAATTTTGCAGTGTTCTGGTCACTTGGGGGCCTCCATGAGGACTTCCATGCCAGCAATTCGGTTCGAATGAGCAACTCGACTGTGAAATACGTGACTTTGATTGATTTGGGCGAGGTAATGGTCACGGTTTTTGTCGGGATTGTGGTCACGCCGTTCAAAATCAAGCACTTGTGGCGGCTTTTGGCCAGTTTTCACAAAATCGACGCCATGGTGGCGCCGAAAAAGGCGCAAAACGAGCGAAAAATCGTGATTGTTTCGATGGTGGTGGCGATTTTGTGCGTTTTGTACGTTCTGACCTACGAGTTGTATTTGTGGGGCGAGGTTTCGAGCAAAAACGGCCAATTTTGGGTTTTTATGAAGCGGTATTTTATCCTGTTTTCCACTTATTTCATGGTTTTTATCGAGGAAATGCCGTATTGGAACTTTATAAGACTGATTAGGAGGAGGATTGAGGCGTTGAATGAGGTTCTGGGGAAGGGGTTGGACGTTTTCCGGAACGTCACCAAACTGTGGATTACTCCGGTTAAGCTGAACAAGAAAAACTCCGGGAGTTTCGGAAGTAATTAACTAAATGAGGGAGTTTCCAATTTTTCAAAATGTTATTATTTATTTTCAACATAATAGTACTCAAATCAAAAAAAAATAATTTGATAGCTTTAAAAATAACAAAAATATGAGCTTTTTTGTCTGCCGGTTTGACAGCCTGATGACGTCACGCGGCATAAACTGTTCACAAGGTAACTGCGATCTACACACTACTGTTCCTTTCGGCATTGTATTGAGATCTTTTTTTTTTCGTTTTTTTTTCAGATTTTTTCTACAATTTCTTATAAGTAATAAATATTGATTACAGAAATACAGGGTGGCCCATGGGTGTGTAATCGCTCTATAACTTTTTTGCTATTTAAAATATTACCATTCTGTTTTTATTATCCGATAGATCGACTTAAAGTCCACAAACTAAAACTATTTTTATTATGCACAGGGTGTTGTATACAGGGTGGTGAACCAAAGTTATATTTTTTTAAATAGAACACTCTATATATTTTTGCATAATTGGAATCTACGCAAAAAAATAATGAAACTTTATATAGACTATTATGGGTCTATCTTTTTGCGTTTCGGAATTAATCAACTTTTCGTTATAAAAAAGACCAATTTTTGAAAAATCACTGCAAAGTCGCCTATGAATATTTCTCGAAAAATTTGCAACAGAAAAACTTAGAATACCTTGTAGTTTTAGCTAATAGTCGACTTTTATATACAGGGTGTGCCAAAACGCAAAAAGTTAAATAACTCATTTTTTTCAAATGGAACATCATGTACTTTTTTTCGATAGCATTTTTGATAAGCTTTCTAATAATATGGGGTTTGCATACAAATTTAAAATAATTTTCGAAATTGTTCAAAAAAATATATTTTATTCCAAGAAAATTTGTTAGCCTAGAATCTGACAGTCAAATAGTAATTAGTTTTTTGACATGTACTAATGTGACTAATTACACAAGTAACCTAATTAGTTAATTCTCAAAGAATCGAATTTTTCACAGGCGGTCGTGGGCAGCTGTGCCGCATGACGTCACACCTAGCGCGCGATCTGTCAAATTCGAACTTTGAGGTCTCATAACTTTTTAATTTTTGCCAATATAAAAAAATGAAAAGTACCATTAGTTTTACAATTATGAAGACTATTAATGGTATTAATTTCAAAAAAAAAATGGAAACTTCCTCATTATTGACTTGCACACTAATTTATTAAAAATTGCAATTCCAGTCTTGAGTTACGAAAAAGTGGTCAATTTGATGAAAATGTACGAACTTATTGGGGATTCGGTCGATGCGGCGAACGATTTTTGTGGAGTTAGCATTTTGGTTGAAATCCGTTAAAAATCGCCAAAATCCTCAAAACCATTGTTTCAGTGCATTATGTTCAGTTGTCTCATTCATTTGGTGGTCACCCCGTATTTTCTCCTGGTGGAGGTGGCAAATGGGGGCTTTTTCTTTTTCATTTTTTTGCAATTTTCCTGGACCATGTTGCACTGTGGTCGGCTTATGGTGATCGTGGAGACTTGTCAGTATTGTCTGGATGAGGTTTGGGGTGATTTTTTTTTGGTGAAAGTGTAATTTTTGGGGTTTTTAGCATCAGAAAACTGTAGAGTTGGTGTTTAAGTTGTTGTCGTGTGAGTTGCAAGAGGATGTTAAGGACCAAATGAAACTTTTTGCTTTGCAACTGTCGGGCCGGAAAGTGAGGTTTACGTCCTTTTCGATGATGAAGTTTAATCGGTCGTTGTTGACTGCGGTAAGGTGCTGCATACTTGTGGAAAATGTAAAAAAAACTCATTTTCACAAGGATTTTTTTTCTTTTTTTTTTCTTTGATGTGCAGAAGATGCGAAAACGTTGAGATTTTTTACTTTATTTTAGAGGCAATCTCGCAAAAAAATATTAATTTTTTCACAATGACCAAAAAAACTTGTAAAATATTTCATCAAATTTGGCGGTTGTTAGCTTTATTAAATGTAATTTTGTGAAATGTTTCTGTTTCTCGCTGGACTACACGTTTTGAAACACTAAAAAAATTTCGATTTTTGGGGATTTTTTCATTATTTTTGACGAAACTTTTCAAAAAATGTGATTGTTTTTAACAGAAAAAATGGAAAAAATATCTATGTGAAAGTAGAAGCATTTTTTTTAATTTGAATATTTAGATTTAACGTTTTATTTCTAACAAAATCTAAAAAAAATTGCAGTATTGTGCTCAAAGTTACGTGTGATTTTTTAATTTTTTTTGGAGACAGTTCTAGAACGCTTAAAAATTGGACCAACTTTTACTTAATCTGGTGATTTTTCGTATTATTTTTGACGAAATTTTTCAAAAAAATGCGTTTCTAGCTGAAAAACGGCAGAAAACGAAAATAATATGTGAAAATTGGAGCATTTTTTGTCGTTATTGGACGACTTTACGATTTATTTTTGACGAATTTCGAATTATTATGCCCAAAATTATGATTTTTTAAATTTTTTTCTGGTTGAAGAAAGTTTTAGAACGTTCAAAAACTGGGTTCATTTTCGATTTAATTTGATGATTTTTCGTTTTATTTTAACGAAGTTTTGCAATAAAATGCGCTTCCCACCGATTTTTTTTGAAAATTCTGTAGAAAAACAGCATTTTTTGTTTATTTTATAAATCCCCCACTTTATTTTTGAAGAAATCTCGCGAAAAAAAGTTTTATAATTAAATCTTTAAAAATAGTAAAATAAAGTCAAAAAAATGCATTTTTTTTATTGGAAAATTTAGATTGACGTTTTATTTATGTATTATGCTCAATGTTACGTGTGATTTTTTCATTGTTTTCTGGAGTAAGTTCTGGAACACTCCAAAATTGCTCCAGTTTTTACTTAATCTGGTGATTTTTTGTATTATTTTTGACGAAATTTCTAATTATTATGCCCAAAGGTATGATTTTTAATTTTTTTTAAATTTTTTTTTTTCTGGTTGAAGAAAGATTTTTTTGTTTTATTTTTAACGAAATTTTGCAATAAAATGCGTTTTCGACAGATTTTTTTTGAAAATTCTGCAAAAACAGCATTTTCGGTTTAATTTATAAATTCCTCACTTTATTTTTGAAGAAATCTCGCAAAAAACTAGAGTTTTATGCTAAAAATCATGATACTAACCTTTGAAAATAGATAAAATTTTGATGAAATCCTTGAAAATAGCAAAAAATGCGTTCCTAACTTTGTAAAACTCTGTAAAATGCAAAAAAAATCAGAATTTTTGGCTTTATTTCTAAAATTCTCACTTTATTTTTGACAAAATATTCCAAAAAAATGAGTTTCAAGCCCAAAATCATGATAAAAGCCTTGAAAATGACAAAATTTACATCAAATTTTTTATAATTTGTTGATAGTTCGGTTTATTTTTAGTAAAATTTCGCGAAATAATTCTCTTTCTGACAGAAAAAATGGCACCTTTTTCGTTTCAAACTGGCAATTTTTTACTTTATTTTTTTATTTTCTCAATAAGACAATCTTATTGTTATTGGGAATTAAAATTTTTCAATTTTTCACAACGCTGTGAAGATACAAAAAAAAAATAAAAGAAACAATAAAGTTGTAGAGAATTAAATGTCATTCTAAAAACCGCCTTTTTGATTTTTTTGCGGCTTAAATACCAATAAAAAGCATATTTTATTTCAAATTTATTTATTTCAAAATAATACAATAACTTTGGTTGAATTTGTGAATTTTTTCAAGATTGGCGGCTCGATAACAACTTTTCTGGTCATCCTCTTCCAATTCGGAAGTGTAGGAAGCGACGTCTACTACTCCCGCGACTAAATAAAAAATTTCAAACAAACAAACACGTACAAATCATTACTTTATCCTTCAATCCCTCTTCAATAATTAACAGATCCTTGAGGACTTTTCTAAAGTGTGTTTTGGTGTCGTTGCTACGACATCATCGATTCCCCGATCAACTATAAAACGTTTAATCATTTTAACACGTTCGTTATTTCAAAACGATGGAACGTTGGGAAGGTAAAATCGCGATAGTTACCGGTGCTAGTGCCGGAATCGGGGCCGCAACGGCCAAAATTTTAGTCAAAAAAGGACTCAAAGTAAGTAAAACATTTAAAAAAAATCACCAAACCGAATTGTTTGGCCAGGTTGTTGGACTAGCGCGCAGAGTCGAGCTAATCGAAGAACTGACTCTGAGTCTAACCGAGGCTCCTGGCGAACTTTACGCCGTTAAATGCGACTTGAGCAAAGAGGAGGAGATTTTGGACGCGCTTAAATGGGTGAAAGAAAATTTAGGACCGGTTCATATCCTGGTCAATAATGCGGGGTTCGTCAGACCGACTAATCTAATAGGTTGAATATTTTTTTCTAAATTTCAAGTCTTTGAACTTTAACTTTTTTTTTATCTTTTTTCGTTCACAAAAGCCTTATTTTATTTTGATCATAGAAATAGAGCAAGAGTTACTGCCATTTTTGAGATTCAAATGCATAAATACGAATAACCCTGTAGTTAGTGCCATTAACTTATACAGGGTTATTCGTTTAGTGGCCCCATTTGAAACTTTTTAACTTGTTGGAATTTTCAAATTTTTATGCGATCCAAATCGACCATTTTGAGTTCGAGTAAGTTATTGTCAAAATGGCTGAACTTCCGTAACTTAGTTTTTGACATGTCATTTTTTTTGTTTACATTTTTATTTGCAGGGGTTTATTTAAAATATTACAGCTCTTGAACTCTTTGAAATAAGTGAATATTTTTTTGTTTTTGATAACGGAAGGTTTGCAAAGCCTTCTAGAATTTTCAAAATTGTCAACTGTCAAAATTCAAGGCTAGTACGATTTTTTTTTTAAATGATGATCAGAAAATTGATGTAACTCAGTTTTTTTTTAATGAAACGACCGTATTTTCTTTACGAACATGTGCGGTGATTTTTATTAACACGTCCTACAGCTATCTATACAGTTTTTGAAAAAAATCACAAAAAAAACGGATTTTACTTTGTTATTTTCATCGTTAATCAAGTAGGCCTAGAAAAAACGGTCAACAACTGCCCAAGTGTTCATTTAAAAAAAAACCTCTAGAGTGCTTTGAAATGTTCATTTAAAAAAAATCCTCTAGAGTGCTTTGAAATTAAAAAACAATTGTTTTGTATGTCTGTGATTAATTCACTTTCTTATTTTTTTCAAAAACTGAAGGCGAAAGATATGGAAGATAAAAATGTCCATAAAAATCGATGATTTTTTATTGACATTGAAAAAACAGGGTTACTTCATTTGAAACAACTGTCCAAATCTTTTTTTCCAAAAAATCATAGTAGCCTTGCAATTTCACATTTGACAATCCCGAAGACTAGATGCAAATAGAAATTTTAAGAAAAAAATTGGCATACGTCAAAAACTATGACAGATGGGTACATACAACTGAATACTTTTTACTAAAAAAATAATTGTAGTAGAAAGAAAATTAATGAAATGAATGATTAAACTTTTTATAGACCGACGACTGGCGCTTGACCTTCGACGTAAACGTAATCGCAATGTGCATTTGCACACGTGAGGCGGTCAAGGTCATGCGTGAGCACAACATTGCGGGTCATGTGATCAATCTCAATTCACTGGTTGGCCGATATCCGGTCTCGCTCCCCCACCCCAACCTTAACGTTTACCCTGCGTCAAAGTATGCGGTTACGGCGCTTACGGAAAACCTACGCCAGGAGTTTCGTTATTTCAATACGGGGATTAAAGTTACGGTAACGTAACATTTAGGCTCGGCTGTAACAGTGTTGGGGAATTTTCGTTTTTCAGAGTATTAGTCCGGGAATTGTTATTTCAGACTTTCAGGAAGGTTTTTGCAAGGATGGCACATTGGAGGCCATGAGGAGTGGACCGGTGCTTTATCCGGAAGATGTGGCCGAAGCAATTGTTTATACTTTGTCGACGCCACCTCATGTTCAAGTATTGTGCTTGCCTGGTTGGGGAATTTGGTTTTGCGTAATTGTGTTTTTCAGGTTCATGATATTTTCATGCATCCGTTGGGAGAGATGCTTTAGTCAAGGGGAGTACTTAATAATCGGTTAAATAAAGCAAAATATTTTGTGTTTTTTTTATCATTCCTTCTTAGTCCTACTAAACAATTGTTTCGGAAAGGTTCAAAAGAATATTTTTTGTAGGCAAAACAATTTAAATTGTGTGAAAGGAACCTAATAAACGTAATTCAGCCGCTGAATTCACTGGAACAAACCGTTTTGCTCTACCACTTTTAGTTTTTGAGTTATGAATTTTTTAATGAATAACCCGGCGCATCCACCATTTTTCAAAATATAATAATTTTAAAAAAAATTTTCGCGTAAGCTAGTATTACAAGAAAGCTGGTGTAATACGTAAAATGAGCCGTGGAATTCAATGGAACAAACCGCATTGCTCTACGACTTTTAGTTTTCGAGTTATGAATTTTTTAATGAATAACCCGGCGCATCCACCATTTTTCAAAATAAAATAATTTTTAAAAAATTTTTCGCGTAAGCTAGTATTACAAGAAAGCTTGTGTAATACGTAAAATGAGCCGTAGAATTCAATGGAACAAACCGCATTGCTCTACGACTTTTAGTTTTCGAGTTATGAATTTTTTAATGAATAACCCGGCGCATCCACCATTTTTCAAAATAAAATAATTTTTAAAAAATTTTTCGCGTAAGCTAGTATTACAAGAAAGCTTTTGTGATGTGTAAAATGAGCTGCTGAATCCAATGGAACAAACCGCATTGCTCTACGACTTTTAGTTTTCGAGTTATGAATTTTTTAATGAATAACCCGGCGCATCCACCATTTTTTAATATAAAATAATTTTAAAAAAATTTCTAGCGTAAGCTAGTATTACAAAAAAGCTGGTGTAACACGTAAAATGAGCCGTAGAATTCAATGGAACAAACCGCATTGCTCTACAACTTTTAGTTTTCGAGTTATGAATTTTTTTTAGTAAAAAACCCGGCGCATCCACCATTTTTCAAAATAAAATAATTTTTAAAAAATTTCTAGCGTAAGCTAGTATTACAAAAAAGCTGGTGTAATACGTAAAATGAGCCGTAGAATTCAATGGAACAAACCGCATTGCTCTACGACTTTTAGTTTTCGAGTTATGAATTTTTTTTAATAAATAACCCGCCGCATCCACCATTTTTTCAAAATAAAATAATTTTTAAAAAATTTCTAGCGTAAGCTAGTATTACAAGAAAGCTGGTGTAATACGTAAAATGAGCCGTAGAATTTAATGGAACAAACTGCATTGCTCTTCGACTTTTAGTTTTCGAGTTATGAATTTTTTTAGTAAATAACCCGGCGCATCCACCATTTTTCGAAATAAAATAATTTTTTAAAAAAATTCTAGCGTAAGCTAGTATCACAAAAAAGCTGGTGTAATACGTAAAATGAGTCGTAGAATTCAATGGAACAAACCGCATTGCTCTACGACTTTTAGTTTTCGAGTTATGAATTTTTTTAATAAATAACCCGGCGCATCCACCATTTTTCAAATTAAAATAATTTTAAAAAAATTTCTCGCGTAAGCTAGTATTACAAAAAAGCTGGTGTAACATGTATAATGAGCCGTAGAATTCAATGGAACAAACCGCATTGCTCTACGACTTTTAGTTTTCGAGTTATGAATTTTTTTTAATAAATAACCCGGCGCATCCACCATTTTTTCAAAATAAAATAATTTTTAAAAAATTTCTAGCGTACGCTAGTATTACAAAAAAGCTGGTGTAATACGTAAAATGAGCCGTAGAATTCAATGGAACAAACCGTATTGCTCTACGACTTTTAGTTTTCGAGTGATGAATTTTTTAATAAAAAACCCGGCGCATCCACCATTTTTCAAAATAAAATAATTTTTAAAAAATTTCTAGCGTAAGCTAGTATTACAAAAAAGCTGGTGTAATACGTAAAATGAGCCGTAGAATTCAATGGAACAAACCGCATTGCTCTACAACTTTTAGTTTCCGAGTTATGAATTTTTTAATAAATAAACCGGCGCATCCACCATTTTTTAAAATAAAATAATTTTTAAAAAATTTCTAGCGTAAGCCAGTGTTACAAGAAAGCTGGTGTAATACGTAAATTGAGCCGTTGAATTAAATGGAACAAACCGCATTGCTCTACGACTTTTAGTTTTCGAGTTATAAATGTTTTAATAAATAACCCGGCGCATCCACCATTTTTTAAAATAAAATAATTTTAAAAGTTTCTAGCGTAAGCTAGTATTACAAGAAAGCTGGTGTAATACGTAAAATAAGCCGTAGAATTCAATGGAACAAACCGCATTGCTCTACGACTTTTAGTTTTCGAGTTTTGATTTTTTTAGTAAATAACCCGGCGCATCCACCATTTTTCAAAATAAAATAATTTTTAAAAAATTTCTAGCGTAAGCTAGTATTAGAAGAAAGCTGGTGTAATACGTAAAATGAGCCGTAGAATTCAATGGAACAAACTGCATTGCTCTTCGACTTTTAGTTTTCGAGTTATGAATTTTTTTAGTAAATAACCCGGCGCATCCACCATTTTTCAAAATAAAATAATTTTTAAAAAATTTCAAGCGTAAGCTAGTATTACAAAAAAGCTGGTGTAATACGTAAAATGAGCCGTAGAATTCAATGGAACAAACCGCATTGCTCTACGACTTTTAGTTTTCGAGTTATGAAATTTTTTTAGTAAATAACCCGGCGCATCCACCATTTTTCGAAATAAAATAATTTTTAAAAAATTTCTAGCGTAAGCTAGTATTACAAAAAAGCTAGTGTAATACGTAAAATGAGCCGTAGAATTCAATGGAACAAACCGCATTGCTCTACGACTTTTAGTTTTCGAGTTATGAATTTTTTTAACAAATAACCCGGCGCATCCACCATTTTTCAAAATAAAATAATTTTTAAAAAATTTCTAGCGTAAGCTAGTATTACAAGAAAGCTGGTGTAATACCTAAAATGAGCCGTAGAATTCAATGGAACAAACCGCATTGCTCTACGACTTTTAGTTTTCGAGTTATGAATTTTTTTTAGTAAATAACCCGGCGCATCCACCATTTTTCAAAATAAAATAATTTTTAAAAAATTTCAAGCGTAAGCTAGTATTACAAAAAAGCTGGTGTAATACGTAAAATGAGCCGTAGAATTCAATGGAACAAACCGCATTGCTCTACGACTTTTAGTTTACGAGTTATGAATTTTTTAGTAAATAACCCGGCGCATCCACCATTTTTCAAAATAAAATAATTTTTAAAAAATTTCAAGCGTAAGCTAGTGTTATGAAAAGGGTGGTATTCCACGCAATTTGAGCAGCAGAATTCACTGCAACCAACGGTTTTGCCCTACGACTTTTAGTTTTTGAGTTACGAATTTTTTTAATGTGAAAATTGAAATGCCTCTGTACCCCAAACCGTTGCCCCGAGCGGTTTGCGCTTTTGACGGGGAAATAGATAATTTCAACCACTATCTAATCCTTTAACTTTTATAGTTTCCGCGAGAAAGGCACAAAAAAATTATTTGTCTCGTATATTTAGACTTTAGTTCGATCTTGTGCCCATTCGGGCGCACGCCACATGACAAGTGACATTTCTCACCCACACCTGTCAAATTATTTGTTTATAGCAGTGAACGAAGTAGAAAAACCAAGCACAAGAAATGAGTGTGGTTCGAGAAAAACGCGAGACCATCCCCCGACCACTCCCGCCCCCCGACTCCTCCAAAGCCATCACACCGGAGGACGTCCTCCGGCTGACGAAAATAACAGAAACGTATTTGTGCGACCCGGACGCCAACATCTACGACATTGACTTCACCAGGTTCAAAATCAGGGACCTGGAGAGCGGCGCCGTCCTCTTCGAGATCGCCAAACCCCTGCCGGAGAACGTTGACGAAAACGACAAAAATCCCGAAAGTGGGGACGAAGCCATCGACCCCAATTCGGGGCGCTTTGTGCGCTATCAGTTCACGCCACAGTTTCTCAAATTGAAGACAGTGGGGGCCACGTAAGTGGCGCCAACATAATAATTTTTTAGTAATTTTTGGTCCGTTTAGGGTTGAATTCACGGTGGGTGGCAGGCCTGTCAATAGGTTTCGCATGATTGAGAGGCACTTCTTCAGGGATAAGTTGCTCAAAACGTTCGATTTTGAGTTCGGGTTTTGCATTCCATACTCGAGGAACACGTGCGAACACATCTACGAATTTCCAGTGCTGCCACCCGATTTAGGTAAGTCAAATTTTTAGTAGCGTAGCGTTGGCAGTACTGTAAAAATTACAGTCAGTACTGCCAACTGAAACAGTGGTGACTCTACGATATGTTCGAGAATATCTCCAAATTTAGAAATGAAGCATTTTAAAAAAGTTGTACTTTTTTAGTTATTTTTTCCGATTTTTTGTGTCAGAGAAACAGGAAATTTCTCATAAATAGGCCGGAAAATCACTAAATTAGGCCAAAATCTTCGGAAAATGTAATTTTTTTTGTCAAAAAAGTGGAATTTTGATCACTTTTTGCGTAATTTTGGCAAAATTGTTTTAAAAATGGCGTTTTATTTGTTATTTTTGTGTTGATTTAACACATTATTTTCACAGAAACGCGACTATTTTGCAAAATTTCGTCAAAATTAAACAAAAAAAAATAGTTTTTTTGCTTATTTTGAGCATGAAAACAGGTTTTTTGCGTGTATTTTCTACAGAGTGAACCAAAAGTAACGCACAAAATTCATATTTTTAATCATTTTTCAAAAAAATCTTCAAACAGTTCGATTTTATTTTTTTAAATGCTAATTTTGACACCATACTGACATTTATGATGACATTCGTTTTTAGATTACCTTTCTTGTAAGTATAAAAAAAGCAAAAAATAAAGCAAAAAAAAATAAATAAATTAAACAAAAAAGTTATCGAAAGCTTTATATAAAGAGCCTCATTTTTTTGTTCTTGCTTTATATAATAAGGAGTGATTGTTTTTTGTGTTTAGGTTTCATATTGTTTTCAAGCTAATTATTAAAAAAAACAATTGCCTTCTATAAAATAAATATAAAGGCAAACATAAAAAGATAAAGCCTTCTATGTTTAACTGCTAATATTTTTTTAATTTCGTAAATTATATTTTTATTGTATATTTCATTTTAATTTTTTTTCTTATAAGCCTTCTAAGTTTAATTGCTAATATTTTTTTAATTTAGTAAATTATATTTTTATTGAAAATTTCATTTTAATTTTTTTTATTATCAGTAATCAAAATGTAAATAAAAATTTCGGTTGTCACTTAAAAAAATAAAAAATAACGTAACAACTCGAAAACGCATGACATTACAAATGTCACTATAACAAAATGTAAAAAAATAAAATCGACCTGTTCAAGGATTTTTTGAAAATGGATTTTTTTCAAAATAGAATGAGATTGGGTAATTTTTTCCTTTTTTTAGTTATTTTAGAGACTTTCTTGCATTTTCGTGCAACGTGGTTTGTGTCTTTTTTTTTATAAAATTTTCGGATAAACTTCGTCAAATGTAAAACTCGGGTATTTTTTTCTTCTTCACGGTTTTTTTGGGTTGCTCCAAATTTTGGATCCTTTTCCAATTCGGCCAATTCGAAACGTCGCATAAAATATATCGTAGGATTTCCCAGTTTTTTGTAGCTTTCTTCACTCGCTTCGTTCGTTGGTTAAACTTGTAAAAAACCTTTCAGTGAATGAGATGATCGCCTCTCCTTTCGAGACCCGTTCGGACAGTTTTTACTTCGTCGATGATTTTCTAATAATGCATAACAAAGCCGACTACGCTTACAATGGAGGAATGTCAACATAAAAAACCTCGAAAAAGTTATACAGGGTTGTTACAATAAATTTCGATGTATACACACCGATTCACATTTTTTGTGTTTGCACTGTTGTTCCACGATAGCTTTGAACGAGATAATACTATAGCACTGCAGCTTTTTTCTACAATCATTTGGTTTGTAGAAGGCAGAAAATTTATTAATCAAAGTGAATACGCAATAAATTAGATGTGTTTGTTGCACAACAAACAACGTGCAGCGAAAAAATCAGGTAATGATTTCTAGGGGTTTAAACACTTGTTTCATTAGGAATGTGATAAATTTAAATGTGTTCTAAATTGTGCATTTATTTATAAAATATACCATTGACTGATTAAGTTCGGTCCATTTATTTATTTATTTATTTAAAAAGTCGACTGTGTGTTGGAGGAACTCCGACGGTTTTTCACTGTGTAACCAATGACCTGCTCCTTCTATGTACTGAAACTGGGCCTTGGGGAATAACTTCAGTATCTGTTCGTGGTCACTTTTCCTGCCAAAACAATCAAGTTGGCAACATTGACGCGTTGCCAACCGAATTTCAAAACCATACTCACTGTATATAATCAGACGCTCCGCCCCCTACAAATAGGACAGGCCCCTCAAATTTGTATTTATTAATGGGGGGAAAAGTGGCAATTTCTTCAAAACTGGCCATTAAAGTCGGTATATTTATTCTCCACATGTAACTAAAACACATTTTTTGGCTGTGAATTTATTGCTTGCCTCACCTGCCGTCCAATTTCTGCACCAAATTCGTCAACAGAAAATTCCTCAACCCCTTATCACCAATAAACCTAGCCAATTGTAAATCAGTCTGCGACCTCGCCACTGACATTGACACATTTTTGGGCATGTTTAAATTTTGCATAACGTTAAAAAGGCCCGGCATTGTCTTCAAATTGGGGCTCGTGGTGACTGGGGAAATGTCCGCCACGATTAATTTATCTACAAGTTCAGGCTACAAGCCTTTAAGCACCCGAAACAAACCCACAACATACGTATTTCAAAGCCAAATACATCACAGCACGGCCGCCCATCGAGTGCCCCAAAAAGGCCGCCTTTTCGAACTTGAGCTGCGTCAAAAGCTCGCGCAAATCGAGCGCTAGGTGCTCGTAGGTGTGCTGTTGCGTATGGGGGCTGTCGCCGTGGTTGCGCGCATCGACTGCGATGACCTTGCGGTTGGTCTTATTGTGGTACACTTTGCACAAACTGTTCCAATTCGACTTGGAGCCGAACAGGCCATGGTTGACTATCAAGGGGGCCGGGTCGTGGTCACTGGGCGAATTCGTGCTCTCGTAAGAGGCGTACGCCAGTTTCACCGGCTCGATGGTCGATAACTGGCGCCGGAAGGCTTTCAAGGCGCGGAAAGGCCGCAAAAGCCGCATTTTCGGGCAGGTTTTAGGTTAGGCGAATTTTGACATTTTTGAATTTGGCGACAGCGCCGCCAACCCAAAATTTAATCACCAAATTGCTGGGTTTATTAGGGTTTTGTTAATTATTAGGGCGGATTTTCGTACATAATCTTGGATAAGGGCTCAGTGCCGCCGTTTGGCTGGCACTGTGATCAATTAATAGTGATAATAAAGTGACGGTTTGGTGTTTTTTTGTGGTGCGATTGGTGCGCGTTTGGGGGAAAGCGAACGTCACCTGTCACAACTCATCCCATTAGAATTCGGTGTTTTTAATGATTTCCGTGTCAAATAAAGCGAAATTAATGCTATCGAAGCCTAGTTGAGGCGGTGTTGTAGCAGAATCGGCGAAAATGGCCCGCGATTACGACCATTTATTCAAGCTGTTGATAATCGGCGATAGTGGTAAGTGTGGGCGGGGTTGTGGCTGTTTTCCTCTTAATTAGGGAAAACTGGCCGTTTTAGGCGTGGGCAAGAGTTCGTTGTTGTTGCGCTTCGCCGATAACACGTTTTCGGGCAGTTACATAACGACGATCGGTGTGGATTTCAAGATCAAGACTGTGAGTCTGGACGGGCAGAAGGTGAAGCTCCAGATCTGGGATACGGCGGGACAGGAGCGCTTTCGCACGATCACGAGCACCTACTACAGGGGCACGCATGGCGTGATCGTGGTGTACGACGTTACGAACGGGGAGTCGTTCGCTAACGTCAAGAGATGGCTGCATGAAATCGAGCAAAATTGTGATGTAGTTAATAGAGTTTTAGTGGGTAATAAGAACGATACGCCGGACAGGAAGGTGGTGTTGACTGAAGATGCGCAACGTTTCGCCGACACGATGAACATTCAACTGTTTGAAACCTCAGCCAAAGACAATGTGAATGTGGAGGAGATGTTCATGGCGATTACGAGACTGGTGCTCCGGTCGAAGCAGGAGATGAAAGAGCGGCAGAACATCACGCAGAACGAGACGGTGAACCTGAGGAAGAGCAACAAACAGGGGAAGAAAAAGTGCTGTTAGTTGGCAGAGGGTGTTCAAGGCATGTTGTTCGTTCCTAAGGTGCTTCCTTAAAGCCACACTCCGGCTGAATACCCTGTATATAATGTATAATATAAACAAGAATTGTATTTATTTTATAGCCGTTTTACTTCCAGTCCTTACTTGTTGCGCTCTCTTTTAAAAAACATCCACAATTCTGCATTTATTTCATATTTTTGTACAGATCGTATGTTTGTATCATGTATGTTGTATTCAAATCATCAAGTAAAAATGTATCTTTGTTGTGAGTGAGTTTTTTATGCCGCACAATCGACGATCGAAAATACGAACGAGACACATCCGAACCTTAAAAGACTTCCGTGGTTTAAAATTGCCGATCCTTCCCATCCTATACGTGATGATGATTCACCAACATTTGTACAACAACATTCCATCGTATCCATGTTATCTATTGCTGTCATTTTCGCTTCAAACGAGTTTTTTCGTTGGCGGACTACTTTTCGTCTTCTATCAATGATTTCACGCACTTGGACTTCCAACGGAACGATTTTTCCTTCACACTGTTTGGGGCGTTCGGTATTGGTGTCGTTTGAAAACAGCACGTTGTTCACAAATGTACCGTGGGACGAGTAGTTGATCAGCTCGAAGTTTTTCGTGAACTGAAAAATTACAACACGACAAAATATTTCGCACCTTATCTCCAAAACTACAAGTCATAGAACAAAAATAAAAACAGATTTGGAATCCTCAGACAATTTTACGTCCAAAAACCATACTATTAACATACATCTATGGTTATTGTAATTTTGACGATTTTTTTATTGTTGGTAGGCAAGTAAGAATTTTCACCAAGTTGTTTTATTCGGATATTATTTGCGCAATTTTGGCTCGATTATCACGAAATTTTGTACAGTAACAGATAATGAAGTGCTTAAAAGCGCTACGAGTCGTTTTGAACCAATTTTTGTTTATTTTAATTTTTTTTAATTTTTTTGTTGATTGCAAAAATTAAAATCGACCATTTTCGTTGATTATCTTCAAAACTACTACTCGTACAGTAAAGATGAAAACAGATTTGGAATCTTTGGACAATTTTACGTCCAAAAACCATACTATTAATATATATTTTTGGTTATTGTAATTTTTACGATTTTTTTATTGTTGGTAAGCAAGTAAGAATTTTGACCAAGTTGTTTTATTCGACTATTATTTGCGCATTTTTGGTTCGATTATCACGAAATTTTGTTCAGTAACAGTTAATGTACTGCTTAAAAGCGCTGCGAGTCGTTTTGGACCAATTTCTGTTTATTTTATTATTATTTTTTTGTTGATTGCAAAACTTAAAATATACCATATTCCGTTGATTATCTTCAAAACTACTACTCGTACAGTAAAAATGAAAACAGATTTGGAATCCTCAGGCAATTTTACGTCCAGAAACCATACTATTGACATACATTTTTGGTTATTGCAATTTTGACGATTTTTTTATTGTTGGTAGGCAAGTAAGAATTTTGACCAAGTTGTTTTATTCGAATATTATTTGCGCATTTTTGGCTCGATTATGATGAAATTTTGTTTAGTAACAGATAATAAACTGCCTAAAAGCGTTGTTAGTCGTTTTAGACCAATTTCTGTTTATTTAATTTTTTTTATTTTTTTGTTTGCAAAAATTAAAATCGACCATTTTCGTTGATTATCTTCAAAACTACTACTCTTACAGTAAAAATGAAAACAGATTTAGAATCCTCAGACAATTTTACGTCCAGAAACCATTCTATTAACATACATTTTTGGTTATTGCAATTTTGACGATTTTTTTATTGTTGGTAGGCAAGTAAGAATTTTGACCAAGTTGTTTTATTCGACTATTATTTGCCCATTTTTGGTTCGATTATCACGAAATTTTGTTCAGTAAAAGATAATGGACTGCTTAAAAGCGCTGCGAGTCGTTTTAGGCCAATTTCTCTTTATTTTTTTTTTTAATTTTTTTGTTGATTGCAAAAATTAAAATCGACCCTATTTCGTTGATTATCTTCAAAACTACTATTCGTACAGTAAAAATGAAAACAGATTTGGAATCCTCAGACAATTTTACGTCCAAAAACCATACTATTAACACACATTTTTGGTTATTGTAATTTTGACGATTTTTTTATTGTTGGTAGGTAAGTAAGAATTTTGACCAAGTTGTTTTATTCGGATATTATTTGCAAAATTTTGGCTCGATTATCACAAAATTTTGTTCAGTAGCAGATAATGAACTGCTTAAAAGCGCTACGAGTCGTTTTAATTCAATTTCTTTTTATTTCTTTGTTATTTTTGCCTTTTTTCAACTGTTTTTGAGTAGATTTTTTTAAATTAAGAACTCATTTTTCAACACTAATAAATAATAATAATTAATGCGAAATTCTCGAAAGACAAGTCCGATAAAACTTTTATTTCATAGTGAACGATAAAATGGTATTTTATCCACTGTTTACTTGTTTTTGTTTTTTTTTTAATTGTTTTTCTGTTTTTGACGTTCTTTTGATTGTTGAATTTCTTGACCGCTGTGGAAGATAAAATAAAATTTTATCGTCTTGTATAACAAACGAGTGTACCAACTTTCCTTCGCCTAATTCCCTAGAAAAACTCACCTCATCGTAGAAAATGATCGCATGCCTTGCCGATATGTTATTGCAATGTCCAAACCGTTCCAAATCGACATCATTGGACGATCCTTTCCCCACATTCAACACCCGGTATCTCATCGCCACCGCTTCGGGATATCTCGCCGAAACCGTCGGCCTAAATCCGAGAAAACTATCGTCGTGTCGCACATCGTTCGGACTGACTTCGGACGTGCGCACATTGTAGAAATGTGGGGAAACCACCGGACACATCATAGCACGTGCGCGAAGCGCCGACTTCGGCTTGATTTTCTTCTTCGGACTGGAAAAAACGCGCGATATTCGTTCGATATCGGCAGGCGTCAACAATTCACTCGGCATAGGCATGTGACGTAATTTGCTCTGCAAATTCGACGGTAGATACAAATTTAAGTTGGCGGAATTGTTCGGCTGGTTGAGCAGGTGCTGGATGCGCTGATAAGCGAGGAGTTTCACCAATCGGTCGTCTAATTGCTTCAATTCGACTTCAACTGGACAAAAAATTAATGACAGTTAGCACGTTCAAACCTACTTGATTTGAACCGATTTTCGGGTTGGCAATGAACTGTTGCCATGGTTACGTTTCAGAATTTGCTTGATTGTCATAAAATTGATTGTGGTGTTTTTTTTTTTGCAAAAATTCACCAAAATTGGATCAAAATCATTACATTTGAGCGAAATTGTTGTTATTTTAGCCTTTTTTGTAAAAGTAAGCCAGAAAACCACAAAATTTGGGGTAAAACAGTGTTAATACTTTGCTTTTTTCGTGCGATTTCTAGCACAAATTTAATGTGAGCTATAAACGTAATTTCTTTAAATACAAGTTAAAATTTTAGCAAAATTTGCAATCGAAATTTTGTTGGAATAAACACCGAAAATGGTTATTGTTATCTTCGAGTATTTTGAGTTTTTACTCAAATTTTTTTGTACTCATTGTGTTGTTTTTTACTTTGCAACAATGGCTGGGGACATTTAATAGGTTGGTGTCGCTATCGTTGAGATGGAAACGGTTATTTTTTTACGATAAGTGACAGTTCTTGCCAAATTTTTGATTGTTTGTCCTGTTACCAACACATTAGGAATAAACACTAAATTATAAAAAATATTAATTTTTATTAAATTTTTTTGAGAGATTTGTTACAAAAAATATTGTACCTTACTTGTTTGTAAAGCAATTTCCCATATTCGCACTTTATAATAATAATAATAATAATAATAATAATAATAATAATTTATTTATGGCAGTAAAATAGTTACAAGAAAAAATAATACGATAACAAAATTAAAATTTTCTACAAGTTATTCTTACCACAAATTGGACTAAAAGGCAGCAAAGCTGATCAAGGTTTTGGCCCAGACAATAAATGGAAAAAAACAGAAAAATAATAAAATAATACAAAATATAATAATAAAAAAATATCTAATTCTATTTAACAAAATTATAGAGGAATTAAACACATAAGAAAAATAGAAAAATCATTTTGTAAGAAACATTTTTTTCATGCAGCACTCGCTACGCTCGTGGACCAAACAAAGTGCTCATGTGGGAAATTGCACTTTCTAAAACTGATCCTTATGCAGAATTTTCTGATAACTTCGAATCCAAAGTTCGATTTTCTGTTTGGAATTGCCTTTTTGTGGAAATTTTTCTTGCAACGTTTTTTTTTGTGTAGCAAAATTTTCGAGATGCTAGAATTTTTTTATACACAAGCGAGTACATTATTTTTGCACTATTAGAACATTTTAACACAATCTTTAATAAAAAATACGATTATTCCATAACATCTTACCGGAAAACTCATGATATGTGTTAACCGAAATAAATATAATTATGTAACTTTTTCAAGCATTTTTGTCTACTTGAGCTAGAAACACCACAATTTTTGGTTAAAAACACGATAAGTTTGTAAAATTTCGTCAAAAATTACCCGAAAAATAATAAAATTATTTGACCGAACATAGTTTTATTTTTAGGCCAGTAACACAGTTTTTCTGGCGAAATTCTACTAAAATAAAAATTAGGTCCACATAATTTTTGTTTCCATTGAACGCTTTGGAATATTTTTCAGAATAAATGTAATTATTTTAGCAAGAAATCAGGTCGCCCTTTTAGTTAGAAACACAAAAATTTCTCTCGTTAAAATGGTTTTACTTTAATTTTTAGAATAACGAAATAACGAATATTTAAAAACCTCGCTAAAATTATTTGCTTAAGAGATGACCTTCAAAAAAACAGCCACAATAAGTGTCGAAGTCGCAACAAAAAACAATGACTCACTCAAGCCTATTTGTTTCCCACCTCTCTCAAGTAAGTTATCTCCCAGATTATATTTTTTGTGGGTGACGTTTTCTCCCTATTTAGTGCCGTTTCATTTATCAGTTTGTTACGGGCTGTTGTCGCGAACGGACGCGTCTTAAATTAAATCAAAATTTACTACGATTTAAAGTGGTTTGTGTTAGTGTGTGCTAATGGATTAGATTTTAAGGGAGAAAAGAAGCACACAATCCGGATTAAACGGTTCGTCTGCAATTATTTTTAGAAAAATTTCGCAACGAGTTTGGAAAGTGCAATCACATGAGCACCTTGTTTGCTCCACGAGCGCAGCGAGTGCTGCATGAAGTAAACTGCTTTCCAAACAAGTTGTTTTTGCTAATGGGTTGGTAACAGGACAGAAAAAATAACCGTTTCCATAGCAACGACGGCGATACCAACCTATTAAATGTCCCTAGCCAAAGTAAAAAATCTAAACAACGATAATTTAATGGCACATTGTTCTAATTTCCTTATTTTTATTTCAGTGGGTGCGTTTAAGACGGGACTTCGGCATAAAAGGTCAGTGCATTTTATTTATTTCTGAATGAATTGTTAACTCACCTTCGTTCGTAATATCCGAGACGACGTCCGGCAAAAAAATATTGTCCTTTTGGTCAACCGTTGCCCCATTCATTACCTCATTTTTAATACAACCATTTCGACAAAAATCCTCCTTTGTGTCGTCCTCTTGAGTATTATTCGTATTTTCATCTGTACTTTTATCACACGTTTGATCCTCCGGACCGTTACACAAACTTTGTACAACTTCAACATCTTCACACTTAACAGCGTCCTCAACCATCTGCTCTCGATTGTTTAACACACTCTCTAACCGCAAGACATCCTTCAAACTCGGCAACAATTTCACCGGTTTACGATAATGATATTTGACCATTGCCGGTACTTTAACGCGATTTTTCGACGCCAATTTAATTTTTACACGAAACGGCGGATTTTTACTGTGAATTTTACGAAAAAACTCCAAACGTATGGCGTCTTGATCGACGGGACCGTTGAATTTATCCCACAGTTTGATGCGTTCGGTGGCCGAAATCGAAGTCAACAGTTTAGAGTCCTAACAAAACAAATAATAACTCAGGGTGTTTTAGAAACTTGTTTTTAAAATCGGACAACTTATATTTTTTGCCGAAAACTTACGAGATAGTGTTCGACGTGATTCGGGCACATCCAGCGGCCGCTAGGTGGCGTTGTTAGCGGTGGATCTAAGCAATCCATGTGAAAGTATAGGGAGCAAAAGTCGCACGATATTAGCGGAGCTACACGGCAAGATTTGCGACATTCGTGGCATTTCTTTGCTGGAAGGAAAATTGTAGCATCTTGTTTTTTCTCGTGGTCTTTGTGGACTTTCATGCTTTTGCGGCCGTTGCGAGAATATGGGGCTTCGACTGAAAAAATTAGATACAACATTTAAAACGCCTACAAAAGTACAAAAATTAAAGTTAAAATTCTAGCAAAATATTTTGTATTTATTACCAGACGGAAAGACAAAGACAAAACTAAATCAATAATCGACGTTTACTTGTGACTACTGAATTTTAAACGCTGAATTACAAATGAGTTTTACGAAACGAGTACACAATAGAATCTGCTGAATAAATTATTTAAGTAAATCGATTAGAAAAAAGAGTAAATTAAAAATGAAAATGAAATCAATAAAACAGGCTGTTATAATAATTGCAACATTGATTTTACTAAGTGAAACGTAACAGTCTTGTTTAATCCATGTTTTCAGAGTGGCTTATAATTATGTAACAACTTAACTCAATTTTTTATTTTATGGATGTTGTTCCTAGAAGAAATCATTGTCTTACAGAAAAAAATGAGCAAAAAAAATTTTTTTTTCATTTTATTTTCAAATGAGACGAAATTTTTTCTTCAATTTTATGTGCTATATTGTTGCTAAGACCTTCAGAAAGTTATGCGATTTGAACATATTTTTTTTTATAGAAAAATCAATCAATTAAATTTTTAACAAGTTTAAACAATAAGCCAATTGTACAAAAATTTGGGAAACCCTTTTGAACTGCACCCTTTTTTCTCGTATTAATAATCGAATAAAAAATTTCTGCAGCAAGGCAATAAAGTTAAATTTTTTATTAATTGAATAATTATTCTTTTGTTGTTTTGTTTTCATTTTGTATCTTTATTTTTATTATTATTATTTTTTTCAAAGTATTCAGGACACATATTTTTTCTTTTACTATTATTTAAAAATTATATTATTTTCTAATATTAATATTTTAAGTTTTTCTTTTCGCATTTATTTTTAGTTTTGGTTTTTTAATTTATTTTGAAAAATGTATGTTTTTGTTTTGTTTTGTGAGAGGTTAGCTAAACTTTGCCTTCTCACATTCTTTTCTTGAATAAAGGCTTTTATTATTATTATTATTATTATTTGTCATTTTAGAGAAAAAGAAATAATCCGAAATTATATGTTTTCCGTTAAATTAATGCCCAAATTGTTATTTTCTTCATCAGAATAAAGCCATTTTAGGTCTTAGACAATAGGTGATAACGTTTTAAGCAAAAAATTATCGAAAATCAAAAAACAAAAACGTTATCTCAAATTTTTATTTTTATCTAAACTATAACATAAATATCGTTTTCAGGTAAAATAAGCCGTTTTCAGACAATTCTCAGAGTTTTCTCATTTTTAAACAAGAAATTGTCCAAAATTAATCGTTTTCTTCCAAACTAATACATAAACCGTTTTTTTTAGCCAGTTTTATGAATTTTTTTTTTTTTGAGCAAAGAATCGTTCGAAATGCGGAGTTTTCAACCAATTCTCTACGTTTCTAAGCAAGAAATTGTCCAAAATGAATCGTTTTCTTCCAAACTGTTTAAGCGATTTTATATTTTTGACTACGATTTTCGTCGTTTTAAGGCAGAAATCTTAAAAAATAAAATGTTTTCAAATAAATCACGTTGTTTTGTTGGATAGAATAAAGCGATTTTAAATTTCCAACACCTGGTTTCGATATTTTTGAGCCAGAAATCATCAAAAATCAAATAACTTCTACAAAATTGTTAATTTTCTAACAGTCTGAAGCGATTTTATTTTTTTAACTGCGAGTTTAGTGGTTTTTATTTTGACAAAAATCCTGTAATATTATATAATGCGTTCAAAAAGACTTTAGATCAACTCTTGCTGTGAAATTTTGAAGGTATGTTGATTTCTTCGGTTACTATATACGTGCAAGTAGCACGTTTGACACTTCAACAGAATAAAACGATAATCTATCAAAGACAATAAAAATCTAGCAATCTAAATTCCACAGCAAGAGTTGATCTAAAGACTTTTTATAACTTGACGCTGTAAAATTATAACATGTGATCGAAAATGAACTGAATTAGAGCAGGCCGTGTCAAAAATTGATTCCTTGTTGAATTTAAACAACAAAAAAAAATCAAAAAAAAAATTGATCTCATGGAAAAAAAGAACAAAACAACCTGAACAAACCTTTATCAGTCCCTGGAAAAATGCACGGTACACTCATACTCCTGGGCAAATCAAACTGCTTGGGATTCATTGAACTCGCAGCCTGAATTAACAAATCCATCGGACTGACTTTCGCCTTTTTGGGGGCTTTCCCCGCCGGCGTGGACGCCGAGCGTTTGTTCCTCGTTTGGGGCGCATTGCTCTTTTTTGCATATTTACAACTGTGACACAACCACTCTCCACTCGGTATATCCTTCTCCTCCAATGGGGGATCACTGAAACGCAACCGTTTAGCCAAAACCACAAACCGGGGCGTCCCCGTGTTACTGGCACTGCAGATGAAAACTCGACGGACACTTGTCACAGCAAATCAAATCGCCCCCTTCGCCGCACGCGTCGCAACTGTCGTGGTTGTGCCCCTTTCCCGGCCGCTTGAAGTACGGGTGCTCCGTGGCGGTGGCCCCCTTGCGCGATTTCGTGTCCTCGGACTGCGGGGGCGCGATCAGAGCCTGGATTTGCTGCAAAAGCGCACACAAAGGCTGCGGAAATCCGCCATTTTGCGCGACTTACGTCCATGAGACCCCCAGATGTGTCCAAATCGTACTCGATTGAAGCCATTGCTGAGGAGAACGGTGGCGTGGGAATGAACTGAGTGGTTTTTCACTCACTCGAGTTTGGTTTTTTCGGTTTTGGTTACATGGTTGGGGGAAAATATGAATGGCACTGAAAACTGCAATTTGGTTATGATGACGGTGAAATGGGGGCGAAACGATCAATCGGTTGAGATAAATTCATTAATAACACTTGAATTTTTACGCTTATTTATAAAACGTTTGGCAGGTTTTTGACAGTGTTTGCCGCGAGCTGTCACTTTTACCGACTTACCGACCGAGCAGCGCCATTATCAAATATTCCCTTCATTCACACGAATAATTAATTATTTTTACAAAAACTGAATTAATTAATTATTGAATTAGTCACGGACTTTGTTTCCAACCACAAGTTTCAATCGCGAGATATTATTCCAATAAAAAATCTCTTCCCTAATGTACTTGCTATTTCAAAACTATAAAAAAGCAATGGCGCATTTACATTTCTTGGGGTCATGTATGTCACAACTAAAAACTTTCTATGTTCAAATCGGGCTCTGGTGATCAGTTTAGTGCCAAAAAAGCCCACTAGTTAGAAGAAAAAACTAATTGACAAGTGACAGTTAATTTTGTAGTTTTGAAACAGATATTATCTTTGTATCGCCGTATAAATAAAACACTGACTTATTGCCACAAAATTTTATTGGAGCAAAAAATACAAATTAACATGAAACATTGGCAAGTGTTCCCATGGGGTCCCAAGCTGGCAAGACGATCGGTTTTTGTTTAAAAACTTCAAGAACATCAACAGGAACATACTTTTTATCAACCACCACTTCAAAAACGTACTCCTTGAACCAGTCAGTACTCATAATCAAGTAGCCTTTTTCGCCACGATCTTCACCCCATGAATTTTCCACACGCAATTTCGTCACTTCATCTTTTTCCTGTCAGAAAAACAATAAAAAATAATGAGTCTGGTCAAAATTGTGCTCTAAGTTGGCCATGTCCAGTGCTGCCAGCTCACAATCATGCCTACTAGATCCGAGCTGAAAAGCTCCTAGATTTCTATTTTAGTTATTTTCCAAGGTTTAGTTTATGGTTTAGACTTGGAAAAACTGCATTTTTGGCGAAATTTTGTGGCTTTTAATAAAAAATTTACGTTTGTAAAGGAAAAACGCACTAAAATACTCGAATAAAAGTAAAAACCTATCGATTTTAAGCAAATTAGCACTAAAATCACCAAATCTCTGGTGATTAAGTGTTGCCAACAGGAAAAATATCGGTGTGAATACAATCTACCGGGTGATCAAAAATATTTGTTTGAGGTGGCAACACTGCCAACATAAAAATCTACTTACGTTCAAGCTCACAGCGGTGAAAACCATCGCATGTGACATGGCACTGTCTCCATAAATCAATCTATCGGCTTTACTCAAAATCGTCTGAATATCCACACCAAAAACCAACGGAAAATTATGACTAAAACCAAAAAACCATAACCACAAACCCAACCAACCAAAAAAAAACCTACATTTTCAAATCTAAAATCCCCTGTTTTCCGGCGAATCGTTTCATAACCTCACACCCAAACCACACTGCCTCGCCATCTTTAATCGACTTGGCCGTGGCATCGAGTAAAAGTTCAACGGGTTGATTGTTGTATATACAGGGACGTCCACCCACAACATTCCCCAGACAATCCACTGTGTATACTTTACCGTATTGGTTAGACGGTCGCGGATCGGTAACTATGCACACTTTATTATCGACATCGAAAACAGGCTTCACATGCTCTTCATAGAACGCTTTAGGTGTTATTGGACCAATGCTGTGATAAGTCTTGTTCTTATCGTAATAAGTGAAAGTGAACGTCTCAGCAGGCACACCCAAACAAATGCCAACAATACGATAAATCGTATTCATTTGTTCGCGTATTACGTTTTGTACTTTGAGGTCGCCTTCGCCTTTGGCGATCAGGTCTCGGATCGTTTTCGCGTATTCACGCAACTGAAATGTGAGGATTAGGCACTCGGCTGCGGCTCGTCCACCAAATGCAATAACAATATTTGTTACTACAGTTTCAAAGCAACCCAAAATATTAAAAAAAAAACAAGTAAAATTAAAATTAATTAGTTATTTTTTAACTAATTAACTACCCATTTTGAGCTTACAGTTAAGAGAAAAAAATAAGAATTTGCATTTCTATATTAATTTTTGTTTACACTTTTCTTTTTAAAGATTTATTTATTCCCATTGTATTTATATTTTTTTATTCTTTTCGCTTGGTTCCATATGGAAAAACGTAATTTTTGTAAATAAATACATAAAATGAATTGAAAATTTCAATTTATTCATCACAAAATAAGTTAAAAAACTGTATATTTCTACATATTTAGACAGTTAATAATTCCTACATTTTATAAAAAATATTGTATGTATTACCGCACAAGGATAAAATGACGTTAAAATATTCTATTTAGAATTCATTTCCTATGATTAAAGAAAACACCTTGACGCTATAATCAGTACTCTTCCTTTACATTACTCTGATAAAAAAAACAATGGCAATAATACGGCTAATGATAGAGAAAACTTAAAGTATAGTTTCAATTAATTATTATTACTATTATTTAGAAAAACCAACAACCATGAAATTACGTTATTTCCTCCCTGGGAAGGAAAATGAGGGAGGAAATAACGTACTTACGAAAAAAAAACACTATATTTTAAAATGATGAAATTGTAGATATGAAATTAATAAAGTCTTAACGTGCAATAGATTCCTCCATGTACTTATTAAATCTTTGTATCTATTTTTTTATAAAAAATAATATAAGTTTATATTATAACTTATTCCCATCTTTAATTAGTTGGCATATTTATCACTTTTTTTCCATTATAACCTTGAGAAATTGAGAAAATCCAACCTTGAACGTAAAAAAATATACAATAAGGTATACAATAAAGAATATTTCTGACTTTGTAAATTTAAAATTAACGAATAAAATAGAAAAAATTGAAAATAAAGAAAAAAATGTTCTAACACATCTTACATTATTCATATTTGTACACAAAGGTCACACATTTTTTTCCATATCGAGGTTATTTCAATCATAAAAGATATGGATCTTTGAAAAATTTTTCAAGATCTTAAACAAAAACGGGCATTATCAGGAAAGAAATTGGCATAATCGGGGGAAAGGGGGCACAATCTGGAAAATAAAAATCTGGCAAAATTTACTAAAAACGTCGCAATTGTGAAAAAAAGGCATAATAATAAAAAGAGGGCATAATCGTAAAAAATAAAAAAGGGGCATAATCTGAGATTAGAGGGCATTATCATGGTTTAGAGGGCATTATCATGAAATAGAGGGCATTATCATGGAAAAGAGGGCATAATCACTAAAAAGGGCATACCCATGAAAAAACAAAAATATAAGAAAAAACGAGCTTTTCTGAATGTTTATACTCACTTTAGTCTTGAGGATTTGATTCATTTTGGCGCTCGTTTCGCAACTGAACGACTCCGGAAAACACTTCTTGGGCATAAGTCCATGTTTATTGATCAAATTAACAATCATATCCCACTGGCCTCCGTCCGAAATCGGATCCTAGACAAAACCCAAAAAATCTTTTCCAAAAAATTAAAAAAAAAAAAATTACATTGAGTAGAAAAGCCACCAAACGTCCCTCCACCGGTTCGTTCCGCTTGGCCGTTTCGACAATATTATTAAGAAAAAAATTACACCGTTCGATCTTGTCCCAGAAGAACAGATAGGCTTGCGAAAATTCAAAATCATCAATATTTAAATGCTTCATAAAGGGCAGTCTGATAACATTCATCGTTGCAAAAATCCAGCACCGGCCTGAGTTTTTTTGATTGCTGACCGGCTTGCCTTCGGCCTCCACCTTGTGCTCGTACACATGATGGGTCTCCTCGAGGGCCTTACGCGAAAGACAGGCGTCAAATGGGTCAATACGTGAGCACACATTTTGAGCGAAAATATTCTTCTCGTCTGAGAAGAAATTCGAACGGAATTTCTCCAAAGTCTCCTTGCTTAAAGCTGCAAATAAAAAACGAGAATTTCTAATCCCCAAAGACC
This sequence comes from Tribolium castaneum, assembly GCF_031307605.1. Lineage (NCBI taxonomy): Eukaryota > Metazoa > Arthropoda > Insecta > Coleoptera > Tenebrionidae > Tribolium > Tribolium castaneum. The sequence continues at coordinate 17,009,111 of NC_087401.1, read as the reverse complement.
AAAATAAACAATGACTGGGAATTTATGACATGTCAGAATGATTTTACATAAAATTATAATAAATCAAAGGAAAATTTTCAATTGACAATTTTCGAAAGGTGGAAAAGGTGTGGTTTAAACTGGGGGGCACTTACTTGGATCCATGTTATCAAAAATTGGGAATTAAACCGAAAAAACTGTACAAGTTGTTACAAATTGTAACCTATCACCTCTACAACTGTCAAACGACAGTATCGCCAACCGTTGCCTTGCACAAAAACTGTTTAAAATACCACACAATCATTAATACACTGGTGTAAAGTGTGTGGCCTATCGCAGTTATGTTATAATGACTTTATCCCACTTGTTACATAAATAGTCACTGCGCAGCATTCCCCACATTCCGAACGCATGTAATAAAAGTGAAAACAGCCTCTAGACAGCCTGGCCATGTTGTTTCACTAGTGTTTGGTTAAACTGTCAAAAAGTTGATTAATTAGTGTCAAAAAAATGGAAGAAACGTCCGTTTCAAATCCGCCTTTATTGCCCGAAAAATCGAAAAAGCGTTACGAAACCACGTACAGAATGTTTAAAGATTGGTGTTTGACGAAGAACAATGCTCCCGTTTCGGAGGCTCTCCTTCTGGCGTACTTTCAGGAGAAGGATTCGATTCTGAGGTCACCTTCCAGCAAATGGTGTGAATATTCAATACTGAAAACGACGATTTTTATCAATGAGAATATCGATATCTCCAAGTATTTGAAATTGAGGGCGTTTTTGAAGCGACAAAATGCTGGGTATAAGCCGAAAAAATCGAATACTTTCAATAGGGAAATGATTAACCAGTTTTTGGAGCAGGCGCCTGACGAGAAATATTTACTTATGAAGGTAATGGGTTTAGGGCGTTGAATTGTTACGCTTTTTATTTAATGTGTTGACAAATGTGACTCAAAAGTCGTAGGTTCGTATCCTGCTGAGAGCCAGTTTTTTTTTATTGTTTATTTTTTCGTAAATACAATGAAAACAAATAGTAATTGCGTCAAGGGCTGGTAATTTAAAGTTTGAGTACATATACACAAGTCGAATTTTTTTCAATTTTTTTATTAATTTCTTAATTACGACAAAACTATTTGAAAAAGTGGAACTATTTTGATCCTAGTCTATGTAAAATGATCCGGGGAATCGACTGGCGTTGAGAAAGTCGCTAGATTCCTGATCGTTTTTAAGTTATGAATTTTTTTAGTAAAAAATTTTAATCGCCTCTGTAGTCGGTACCGTTGCCCGGAGCGGCTCCGGGTTTGGTCGAAAAAATAGATAAAATTAAGCGCTATCAGATGGTTTTTTGTTCGTTGCTCTAAGTCTTACAGTTTCCGAGAAAAACGCAAAAAAAGGTTTCTATTTTCACTTTTTTTCAACTTTCGAACGCCGATTACGGCCAAACTAAAAGAGCTAGGAGAAAACGCTTTTTTAGATCGGAAAGAGCACATCAAAATCTATAAGATAGAATCGGTTTTATTTGATTCAGAGACACTTTAAAAATTGACCGATTTTAAGGGGGGGGTGTTAACTTTTTTTTATTTTTTTTTATTTTCTTATTTACGCCTAAACTATTCGAAAAAGCGGAACTCTTTTGATCCATACTTATGCAAAATGATCCGGGGAATCGATTGGCATCGAGAAAATTGCCAAATTTGGAATAGTTTTGTAGTTATGAATTTTTTTAAATTTTACCAATTTTTTCATTTGACTCTAATTTGCTCGAAAACTGTTAGTCGGAAAACACTAATTTTTTTTTGAAAAAGATAAATAATTTAAAGAGCTTTCCAACGGTAATACACTTCATGGGGTTATCTCTGATAGTTCCGGAGCTATTGCTCGACAAAAGTTCCGGGTACCCAAAATCGACAAAATTTGCGACGAAAATTGAAAAAATCAAACATCAAAAATTGAACATATGGACTTTTTGTGGACTTTTAACAACTTTTGTGGGTTGTTAAGACATAAAAAAGTCCATAAAAATATGCTGAAGTGAGTTTAAAAAAAATTTTTTTTCATCACTTTGAAGGTAAGGTGTAGGCACAAATTTATTACTCAGGAAATTTGAGCAAAAAATTTGAAAATTTTAAATCTCGTGAAAAGTTGGTAAAATACAGAAAAAAAGCCGCTGAATCCAATGGAACAAACCGCGTTGCTCTACGACTTTTAGTTTTCGAGTTATGAATTTTTTTATTGAATAAAATTTTCCACTATGACAAATGGCTACCCTAAATTTAGGCAAAAAATTTTAAATTTTTAATTCCTGTGAAAAATTGATATAATATGTAAAATGAGCCGTAGAATTCAATGGAACAAACCGCAGTGCTCTACGACTTTTAGTTTTTTTTTATGAATTTTTTTATTGAAAAACTTTGATCGCCTCTGTAGCCGGAACTGTTACGCGGAGCGGCTTGGGGTTTTTACGAAAATATAGATAATTTAAACTGCATTCTGATACTTTTTCGGTTTTAATGCTCTCAGATTTACTGTTAGATTTATTTACCGAAAACTATTTTTGTTGTTGTTTTTTTTTGTTAAGTTTGCGCTTGCAGGTCGCCATGTTGATGGGAATCACCGGCGCATGCCGCAACCACGAACTGTGCGACATGAAAGTGGAAAACGTGAAAGAAGCCGGCGATGTTTTCATCGTAAAAATCCCCGATTCAAATACGGGTATTCCCCGAATGTTTGTCCTCACCGATCATTTAGACAAAGTGCGCAAATACATCGAGTTTCGCTCGAAAATAACCGTCGATTGTTCGCGTTTTTTCATGCGATATCATGAAGGCAGATGTTACAATCAACCAGTTGGCATAAACACATTCCTTGAAATTCCCTCCAGAATCGCCAAGTATTTGAATTTGGAAAATGCCGAAGGTTACACGGGACGCGCCTTTCGCAAAACTTCGGCAATGTTGTCGGCCAACATCGGCCTAGCTCGGTGGAATTTCCCCTGTATTAATGAAAACATCACAAAGGTTTCCCCGATTATTCAAAATAATAATACTATTAGTAGTGAAGTTGTTAATCTCGATGCTCCTGAGGAGTTGGTAAATGTTAAGGAAGAAGTGTTGAGTGACGAAATGTCAAGTGTGGAGGATAATACGAGCGAAGCGAATAAAATCTCCTACAATATTAACGGTAGTGAAGTTGCCGATTTATCGACAACTCGCTGCAAAGACGAGATTGTTATCAACGGGAGCGATTTTTCAAGCTCGGATCAAAATATTAAAATCACTAAAACGGAAAATAATGGAAATCCGTCGTTTGTTATTAATGTTAGTAATTGTAGCAATTGTAATCTCACTATAAATATAAATTATTGAACTATTTTTTTTTAATAAGAAATAATTGGCGCCAACTTTTAAATAACAATTGATTGACAACACTGAGTTATTGTTTGTTGGAAGAAATTATCTCGAGCTACTTGTTATTTCGTGGAAGCATTGCTGATAATGATAAAGATCAAAAATGAATGAATGTTTCGTTTTGTGGCGCAATTTTCACATTTTTTTAATTAATCAATTTTAGCCGTTCATCGGATTTTGTCACTTGCTGTGGAGGTGGCTAAGGTTGCGTGTAGTTGACTGGGTTAAAATGAGCGGTGTCTTCGTTTTAATTTGATTAAAATGGCTAAATTATTGCCATTTTCAACCGATTTTTTTTGATATTCAGATTTATACACAGTATGTACTAAAAGTATATTTTCCCAATATTTCAAAAACTATTAGTCTCACAAAATTAGCCTAGAAAAAGAGCTTTCCAACGATAATAAGTTTCATATGGTTATCTCTAATGGTTCCGAAGTTATTGCATGATAAATATGGGTGTAAAAAATTTTTTTATTTTTCTTATTTTCTCAATTATGGCAAAACTATTCGAAAAAGTAGAACTATATTGGTTCTATCCCATGTAAAATGATCCGAGGAATCGATTAGCGTTGAGAAAATCGTCAAATTCACAATAGTTTTTTAGTTGTGAGTTTTTTTTAATTTTACAAATTTTTGCTTTTATGAGCAATTTATTCGAAAACTATTAGTCGGACAACAATGATCTTTTTTGAAAAAGATAGATAATTTAAAGAGCTTTCCAACGATAATATGCTTCGTAGGGTTATCTCTAATAGTTACGAAGTTATTGCATGATAAATGTGGGTGTAATTTTTTTTTTATTCTTTTTATTTTCTCAATTATGTCAAAACTATTCGAAAAAGTGGAACTATTTTGATTCTAGCTTATGTAAAATGATTCGAGGAATCGATTGGCGACGAGAAAATCGTCAAATTCCCAATAGTTTTTTAGTTATGAATTTTTATAATTTTACATATTTTTGCTTTTATGAGCAATTTATTCGAAAACTATTAGTCGGACAACAATGATCTTTTTTGAAAAAGATATATAGTTTAAAGAGCTTTCCAACGATAATAAGCTTCGTAGGGTTATCTCTAATAGTTTGAAAGTTATTACATGATAAATGTGGGTGGTACATTTTTTTTTATTTTTCTTATTTTCCCAATTACGACTAAACTATTCGAAAAAGTGTTTTGATCCTCACCTATGCAAAATGATCCGAGGAATCGATTGGCGTTGAGAAAATCGCCAAATTGCTAATATTTTTTTAGTTATGAATTTTTTAAAATTTAATATATTTTTACTTTTATGAGCAATTTATTTGAAAACTGTTAGTCGGAAACAATTATCTTTTTTGGAATAGTTAGATAATTAAAAGAGTTTTCCAACGATAATAAGCTCCATAGGGTTATCTCTAATTGCTACGAAGTTACTGCATGATAAATGTGGGTGTTAACATTTTTTTTCTTATTTTTTCAATTTTCAAAATTTTCAAAAGCAGTGAAGAAATAATTGATTATTTACCATTATGAGACTAAGGCCTTAAGGGCAAGTGACAAACCCGATGAACGAATTTCCCCACAAACAACTGCCTTTGCTTCAAAATTTTATCACAAAAAAAGACTCAAATTTATCATTGGGTTTGTTGCAAAAATAGCCAAAATCATGACCTGTCTCCAATGCCCCTTACGCAACAATTTAATTATGTCAAACACGTGACCTTGATCAATGTCCACGTGCACTTGCGCAATACAGCGCCATATTACCACCAGCGGAGACCACGAGAACTACCTTCACGGGGCTGTAGCCATTGTTTCCAGGTGAGTCTTCCACTTTTTTACCATTTTCACGCCAAAATAACGCTTTTACAAACCCCACATTTGACACAAACTCTTTTCTAGCGCCCTTTTAATAAAAATTTATTCGAATTTATTGGTAAAATTTTGAGTCAAGTGATGAAATTTAATCTTATGTAACGTCGGGCACTTTTGGGTCAATTGTGACCACTTTTTGCTAATTTAATTCGCTTCGCATTTTTTAATGCGAAAATTGGATTTTGTGGTTATGTAACCGGGAAAATCGATCAAGTGGTCCTTGACATACGTCACGCAAGATTGAGGTTATGTCCTCGGAAAATTTACGTAATTTCCAGTTTTCCAGGCCGCTTTAACACCGATCACGATGTTCTCGTCGTTGTTGTCGCGCGCGATGTGCCAGAATGGGGCCCCCAGCGAGGCCCCGCAAGAAATGGGGCTGGTGAAGTCCCTCGTTGCTGGGAGGACGATAGCGGCGGCGGCGGCAGCCTCCAAGACCGCCGAAGGAGACAGTTGCGAGTTCGGCTCGGCGCACTATTTCGCCCTGTGCGGAATGGGGGGCATCCTGTCTTGTGGGATCACACATACGGCAATTGTACCCCTTGATCTGGTCAAGTGCCGGATTCAAGTCGATCCCAACAAGTATAAGAACGTATTCACCGGGTTTAAGGTGACCATGAAAGAGGACGGGTTCAAGGGCTTGGCCTTGGGATGGGCCCCCACGTTCTTTGGGTATTCGGCGCAAGGGTTGTGCAAGTTTGGATTGTATGAGGTTTTTAAGGTGAGGGTTTGGGGATATTTCAGGTTGGTAGCTGGTAGCCCCAAAAAAACAGACTATGGTGTAGAATATATGGTGTAGACAGAGTAAATGTAAAACACACTTGGACAATTAGTCAATTTTTTGAAAATCAACAAAAAATATTTCGTTTTTTTTTTCTATTTTCTCAATGATTGAAAAAGTAGTCGAACAAGTGGGACTATTTTGATTATATCTTATGTAAAATAATCTGGGGAATCGATTGGCGTGTCGATAAAATCACCAAATTGCCAATAGTTTTTTTTTTATGAATTTTTTTAGTGAAAAACTTTGATCGCCTCTGTAGCCGGAACCGTTGCCCGGAGCGGCTCCGGGTTTAGTCGAAAAAATAGCTAAAATTAAGCGCTATCAGATGGTTTTTTATTCGTTGCTCTAAGTTTTACACTTTCCGAGAAAAACGCAAAAAAGGTTTCCATTTTCACTTTTTTTCAATTTTCAATCGCTAATTACGGCGAAACTATTAGAGTTATCGAGAAACGGAAAAATGGAGGACAACCGGAATAAAAAACTCTACAAAATGGCATAGGACTCAAGGCGATATCTCGCAAAAAAATTTTCAATTTTCAAACGCCGATTACGGCCAAACTAAAAGAGCTAGAAGAAAACGGTTTGTTCCATCGTAAAGAGCACATCAAAATCTATAAGATAGAATAGGTTTCATTTGATTTTAAGACACTTTAAAAATTGACCGATTTTAAGGGGGGGTGTTAACTTTTTTTTTATTTTTTTTTATTTTCTCATTTATGGCTAAACTATTCAAAAAAGTGGAACTATTTTGATCCATACCTATGCAAAATGATCCGGGGAATCGATTGGCATCGAGAAAATTGCCAAATTCGGAATAGTTTTGTAGTTAATGAATTTTTTAAAATTTTACCAATTTTTGCATTTGTCTCCAATTTGCTCGAAAACTATTAGTCAGAGAACAATATTTTTTTTTGAAAAAGATAGATAATTTAAAGAGCTTTCCAACGATAATACACTTCATGGGGTTATCTCTGATAGTTCCGAAGTTATTCCATGATAAATGTGGGTGTTAACAATTTTTTTTATTTTTCTTATTTTCTCATTTACGGCAAAACTGTTCGAAAAAGTGGAACTATTTTGATGCTATCTCACGTAAAATGATCCGGGGAATCGACTGGCGTCGAAAAAATTACCAAATTCCCAATAGTTTTTCAGTTATGAATTTTTCCAATTTAACAAAAACGAAATATTGCCAAGTTTTGCATTTAGTCGTCTTATTATTATTTAAAATGCGTCATAAAAACACCCTTCTTGTAGGTATTTTACACCGACTTGATTGGCGACGAAAACGCCTTCTTGTACCGCACTTGGCTGTATTTGGCCGCCAGTGCTTCAGCGGAATTTTTCGCCGACATTGCGCTTTCGCCAATGGAAGCCGCCAAAGTGAAAATCCAAACTTCCCCTGGCTTTGCCACCACTTTGCGCACCGCCTGGCCTAGAATCTACTCCGAGGAGGGCATTAACGGCTTCTACAAAAGCTTGGTGCCTCTGTGGATGCGCCAGATCCCCTACACCATGATGAAGTTCGCCTGCTTCGAGCGAACTGTCGAACTCCTGTACAAACATGTGGTCCCCAAACCACGCTCAGAGTGCAGCAAAGGCGAACAGTTGATTGTCACTTTCGCTGCCGGTTACATAGCTGGCGTTTTCTGCGCGATTGTCAGCCATCCTGCGGACACTGTGGTGTCCAAGTTGAACCAGGAGAAGGGCTCGACGGCCCTGGAGGCCGCCAAAAAGCTGGGCATGGCCGGACTGTGGAAAGGGCTGACGCCCAGGATTGTAATGATTGGTACTTTGACCGCATTGCAATGGTTTATCTATGATGCGTTCAAAGTGGCAATGCGTATGCCACGCCCACCGCCACCGGAAATGCCCGAGTCGCTTAAGAAGAGATTACAAGCCGAGGGCAAATTGTAAAGATAATTACTTGTATTTTAATTAACAGTATTTCCGGATAGATCAAGCGATTGTGGCGTTCTTTGTTATGTCAAACTCTGTTATCTAGACTGTAAATAGAGCTAAAAACCGTAAATTATTCTGTTTTAACCAATAAAAGGCCCCGAAATTACACCACGTCTTTTATTTATTTAGTTAAAACAAAATCGTATTTTTTTATTTTCTCAATTACGGCAAAATTATTCGAAAAAGTGGAACTATTTTGGTCCATACCTATGCAAAATGATCCGGGGAATCGATTGGTATCGAGAAAATTGCCATATTCCGAATAGTTTTTTAGTTACGAATTTTTTCAAATTTTACCAAATTTTGCATTTGTCTCCAATTTGCTCGAAAACTATTAGTCGGAGAACAATATTTTTTTTTTGAAAAAAATAGATAATTTAAAGAGCTTTCCAACGATAATACACTTCATGGGGTTATCTCTGACAGTTCCGGAGCTATTGCTCGACAAAAGTTCCGGGTACCCAAAATCGACAAAAACTGCGACGAAAATTGAAAAAATCAAACATCAAAAAATCGAACATATGGACTTTTGTGGACTTTTAACAACTTTTGTGGGTTGTTAAGACATAAAGAAGTCCATAAAAATTTACTGGAGGGAGTTAAAAAAAAATTTTTTTTTTCATCACTTTGAAGGTAATGTTTTTACTCAGGAAATTTGAGCAAAAAAATTGAAAATTTTAAATTTCGTGAAAAATTGGTATAATACAGAAAAAAAGCCGCTGAATCCAATGGAACAAACCGCACTGCTCTACGACTTTTAGTTTTCGAGTTATGAATTTTTTAATGAATAAAATTTTCCACTATGACAAATGGCTACCCTAAATTTAGGTAAAAAATTTTTAATTTTTAATTTTTGTGGAAAATTGATATAATATGGAAAATGAGCCGTAGAATTCAATGGAACAAACCGCAGTGCTCTACGACTTTTAATTTTTTTTTTATGAATTTTTTTAGTGAAAAACTTTGATCGCCTCTGCAGCCGGAACCGTTGCCCGGAGCGGCTCCGGGTTTGGTCGAAAAAATAGATAAAATTAAGCGCTATCAGATGGTTTTTTGTTCGTTGCTCGAAGTCTTACAGTTTCCGAGAAAAACGCAAAAAAAGGTTTCCATTTTCACTTTTTTTCAATGTTCAACCGCCAATTACGGCCAAACTAAAGGAGCTAGGAGAAAACGCTTTTTTATATTGGAAAGAGCACATCAAAATCTATAAGATAGAATAGGTTTCATTTGATTTAGAGACACTTTAAAAATTGACCGATTTCTAAGGGGGGGGGTGTTAACTTTTTTTTATTTTCTCATTTATGGCTAAACTATTCGAAAAAGTGGAACTGTTTTTATCCATACTTATGCAAAATGATCCGGGGAATCGATTGGCATCGAGAAAATTGCCAAATTCCCAATAGTTTTTTAGTTACGAATTTTTTTAAATATTACCAATTTTTGGTTTTATTTGCAATTTGCTCAAAAACGATTAGTCAGAGAACAATAAACTTTTTTGAAAAAAATAGATAATTTAAAGAGCTTTCCAACGATTATAAGCTTCATAGGGTTATCTCTAATAGTTCCGAAGTTATTGCGTGATAAATGTGGGTATTAAATTTTTTTTTATTTTTCTTATTTTCTCAATTACGGCAAAACTATTCGAAAAAGTGGAATTATTTTAATCCTATCTCATGTAAAATGATCCGAGGAATCGACAGGCGTCGAGAAAATCGCCAAAATCCCAACAGTTTTTTAGTTAGAATTTTTTTAAATTTCACATATTTTTGCTTTTATTTGTCGGAGAACAATGTTCTTTTTTGAAAGAGCTTTCCAAACCGATTTGTTAGGTGCAGGTAAATTACAACTTCCTTATTATAATTTTCTTTATTTTAAAAATTTTGCAAAGGCACAACTCTCAAAAATAACAAACATTATAACAATAAAATAACTGATATAGAACAACCAAACGAAAGAAAAACTTAAGAAAAAAACTCCATACATGCGCAAAACAAACTTAACACTAGACTTAGCATACATAGTGTCTTTTTTGTTGAAAAATTCACACCCCTTTAACAATATTGTCGCCGCTTTAAGGGTGTGTCCCACCCACACTTGAAAAAAAAAAATAAAAATTGCACACTACATCCTAAACAACCAATAAAATGAGCAAATGGCTTTGATGATGAACCAACTAAAATCGTCGCCGCTACATAATTAAACCGCGGCCGGACTTCCCCTAACAACTATTTAACAATAACAACATTTCACGAACATATGACACCAAGCCCTGCCTTAAACATCATCGTATTCAGTCTCTGTGTGAAGCAGCAGGCCTTGGAAACAGTGTTACCAACCGTTGTGTGCGCCACATAAAAAGAACAAGCCCTTAAGTACGTCCAGAATTAAGTAATCGCGTCAGCCGCCATCACATAATACTGCAGCAAATCGCCCTGTAGGGCAAGTTGCCGTGTTTGGGGTATTTCCCCGTTTGCTCGGCTTGCACCGTTCGGCAATCTTCGTCGCTTGTTACGTCATCGTCGTCCTCCCTTTCGGTGAATTCCCGAAAAATCTCGCTCGGACTTTTGAGTAACTCGATGTCGGGGGCGCTTTCGCGCGTCTTGCTCATCCACTCCTTCACGGCTTTCGTGATGGGGTAGAGATTGTCGCTGGGGGGCGGGGAACCACCCCCGAGTGGGCTGGGGGTGGGGCTTTCACCTAAAAAATCGCCCGGTTTTCGTGGCTTGAGGAGCGCTTGGTTTGGGAGGATTTTGCTCAAGTCGGGGGTTTTTATGTACGGTTTTTCCACACTTGGCTCCCGACTGCTTGATATGTTGGTGATTATGCTTTTGAAGAAGTTGTCGTTTGATTCAATGTTCATTGATTTGATTTTCTCTTCGAGATTGTTGTACATTCCGCGCTGGATGAGTTTGTCCAGCTCTTGCGACACCTGGAATTAATACCAGACAGTTTTAACTTATTTAAGTTTGAACTTTTCCCTTTAAAGTAGTGAAAGTCCTACTTTTCTACGATTCGCCGTTTTTGTGTAATAAATTTTTAAGTAAAACGTGTTTTTGTCAAAAAAATCAAATTATTTCAAAAACTAAGCAAAATTGACCAATAAATCATCTAGGTCGAAAAATGTAATAAAATTACATAACTTTGGTGTTTTTTAATATTGGAACATCTGTATACAGGGGTGACCCAAAGATGCGTAATCGGTCTATAACTTTTTTACTTTTCGAAATATTGCCATTCTGTTTTTATTATCCGATAAATCGACTTAAAGCCCACAAACTATAAATATTTTTATTGTATACAGTATGTTGTATACAGGGTGGTGAACCAAAGTTATATTTTTTTAAATGGAACACCCTATATATTTTTGCATAATTGGATTCTACGCTAAAAAATAATGTAACTTTGTATAAATTATTATGGGTCTATTTCTTTTCGTTTCGGAATTATTCAACTTTTCGTTGTAAAAAAGACCAATTTTTGAAAAATCACTGCAAAGTCGCCTATGAATATTTTCCGATGAATTTGCAACAGAAAAACTTGGAATACCTTGTAGTTTTAGGAAATAGTCGACTTTTAGTTAAAGCACGCAGATAGTATACAGGGTGTGCCAAAACGCAAAAAGTTGAATAACTTATTTTTTTCAAATGGAACACCATGTATTTTTTTTCGATAGCATTTTTGATAGGTTTTCTAATAATATGGGCTTTGCATAGCAAATTTAAATTATTTTTCGAAATTTTTCAAAAAATATATATTATATCACAAGAAATTTTTTTAGCCTAGAATCTGATAGTCAAATGGTAATTAATTTTCTGATATGTAATCTAATTAGTAATTAATTAAAAACGTTGTGTTTTTTGCTCCAAAAAGTAAAAAAAAAATTTTGGTCCGATTTTCTCATTTTCGAAAATCAATTTTTAGCTTAAAATAACGGAATTTACAACGTTTTTGGTCTTGATTTTTTCAAAAAATTTCAAACCAAGCCAAATTACTCTAAGCAATTGCAATTTAATTTGGTAATTTTTGACGAAATATTGCAAAATAATTGAATTTTTAAAACAAAATACGCATAATTAAGCAAAGTTTTGTTAGACTTATGTTAGAAAAAAAAACAGTTAAATCACTCTAAATAAAAAACCGGTCTTTTTCAGCTTTTTTGAGAAATTTTTGACTTTAAATAACTGAGATTTTGTCAAAAAAATTGTATTGTTTGGACATAATATGTATTAAATCACTGTAAACATTTTACAAACATTGATTTTTTTAAATTTGGTTATTTTTTTGACGAAATTTTTGAAAATCAGTGAGTTTTTGACTAATTAAGGCCGAAAAATCATCAAAAATTACATTTTTACTTGTTTTTTTTTTGATAGTTTTTATCTGTTTTTACACATAAGATGAATTAATTTCGCGAAATATTTTCAAAAATCATTATTTTCAGTCAAAAATGGTATTATTTAAGGACGTTTTTGAACTAAAAACTCAGATTTTTCTAAAATAGGACAAAAAATACAAAGTCAGTTCAAAAAATGACATTATTTCGAGCATTTTTCAAGTTTTTTTTACCCAGAAACGTAATTTTCCGCAAAATTTTGTTATCAACAAACCGAAAAACTACTAAATTAGGTTAAAAAAAACATTTGTTCCTTTTTATTTGAGAGCTTTAATCTAAGACGAATTTATTTATTTCGTCAAATTTTCTAAAAAACAAAACGAAAAATCACTATTTTTGGTAAAAAATGACAAAATTTTTGCATTTTTTTGAGCAAAAAAAAAACCGAAAAAAAGTAATTTTTTTCTCATACCTCAACGTTAGTCTTCTCCATCGACTCATCCATGAGAAAATCATAGGAATCATCTGTCACATTAAGCGTCGTATTCGAGCTGGATTGGCTATTCACAATCGTAGCAGCCTTGCCAACTTTCTTCTTCTTCTTCTTCGTTTTCTTTTCGGGAGATTCCTTCTTTTCCACAATTTCTTCAACCTTTTCTTCTTTTTTGGGGGGCGGTGCTTCCTCCACAACCGGTTTAGGCTCCTCCTTCACTTCTTCCACCGACAAATCAACGTCCTTGATAATCACTCGTTTGGTAATTGGGGGCGGAGCCACCACTTTCTTCGTCTTCTTCTTAACTTTCTTCACTGTAATAACTGGCTCTGGTTCCGGTGGTGGTGGTGGTGGTGGTGGTGGAGGTGGTGGTTGAATAATAACAACCGGTTCAACTTTTTCTTCAGAAGGGGGCGCTGCTTCAACTTCTTCAAAATCTTCAATTTCTTCCACATTTTTGTTCTTTCGTTTTTTACGACTCGACACCGAAATCCACTCATTTGTCACTTTCGGTGGCGTTTGTTCACTTCGATGATCCTTGACTGGTTCTTTAACCAGTGTTTTTTTTTCCTCGCTACGTTCGTTCGTTTTAAGCGGAATTTTCTTCAAAGTTTCGGAATAGTTACGGAGTGGTGGTTTGAACGGTTCTGCGGGACTTGGTGGTGGTTTTCTCAGTTCAACTTTCTGGTATCGGTGTCTCTTTTTCGCTTTATGGTTCGGTGTTGTTTCATCTTTGTCTTGTTCTTTGGCTGCTTCTTCGAGCTTGGATACGATTTTTGCAATGTCGATTTGATTTTTAGGAACTTCAACCGTTGCTAGTTCTTTAACAGTGTCGTCCGTCGCTGCTTTACCATCGTCTGATTGAACGGCCGCTTTCAAAGGTACATAATTGATAAAGTTCTGAGGTATAAAGTTGATCGGAATCCCTGGCGGAATAAATGCGTTAAAATCGCTCAAGATCGGCACCGGAACGAAATTCGACGGAATTTTGATGAATTGAACGTTGGCTGCTTCCATCGGAATGGTCTCAGGGGGCTGGCGGTAGGCCCGAGGGACAAACTCTTCCGCATCCGGTTTGAGATCGTACGTTTTTTGTTGTTCTTTCTCGCTGAAAACTTCTTTTTCTTCTTCTTCCTCTTCTTCTTCTTCTCCTTCATCGGAAGATTCAGACGTGGTGGTGCCCTCTTTCGACCGTGACGGCTTTCGCCGTCTTCGTTTCTTCACACGACGGGCTTCAGGCTCACTGATAGCCCCATTCTGGGGCTCCTCGTAAACACCGCCGTTACAGTAATAATTCGGATAAACAACATTGTAGACTGGATTCACTTCGGGTGTCTCGCTTTGACTAGTTTCCTCGTTGTTGGGGCTCGTCGATTCCGTCTGAAATTTCAAATTTCCCGCCAAATTAATTTAATGAATAGTTTTTGATTGCTGGGCAAAAAAGGCAGTTTTTTCGAAGGATTTCGATAAAAAATCATTATTTTTGCCTATTTTAAGCGTTTTAGTGCATCTAACAGCCAATAAAACAACTACAGGGTGGCCCTGAAATATGTAATCAGTCTATAACTTTTTTACTTTTCGAAATATTGCCATGCTGTTTTTATTATCCGATTGATCGGCTTAAAGTCCACAAATTAATAATATTTTTATTGTATACAGTGTGTTGTATACAGGGTGGTGAACCAAAGATATATTTTTTTAAATGGGACACCCTATATATTTTTACATTTTTGGATTCTACGCAAAAAAATAATGTAACTTTGTATAAACTATTATGGGTCTATCTCTTTTCGTTTCGGAATTATTTAACTTTATGTTATAAAAAAGACCAATTTTTTAAAAATTACTGCAAAGTCGCCTATGAATATTTTCCGGTAAATTTGCAACAGAAAAATTCAGAATACTTTGTAGTTTTAGGAAATAATCAATTTTTACTTGAAACACGGAAATAATATACAGGGTGTGCCAAAACGCAAAAAGTTGAATAACTCATTTTTTTTAATGGAACACTATGTATTTTTTTACACGTGTCGATAGCATTTTTCATAAGCTTTCTAGTGATATGCGGTTTGTATAACAAATTTATAATATTTCGTAGAGTTCAAAAAAAAATAAAAAATTTTTTTTATTTATTTTATCAATAATTCTTGATGAGTGAAATTCATTTAAATATCAAGTAATAATTAAATTACTAATGTAATTAGTCACTCTAGTACATATAAAAAAATTAATTACCATTTGACTATCAGATTCCAGGCTAACAAATTTTCTTGTAATAAAATATATTTTTTTGAAAAATTTCGAAAAATATTTTAAATTTGCTATGCAAACTCCATATTATTAGAAAGCTTATCAAAAATGCGATCGAAAAAAATACATGGTGTTCCTTTTGAAAAAAATGAGTTATTCAACTTTTGGCATTTTGGCACACTCTGTATATTATCTGCGTGCTTTAACTAAAAGTCGACTATTTCCTAAAACTACAAGGTATTCCAAGTTTTTCTGTTGCAAATTTATCGGAAAATATTCATAGGCGACTGCAGTGATTTTTCAAAAATTGGTCTTTTCTATAACGAAAAGTTGAATAATTCCGAAACGAAAAAAGATAGACTCATAATAGTTTATATAAAGTTACATTATTTTTTTGCGTAGAATCCAATTATGCAAAAATATATAGGGTGTTCCATTTAAAAAAATATAACTTTGGTTCACCACTCTGTATAGAACACACTGTATATAATAAAAATATGTTTAATTTGTGGACTTTACGTCGTTCTATCGGATAATGAAAACAGAATGGCAATATTTCAAATAGCAAAAAAGTTATAGACCGATTAGGCATTTCTGGGCCACCCTGTATTTATCTAGTGGCGATAACTCACCAACGATCCTGTGCTGCATCTTTTCGCTTTAATGTTCGTAAATTCTTGATAATAGGTCGGAGGATTGTAAACCATCACTGGATACGGTTCAAAACCTGGAAATTTTTGAAAAAAAAAGACATTTCAAAATGAGTACTACCAACATAACTTTAGAGGGACGCAAACACCAACCTAACTGACATGAAATATTTAAACTGGCATGGTCATAAATTGAGGCGTTTATAAGTTGGCAGCGCCGAATGATTTACAAGCCTAAACCTAACCTAACAAAAAATGCAGACCCGGGTTTGGCCCAAGTCCAGTAATATTTCTGATCACTTGTTTTAATTTAATTAAGCAAACAAATTAACAAATACACTCACTGTTGATATAGTAGATTCCGTTTTGATCGACGAAACCATTCGGGAAGACGAACTGTGATTCGTATTCTAGATCTGTAATGATAAAAAATTGTTTTTTTGTGAAGAAAAAAAAATTGGGCAAAATGGACCTGTTGATTGGTGGTCTGGTGTTCCGTTTCCGGTGGAATTACCAGTCGAAGTCGTCGAATTTCCGGTCGAGGTCTGCGTTTGATACGTTTTGGGTTTATTCAAGTAACCCTTTTTAAATAATACATCTTGTCTAGGTGTCGTAATGCGCGTATATTCGTCTGCAAGCAAAATTTAATAATCACAGTTAGTTGGCACTGGAACAAAACACTTGACATTTAAACTAACGCGATTAAGAGGCCAATCGCATGACACGGGAGAAAAAGCCAAAGAAAAGCAGTTTCGTGATTTAATTAATCTAACGTTATTGATTTCACTGCTTGTTTTCCGAAAATGTGTTGGTAAACATGCAAGAAGGCCGATCAATACAGTTTTTGTCAGGCCTACCAACCGAAAAAGTGCAATATTTTTTTATACAAACAATAACGCATCTATTTATATCGCGTTCAATAGAGAGAAAGTTCAAAGGTGCATCTCTAAACGGAAGAATTCATGTAATGATAAACACCCATCTGATTAAATAAAAACGGAAATTTTTATTATGACACATCCAAGTCGCTTATTATTGAAATTTATGACATAATTGTCCGGCGGTTAGTTCTAGAAGAAAGTCGCCATTGTTGCCAACGTTTTTCGTTAAATAGACCCTGTCGATTGCGTGCCGTCCCTTTATTATCCGGGACACGCATGAGAAACCGTGTCATCAAAATTGTCGAAATGTTTGCTCGCGTTATCTTTCTGCCAAGTTGGTACAACTGGCTTTGCTTAATAGAGGGAAAAATTCATTGTTTCTATGTCAACGTGATAAATATTCTTAGGACATAGTTGCTGACGCTTAAACTCGGCTTAAACTTAGCTTAAGCCGCGCTTACGCGGTTGGTAGTACTTCAAGTAGGAATTCGGAATAGTTCGGTTAAGAAGGAATAATATCATCATTTTTTAATTTTTTTATTTTTTTTTTAAATTTTTTTATTTTTTGGTTTTTTAATTTTTTAATTAAAATTAAAAATCACATGATTCAGGGTGGCCCAGAAATAGGTAATCAGTCTATAACTTTTTTGCTTTTTGAAATATCGCGACTCTGTTTTTATTATCCGATTGATCGGCTTAAAGTCCACAAATTAATAATATTTTTATTATATACAGTGTGTTGTATACAGGGTGGTGGACCAAAGTTATATTTTTTTAAATGGAACACCCTATATATTTTGGCATAATTAATTTCTACGCAAAAAAAGAATGTAACTTCATATAAAATATTATGGGTCTATCTCTTTTCGTTTCGGAATTATTCAATTTTTCGTTATAGAAAAGACCAATTTTTGAAAAATCGCTGCAAACTCGCCTATGAATATTTTCCGGTAAATTTGCAACGGAAAAATTCAGAATACTTTGTAGTTTTAGGAAATACTCGACTTTTACTTGAAACACGGAAATAATGTACAGGGTGTGCCACAACGCAAAAAGTTGAATAACTAATTTTTTTCAAATGGAACACCATGTATTTCTTTAGACGTATCGATAGCATTTTTTATAAGCTTTCTATTGATATGCGGTTTTTATATAAAATTTACAATATTTCGTAAATTGTTAAAAAAAATTGAAAAAATGATTTTTTATTTATTTTATTATTAATTCTTGATGAGTGAAATTCATTTATGTATCAGGTAATAATTAGATTACTAATGTAATTAGTCACATTAGTACCTATAAAAAAATTAATTACCATTTGACTATCAGATTCTAGGCTAACAAATTTTCTTGTAATAAAATATATTTTTTGAAAAACATTTTAAATTTGCTATGCAAACCCCATATTTTTAGAAAACTTATCAAAAATGCTATCGAAAAAAAATTCATGGTGCTCCATTTGAAAAAAATGAGTTATTCAACTTTTTGCGTTTTGACACACCCTGTATATTATCTGCGTGCTTTAACTAAAAGTCGACTATTTACTAAAACTATAAGGTATTCCACGTTTTTCTGTTGCAAATTTATCGGAAAATATTCATAGGCGACTTTGCAGTGATTTTTCAAAAATTGGTCTTTTTTATAACAAAAAGTTGAATAATTCCGAAACGAAAAGAGATAGACCCATAATAGTTTATATAAAGTTACATTATTTTTAGCGTAAAATCCAATTATGCAAAAATATATAGGGTGTTCCATTTAAAAAAATATAACTTTGGTTCACCACCCTGTATACAACACACTGTATACAATAAAAATATTTATAGTTTGTGGGCTTTAAGTCGATTTATCGGATAATAAAAACAGAATGGCAATATTTCAAATAGCAAAAAAGTTATAGACCGATTACGCAACCGTGGGTCACCCTGTATACTGAAAAATACGAATAAGTACATTCTTATCCGTGCCGGCTTAAACTTAGCTTAGAGTTAAACTCGGTTTAAGCAGCAGATAAAGTGTCACTTTATGTCAAAGGTTTTGCACAGGCCAAATCCTTGAACTTAATCCCTAATCCTTGTTTACTCACCCTTTGTTACGACGCACAAACAAGTTCAAGTTCACACATTTTCAATACTCTAATTGGTATTTAAGTGAAGAACAAACAGCGACAAGTAAGCCATGCCTGCTCGTATGGATTTTATCACAGAACTCATTAATTAACCGCTTTAATTGAACAGGAGATAGTTTTTTTGTGTTAATTTCAGAATTACTTAACCTTTTTCCCCATTTTAATTAAGCTAAAATAATTATCTACTGTTAACAACTAATTACTGTTGTTTGTTAATTAGCAAAAATTGTGTGACTTTATTTTTTTTCTGTCGTCTAGTTTATATCATTTTATCTATTTTTGGACACCCTGACGAGCAATTAATTTGACATAAAACACACAACTCGGGACATTTTCCAAGCACTTTGGTCGTGTTGTTATTTAAATTTAGATTTTAACTTCAGGTATGCAACATTCTCGAGTTTCGTTCCGCGTATTTATATAAATTATGAGTACGGTCCTGGACGGCACGTGGTGTGTGTCACAATATGGTAATAAATTTTAACAACAATTACACAATTCTACGTGTTTAAATATTTTGTCTAATTCAAAGAGTGCAACCGTTGCGTACCAATGTCGCGTCATTAATTCAGTACGCACGATAAACTAGTTCAGAACGTCAATGTATTTTTTGCCATCGAAACTTCCTGGTGTAAAAATAACGCGGTAAAAGATTGATTTTAAACGAAGATAAAGTTGTCACCGTTCGAGTGGCCTTTGTTTATTTTTACGATTAGAGTCATAAAAGTGCAGTGGCGGCTCGTCGATTTTTAGGGTCCTCCGTTCGCGTTGTGCTGTAAAACTGTGGCAATTACCTTCATTGAAGGTGATTTTATTTTCACTGGCAGTGCTGCTGGACCTTGTCGACTTCGTACCATCGCACTGGTACCTTCTGGTGGGCGTTGATTGACTAGAATACGTAAAACGGCTGTAGTATGACTTGTGTGGGTAGCCTTTGGGTAATCGGTGTCCCGATGTTGTCGTGTTGGATTCTTCACTATCGCTGTGCTCATCTGTTGACAATAGAAAATGAACAATTTTCAAACGTTGAGGCTTAAATTTAGATCTAGGACGGGGTAAAGGCTAAGGACGGCCCTGTTTTGGCGACACGGTCAACTAGAGGACGCTGATGCGCAGTCAGATAACAACACGACTCAAAAATGAGAAAATATTTAAGACGAACTATGAACTAATAAAACGCTCGCGTTCACGATAGTTCCGTTAGTGGCGCCAGAGAGCGCACTTGTTCCATAAGCGGCTAAGTTTTCGGCAAAACAATTAATAAATAGCAAACAAAAAACTACAGGCAGATATTAGGACATAAACATGTTGCAGAAATTTTATTGTAAACTATATTTAAAAAAATCTCAAACTTTTACCAATTTGCACTCGGCCCCGTATTTTTCAAAACGCTGGGAATACGGTTGAAGATACAAAAAAAATGTAAGGAGCAAAGTTATAGAGAATTAAATTTCCTACAAAAAAGTCCCCGAGACCATATTTCTATCTTCAACCGTTTAGGCCTTAAAGTCGTTCAAAGGCGCTCAAGCGACGGATTTGCGTCATTTGCCGGTGCTCAAGTATTTCAAATCAATTTATACCTAAACCGTTGAAGATAGAAATATGGTGTCGCGGACTTTTTTGTAGTAAATTTAATTCTCTACAACTTTGTTCCTTACAATTTTTTTGTCTCTTCAACCGTATTCGCAGCGTTCACAAAAATACAAGATGGAACGCAAATTGAATAATTTTTGGCGCACCGTCGCATATTTATCTAAACGCTGGGAATACGGTTGGAGATACAAAAAAAATGTAAGGAACAAAGTTGTAGAGAATTAAATTTCCTACAAAAAAGTCCCCGAGACCATATTTTTATCTTCAACCGTTTAGGCCTTAAAGTCGTTCAAAGGCGCTCAAGCGACGGATTTGCGTCATTTTACCGGTGGTCAAGGATTTCAAGTCAATTTATACCTAAACCGTTGAAGATGGAAATATGGTGTCGCGGACTTTTTTGTAGAAAATTTAATTCTCTACAACTTTGTTCCTTACACTTTTTTTGTACCTTCAACCGTATTTGCAGCGTTCACAAAAATATAAGATGGAAGGCAAATTGAATAATTTTTGCGCACCATCGCATATTTATCAAAACGCTGGGAAAACGGTTGGAGATACAAAAAAAGTGTAAGGAACAAAATTGTAGAGAATTAAATTTCCTACAAAAAAGTCCCCGAGACCATATTTTTATCTTCAACCGTTTAGGCCTTAAAGTCGTTCAAAGGCGCTCAAGCGACGGATTTGCGTCATTTTACCGGTGGTCAAGGATTTCAAGTCAATTTATACCTAAACCGTTGAAGATGGAAATATGGTGTCGCGGACTTTTTTGTAGAAAATTTAATTCTCTACAACTTTGTTCCTTACACTTTTTTTGTACCTTCAACCGTATTTGCAGCGTTCACAAAAATATAAGATGGAAGGCAAATTGAATAATTTTTGCGCACCATCGCATATTTATCAAAACGCTGGGAAAACGGTTGGAGATACAAAAAAAGTGTAAGGAACAAAATTGTAGAGAATTAAATTTCCTACAAAAAAGTCCCCGAGACCATATTTCTATCTTCAACTATTTAGGCCCTAAAGTCGTTCAAAGGCGCTCAAGCGATGGATAAACACATCTTTTTTTATTCGCACATTTGCACTTGAATCGTACTTCCGTGTTTATATTTTATTATTTTCGCTCATAATACCTGATAACCGATAGCAATAATTACGTTTTTCCGTCATTTATTTACAACATAGTTTGTCATCAAGTGGCCTAGATTTTTTTCCAATTAATAGAAGAATGGAAAATTAAAATACGAATTTATAGCCTACTTGGCATTATTTAACAGTTTACGATAAGAACCGTCCATAACTACCAGTAATTATGACAAAAACGCCAGTGTTTTTTGTGTTGTCAATTGGCAGCCATTGTTATTTTAACTTCTAGCTTGACATTGCAAAATCAAAATATATTTTTCAGTTGAACAAATCCTTATCAAAGAAAAAAAATAGTTCAGCAAAACATAAACAGGGTCACATTTAGGTCCGTGGAAAAATTTTCGCCAACTGTGATTGGTTCATTTGGGCGAAAATTTCCAAAGCCGCCTCTTATCTCGCACGTCAGCAGAAATCAATCGAAATTTTTGACATCGTTTCCGGTCATCACCCCGATACAACTTTTCGCATATTTATTTTCAATAACAAAAAAAAAACGATCGAGTGACTATTATTACAACAAGGGTTTAAAATTAGATAATTGGATGCCTGAATGTCTGGCGATAATCAAACCCGTCACGTGACCACCACACTCAAATCTCACCGTCTTTTCGCGCCTCCATCTCGCAATCCCATTGGCTGGAGACTACCCGCCACAGCCGCCTCAATTAAATATAAGGCCCCCTTCACACACAAATAGTATTTTTAGGCGTGTGTGACCTTGAACTGTCACATGTCACATATTGACAGACACGTGTCAATCTGGAGTGTTTTTCCTCGACCTCGGCTGAGACTGATAAGAAAAACGTGCGCTGACTGACCCATCAAAGTACAATCGACTTCCGATATTTTTCGCGAAAGGTTTCGATGACGCAATCAAATCTCTCGAAATAACTGGTCACGAGAATGCGGCAAAAAATATATTCACGTGGTGGACGGATTTAGCAAGGGACGCGTGATCCGCATGTGACTTTTCGAATTTGGCGCCAAAGCACTGCCAACTGTAGGGCGCGAGTCTAGGGTGCACTTTCACCAATTAGCGCAGTTTACAATTTTGGGTGTTATAATAATAATAATAATAATAATAATAAAATTAAAGACGAGACTCGAGTTAGTTTAGGTTTCGCTGCTATTTTGAGTAACTCTGAAAAATTGTTGTTAATTAGACGAGACACTAACGACTGGTTATTTCTGTTCGGTAATCTATTAGTGGAGTTTTCGAAATTCGGGATTTATGGGTTCAAAGGTGAGATATTGACATAATTTAATAGACGTTTTTATCTTAACAAGCGAGTTGAGTCACCGGTTGTGGTTTTATCTGGAATTTCTAGCACTTTTCTACCAATATCAATTTAATTCAATGGGTCCAAAGGTTGATAAGACAATTTTTTATTGAAACTATGTATTTCACTTAAATTAGATTTTTGAGTTAAAAAATAGAAGGTAGTTAATTTTTAATTTATTGGCCAGAAACACAGGACTTAGATGTTTTCCAACACTATTTATACTTTTAGAATCTATTAAAAGATCAAAGCAATATATTTTTTTATTCAAGATTAAGTGATGCATAACTCCATTGTTTCGCTACTAAATTGGTAAATAAAAATAATTAAAAAATTAATAAAACGTCGCTATAAACATTTTTTTTGTTCGTTTGATTAAACTACGGAAGACTATAACTTAGGAAAATCGTAGGATTTTCTGTACCTAAAGGAATAGTACAGCAGAGTAGAAATGGGGGCGCTTCAAGCGCCATACGTCTTGGTGCTAAGTAGTTTTAAATTAATTTAAATTCAACCAATTTACTAATGACTTGGAAAAAATGCATAAATGTAGAGTTTTGCACTCTTAACAGACTGACAAAAACTGCCGACTAAATTTTTATAAGAAACGTCAGAAAAAAATTATTTAAAATTTAAAATTTGTGTTTCCTCTTGTATTTTTCAAGACGCTGTGAATACGGTTAAAGATACAAGAAAATTGTTAAGGAGAAAATTGTAGAGAATTAAATTTTCTTTAAAAAAGTCCGCGGGACCATATCCCTATCATCAACGGTTTAGGCCCCAAAGACGTTCAAAGACTCTGAATTGAGGGATTACCGGTATTAAAGTAACGGAAAATTTATTTATACCTAAACCGTTGAAGATAAAGATACGGTGTCGCGGACTTTTTTGTAGGAAATTTAATCCTCTACAACTTTGCTCTTTACATTTTATTTGTATCTCCAACCGTATTCCCAGCGTTTAGGTAAATATGCGACGGTGCGCCAAAAATTATTCAATTTGCGTTCCACTTTATATTTTTGCGAACGCTGCGAATACGGTTGAAGGTACAAAAAAAATGTAAGGAACAAAGTTGTAGAGAATTAAATTTTCTACAAAAAAGTCCGCGACACCATATTTCCATTTTCAACGGTTTAGGTATAAATTAACTCGAAATACTTGACCACCGGCAAAATGAGGCAAATCCATCGCGTGAGCGCCTTTGAGCGACTTTAGGGCCTAAATGGTTGAAGATAAAGATATGGTCTCGCGGACTTTTTTGTAGGAAATTTAATTCTCTACAACTTTGTTCTTTACACTTTTTTTGTATCTCCAACCGTATTCCCAGCGTTTTGAAAAATATGGGACAGTGCAAATTGGTAAAACTTTGAAATTTTTTTAAACTTAGTTTACGATAAAATTTCTGCAACATGTTTATGTCTTAATATTGAGAATTTAACGCCCTATCTGCCTGTATTTTTTTATTTGCTATTTATTAACTATTTTTCTGAAAATTTGGACGGTAATGGAACAGCGCGCTCTGGCGACATTAAGGGAACTACGAAGGACGGCAACATTTTATTTGTACATCCTAACCTTTAGATATCCGTAGATGTAATATAAAAAATGAGCATTTTATTAATAGGAAATGAAAAAAAAGTTATTTGTCGCTTATTAATATCTGTTTGTATGTGTGCCAATGAATTCTTCTTAAAATAAAAAACCAAAAAATACGAAATTCAATGCCCTCGCTTCAATTCACATTTTCCCGAGTGAAGAATTGGAAAACTGGCCAACTTCCAAACAAACAGTGCCGGAAACATAAAATTCCGGTCAAAGTCAAAATAACGCAAAAATCTAATTACTAGCCAATTAATCGCAACGGCTGTGAAGCCCCACAACTGATTGCACGTTTTTCCCTAAATTATCTCCTCTCTCAAGCCTGTTTATTCGGTAGCTTTCTTTTTTAAAATGTTTGCCATGTACTGATTTCAGAGCAAACACAATAAAATCCTTATCAGTTTCCAACAAGTGACGAGACTCGAAAAAGTCGTTAAAATTAACACACTCCACTCGGATATTCACCTTATCTTATTTTTAGTACAAATACTACAAAAATAATGTTTTCGGATACAATGATAATCGCCTGCAAAATAGGAAGTGGAGCAAACTTTGAACTTCCAATATTTACAAAGTTTCAACCTTATTTACCAACGTTATCGGGCGAAATTTCAGACGATTGCGCTGATTTTTACCTCAACTCTTAAATACCAAATACTAGCGTTTACTTGTTTAGGGATTTTTCCCCAAACTGTAAAAAGCCCCCGAGTTGGCAAACCTGTTACACAGCTACCTGTGTTTTTTGTAATGACAATAGAATAGCACGCAATTTGAAAATAACCCAACTATTTCCGATTCCAATTAAACAGTTGGCATGACTTAACGATAAACGGAAGCGTACTTTAAACCACGGACAAATGTTATGTTTAGTGAAGAAAAACCTGATTTACAGCGTTGGTAAACTGATAACGATAAGACGCCGAAAATCTTGTGATTTTTTCCACGCGTTTCGTAACGAATTCGATAAAATAAGCGCAACTTTACTAATCCGGGACGCCGCTGGCTTGATATTGCGTAACAATGCGAAATTTTATCGCACTTATTGCCACCAAAATTGGAAAATTGCCTTTTTGGCATTGATTTTGAATCGATCGATAGCGGGTGATTCCCGCAAGTCGGGGCGAGGGTGTGGCCGTTTTTCCCCAAATCAAAAAAAAAAAATGCGGCCTAAGCAGTTGGCAGCTCCCTTCGCTTTGGTCCCCTTTTTATAGCTGTCACACGTGACATATCTCGAAATAGCCGGCTTCTTCTCCGACCTTGAACTCACCTGATCGCCCTATTTCTACCAAGACACGCCTTTTTCCCGTCTTACCTGTGATAGTTAAAGTGCGCCACCTGGTCTTGCGACCCTTCTTTCCCATTTTCCTTTCTACCGGTTTCGAACGGATTTAATCCACCATCAGACACTCACCCAAATTTATTTTTTTCGCACTGTTTCTTATTAATTATTCCCGCGTGGTGCCCGAAACAGTCGCCAGTCACTAACCGGGGGTTACCCCATTCGGTCTACAGCATGTTTGATTTTTTTGACAATTCTCCAGTGATATTACATTACGTAACTCGGAGCGCTCGTTATCGACTAAATTGTCTCCGCATAGCCACTAAAACACTCTGCGCCGGACCGGCGCTTCTTCACTATTTTGTAATCGATCGGACGCCTCCGGACGCCTTCGGGACCGACGCCAGACGTCCGACCTTAACATGGCCCGAATTAACCCCGAAAGCGTTTTTTTCTATTTCCCGACACTGTTGCGTGTTTTTACGCCCGGAGACGTCGTCCATTGCGCAATCAAACGAATCACAGTACACACTTTTTCCACCACCCCTCGTATACGCCGATTCACGGCTTGACGTAGACAACCAACAATACACTTTTTTAAATCACTGTTTAAAAAAATTAAATAAATAACTCACTTATTCACTTCACTGATTTTTGGGTTTTTGGGCAAATGTTCACAAAAATAACCTCCAAAAGTGACAGTTTACTTTTTCATCAACTTTCGTATACGCCAAGGCATGGCGTTATGTAGGCAACCAACAATACACTTTTTTAAAAATTACCAAAAAAAAACGTTTGAATTCACTGTTTAAATAAATCAAATGAATAATTCACTTATTACTTCCCCAAATTTGGGTTTTTTGGGGTTTTTGGGCAAGTGTTCGCAAAAATAACCTCGAAAAGTGACAGTTGTCATAGCGCGAGATGCAGCCCCCTGAGGGCGTGGGGGCGCGTTTAAGCGACGTGTGTCGCACCTGTCTCGTGAAAAGCCCCCACATGACGAGTTTTAGCCCCAAAAATGAGACCACATCGCACTTAATTGCGATGTTATCATCGGTTGGGAACATTGAGGTTAGGTGCGATTTTTTCGGGGAAAAACACCAATCGTTCGTTTTAGATTGAAGTAAACGACTTGTTGCCGTCGTATTTGTGCAAAAAATGCGAGGAGAAATTAAGGTTATCGTACGATTTTCAACTGATGATACAAAGGTCGAACGAAATCGTTCGGGAGTGCATAAGCGGGGCTGATATGGTGGGTACGAAATTTTTCGTATTTAATTGTAAAAAAAAAATCATAGGCACAAGAAGTTTCGGAAAAAATCGAGATCAAAATTGAGGATAATAGACGGAAGCTGCCCGAATTTTCGGCGTTTGAGGTCCAGGAGGCTATAAATGAGTGTCAGGGGAAGTTTTCCGTGAAGGCTGAGTGCATAAAATGCGGGTTTGTGACGAGTAATTCCCGCGCTCTGTCGGTACATATGAGTTACCTCCATAAGTAAACATAACCGCACTTTTGCCAGTTGGTTAATTGTGGTTTTTAAGGGAAATGAAGGAACGTTGGTGCTCCACTTGCAACAGTGAGGTGGAAAACTTGGAAACGCACACTTTGAGTCACGTTAATAGCGATTTCAAGTGCAAATTTTGCGGTCGCACGTTCAAAACGCGGGGGAATTACACCGAACACTTGCGCTGCCACTCGAGTAATACCAACCTGATTTTAGCAAAGTCACTAGACATTATTCCAGGCGTTAAACCGCACAATTGCCACATTTGCCGCAAGGAATTCACCGCAAAGCGCCACTTAGACAAGCATTTAAGGACACACTCGCTTCCAACCCAAGAGGTTGACCCCTTGGGGGAAGCCCAGAATTACTGCATAATTTGCAAAAGGCGCGTGCGCAGCTTGAAGGCCCACTTGCTAAAGTGCCACTCTTCCGACCCGAAAAAACCGGACGGTTGTTTGTGCACTCTTTGCGGCAAAAAATTCAGGTTGGTAGCACTTTTCCCAACTTGATAATGTCGTGTAGTTCGTTGTCAAGGTTCCGCGTGCATATGCGCACCCACACCGGGGAAGCCCCGTACAAGTGTCGCTACTGCGACAAACGCAGTGCCTCTCGCAACCATATTGTGGTGCACGAACGCACCCATACGGGCGAAAAACCCCATATTTGTACCGTCTGTGGCAAGGCGTTCGCCCAATCTAGTGTGCTCAACACGCATATGAAAATCCATACGGGGCGACCAATCGCGTGCGAGATTTGTGACAAACGGTTTTGTAGACCTGCACAATTGCGGTTGCATGTGCGCAAACATACGGGGGAAAAACCGTACCAGTGTACGGAGTGTGAACAGGCCTTTAGGCAGCGGAGTCATTTGACCGAGCATTTGAAAACACATAGTGACGATAGGCCGTATAAATGCTCGCATTGTGAGAAGGGTTTTAAGCAAATTTCCACGCTTAAGTCACACATCCAGATACATTTAGGTGAGTTTTTATAATAAAAAAATAATAAGACAATTTATTTTTTCATTGTATTTTTTTATATTATTTTGCTTACGTAAACGCGGTTTAAAGGTAAACTAAGCTTAAACCGTAGTCGTGTTGCTCAGTGGGAAGTTTAACTAAACTAATTGAAAAAAGTGAAAATGGCAAAAAAAATTCATAACTCGAAAACTAAAAGTCGTAGAGCACTGCGGTTTGTTCCATTGGATTCAGCGCCTTTTTTTCTGTATTATACCAATTTTTCACGAGATTTAAAATTTTCAATTTTTTTGCAAAAAATTAAGATAGGCAATTTCTATAGTGAAAAATTTTATTCAACAAAAAAATTCATAACTCATAAACTAAAAGTCCTAGAGCAATGCGGTTTGTTCCATTGAATTCAGCGGCTCATTTTCTGTATTATATCAACTTTCAACGAGATTTAAAATTTTCAATTTTTTTGCTCAAATTTCCTGAGTAACTAACTTACCTTCAAAGAGGTGAAAAAAATTTTTTTTTTTAAACTCACTCCAGCAATTTTTTTTAGACTTCTATATGTCTTAACAACCCACAAAAGTTGTTAAAAGTCCACAAAAAGTCCATATGTTCGATTTTTAAATGTTTGATTTTTTCAATTTTCGTCGCAAATTTTGTCGATTTTGGGTACCCGGAACTTTTGTCGAGCAATAGCTCCGGAACTATCAGAGATAACCCCAAGAAGTGTATTATCGTTGGAAAGCTCTTTAAATTATCTATCTTTTTCAAGAAAAAATATTGTTCTCCGACTAATAGTTTTCGAGCAAATTGGAGACAAATGCAAAATTTGGTAAAATTTTAAAAAATTCATAACTAAAAAACTATTCGGAATTTGGCAATTTTCTTGATGCCAATCGATTCCCCGGATCATTTTACATAGGTGAGGATCAAAACAGTTCCACTTATTCGAATAGTTTAGTCGTAATTGGGAAAATAAAAAAAATAAAAAAAAAGTTAACACCCCCCCCTTAAAATCGGTCAATTTTTAAAGTGTCTCAAAATCAAATAAAACCGATTCTATCTTATAGATTTTGATGTGCTCTTTCCGATCTAAAAAAGCGTTTTCCCCTAACTCTTTTAGTTTCGCCGTAATTGGCGGTTGAAAATTGAAAAAAAGTGAAAATGGAAACCTTTTTTTGCGTTTTTCTCGGAAACTGTAAAACTTAGAGCAACGAACAAAAAACCATCTGATAGCGCTTAATTTTCTCTATCTTTTCGACTAAAGCCGGTGCCGCTCCGGCCAACGGTTCCGGCTACAGAGGCGATTAAAGTTTTACACTAAAAAAATTCATAACTCAAAAACTAAAAGCTGTAGAGCAAAACGGTTTGTTCCAGTGAATTCTGCTGCTCAAAGTGCGTAGAATACCAACTTTTTCACAACACTTGCTTACTCGAGAAATTTTTAAAAAATTATTTTAATTTTAAAATTGGTGGATGCGCCGGGTTATTCATTTAAAAAATTCATAACTCGAATATTAAAAGTCGTAGAGCAATGCGGTTTGTTCCATTGAATTCAGCGGCCCATTTTACATATTATACCAACTTTTCACGAGATTTAAAATTTTCAATTTTTTTGCTCAAATTAGTACAAGAGTACAACTTCCCTTCAAAGTGATGAAAAAAAATATTTTTTTTAAACTTACTCCAGCAATTTTTTTTAGACTTCTTTATGTCTTAACAACCCACAAAAGTTGTTAAAAGTCCACAAAAAGTCCATATGTTCGATTTTTAAATGTTTGATTTTTTCAATTTTCGTCGCAAATTTTGTCGATTTTGGGTACCCGGAACTTTTGTCGAGCAATAGCTCCGGAACTATCAGAGATAACCCCAAGAAGTGTATTATCGTTGGAAAGCTCTTTAAATTATCTATCTTTTTCAAGAAAAAATATTGTTCTCCGACTAATAGTTTTCGAGCAAATTGGAGACAAATGCAAAAATTGGTAAAATTTTAAAAAATTCATAACTAAAAAACTATTCGGAATTTGGCAATTTTCTCGAGGCCAATCGATTCCCCGGATCATTTTGCATAGGCATGGATAAAAATAGTTCCACTTTTTCAAATAGTTTAGCCGTAATTGAGAAAATAAAAAAAAGGCGCCACCTAGCTGATTTTTTAGGTACGAAGCCATTCAAGTGTAGTCAATGCCCCTATGCCTGTAGACAGAGTTATAGTCTCACCAAACATATGAAACAGCATAGTTTGGATGCCCCCCGGGCTGAAAAGCCCCACTTCTGCCACCTATGTCAAAGGGGGTTCACAACAATGGCGATGCTGACGTCACACAACAGTGGCGTCCATGGGTTTTAGATAAATGTAAAGTGACTAATGTGTAACAATTTATTACTTATCTACTTTTGTATCGTACAAATAAATAATCAACTAATTGCTTTAAAAATTATGAGGAGTAACGCACTGGCCCCAATATAATACAAGAGTTGTTTTTTTTGCGCATCGTTTTCCCGCTCAATCATTCGACTAATTTCGTTCTGCCTAAAATTGACTATATCACTGAGTCTCGCAGTCTCACTTTTGACTAAATTAATTAAATCGTTATTGTTACTACTTTGTGGCGCTTCCACGACCAAATTCCGGCTCATACTCTCCTCAATGAACCGTTTCAAGTCGTCTTTCCTCAACGTCGTGTAACAAAACGCCAGAAACGAGCCAGTGATGCTCAAAATAATGCCGAAATATTTGGTGTACTCCACCTGCGCCCGTTGCTTCTCGTGCGAGTCCCGCACCGCGTTCGTAAAAGCCGTAAATAGCTCCCTTTCCGCGCGATCGCACTCCTGAAACGACCGCATCACCTCACTTTCTTGCCTCAAAACCTCCGTCTCTTCCTTCATCAAAGTCAAAAACCTCTCGAGATTCTCCTGCCGTTTCACTTTGTGGATCTCGTCCTGGAGCTGGTTGGAGCGCTTGCGGATGTCGGCGAGGCTTCGCCCGATTTCCCGGCGCTTTTCCTGCGCTTCCAGGAGGCGCTCCTGGAGGGCCACCACGCGGTCTTGGTACAACTTGACTTCGTCCAGGTGCAGGAAGCGGGTGTACCAGTTGTTGAGACTTTGGATTTTTTTCTGGAAGGCCTCGCGGTTCACGGTTTTCAGGGTCTCCCAGTAGATGGGGGCCTCGGATTTGAGGCGGCCGAAGACGGGCCGGGGGGCTGTTGTGGTGAAGCGGCGAACGAGGGAGAGTCTCATTGTGGAGGGCTTTGGGGCATTGCTCCAGCAATTGAGCGGTTTAATCACATTTAAGTGAAACTTGAACTTTGGTTAGGATTTTGACAAGTGACAAAGTGACAGATGTTATCATTATCACACTCTTTTTTACACAGTTTTTGAGCGAAATTAATTACTTCGGTCCGATGAAATTATATTACGGTCGATTTTTTACCGCTAAATGGTTATTTGCTGATTTTTTTTATTCAAATTGAATTAAGTAGGAGTTCACAATAGTTCAGAAGATATTGTCACGGGGGGACGTGTCAAGGTGGTTGCCTATACCACTATTTGAAATTGCTCAATTTTGGATTGATAATTTAGGATACATTTTTTATTAATTTCTATTGCAAGAAAAATAAATACATAATTTTTAATGCAATAAAATATTTAACAAAAAAAATAAGATTTGTAAAAAATCTAGAATTCTTTACTACGCAAGGAAAAACTTATAAAAAAGTTAATGAATTAAACATAAATATTGTTCTAAGTTTGCTGTTGTAAAATTAGTATTTTCGGTTCACATTCATAAAAACCATTGTGGTGGAAATTGGGTATTCTTGGCATTAACTTTTATCAGTTGTCATGGTAACAGGTTAGTCAATTTCACCATAATGGTTTTTATAACAGTGAACGGAAAATAGAAGAAAAAGTAGAAAAAAGTAGAAAAAAAGTAGAAGAAAGTAGAAAAAAAAGCAAAAAATGAACTTAATGTAGGAAATTTATTTTAGTACTATTTGTAAAATTAGGCATCTCTACAATACCAATATTTTGTCTACTATCTGTTGGTGAATCTTTAGATTTAAAAAACAGTACAACTTAAAAAATAATAACATTAAAAACTAACAAAATAACTGTAACATTGAAAAACTAAGAAACTGAAACACAAAATATACAAAAAATTATGAGGTTCAAATAAAAGTACCAACATACTGACAAAATGAGAAACTAAAAAAGTTATAAAAACACTAATAATTTGAAATATTACATTCTCTGAATAAAAAAAACAGTACATTAATGAATGAGAAGCTAAAAAACTTAAAAACAAATAAATAAAAAAACTGAAAAAAAAACAAAAACATTAAAATTCTATAGATTTAAATGAATCATAAATTAAAACACTAAAAAGGTGCAGTAAAAACACTAAGAAATAAAAAAACTGATATAAAAAAGAAAAACTAAAAATATAAGTTGGGTCACGTGATCAGTTAATCACTCATTTAATTGCGAATTAAATTAATGTCGCTTCTACAAACCGGCCTTTAGAAGTAAAACTAACAAACTATTAAACTGGAATATCAGATGTTTTGTTTTTAAACTAAATACTGATTAAACATAGCCTACTTTGATGTAGGAAGATTAAAAACAAAGTCAGGAAGTTTAAAACCCATTTATGGTACAGGTCAGTTTAGGAATTTAGGAAAAATAAAAGGAGGTGTCAAATACACTATTTATTTCAGTTTAATATTCAAATTTATTAATTAATATAAAAGCAAGTGTAAACATCCGATGAACGGTGTTTGCTTACAAGTTGTCACAATAACCTTGGCTTTGATAAGAAAAATTCAGTTTTTGTGCCAAAAAATCACCGTAACGTAAAAAAAAACGGTTTATTTGCCACAATTACGTAAAATCCAAGGTAAAAAATGCATAAAATGCGCGATATTTAATGTGATTGACGTCCAGTGGTGCCAACCTGCCGCTGTAAAAAATCGCCGCATTAGCCAAGAATTATCAATTTTTCTAATTCACGGGTAAATTCCTTGATTTATCGCATTGTATGCTAATAATCCGAATTTCAGTGAAAATGGGCCCCAGTTTAAGTAAGGTTTCGGTGGGCAAGTGCTTGGGTGAGTAGCAGTTCGAATTCATATATTTAAAAGCATCCAAATCTCATACAGTAATAAAATTAATAAAACAAGCTGCACAAACACACGAATTAATACTATTTACATAATTGGTGCGGTTAAAGATCGCTCAGGCCCTTCCGAATACTTCTTGTGAGGCGTAGGTTATGTAGAGAAAGCCATCAGCTCCTGCATGTTCACTGTACACCTCTGCAAGCGTCAGAGACAGGCTGACCATTGACCGGTTATTGACTAGTAGATATAGCGCGTGGTTGGGCCCCAACTGCAGCCTATTCCTGCAAAAGCGCCGTTAAAGGGGGCCCCCTTAAAGCGGCTGTCTTTACCTGATAATGGTCTGGAACTGGGACACCGTGATCTCCTGCGGCACGAGAAACTTGCACTTGTCCAAGTGGGGCAACGCCGCCTCTTTGGCGTACCGCTTGATGATAATCTGCAACAAAAGTCGGGTTATGCGACCAAGGGGGCCGGGGGCTCACCGGCACTTTGGTGGGGAACTTGATGCGCAGCGCTAGGACCTCCTCGCTCCGCACCTCGCCGCTCGACTCGCTATCGCCCATTTCTACCGAAAACATAGTGAAACCAAACGGCAAAAAGCTAGTCACCTGTTTTTTTGGCCCCACAGCGGTGGCTGTTGAAGTTGACGTCGGTGATTTTCCCGTTCATCACTTTAAAGGGGCAGTTGTTGTTGTTTTCGCACTTGTAAGCGAACAGCTCGCCGGAGTCGCTCAAATACATCAAGGGGGCTGTTTACGTGCGGCTTCACTGCAGCTAGTTTCGCGTTTGCCGGATCCCCACTACTGCGGGCGGAGAGGGAGAGTTGGGGGATAAGGGGGCTGCTACGGGGGCGGTTTACGGAGTGCTGCTTGCGCTATAAACAAATAGAACTAAGTGTGGTCGAGCGAGCCAATGAACTTAAACGGTGATAAAAGGGAGATAATCTCGGCGAAATTATTCCGTTTCTATATTTATTTCTGCATTTTATTGCGGCCTACCCTCGTAAAGCAAAGCTTCTAGAAGCGGTTGCTAGTTGGGTTGTTTGGTGTTGGAGATAGAGAGGCGTACTTTGAATGGGTTTATTAATAAGAGACGATTTTGTTTGATTTGGTCAGTTGTCTCACTAATGATAATTTACATGTTCAAGTGTTATCGTGTCGTAAATTATGCTCGGATTCAAAACATTTTTCACGAAAACTAAGAAAGTGGAGTAATGTGTCACCGGTTAAATATTGTTTTTAAAAAGTGATAATTGAATTAACAAAGCTAGAATTATTAACAAATTTAATTAAATCGAATGCCTGATTAGTTAATCGTGAGTTATCCAAATGTCACACAACCAAATAAAAAACAATCACTTGTACGTACAAACACTTTTTTTTTGTCTAAGGAATTAATTACCATTAGAAAATTAATTATGTTTTGTTCGACTAAATTTACGCTCTTTCTCACTTCAAACTCGTGCTATTTGCTCGGACTATTTTTTTTGCTTTTTGACTTATTTTTTGAAAAAAAAAAATCTGAAAAAAATCGCTAAATCAAAATAATGTTTAAACGCGGGAAATGAGTTGGAAAAATCAATCGATTTTTTTTTGTTTTGACCTCAAAAATGTGCCTAAACTCGCGAAAAAGACCATTTTTGGTGAATTTTGTGATTTTTTGGCTTAATTTTAACGAAATTTTGCAAAATAATTGGGTTTCTGGCTGGAAAATGTGTTAAAACGCTCGAAAAAACAGGAACTATTTTAGTGGATTTTTTGGGCAAATCTTGTAAAATAAATGAGTGGATTAGCCAAAAGTTACTTACACTATTAAAAAAAATGCAAAATTACAATAAAATCCAAGTTATTTTTTTTACTGGCTGTTGAAAGTATGTTTTATTTGACTAAATTTAGTGATAATTTACTCTGTTTCTGAAAATACGTGTTTATTTGCTTCAAAAACATAAAAATAACACATTTTTTGACCAATTTTTATCGTTTTTCGGCTTTTTTTTTAAAGAAATTTTGCTCAAAATCGAGCAAATTCGAGTGAAACAAACCGAATAAAGCTTTCATGATTTTGCAAAAAAATGTTCAAGCGCACGAAATAAGCTAAATTTACATCAAATTTTGTGATTTTCTAGCCAGTGTTGAAAAAATTAATCGGAAAAGTTTGATAATGGCCACAAAATTGTGCCTAAACTCTCGAAAAAGTCAAAAATAATACCATTTTTGGTCAATTTTGTGATTTTTTGGCTTAATTTTAACGAAATTTTGCAAAATAATTAGGTTTCCGGCTGGAAAATGTGTTAAAACACTCGAAAAAACAGGAACTATTTTGGTGGATTTTAGACGTTTTTGGGCAAATCTTGTAAAATAAATGAGTGGATTAGCCAAAAATCACTTACACTATTAAAAAAAATGCAAAATTGCAATAAAACCCGAGTTAATTTTTTTACTGGCTGCTGAAAGAATGTTTTATTTGACTAAATTTAGCGATAATTTACTCTGTTTCTGAAAATACGTGTTTATTTGCTTCAAAAACATAAAAATAACACATTTTTCGACCAAATTTGATCGTTTTTCGGCTTTTTTTTTGAAGAAATTTCGCTCAAAATCGGGCAAATTCGAGCGAAACAAACCAAATAAAGCTTTCATGATTTTGCAAAATAATGTTCAAACGCACGAAAAAAGCTAAAATAACATCAAATTTCGTCATTTTCCAACCAGTTTTGGAAAAATTTATCGGAAAAGAAAAGAAATTTTGCAAAATAATTAGGTTTCCGGCTGGAAAATTTGTTGGATTTTCGACATTTTTGCCAAATCTAGCAGAAAATTACTTACCAAATAAAAAATGTTGCACAATAACAATAAAACCCGACGACTTCTCTGCAAAATGAACCACTTATTGTTATCAAATTAAAATGCAAGTAAATACTCAATGAAGAGATAGAAGAGGCGAAGGCTACTTGATGAATACAATTGATTATGCACATTTTTTGGCAACGTGATACAGGGTGATGCAAAAAATTCCATTTCACGTGGAAAATGTTTATTCAATAACTTAAATATTAATTAAAATTATCATTTGCTATTTTTTCGTCTTGTTATAATTGTAGGTAGGTTGAGTTTGGTTTTACCGTGATTAAGTTAATTTTTTATTGTCTTTGGCACACGCTGTACACATTCTTGTGGTCAAAAGTTCATCACGTATTGTTTTATTTTGCTTGTTCGAGTTTTAAATACACATCAGTTGATATAAAGCGACATAAAACCTTAAAAAATAACCAAGGACAAAAATATTTATGTTCCACGAAGACGTAATTGAATTTATCGAATTGATTATGTATCTGAAATCGAAAAAATTGTTGCTAGGTGCCGTCAATTCTTTTGAATGGTTTTTTAAACGATTGCTTTTAGTGGAATCGGGTCAGTGGTTTGTTTTGCTCGATTCGTATGAATCATGTGACGAAAAGGCAAATGAAAAGTGATATCGAAACGACGCGCTAAAGGTTAAATATCTCGGCTTTTTATTACTTTAATTGTGTTTTTTGTATGACCTGTCTGACTAGATAAAGATTAGGAAAGGTTATTGTTTTTTCGAATTTTTCATTCATTTGACGCAACCAACAATACAAATTTGACTCAAATTTTCCAAAAGGAATTTTAAATAATCACTTATCTTGTTTTTCACCGAGTTATTAATAATATTTTGATCCGTTTTTGTAATTATCCATTAAATAAGTCCCTATGGACGTAATTATTAACATAATATTGATAAATCAAGACGATTTTTTCAACCTCATTGTTGATAAATTAAGTTCTGGTACAAGGTTTGTTTATGACGAAGAAAATTCCGTAAGTCACCTAACAACAGTAGCAAGTTTTTCTCACATTTTTTCGGCATTTTTTGATATTAATTCAATATAATATTTCTTTTCAAAATGTCACAAAAACGACGGTTGAAGGTCGTAACCATGTCAATTTTTTCTACTCTACTGTGTAAAAATTTTGGCTGAATCACCCTGTATATGTATTTATGAATCACTTGAATTGGTTTTTTAATTTCAAACCATTGAAAAGTTTCAATAAAACACATTTCATTTAACGGAAAATTTTTCGGTTTATTTTAATTTGCCTGTTGGAAAAATTATAATCAACCATATTTCGTCCATTATCTGCAAAACTACAAATCGTAGAACAAAAATAAAGACAGATTTGGAATCCTCAGACAATTTTACGTCAAGTAGGCATACTTTTAACATCAATTTTTAATTATTGTGCTCTTGAGAATTTTTTTTATTGATAGGTAGGTAAGTAAAAATTTTGACCAAGTTATTTAATTCAGATTATTTGCACAATTTTGGCTCGATTGCTACAAAATTTTGTTTAGAAACAGGTAACTAACTATTAAACAGTGCTACGTTTCGTTTTAGACCAATTTCTGTTTATTTAATTTTTTTTAAATTTTGTTGTTGATTGGAAAAATTAAAACCAATCATATTTCGTTCATTATCTCCAAAACTACTAATCGTAGAACTAAAATAATGACAGATTTGGAATCCTCACACAATTTTACGTCAAGAAAACTTACCTTTAACATGAATTTTTAATTATTGTGGCCTTGAGATTTTTTTTTAATGATAGGTAGGTAAGTAAAAATTTTGACCAAGTTATTTTATTTGGCTTATTTTGCGCAATTATCACTCGATTGTCACAAAATTTTGCCCAGAAACAGATAATGAACTGTTTAAAAGGGCTATGAATCGTTTTTTACCAATTTCGGTTTATTTTAATTTTTTTAATTTTTTTTTTTTTTGGAAAAATGATTATCAACCATAATTCGTTCATTATCTCCAAAATTACTAATCGTAGAACAAAAATAATGACAGATTTGGAATCCTCAGACAATTTTACGTCAAGAAAACTTACCTTTAACATGAATTTTTAATTATTGTGGTCTTGAGAATTTTTTTTAATGATAGGTAGGTAAGTAAAAATTTTGACCAAGTTCTTTTATTCGGCTTATTTTGCGGAATTGTCACTCAATTGCCACAAAATTTTGCCCAGAAACAGATAATGAACTGTTTAAAAGGTCTATCAATCGTTTTTTACCAATTTCGGTTTATTTTAATTTTTTTAATTTTTTTGTTGGAAAAATTATAATCAACCATATATTGTCTATTATCTGCAAAACTACGAGTCGTAGAACAAAAATAAAGACAGATTTGGAATCCTCGGAGAATTTTACGTCAAGTAGGCATATTTTTTACATTAATTATTAATTATTGTGGCCTTGAGATTTTTTTTTATTGATTTGTAAGTAAGTAAAAATTTTGACCAAGTTGTTTTAATCGGATTATTTACACAATTGTGGTTCGATTGTCACAAAATTTTGTTCAGAAACAGGTTACTAACTACTAAACGGTGCTACGTTTCGTTTTAGGCCAATTTCTGTTTATTTTTTTTTTTTTTTAAATTTTGTTGTTGATTGGAAAAATTAAAACCAATCATATTTCGTTCATTATCTCCAAAACTACTAATCGTAGAACTAAAATAATGACAGATTTGGAATCCTCACACAATTTTACGTCAAGAAAACTTACCTTTAACATGAATTTTTAATTATTGTGGCCTTGAGATTTTTTTTTAATGATAGGTAGGTAAGTAAAAATTTTGACCAAGTTATTTTATTTGGCTTATTTTGCGCAATTATCACTCGATTGTCACAAAATTTTGCCCAGAAACAGATAATGAACTGTTTAAAAGGGCTATGAATCGTTTTTTACCAATTTCGGTTTATTTTAATTTTTTTAATTTTTTTTTTTTTGGAAAAATGATTATCAACCATAATTCGTTCATTATCTCCAAAATTACTAATCGTAGAACAAAAATAATGACAGATTTGGAATCCTCAGACAATTTTACGTCAAGAAAACTTACCTTTAACATGAATTTTTAATTATTGTGGTCTTGAGAATTTTTTTTAATGATAGGTAGGTAAGTAAAAATTTTGACCAAGTTCTTTTATTCGGCTTATTTTGCGGAATTGTCACTCAATTGCCACAAAATTTTGCCCAGAAACAGATAATGAACTGTTTAAAAGGTCTATCAATCGTTTTTTACCAATTTCGGTTTATTTTAATTTTTTTAATTTTTTTGTTGGAAAAATTATAATCAACCATATATTGTCTATTATCTGCAAAACTACGAGTCGTAGAACAAAAATAAAGACAGATTTGGAATCCTCGGAGAATTTTACGTCAAGTAGGCATATTTTTTACATTAATTATTAATTATTGTGGCCTTGAGATTTTTTTTTATTGATTTGTAAGTAAGTAAAAATTTTGACCAAGTTGTTTTAATCGGATTATTTACACAATTGTGGTTCGATTGTCACAAAATTTTGTTCAGAAACAGGTTACTAACTACTAAACGGTGCTACGTTTCGTTTTAGGGCAATTTCTGTTTATTTTAATTTTTTTTAAATTTTGTTGTTGATTGGAGAAATTAAAACCAAGCATATTTCGTCAATTATCTCCAAAACTACGAGTCGTAGAACAAAAATAAACACAGATTCGGAATCCTCAGTCAATTTTACGTCAAGTAAACGTAATTTTAACACGAATTTTTAATTATTTTGCCTTGAGAATTTTTTTTATTGTTAGGTAGATAAGTAAAAATTTTGACTAAGTTGTTTTATCTATATTATTTGCGCATTTATGGCTCGATTTTTACCAAATTTTGTTCAGTAACAGATAATTAAGTACTAAAGAGGGCTACGAGTCGTTTTAGGCCAGTTTCTGTTAATTTTTTCTAACTTATATTTTTTTTTGAAAAAACTTACATTTGTATTCTCTTTGTTTTTTCTCCACTTTTTAAATTATTAGTGTGACATTTGGAGCAATTAAAGTCGTAAAAAAAAGAAATTAATTGGAAATTCCAGTCTCTGAGTAGTTTTTCTGGAATTTAAAGTTAAAATAAATTTTTTTGGTTTTTGTAACTTACCGAATATTTTTGTTTTAGGTGCAATGGAGGCATAAAACATAATGATCTTTACTTTATATTATGCCTACGCCACCATAATGCAGTGGTGGCGTCTCCGAACTTTACGCAACAAACTCAACGGAACACTAAACGATCAAAATGCCTTGCTTGTCTGTTCTGGGCATTCGGTGCACGATAGCAGAAAACAGCGAAGTTTGGAGAATTTATTGTACAGTACTGAGAATAGGATCGCGTGCACAGTTGTGCCTAAGGTACTGTCGTTTAATTTGTTGAAAAAAAAAATCACAATAATTTCCAGCAAAAACTAAACTTAAGTCAATGGATCGCATTTCCGAAAAATCTAAGATACTTCCCGATTTTTATCGACGACAATAAAATCAGTGTTAGTCGGCCCCAAATTTTTCTCCTCCTTCAGGCCGTTTTAGACAATTATGTTAAACATCAGAGTGAGATTATTCAAGTAAGGTGGTTACGACTGCTTGACTTATATTATAGGCTTAAGTTGGGGCTTTCAGGTTGAGCATTTTGGCGAACTGATCGGTTGGAAAGCGAGCGATTCGTTCGAAGTTGTGGTTAAAACAGACATGGATCATTTGACTAAGCTGGTCAATCAGTTTAGCCAAAGCGATGTTGATATTAACCATGAATTAAAGTTACTTAAAATTGAAAGTATGGGGAATGAGTTTTGGGGGTTTATTGTTTGTCGTGTGTTTATTTTTAGCTGTTGATGTTGAAAATACACCCACTGTCATCAAATACGAGAAAAAATATCTCAAAGAACAAACTTTGAAATATTCATATGCTCCAGTTCATTGGGGGAAATTCGTGCAAGAAGTCAAGGACTTGTACTCGAAAATACGCGACATTACCACGTAGGTTTTTTATTAATTGTTGGGGAAAGTCACTTCAAACATGTGTAAATAAAAAATTTTTTTTGGTAAAAATTAAAACTAATCATATTTCGTCTAATATCTCCAAAACTACGAATCGTAGAACAAAAATCAAGACAGTTTTGGATCCCTCAGACAATTTTACGTCAAGTAGGCATACTTTTAACATCAATTTTTTATTATTGTGGCCTTGAGAATTTTTTTTATTGATTGGTAGGTAAGTAAAATTTTCAATCAAGTTGTTGTATTCGGATTATTTAGCGCAATTATGTCTCGAGTGTTACAAAATTTTGTCCAAAAACAGATAATGAACTGTTTAAAAGGGCTACGAGTCGATTTAGGCCAATTTCTGTTTATTTTTATTTTTTTTTTAATTTTCTTGTTGATTGGAAAAATTATAATCAGCCACTTTTCGTCGATTATCTTCAAAATTACGAGTCGTAGAACAAAAATAAAGACAGATTTGGATTCTTCAGTCAATTTTATGTCAAATAGGCTTACCTTTAACATGAATTTTTAATTTTTGTGGTCTTGAGAATTTTTTTATTGATAGGTGGCTAAGTAAAAATTTTGACAAAGTTGTTTTAGTCGGATTATTTGTGCAATTATGGCTCAATTATCACAAAATTTTGTTCAATTTGTATTTATTTAATTTTTTTTTGATTTTTTTGTTGATTGCAAAAATTAAAATTAACCACATTTCGTGCATTATCTCCAAAACTACGAGTTGTACAACAAAAATAATAACAGATTTGGAATCTTCAGTCAATTTTACGTCAAGTAGGTATACCTTTAACATGAATTTTTAATTATTGTGGTCTTGAGAATTTTTTTATTGATAGGTGGCTAAGTAAAAATTTTGACCAAGTTGTTTTATTCGGATTATTTTGCGCAGTTGTCACTCGATTGTCATAAAATTTTGCTACGAATCGTTTTTTACCAATTTCGATTTATTTTAATTTTTTTTTAATTTTTTTGTTGAAAAAATTATAATCAACCATATTTCGTCCATTATCTCCAAAATTACGAATCGTACAACAGAAATAAGGACAGATTTGGATTCCTCAGACAATTTTACGTCAAGTAGGCATATCTTTAACATGAATTTTTAATTGTTGTGGTCTTGAGAATTTTTTTTATTAGTTGGTAGGAAAGTAAAAATTTTGACCAAGTTGTTTTAGTTAGATTATTTGCGCAATTGTGGTTCGATTGTCACAAAATTTTGTTCAGAAACAGGTAACCAACTACTAAACGGTGCTACGTTTCGTTTTAGACCAATTTTCGTTTATTTTTATTTTTTTTAAATTTTCTTGTTGATTGGAAAAATCAAAACCAACCATATTTCGTTCATTATCTCCAAAACTAGAAGTCGTAGAATAAAAATAAGGACAGATTTGGATTCCTGAGACAATTTTACGTCAAGTAGGCATACCTTTAACATGAATTTTTAATTATTGTGGTCTTGAGAATTTTTTTATTGATAGGTGGCTAAGTAAAAATTTTGACCAAGTTGTTTTATTCGGATTATTTTGCGCAGTTGTCACTCGATTGTCATAAAATTTTGCCCAGAAACAGACAATGAACTGCTAAAAAGGGCTACGAATCGTTTTTTAGCAATTTCGGTTTATTTTAATTTTTTTAATTTTTGTTGGAAAAATTATAATCAACCATATTTCGTCCATTATCTCCAAAACTAGAAGTCGTAGAATAAAAATAATGACAGATTTGGAATCCTCAGACAATTTTACGTCAAGTAGGCAAACTTTTAACACCAATTTTTAATTATTGTGGTCTTGAGAATTTTTTTATTGATAGGTGGCTAAGTAAAAATTTTGACCAAGTTGTTTTACACAGATTATTTGCTCAATTTTGGCCCGATTGCCACCAAATTTCGTCGAGTAACAGAAAATTAACTGCTAAAAAGTGCTACGTGTCCAAATTTTATTAATTTTAATTTTTTATTATTTTTTTGATTGGAAAACTTCACAATTAAAGGCACTTGTTTGTGCTTTAATCAAAGTGTACACCTATTTAAGGTGACTTTCCCTTCACTGTCCCTTTGTTTTTGACTTGTTCACTTCCAGTCCGAAAATAAAAATCGAAAATGGTTCGCCTC
The DNA here is from genome assembly GCF_031307605.1 of Tribolium castaneum. Taxonomy (NCBI): domain Eukaryota; kingdom Metazoa; phylum Arthropoda; class Insecta; order Coleoptera; family Tenebrionidae; genus Tribolium; species Tribolium castaneum. Next base: position 16,965,906 of record NC_087401.1, on the reverse strand, counting down.
AGTGCCTCGAATCCGCAAAACCCATAATAAAAAAAGAACCAAAAAAAACCGATCCACTTTCCGAAGACAAAAACACACTTGATGTGTCACGACGTCACAAAAAACCACGTGAAGGCAGTTCTTCCAAACCATCAAAACCATCAAAGCACAAAACAAAAAGCGACGAAAAACAACACAAACACAAACGAACTGCAAATAAATTAGTCAAACAGAGCTCAGTTAAAGAAAACGAAGAGGTCAAAAGTGAAGTCAAAGAAAAGGTTATAACAGGGGGAACCCCCAAACCACCAAATGTCCTCGTTTACGCCGACAGTTTGGTCACGAAAGACAACGTCAAAAGAGTCCTATTCTCAATTTTGAATAAGGAAAAGTACACAATCTACGACCTCCCCACTTCGAAAAACACGGGTTGGGACAAATCCACAGTTCTGGTGGTTGTGTGTGGTGGTGTCCCACCTGACCTCACCGCCAACCTGATCCAATATTTCCTCACCGGAGGTCAACTCCTCTGCATTTGCAGCGACCTCATGTACAGTGTACTTTACACGTTCACGACGGCGGAAGTACGCGAGCACGAACTCGTCCGCTTCTCGTACGGCCAATGGCAGCACGTTAAAATGATGCATCATATTTTCTGCTATCAAGCATCGCCTGCTAAGAAACAGTTCAGTAAAGATTCGGATCATTCGAGTAACGGCTCAAGTCCGCAAGCGCCAAGGACGCCCTCTAACGTCGAATTAAGACACAACGAAAAAGATTATAACATTCAAGTTCAAGTGTTAGGGACTGAAGAAACGTGGCATACGCCCAGCCTGCTATTGGCTAAAGTGAAAAACTCGCAAGGGAGGGCTGTTTTTTCGCAAGTGCATCTGGAAATTGATCCAGATGTTTATGAGAATGATGAGGATAAGTACCGGGAGTTGTTGAGTAGTAATGAAGCCAGATTGGAGATTTTGAAAGATATTATTTCCAATCATTTGGATTTGGTGTGTGATGAGAGTTTGGGCACGGTTGAGTACAGTCAAGGGTATTTTCTTGGGCGTTATGATGTAAGAAGGCGCTGGACACAGCCTGCTTTATAGATAGGGATTTTATAAAAAAAAAAAAACATACAAGCGTTTTTTGCTTAAACATAGTGCAATATTAATTAGTTAGCGGTCAATGTTTAGTTTCTCGATGATTTAATCAAAAAAATTTTTTTTGGTTACTTTATCTATTATCTCCAAAACTACGAATCGTAGAGCAAAAATGACAACAGATTTGGAATCCCCAGACAATTTTACGTCCAAAACACATACTTTTAATATAAATTTATGTTAATTGGGTTTTTTATGATTTTTTTATTGGTGGTAGGTAAGTTGAAAATTTTGACCACCTTGTTTTTTTCAAATTATTTGCGTATTTTTGGCTCGATTGCCACAAAATTTGTTTAAGAAACAGATAATGAATTGCTTAAGCGCGCTATGTGTCGCTTTACATCAATTTTTATTTATTTTATTTTTTTTTTATTTTTTTGTTGATTGGAAAAATTATAATCAACCATATTTTGTCCATTATCTGCAAAACTACGAATCGTAGAACAAAAGCAATGACAGATTTGGATTCCTCAGAGAATTTTACGTCAAGTAGGCATACTTTTAACATCAATTTTTTATTTTTGTGGTCTTGAGAATTTTTTTGTTGATAGGTAGGTAAGTACAAATTTTTACAAAGTTGTTTCAGTCGGATTATTTGCACAATTGTGGTTCGATTGTTACAAAATTTTGTTCAGAAACAGGCAACTAACTACTAAACAGTGCTACGTTTCGTTTTAGACCAATTTGTGTTTATTTTATTTTTTTTTAATTTTGTTGTTGATTGGAAAAATTAAAACCAACCATATTTCGTCGATTATCTCCAAAACTACGAGCCGTAGAACAAAAGTAAAGACAGATTTGGAATCCTCAGACAATTTTACGTCAAGTAGGCGTATTTTTAACATTAATTTTTAATTATTGTGGTCTTGAGATTTTTTTTTATTGATTTGTAGGTAAGTAAAAATTTTGACCAAGTTGTTTTATTCGGCTTATTTTGCGCAATTGTCACTCGATTGTCACAAAATTTTGTCCAGAAACAGATAATCAACTACTAAAAAGGGCTACGAGTCGTTTTAGACCAATTTCTGTTTATTTTAATTTTTTTATTTTTTTTTTTTTTTTTTGGAAAAATGATAATCAACCATATTTCGTTCATTATCTCCAAAATTACTAATCGTAGAACAAAAATAATGACAGATTTGAAATCCTCAGACAATTTTACGTCAAGTAGGCATACTTTTAACATCAATTTTTAATTATTGTGGTCTTGAGAATTTTTTTTATTGATAGGTGGCTAAATAAAAATTTTGACCAAGTTGTTTTATTCGGCTTATTTTGCACAATTGTCACTCGATTGTCACAAAATTTTGTCCAGAAACAGATAATTAACTACTAAAAAGAGCTACGAGTCGTTTTAGGCCAATTTCTGTTTTTTTTTAATTTTTTTGTTGGAAAAATTTTAATCAACCATATTTCGTTCATTATCTCCAAAATTACTAATCGTAGAACAAAAATAATGACAGATTTGAAATCCTCAGACAATTTTACGTCAAGTAGGCGTATTTTTAACATTAATTTTTAATTATTGTGGTCTTGAGAATTTTTTTTATTGATTTGTAGGTAAGTAAAAATTTTGACCAAGTTGTTTTATTCGGCTTATTTTTCGCAATTGTCACACGATTGTCACAAACTTTTGTCCAGAAACAGATAATTAACTACTAAAAAGGGCTACGAGTCGTTTTAGACCAATTTCTGTTTATTTTAATTTTTTTAATTTTTTTTTGGAATAATGATAATCAACCATATTTCGTTCATTATCTCCAAAATTACTAATCGTAGAACAAAAATAATGACAGATTTGAAATCCTCAGACAATTTTACGTCAAGTAGGCGTATTTTTAACATTAATTTTTAATTATTGTGGTCTTGAGAATTTTTTTTATTGATTTGTAGGTAAGTAAAAATTTTGACCAAGTTGTTTTATTCGGCTTATTTTGCACAATTGTCACTCGATTGTCACAAAATTTTGTCCAGAAACAGATAATTAACTACTAAAAAGAGCTACGAGTCGTTTTAGGCCAATTTCTGTTTTTTTTTAATTTTTTTGTTGGAAAAATTTTAATCAACCATATTTCGTCCATTATCTCCAAAATTACTAATCGTAGAACAAAAATAATGACAGATTTGAAATCCTCAGACAATTTTACGTCAAGTAGGCGTATTTTTAACATTAATTTTTAATTATTGTGGTCTTGAGAATTTTTTTTATTGATTTGTAGGTAAGTAAAAATTTTGACCAAGTTGTTTTATTCGGCTTATTTTGCACAATTGTCACTCGATTGTCACAAAATTTTGTCCAGAAACAGTAATTAACTACTAAAAAGGGCTACGAGTCGTTTTAGACCAATTTCTGTTTATTTTAATTTTTTTTAAATTTCTTGTTGGAAAAATTAATATCAACCATATCTCGTCGATTATCTTCAAAACTACGAATCGTAGATCAAAAATAAGGACAGATTTGGAATCCTCTGACAATTTTACATCAAGTAGACATACTTTTAACGTCAATTTTTAATTATTGTGGCCTTGAGAATTTTTTTTATTCGTAGGTAGGTAAGTAAAAATTTTGCCCAAGTTATTTTTTTCAAATTATTTGTACAATTTTGGCTCGATTGCCACAAAATCTTGTCCAGTAACAGATAACGAACTGCTAAAGGGCGCAACGTGTCGTTTTAGATCAATTTCTGTTTTTTTTTTTCATTTAAAAAACGCTTAGTTTCGTACCCTATCTATCAAGCAGGCTGTGCGTTTGGCCTAAAATTTATCGTTTTCTTTTTCAGGCAAAAATGAATATGATGACCGACTGTGACTCCATAACCAATAACCAATTAACTTGTGATAAAATCAGTGTTGTTTTTTGTGGCCATAATGTCGAGCCTGGCCTTGCGTCAAATATCCGCCTTCCGGTCATGATTCATTCGTGTCCTTCGAACTTCTCCACTTTGGATTATTTCGAAACGTTGAACACTGAAGACATTGGCCGTTTGGTGATTTATGCCGATATTTTGACAAGTACCCAGCACCTACTTGACAAAAAATTGCGCCATGGTCTTGTTGTGATCGCCCGGCAACAGACCCATGGCATGGGACGGTCGAGCAACTCATGGTTGAGTCCATTGGGTTGTGCGGCCTTTTCCCTTCAGATGCACATTCCGCTGGATAGTCACATGGGACAGTCGCTTCCCTTGATCCAGCACTTAGTCATGGTAGCTGTCATATCGTCGATTAAAAATGTCCAAGGTTTGGATTGTCTCAATGTTGGTATTAAATGGCCTAATGATTTGTACGCGGAAGGGGCGATTAAAATCGGTGGACTTGTTGTAACTTCTACGATATTTTCAAATTTTGCTATTGTTAATATAGGTTTGTTGTTTGTGGCACTCGCTACGTTCGTTCGTTTAAACACGGCATTTTCCAGGTTGTGGTGTAAATTTATCAAACCAAAACCCCACAATATGTATAAATGATCTCATAGAAAAAAACACAGTGATGCAACCTATAGCTTATGAGAAATATTTCGCAGCTGTGTTCAATGAAATCGAACGCTTATACTTTGATGTGCAGAAAAATGGGTTTGAGGCGTTTTTCCAGCTTTATTACAAGTATTGGTTGCACAGGTAGGTGAATTAATTTATTTTCTGTTGACTTTTTCAACATTAATATTTGGTTTTAATGGCCATTTTAGCACTTAAATGCGTTTGACTGTTAATTTTTTTCTTAGTAAAAATTTTGATTAAGTTGTTTTTTCGAACAATTTGCGTATTTTTGGCTCGATTATTATGAAATTTTGTACAGTAACAGATAATGAACTGCTTCAAAGCGCTGTGAGTCGTTTTAGACCAATTTCTGTTTATTTTTTTTTTTTTTTTTGTTGATTGCAAAAATTTAAATCGACTATATTTCGTTGATTATCTTCAAAACTACTACTCGTACAGTAAAAATGAAAACAGATTTGGAATCCTTGGACAATTTTACGTCCAAAAACCATACTATTAACATAAATTTTTGGTTATTGTAATTTTTACGATTTTTTTATTTTTAGTAGGTAAGTGAGAATTTTGACCAAGTTGTTTTATTCGACTATTATTTGGGCATTTTTGGTTCGATTATTACAAAATTTTGTTGAGTAACAGATAATGAACTGTTTAAAAGCACTGCGAGTCGTTTTAGACCAATTTCTGTTTATTTTAATTTTTTTAAATTTTTTTTGTTGATTGCAAAAATTAAAATCGACCATTTTCGTTGATTATCTTCAAAACTACTACTCGTACAGTAAAAATGAAAACAGATTTGGAATCCTTGGACAATTTTACGTCCAAAAACCATCCTATTAGCATACATTTTTGGTTATTATAATTTTGACGATTTTTTTATTGTTGGTAGGTAAGTGAGAATTTTGACCAAGTTGTTTTATTCGGATATTATTTGCACATTTTTGACTCGATTATTACAAAATGTTGTTCAGTAATAGATAATGAACTGCTTGAAAGCACTGCGAGTCGTTTTAGACCAATTTCTGTTTATTTTAATTTTTTTAAATTTTTTTTGTTGATTGCAAAAATTAAAATCGACCATTTTCGTTGATTATCTTCAAAACTACTACTCGTACAGTAAAAATGAAAACAGATTTGGAATCCTCAGACAATTTTACGTCCAAAAACATTACTATTAACATACATTTTTGGTTATTGTAATTTTGACGATTTTTTTATTGTTGGTAGGCAAGTAAGAATTTTGACCAAGTTGTTTTATTCGTTATTATTTGCACATTTTTAGCTCGATTATCACGAAATTTTGTTCAGTAACAGATAATGTACTGCTTAATAGCGCTGCGAGTCGTTTTGGACCAATTTCTGTTTATTTTAATTTTTTTTAATTTTTTTGTTGATTGCAAAAATTAAAATCGACCATATTTCGTTGATTATCTTCAAAACTACTACTCGTACAGTAAAAATGAAAACAGATTTGGAATCCTCAGACAATTTTACGTCCAAAAACCATTCTATTAACATACATTTTTGGTTATTGTAATTTCGACGATTTTTTTATTGTTGGTAGGTAAGTAAGAATTTTGACCAACTAGTGTTTTAATGGCCATTTGAATGCAATTTTCGTTCCAAACCCAAAAACCCGTGTTTTAAAAACACTTGTGATGGCCGATGTTTTGCAGCGATGCCGACGTTACGATACAGTCGGAAAAGGGCGATTCCACACGAGCTAAAATCGTGGGAATCGACAAATACGGTTTTCTCTCTGTCCGATTGGCCGACGGCAGTATGACGTCAGTCCAGCCCGACGGTAATTCGTTCGATTTGATGAGCGGCTTGATAGCGCCAAAGAAATTTTAATCCTTCGGTGTTTTTTCTATTTTTTTAGTATGATGTAATTATTGGTCTTTTTGATCTTTGTTGTTGTCTCTTGGTGTACACGCAAATTGTAAGAGGAAAAAAATATAAAATGTTGACGAAATAATCGGTTGATTTGACCTCATCCCAGTTTTTCCCCTGTCGTACAATAGGTGTTTGTTGCGTCGTCATTGCCTTGTCAATCACTTGGGTTCATCAGACATTGTCCTTGTTGTGCTGATGTCATCAATCACCCAATGAATCAGCGCTTTGTCGTTGAAAATAAAACAGCACGATAATTCCGATCAATATATTGAATACTTGGACACATACACAGTGTACGAATAAAACCTCCAGTAACTCTGGACATAATCACAATCACAAAGTGATCAATTAATAAATTAAATAAAAAACAGCACACTATAAATAAAACAAGGCACACTATAAATAACCCATTCATACAAACATACATTTATCACAATATTACAAGTTGGGGATTTTCACTTTGGACAGTTGGTACTGCCGCAAGTCGTCATCTTGGGGCTGTTGGCTGGTGTTTTCCAGCACCGGACGCCCATCAGGGTACACTTTAACAGCGTATTTTTCGGTGTAAGTTTGTTGGAATTTCGAGTAAGGGCTGGAAATGTACTGGGGAGTCCCCGTTTGAACTGTATAGACGAAGCCTTTAGGAGGGGCCACCCTGTATATATTGTCGATTTTTGACGAAGCGGCGCCGTAGTCGCCAAAGGAATCGTCGTCGTAACTGTTGGGTTTGGTGGTGGTTGAAGGGCGCGATTTTGTTGTTTTCATCATTTCATGGCCTTCCATCATCGAGTCCCAAACTGGAAAAAAATTTGTTTTAGTTTTTGTGTCAATTTGGCGATTTTTCGCTGTGGTTTTGACTAAAGTCCACAAACTAAATTGTTTTTGTTGTACACGATTATAAAATCACTGCAAAGTCAACAAAAAAATTCATAAGTCAAAAACTAAAAGTCTTAGAGCAATGCGGTTTGTTCCATTGAATTCAGCGGCTCATTTTCTGTATTATACCAGCTTTTCACGAAATTTAAAATTTTCAGTTTTTTTGCTCAAATTTCCTGAGTACTTACCTTCAAAGAGGTGAAAAAAAAATTTTTTTTAAACTCACTCCAGTAAATTTTTATGAACTTCTACATGTCTTAACAACCCACAAAAGTTGTTTTTAGTCCACAAAAAGTCCATATGTTCGATTTTTAGAAGTTTGATTTTTCAATTTTCGTCGCAGTTTTTGACGATTTTGGGTGCCCGGAACTTTTGTCGAGCAATAGCTCCGGAACTATTAGAGATAACCCCATAAAGTGTATTATCGTTGGAAAGCTCTTTAAATTATCTATCTTTTTCAAAAAAAATTAGTGTTCTGCGACTAATAGTTTTCGAGCAAATTTGAGAAAAATGCAAAAATTGGTAAAATTTTAAAAAAATCATAACTAAAAAACTATTCGGAATTTGGCAATTTTCTCGATGCCAATCGATTCCCCGGATCATTTTGCATAGGTAAGGATCAAAATAGTTCCACTTTTTCGAATAGTTTAGTCGTAATTGGGAAAATAAAAAAAATAAAAAAAAAGTTAACACCCCCCCCCTTAAAATCGGTCAATTTTTAAAGTGTCTCTAAATCAAATAAAACCGATTCTATCTTATAGATTTTGATGTGCTCTTTCCGATCTAAAAAAGCGTTTTCTCCTAGCTCTTTTAGTTTGGCCGTAATCGGCGTTTGAAAATTGAAAATTTTTTTGCGAGATATCGCCTTAAGTCCTATGCCATTTTGTAGAGCTTTTTATTCCGGTTGTCCGCGATTTTTTCGTTTCTCGATAACTCTAATAGTTTCGCTGTAATTGGCGGTTGAAAATTGAAAAAAAGTGAAAATGGAAACCTTTTTTTGCGTTTTTCTCGGAAACTGTAAGACTTAGAGCAACGATCAAAAAACCATCTGATAGCGCTTAATTTTATCTATTTTTTCGACCAAACCCGGAGCCGCTCCGGGCAACGGTTCCGGCTACAGAGGCGATCAAAGTTTTTCACTAAAAAAAATCATAAAAAAAAACTAAAAGTCGTAGAGCACTGCGGTTTGTTCCATTGAATTCTACGGCTCATTTTACATATTATATCAATTTTTCACAGGAATTAAAAATTTAAAATTTTTTGCCTAAATTTAGGGTAGTCATTTGTCATAGTGGAAAATTTTATTCAATAAAAAAATTCATAACTCGAAAACTAAAAGTCGTAGAGCAACGCGGTTTGTTCCATTGGATTCAGCGGCTTTTTTTCTGTATTATACCAACTTTTCACGAGATTTAAAATTTTCAAATTTTTTGCTCAAATTTCCTGAGTAATAAATTTGTGCCTACACCTTACCTTCAAAGTGATGAAAAAAAATTTTTTTTTAAATTCACTCCACCAAATTTTTATGGACTTCTTTATGTCTTAACAACCCACAAAAGTTGTTTTTAGTCCACAAAAAGTCCATATGTTCGATTTTTAGATGTTTGATTTTTTCAATTTTCGTCGCAGTTTTGGTCGATTTTGGGTACCCGGAACTTTTGTCGAGCAATAGCTCCGGAACTATCAGAGATAACCCCATGAAGTATATTATCGTTGGAAAGCTCTTTAAATTATCTATCTTTTTCAAAAAAAATTAGTGTTCTGCGACTAATAGTTTTCGAGCAAATTTGAGAAAAATGCAAAAATTGGTAAAATTTTAAAAAATTCATAACTAAAAAACTATTCGGAATTTGGCAATTTTCTCGATGCCAATCGATTCCCCGGATCATTTTGCATAGGTAAGGATCAAAACAGTTCCACTTTTTCGAATAGTTTAGTCGTAATTGGGAAAATAAAAAAAATAAAAAAAAAGTTAACACCCCCCCCTTAAAATCGGTCAATTTTTAAAGTGTCTCTAAATCAAATGAAACCTATTCTATCTTATAGATTTTGATGTGCTCTTTACGATCGAACAAACCGTTTTCGTCTAGCTCTTTTAGTTTGGCCGTAATCGGCGTTTGAAAATTGAAAAATTTTTTGCGAGATATCGCCTTGAGTCCTATGCCATTTTGTAGAGTTTTTTATTCCGGTTATCCTCCATTTTTCCGTTTTTCGATAACTCTAATAGTTTCGCCGTAATTGGCGGTTGAAAATTGAAAAAAAGTGAAAATGGAAACCTTTTTTTGCGTTTTTCTCGGAAACTGTAAGACTTAGAGCAACGAACAAAAAAACATCTGATAGCGCTTAATTTTATCTATTTTTTCGACTAAACCCGGAGCCGCTCCGGGCAACGGTTCCGGCTACAGAGGCGATCAAAGTTTTTCACTAAAAAAATTCATAAAAAAAAAACTAAAAGTCGTAGAGCACTGCGGTTTGTTCCATTGAATTCTACGGCTCATTTTACATATTATATCAATTTTTCACAGGAATTAAAAATTTAAAATTTTTTGCCTAAATTTAGGGTAGCCATTTGTCATAGTGGAAAATTTTATTCAATAAAAAAATTCATACCACTTAAGTTTTTAATTTAAATATGTGTTTAAGCCCTTGAAAAAGGCAAAAATTACATTATTTTCAAAGCAATTTAACAATTTTTTTCGTATTTTCGCGAAAATTTAATAAAATAATTAATTGCCTGACTGAAAAAATATGAATGATTTGACCAAATTCAGCAATTTTTTTCGAAATTCCGTCTTTCTGTGCCAATTTTGCTGAATATCCGCATTTTCTGATGAAAAACGTGCTAAAACAAATAATTTTCGATCCAGTTTATTGAGTTTTCAGCTCGGTTTAGCAAACTTTCGTTTAATTAACGCCCAATTTTTGAACAAATTTCGAGATTTTTCGGTTAATTATTGGCAAAAAACCGCGTTTGTGACTGAAAATGTGACCGAAAAAACAACATTTCAGACAGATTTTTGAAAAATTTTACAACATAATTGCGTTTCCAAAAAAAAATAAAAAAAATTAATTTAAATATTTGTACTTGAAAAAGACAAAAAATGCGTCATTTTTCAACGCTATCTCGATTATTATCAAAATATGATCGATTTTTTGGCGAATTTTGCCCGAAAAGTGTGCCCTTGTAAGTGTTGAAAGGTCGCAGGAGGCGAAAAAATCCGCGCAAACCTAATAAGAAATGTCAAGAACATGTTCTCGAATAAAGTGAAATTTCCTCTTTCTTGAATGCGAAGCAAAAAAGAAGAAAGCATGAGTGAAACGTCGGAATACATGAAATCGCCTATTTTTTAAATTTAATTGGTAAATAAATTAATTTACGCAATTTGTATAATTCTAGAAGCAATTAATTCATGTGCCCACTCACTTATATCATTGGCGCCCCTCTGGTAAGGGTCCATGACATCGAGATGATCCTCTGGCATGTCCTTCAGCTTGCCGAGGCCGTACTTCAGCAACTCCTTGTTACAATTAGCCATCGTAGATTTGCCGCAGAACTGCTCGACCTGATTGGCGAACATCGAGTACAAGTAGGACATCTATTAATAGATTTGATTATTTTATCACGAATTTTCCAAAATCGCCGTCACTCACTTTCTCATCTTTGCTCAAAAACTCCCACATGGGAATTGCCGAGGAATCAACAACCGCTGATTCGTAATAACACATTAGCACCAAAAACAAACACAAAAACTTCATTTTTCCGCGTTCGTTCGTTCAATGTTGTGGAATAACACGTTTCACTGTGCGCTCGAGCTTATATGCCGTTTCTGACGTCATTATCCGCATTCTTCGGCGTCCGGTGAAGATTGTTTTGGTGAATCACGGCCTTTTTTGGAAAATTTCGATTAGTAATAGCTAAAAATATGGGATTTTTGGGTCGGAGGTCGCGGTATTTTCGAATTTTGTTTTGGAGCGAGTGATATATGGCGCACGATTCTGTTTTGGTGAAGTGATAATCGTGTAAACAACACACTGGACTTGGGACTTTTTCTACAATTATTGGCCTGATGCGGCGAAGGTTGAGAAGCGACAATATTTGATTAGAAATATTTATACTACGATTTGGCAGCCTCCACTTTTAACTATTTTTATTATGAATTTTTAAATGAAAGATTAAAGTCAAAATTCTTCAGTTGGCACATTTTTCGTTCACAAATGTCAAAATAGTTTAAAAAATCGCGCAATTTAATCAAAAACGGTATTTTTTGAGAGTATAATCACATTTTTTTATGTTACTGATTTGTCAAATTTTTTTCAAAAAATACTCAAAATTGCTAATTTGGTCGACAATTGCTTGAAGCTACACACTAAATTGAGTGTTATTTTTGTTTTTTTTTGTCAGTTTTGAAACACGTTTTTAAGGAAAAATATCCGATTTTTCGAAAAAATTTGCACAGTTTTTGACTTTTAGCATTTTTTTTTGATATAAACGCTTGTTTTTTTTTAAATTCGTCAAGGTTTAGCTTAATATTATGAGGAAAAACCATAAACTAAGCTTTCAGCACATTTTTTTTAAATTAATTGTTTACCTTTTTTTCAAAAAATACTCAAAAATAGCTAAATTTGGTTGAAAATTGCTTGAAATTAGAGCACAATTTTTTACGAAGCTTTAAAATAATTAAAAAATTTACTAAATTGGGTCAAAGATCGTGTTATTTTTGTCTTTTTTCAGTCTTGAAACACTCTTCTAAGCAAAAAAATTCCGATTTTTCGAAAAAATTGGCACAGTTTTTGACTTTTGGCATTTTTTTTGACAGAAGCGCTTGTTTTTTTTTTTAATTCGTCAGAGTTTAGCCCAATATTAGGAGGAAAAACCATAAACTAAGCTTTTAGCACATTTTTTGTGAAATTAATTGTCTAACTTTTCTTCAAAAAATACTCAAAAATGGCTAAATTTGGTTGAAAATTGCTTGAAACTTGAGCACAATTATTTTGCGAAGCTCAAAATAATAAAAAAATTGGGGCAAAGATTGTGTTATTTTTGTATTTTTTGTCTTGAAACACGTTTTTAAGAAAAAAAATCCGATTTTTCGAAAAATTTGTCACAGTTTTTGACTTTTAGAAAGTTTAGCCTAATATTTGGGGGAAAAAACATAAACTAAGTTTCCAGTGCGTTCCCAATCACTCATTTATTTTTCGAAAAAAAAATCAAAATAAAAAAAGACATTGTTTTATTTTTTTTAAGTGCGTTTTTCAGTCTGGAGCACGAATGTTTTGCCAAATTTCATCAAAAGTCAGTTAAAATATCACCAATTGAAGTCAGTTTTTATTCTGAAACGATAACTTTTTACCGAATTTTGTCAAAATCAGCTCGGAAATCATTAAAATAACATTGTTTCTGTCTATAAGCTGGTTTTTCACACAGAAATTTGTCAAAAATAAACCGAAAAAATAGCGATTTTTGCAGTTTTTTTAAGTTGTTTTTCAATTTAGCTGAAAATTCACTAAATTATTGAGTTGAAAAAGCAATTGTTTTGACCATTTTTTAAAGAGAAACGCAATTGGCTTCGATTAAGTGGCATTATTTTTGCATTTTTTTATCCAAAATTTTGTTAGTTTGCAATTTTATGCCGTTTTCAAGCACTTAATAAACATGTTCTCGAGTTAAAAAGCCAGCTGTAAGGACAAAAAAATTATCACTTGAAAAAGTGCGATAAAACCTGAAAAATTTCGAATAAATTATTGCTGTAAAAGCTTTTTGCGAAATGAGACGTCCGAAATTTCAGAAATTTATTCTAATTAGACGAAGCCTGATTTTTGCCTACAAATTGGTTTAATTTTTTATTATATATTTTTTTGCAAAGTTGAATGATTCAGGTTCAAGTATAAACCGCACTAAAAGTAGAGTCAAGGCTGTGTTTTCAATTTAATTACCTAACACATACACGTATTGTAAATGCAGTAATACCAAAATTTATGTTTAAATAAATCTACAATAATTGTCCATAAAATGAAAATTAATTAAATAACGCTTCGCTTTCGAGAGAAATCTCGAAAAACTCTCCAGAACGTAACACAATAATTCTTCACGATTTATCGCTAATTGCTTCAATAAAAGCCTTGACCGTGGCACAGCCAGTTTCAATTCTTCTTCTTCAAGAAAAGAAAGCAACGGCAATGAAAATTATTAATTGAAACTCAAGTGGAAAAAAGTGTTATTGCGTGTATTGTCCGATTAATTAACACTTTTGATGGGCAAGGATAGAAAGTAGTAGTGAAAGATCGTTGACTTGATGATAATGCAAAGGTCTGACTGTTGTAGTAAAACGAAAGTCAATGAAAAAGCTTCAAGCATGAAGACACACCCACGCGTTCTTGATTCTCAATTTAATTCTGATGGCTAACCTAAACTTTGATCACCCTGTATAATGAAATAAATTATATTCGTATTTTTTCCCACCAACAAATTCCCGGCTTTATTTTGTGTGTATTTACGAGGAAAATATTTTTGATCAAACATACAGAGTGTCCAAAAAAACTATGGCATGCTATTATTTTTTGTGCTCATTACATGTCCCTTCTATTTTTTATCAATTTTCAAACGCCGATTACGGCCAAACTAAAAGAGTTAGGAGAAAACGCTTTTTTAGATCGGAAAGAGCACATCAAAATCTATAAGATAGAATCGGTTTTATTTGATTTAGAGACACTTTAAAAATTGACCGATTTTAAGGGGGGGGTGTTATTTTTTTTAATTTTTTTTATTTTCTCATTTACGCCTAAACTATTCGAAAAAGTGGAACTGTTTTGATCCAAACCCATGCAAAATGATCCGGGGAATCGATTGGCATCGAGAAAATTGCCAAATTCCGAATAGTTTTTTAGTTATGAATTTTTTAAAATTTTACCAATTTTTGCATTTGTCTCCAATTTGCTCGAAAACTATTAGTCGGAGAACAATAATTTTTTTTGAAAAAGATAGATAATTTAAAGAGCTTTCCAACGATAATACACTTTATGGGGTTATCTCTGATAGTTCCGGAGCTATTGCTCAACAAAAGTTCCGGGTACCCAAAATCGACAAAAACTGCGACGAAAATTGAAAAAATCAAACATCAAAAAATCGAACATATGGACTTTTTGTGGACTTTTAACAACTTTTGTGGGTTGTTAAGACATATAAAAGTCCATAAAAATTTGCTGGAGTGAGTTTAAAAAAAATTGTTTTTTCATCACTTTGAAGGTAAGTGAATTTATTTTATTACTCAGGAAATTTGAGCAAAAAAATTGAAAATTTTAAATCTCGTGAAAAGTTGGTATAATACAGAAAAAAAGCCGCTGAATCCAATGGAACAAACTGCATTGCTCTACGACTTTTAGTTTTCGAGTTATGAATTTTTTTATTGAATAAAATTTTTCACTATAAAAAATACGTTTCTTAATTTTTTGCAAAAAATTTTAAAACTTTAGATCTCGTCAAATGCTGGTATAATACAGAAAAAAAGCCGCTGAATCCAATGGTATAAACCGCATTGCTCTACGACTTTAAGTTTTCGAGTTATGAATTTTTTTATTGAATAAAATTTTTTACTATAAAAAATACTTATCCTAATTTTTTGCAAAAAATTTTAAAACTTTAGATCTCGTTAAATGTTGGTATAATACAGAAAAAAAGCCGCTGAATTCAATGGAACAAACCGCAGTGCTCTACGACTTTTAGTTTTCGAGTTATGAATTTTTTTTGTTGAATAAAATTTTCCTCTATAAGAAATACTTATCTTAATTTTTTGCAAAAATTGTTATAACTTTAGATCTCGTCAAATGCCGGTATAATACAGAAAAAAAGCCGCTGAATCCAATGGAACAAACCACATTGCTCTACGACTTTTAGTTTTCGAGTTATGAATTTTTTTTGTTGAATAAAATTTTCCTCTATAAGAAATACTTATCTTAATTTTTTGCAAAAATTGTTATAACTTTAGATCTCGTCAAATGCCGGTATAATACAGAAAAAAAGCCGCTGAATCCAATGGAACAAACCACATTGCTCTACGACTTTTAGTTTTCGAGTTATGAATCTTTTTATTGAATAAAATTTTCCACTATAAAAAATACGTTTCTTAATTTTTTGCAAAAAATTTTAAAACTTTAGATCTCGTTAAATGTTGGTATAATACAGAAAAAAAGCCGCTGAATCCAATGGAACAAACCGCATTGCTCTACGACATTTAGTTTTCGAGTTATGAATTTTTTTTGTTGAATAAAATTTTCCACTATAAGAAATACTTATCTTAATTTTTTGCAAAAATTGTTATAACTTTAGATCTCGTCAAATGCCGGTATAATACAGAAAAAAAGCCGCTGAATCCAATGGAACAAACCACATTGCTCTACGACTTTTAGTTTTCGAGTTATGAATTTTTTTTGTTGAATAAAATTTTCCTCTATAAGAAATACTTATCTTAATTTTTTGCAAAAATTGTTATAACTTTAGATCTCGTCAAATGCCGGTATAATACAGAAAAAAAGCCGCTGAATCCAATGGAACAAACCACATTGCTCTACGACTTTTAGTTTTCGAGTTATGAATTTTTTTATTGAATAAAATTTTTCACTATAAAAAATACGTATCTTAATTTTTTGCAAAAAATTTTAAAACTTTAGATCTCGTCAAATGCTGGTATAGTACAGAAAAAAAGCCGCTGAATCCAATGGAATAAACCGCATTGCTCTACGACTTTAAGTTTTCGAGTTATGAATTTTTTTATTGAATAAAATTTTTTACTATAAAAAATACGTATCCTAATTTTTTGCAAAAAATTTTAAAACTTTAGATCTCGTTAAATGTTGGTATAATACAGAAAAAAAGCCGCTGAATTCAGTGGAACAAACCGCATTGCTCTACGACTTTTAGTTTTCGAGTTATGAATTTTTTATCATTATCATCATCATTATGACGTTATTCTTTTTTTGGGACGCTCTGTATAAACAAAAATATTTTCCTAAAATACGTCGTAGTGTATAAATAACGTCTACAAAATATCAAAAGTCCAACCTTGCTAATAACCGAGCTACAGAAGACGGTAGTTTAGTTGGAGGCACCCTGTATATGCTAATGCAAGGCTTGAACAGGGCCGAAGTGGTGCATTTGTTGTATGAATATGTAAATAAGGACGAACACGCGTTCTTGATGGCAAGGTTCCTCCAACTCACCAGCCGTGACCCATCATGGGCATGGGCCGACCCATCTCAGAAAATTGAAACAATAATAATATCTCGAATTGTGTCGCAGTCGGCATTGACATTCTACTTATAGTTTTGTAAAATTTATGAAATCTTTTGCATATATACAATAACATTTCACACATTGGCCATAAATAATGATCCTATTTTGTTATTATTGTTGTGGAATTCTGTGACGTAATTCCACACCAAAAAACACACAATTCCTGGGTTCGTCGCTTGACCCAACGCCGAAATTTCAACGAACCGCCACTGACTTGAACTATGACCGAACCGGATCAAGAAGGCCGTGTCGCGGCCTTGTCGAGAATCTGGCGCCTGATTGGCGACGCACCATCTTTTGTTTGATTTCAGCGCCGCCGGTGCGATTTTTATGCTAATTTTTCATGACTCAGAGAAAGTTTGGACAATTTGTTAAAATTGTGGGATTTTACCAATTTTTTGATTCGTCTTATTGTTTATTGTTTCCTTGTTATGGCGTCAAATTAATTTTGTGTTGAGAGGTGATTTAAATAATATCGTAATTAAGTGAATAATTTTATTAAAATTGATGACAGTTGGGGGCTCAGTAGGTGTGTCGATGAAAAATTGATTGCTTTAGTGATTTAGTGGATTTTTTCTCTTAATTGGTGTCTACAGATTATTTATTTATTTATTTTAAATTATTTAAAAATCAGTGTTTATTTTTGACTTTTTCGCATGTGGAAGCATATTTTTTGCTAAAAGTGGACCAAAAAAGTCCGTAATTATGTCAAGAATGTCAAAAATGTTCGCGTTCTTAAGAGAAATTCTTGATTTTTGCTTTTTTGAATCTGAAAATTCGTTTTTTTTTTGTGAGATTTTGTCAAATTTTGAACAAATCTGGCTTTTTTTCGAACATTTTTCCAAATGAAACGAAATTATTTTCGTCAGCAAACCAAAAAATTCGAGACAAAGTTACTAAGCAATAGTTTGTCACCTAGTTATAGAAAAAATGATGTATAAGAGCGCCTTGAGCTAAAAACTTTGTTGAAAGTGACTGTATTTTTGCCTTTTTTGAGTGTTTTCTTGTGAAATAAACGGAATTCTTCCTTGCAATTTTTTCGGAAATAAGTGAAAAATTACCAAGTTATTATTTTTATTCTAAAAAAGTTTTCCAAAATCAAAACTTAAATAAAATATTAATTTGTTTACTTGTTAAGCTATTTTGAAATGAGTGTGTTTGCCATGAGAGAAATGTACTTTTATGTATTAATTAATCTTTGCGTTAAATCACACACTAACTAATTACGTACAAGTTGCAGTGAAATTATTCACCTTTAAGTGTGTTTCTCGTACAAAAGCAATTATCAGACGATTAATTTAATCACTAAAATTGCAGAATTGTTTTGTTTCTTTGTTTGTACCATCTGATAACGACTCAAAGTCGTTCGCAAAACCAACAACTTAT
Source organism: Tribolium castaneum (assembly GCF_031307605.1). NCBI lineage: Eukaryota > Metazoa > Arthropoda > Insecta > Coleoptera > Tenebrionidae > Tribolium > Tribolium castaneum. Next base: position 16,947,832 of record NC_087401.1, on the reverse strand, counting down.
TTATTAATTTATGGTACACGAGTCTCCATCAAAATCCTCCTAACATTTCCAATAATTTATGATCTTGTTCCAATCAACTGACGAATTTTTCCATTCGAAAACGTTACGTTTTTCCACGTAACAATAAATCAGTGTGATTATCTTACAGGAAATCCCACCACAGGCTCTAATTTTCATACAATCAGACAATTATGTAATAACAGCAATGGTCGCGCATTTATTATTTTTTAACTCTTCGTAAATTATGCCTCCAACACGGATGTTACCGCACTTCCGGGACGCCTTGACCTTGCGCCTCGAAAAATCCGTAATAAAATACCACTTCCGGTGGCTGTTTTTTTCCCAAAATGTCAAGGAACATCCGGTTTGTTCAAATTTAGCGCCCACATTTTGACAATTGACAATTGACAGAAGCCGACAAATAAATCAATCATGGCGGTTTGAAGATTAGCTCAATTCTTGAAGAAAAAAAATTATTTTCGTTCGATTTACACGTGTGTTTGGGGTAAAACAGCACAAGAGTTGTCTCAAGTAGCGTATTTTGCAAACACGAGTCACAAGCTAGGTTAGGAAGCGAAATGACTTCGAAGGTCCAACACGTGCAGGACAACTCAGTAGCCGAACGGAGATTGCGCCCCATTTACGGTAGGTGCCCCCTTAGTGCGCCTTCGGCAAGTCGTGAGCTCCGTTGTAGATTGGCTGGACATCGGCAACAACAAAAAAGCGCTCCAGGAGTGCGAGAAAGTGCTGAAAAAGACGCCGAATTTGCTGTGCGCGAAAGCGCTCAAAGCCCTGACGCTGCACCGGATGGGCAAGGAGGGCGAAGCCCTGGCCATCCTGGAGGCCCTGACTGCCGACAGCCCCACGGACGACGCCACGCTCCAAGCCATGACTCTGTGCTACAGAGAGTTGCAACAACGTTAGTTCCGTGTTACAGAAACCTACTTTACCGACTTTGGTTTTTTTTAGTTGAAAAAATTTGTAAATTGTACGAGACTGCGGTCAAGTTGGAGCCGGCAAATGAGGAGCTTTACACGCATTTATTTATGTCTTATGCGCGTGTTTTCGATTTTAAATCGCAACAGAAAACGGCAATGACGCTGTACAAGCACAAGCCCAAAACGCCGTACTATTGCTGGGCTGTTATGAGTATTATTTTACAAGCCACGCGTGGCGAGGGCAAGAACGATGCGAAAAAACGCAGTTTATTGCTGAGTCTGGCCGAACGTATGATGGAAAAGTTGATTGTCGATGGGAAACTTGATGCGGAACAGGAAGTTCAACTGTATGTTATGGTTTTGGAGCTGCAGGGCAAGTTTGAGGAGGTTTTGGTTATTTTGGATGGGCCTCTCGGTACCAAGCTGGCTTGTAGTAATCAGCCCCATAATAAGCTGAAGTATTTGGTGCCCCTCAAGTGCTGGGATGATGTTAATTTGTTGTGTAAGGGGATCTTGATTGAGAGGTAAGTTGGGGGCAAGTGATCCGGTGAAGACAGCAAGGCAAAAAAACATAATTTTAAAAAATCAACTTGCCAGTGCTACAATAATATGATTATTGTTTGTTATTTTAATACGTTTTTGAAATTGATTTTACGAAATACTAATTAAAATAAGCTGAAAAAAACGTGATTTTTTACGTTTCTCGAGCTAAAAACTCAGATTGGTTGCGACATTTTAATAAAACCTGTTCGATAAATCATTAAATTAGTTCAGAAATGAAAAATTTTTTGCATTTTTAAAGTGTTTACGCAAAATGTTGTCTAAAAAATCAACAAATTATTTAAAAATTATTTTTGACTTTTTTGCGTGTGGAAGCTTCTTTTTTTACTGAAACTGGACCGAAAAAGTCCTAGATTTTGTCAAAAATGTCAAAAATGTTAGCGTTCTTGAGAGAAATGCTTGATTTTTGCCTTTTTTGGATCTGAAAATTTTTTTTTGTGTGAGATTTTGGCAAATTTTGAACAAATCTGTTTTTTTTTCGAACATTTTTTCACAAGAAACGAAATTATTTTCGTCAGCAAACCAAAAACTTCGAAACACAAATATTTAGTAATATTTTGTCACCTAGTTATAGAAAAAATGATGTATAAGAGCGCCCTGAGCTAAAAACTTTGTTGAAAGTGACTGTATTTTTGTCTTTTTTGAGTGTTTTCTTGTGAAATAAACGGAATTATTTCTTGCAATTGTTTCGGAAATAAGTGAAAAATTACCAAGTTATTATTTTTTCTTTCTTTAGCATTTCTGAGCTAAAAATTTAGTTCTTTGGCGTGAATTTTAGAGCATGAAACGCAAAATTTCGACCGAATTATTTAAAAATCAGTGTTTATTTTTTACTTTTTCGCATGTGGAAGCATATTTTTTGCGGAAACTGGACCGAAAAAGTCCTAGATTTAGTCAAGAATGTTAAAAATGTTCACTTTCTTAAGAGAAATGCTTGATTTTTGCCTTTTTGGATCTGAAAATTCTTTTTGTTTGTGTGAGATTTTGCCAAATTTTGGACAAATTTGGCTTTTTTTCAAACAGTTTTCTACAAGAAACGAAATTATTTCCGTCAGCAAACCAAAAAATTCGAAACACAGTTATTAAGTAATATTTTGTCACCTAGTTATAGAAAAAATGATGTATAAGAGCGCCCTGAGCTAAAAACTTTGTTGAAAGTGACTGTATTTTTGTCTTTTTTGAGTGTTTTCTTGTGAAATAAACGGAATTATTCCCTGCATTTTTTTCGGAAATAAGTGAAAAATTACCAAGTTATTATTTTTTATCTTTCTCTAGCATTTCTGAGCTAAAAACTCAGACTTTTTGTGAGATTTTGCAAAAAATAAACACATTTTTAAAGAATCTAAGCGTGTTTTTCAATCGAAAAGGCTGGTATTTTATAAAGAAAACTTACTAGACTACAAAATGGTGTAAGTTTTGCTTACTTTGAGCTAAAAATTTCGTTTTTCGGCGAAATTATCTTTGTTTTAGTGTCTTTTACGAAGTATTTTGTCCGTTTTTCAGCAAGAAATGCAATTATTTTGTCAAACCTACGCTGAAAATTTACCAAATTAATTAAAAAATTGTTCTATTTGAGCTAAAAACTCATTTTTTTGGTGACATTTCACCAAAAACAGGTCCGAAAAATCACTGAATTATCTCAAAAATGGCATTATTTTTTAATTTTCTGAACATTTTGCACATTTTTCAACCAAAAACTTAATTATTTGGCAATATTTCGTCACCAAATTATTAAATAGAACCTCTCTGAGCTAAAAACGCAGTCAGTTATCATGTTTTTAGCCCAGAAACGGAATTATCACGAAATTTTCCAAAAATAGACCAATTTATTAAAGAAGGTCTCGAGTGTTTCTAAATTAAAAACGCATTATTTTTGTAAGATTTTGTTTAAAACCTTCTTCTTTTTTCTTTTTTTTACTCTCGCTACAAAAAAAACATCGTATTCAGGTAAAGTATTGAATAATAATCAATTAATAACAAAAAAAGTTGGTGACTGGTGAAAGGTTTTTTTAAAAAAAAAAAATTTGCACACTTGTTATCTTCACCGAATTGCGAAATTGGGGCTCACTTGACCTGACACTATTTTCAGTGTAGACAGGTGGGATATTTGGAAGGAATACATCAACTCGGTGTTTGCCCTAATGGAGGCCAAACCTTACGAAAGTAACAATCATGATAATGGGGCCTCTGATAACGATTTAGAAACGGTAGATGACACCCCGGAAAAGTGTCACGAATTTATTTGTCGGATTGTTGAAAATGGGGCCGATAATGGTACCAGCCCCCTTGTCAATTATTTTTTTTTTTTTAATTAAAAAAATTACAGGTTTTTTATTAAGGGGGCCCTACTTAGCCCGCTTTGAGCTTTGTTCGCGTCTCGTAAAATGTAACGTTGACTCGAGCGATGTTCTCGGCGAAACAATCGAATTATTTATTGAGTATTTTCGTAAATTCGGACACAAACCGTGCTGTGTTTCCGATTTACGCCATTATTTAGATTTACTAGATTGTGAAAAAAAGGCCGAATTATCGGCACGTTTAATCAAGGATGTTGGGATCAGTTCAACAAGTGTGCCTCAGTCGGTAAAAAAAATAACAAAGTGGTAATTAAGTTGGCAATATTGTTGGTTTTTTCAAGGAACAACAAATGCAACGCCATCTATGTGCCCTCCAATTGTCACGTTTATGTGGAGCACATCGTAATCTAACTTCTGATCATTTGAAAGCTTTAGTTACTGCATTTTCGCTACATTACGAGCACGGTTACCAAACTTACGGCACTAATTTACTGTCGACTGATTTAGGGCCTTCTGACCCGTATGCACTTTTAGCGGCGCACGTTTTGTACGATTTATCACAAAGTGAGAAAAAATCCGAACCGATTGTTGCCGCTCTTGTCTTATTAGAAAATATGCTCAAGAATAGTCCGAGTAATTTTCACGCAAAGTTGTTGTGTGTGCGGCTGTATCATACAGTGGGTATGTTTTGTTTCGTTGTACTTGTCAAATACAGGCAGTTTCGCATAATTTTATGCCACCAACAATACATATTCCAATACAAACTTGATTAGAAATTTTGAGAAATTGGGTTTCCTGAAATTAAATAATTAAAAGTGTATTTTTTATATCTAGTATTTTGTATATTTGGGTGCGAACGTAAAGTTATGTGAAACACCCTGTATGTACAGGCTGGCCTACAGCTTCCGTCCGTAGCTCAGTTATTAATTATTAAAGTTGGAGTTTTTATATTTTGTAGACTGTAGCACACATTTCAGGACAATATTTTTGATTATACAGAGTGTCCCAAAAAAGTATGACGTCACAATAATATTTTTTTAATGGCCTGCTTTTATTTTTTTTAGCTTCTTTTGTTATTTTGTTCTTTTTCGTTATATTTGTATCATTTGTGACGTTTTTAATGTATTTAAAAGGATTTATTTGTTTTTTTTTTGAGGGAAATTTTATTAAACACCTCGATTTTTGCTCTTTTTCTTTATATCTTGTCTTAATCTTGAGAGAAAAACTTATTTAATTTGCGAAATTCTTTTCCAAAAACGAAGAAATTACATGAAAATTGCAAAATTTCTTTAAAAAATGACCAAATTATATTAAAACTGACATTTTTTAATGTATTTAACAGGGTTTAGATTTTTTTTACGAGCGAACTTTCACTAAAACACGTCGAAAAATCATCTAATTATGCCAAAATTTCGTCGATTCCACATTTTTTGCTGTTTTTTGAGCGACAAATTTACTTATTTTGAAAAATTCCGTCAAAAAAATACCATATTAGAGCAAAATAGACGTTTTTTTAGTCTATTTAAAGAGATTTAGCTCTTTTTTTGAGCGAAATTTTATTAAAAAAAAAGTCGAAAAAGTGTCTAATCAAGTCAAAAATTTTGTTATTTTGACGATTTTTGCTCTTTTTTGTTGTATTTTGTCTTGTTTTTGAGTGAGAAACTTATTTAATTTTGCGAAATTCTGTTCAAAAAATGACAAAACTACATGAAATTTGACTCTTTTTCGTTATGTTTGTTTCGTTTTTGATCGAAAAACTTACTTATTTTGCAAAATTTTATTAAAAAAATGGCCAAATTAGATCAAAACTTAACATTTTTAATGCTTTTAAAGGGATTTAGTTTTTTTTACGAGCAAACTTTCACTAAAACACGTCGAAAAATTATCTAATTATGATAAAATTTCGTCGTTTCTAAGTTTTTTGCTCTTTTTCGCTGTTTTTTTGAGCGAGAAACTTACTGATTTTGAAAAATTCCGCCAAAAAATTACCATATTAGAGCAAAATAGACTTTTTTTTCAGAGATTTAGCTCTTTTTTGAGCGAAATTTTATTTATAAAGTCGCAAAATTGTCTAATCATGTCAAAAATTTTGTTATTTTGACGATTTTTGTTCTTTTTCGTTGTATTTTGTCTTGTTTTTGAGTGAAAACTTATTTAATTTGCGAAATTTTTTTCACAAAATGACGAAATTACATCAAAATTACAAGATTTCTTTAAAAAACGACCAAATTATATCAAAACTGACATTTTTAATGTATTTAAAGGTATTTAGTTCTTCTTTTACGAACGAATTTTCACTAAAACATGTCGAAAAATTATCTAATTATGACAAAATTTCGTCGTTTCCACGTTTTTTGCTTTTTTTCGCTGTTTTTTGAGCAAGAAACTTACTTATTTTGAAAAATTTCGTCAAAAAATTACCATATTAGAGCAAAATAGACGTTTTTTTCAGTCTGTTTTAAAAGATTTACCTTATTTATGAGCGAAATTTCATTTAAAAAGTCGAAAAAGTGTCTCATCAAGTCAAAAATGTCATTATTTTGACGATTTTTGCTCTTTTTCTTTATATCTTATCTTAATCTTGAGAGAAAAACTTATTTAATTTGCGAAATTCTGTTCAGAAAATGACAAAATTACATGAAAATTGTCTCTGTTTCGTTGTGTTTGTTTCGTTTTTGAGCGAAAAACTTACTTATTTTGCAAAATTTCATAAAAAAATTATCAAATTAGATCAAAACTGACATTTCTAGTACTTTTAAAGGGATTTAGCTCTTTTTTTATGAACGAACTTTCACTAAAACACGTCAAAAAATTATCTAATTATGACAAAATTTCGTCATTTCAAAATTTTTTGCTCTTTTTCGCTGTTTTTTTGAGCGAGAAACTTACTGATTTTGAAAAATTCCGTCAAAAAATTACCATATTAGAGCAAAATACAGGTTTTTTTAAAGAGATTTAGCTCTTTTTTGAGCGAAACTTTATTTAAAATAAGTCGAAAAAGTATTTAATCCAGTAAAAAATTTCGTTATTTTGACGATTTTCTGTTTAAAAAATTACTAAATTACATGAAAATATGCGTTTTTTGCTTTTTTTCATTGATTTTTTTACCTAATTATGCCAAAATTATAAAACCTAATTAAACTAAGCTACGGGAGATGTTGTACCACCCTGTATACCTTATACGACACTCGCCTCCGGCTCGTGTCATAAACTGTAATTTTTTTAAATGATTTTTAGGCGGTTGTCTCGGTGCCCAAAACATGTACAGTAGTTTAGACACGAAACATTTACAATTAGATTCGTTAGGTTTTATACATTGTGCTAGATTAGCAACCACCGGTTTGTATTCGCTGTGTTCGAATTTGTTTGACGTTACGTTAAAATTCTTCTCGTCGAATTACAAAGATGTGAGTTTGAATCTTATACGTTATTTTTTCTACAATTGTATTTCTAGAGTTCGGATCATATAACATTTTCGTATAAATACGGTTCGTTCATAAAACTGGACGAATTTATGGATTTTAGGGAACGACTGAACAACAGCATGCACTATACAACAGTTGCAATCGATCGAATAGTATTGAGTTTAGTTGAATGTACAACATTAGACACCCTGTACAACATCGACATATCACCAAAAGACGATAAAATCGACTGGGAGGCGTTACGGTGCGTGACCACACCCATGGGCGTGGCCCAAATAACAATCAAATTCCAGAGACAATCACGATCTTAGCGTTTATATCAGTTGGGACCCTGAACGTATCAAAGGCCCGCCTGAAGAATACGAAGAAATTCGCACATTTTTCAAGCAAAATAAAATTTTCCTTAAATTACGTACGTCACTGCTGTGGGCGTTATCAGCAGCCGTGGACATTGTCAAATCATCAGACGGCGTCCGAACCAAATACATGGACCAATTGGCTACGATTTTGGCCGATTGGGAGGAGCTAAGCACCAAAAATCGAAACCACGCCCCTTTGTGTCAACACCTGGTCACTTTGCCCCTCCCCTCGCGCCTTCACGTGGCCTTGGCCACGCCCCATTTTGACATCGTGGGGCGAATGTTGCGCCTTTTATTGGCCGTTGTGTCCGAGGGTTGTTCCAAAGAAGATGATTTAGTGGAAAAAATTGAAAGTGGGGTCAAGGCCATGGTCGATATGATTGAAAATCGGGGGAAGAACTCGGCTGATTTGATTTATCGGCGGGAAACGATGGAATATGTTGTGAATGCAGTCGAGGTTTGTTTTTGTGTTTTGTTTTTTTTTTTTCGTGGTTGTTTATTGTGTTTTAGGTTTTGTCCGTTTCGTCGCTCATTTGTTTGTTGTGCAATGATTTGGTGAAGCCGCCGAGTAAAAAAGGCAAGAAAAAAGTGAGCGAAGCGTCGTCGTGGAAGGAAACCGTGGTTCGGCTGGCAAATAGTTTCAAAACGCACATTAACGCCTTGAATGAGGTTTTGCAAACTTGGGCGCAGTTTAGTGTTTCGAGTGATCTGGCGCTGATGCTGGAGTCGGTGAATTTGAGCAATGACGGACACAATGTGTGCGAGAATATAGTAAACAGTTACGTGTTGGCCGTTCGAGAGATACAGTGTGTTTTGAAAAATAAGATTAAAATGTTGAGTAGTATACAGTAAGGTGCCATTGCAAGAGTGACACGTGTATCAGATTGGTTGAATAAAATGGTTTCTACGAAACACCCACAACACGTCACTAGATCTTTTTTTTTAATTGTTTTATTCCTTGGTTTTTGCGAAAAATGGTGAGTTTTTGGCTGGAAATTTTCAGAAATAAATGATTTTCTAGCTGTTGGAAACGAAGAGAGTAGATAGTTCGTGAGTCGGGAAGTTGGACGTATTTTTATCTGAATTTTTGGACGCACTTCCGTTAGAAAACAGACTGCACGTGAGTGCAATATTTGCCTTTTTTTATTGATTGTCGTTATTTTGCAAAATTCGGACGATTATTTTACTAAAAATTCGCTCTTTTTGATTAAAACGCGTTGAAAAGTTTACGAATTGTTCAAAAATTTCGTTATTTTGACAAAGTTTTGCTCCTTTTAAAAAATTGTTTTTTTTAAGTAATTTATTTGCTTTTTTTGAGCGAAATTTCAATACAAAACATCGTTCTGTGTTCGTTTTCTTATATTTTTGGGCTTGTTTTTCATCAAAAAACTTATTTAATTTGCAAAATTCCATCAAAAATTGATCAAAATAGACGTTTTTTCGACTATTTTACCTTATTTGTGGAAGTTTTTAATGTTTATTTTGCTGTTTTTTTATATGTACCTTGTTTTTGCGAATGAAACTACCTAATTTCTTTTTTTTTTTTCAATCTTTTTTGTTTGTTTAAAGGAATTTAACTCTTCTTTTCATTAAAACATGTCAAAAAAATGTAATTATGTAAAAAATGTTATTTGCCGTTTTTTTTTGTTTTTGTTTGTTTCATTTTTCAACGAAAAACTTACTTATTTTGCAAATTTCATTCAAAAATGACCAAATTTAAAGGAATTTAATTCTATTTTTTTTGGCGAACTTTCGCTAAAACACGTCGAAAAATTACCCAATTATGACAAAATTTCGTCGTTTTCACATTTTTTGCTCTTTTTCGCTGTTTTTTGAGCGAGAAACTTACTAATTTTGAAAAATTCTGTCAAAAATATAGGTTTTTTTTAGTCTATTTAAAGAGCTCTTTTGTGAGCGAAATTTCATTAAAAAAAGTCGCAAAATTATCTAATAAGTCAAAAATTTCGTTATTTTGGCAGTTTTTGTTCTTTTTTTGTTATATCTTGTCTTGTTTTTGAGTGAGAAACTTATTTAATTTGCAAAATTCCATCAAAAATTGATCAAAATAGACGTTTTTTTCAACTATTTACTGGTTTCTACCTCATTTTTTGAGCGAAATTTCTTTAAAACCATAAAATTTTCGAAGTTTTTGATGTTTATTTTGTTCTTTTTTGTGATATTTATCTTGTTTTTGCGAATGAAACTTACCTTATTTGTATTAAAAATTAAGAGAATTTAAAAAACTGTTTTTTTTTGTTTATTTAAAGCAATTTAACTCTTCTTTTCATTAAAACGTGTCAAAAAAATGTCAAAAATTTCATCATTTGACGGTTTTTTTTTGCTCTTTTTCGCTGTTTTTTGAGCGAGAAACTTATTTATTTTGAAAAATTCCGTCAAAAAATTACCATGTTAGAGCAAAATTAGACGTTTTTTTAGTCTATTTAAAAAAAATTGAGCGTAATTTCATTAAAAAAATCGTAAAAGTGTCTAATCAAGTCAAAAGTTTCGTTATTTTCACTATTTTTGCTCTTTTTCGTTATATCTTGTCTTGTTTTTTAGTGAAAAACTTATTTAATTTGCAAAATTCCATCAAAAATTGATTAAAATAGACGTTTTTTCAACTATTTACTGGTTTCTATCTCATTTTTTGAGCGAAATTTCACTTAAACCATAAAATCTTCGAAGTTTTTAATGTTTATTTTGTTCTTTTTCGTTATATTTATCTTATTTTTGCGAGTGAAACTTACCTAATTTGCATTAGAAATTAAAGAATGTAACAAACTGATGTTTTTTGTTTGTTTAAAGGTATTTAACTCAAATCAAGTTAGATATCCTTTTAAAAAAATAACGGTTTTTAATCGGTTTATTGGAGTTTTTTTGCGGGAAATTAAAAAAAATTCTTTAAAGAAACAACTTTGACAAAAAAATTAATTTAATGGACGAATTGGACAAATAAAATTTGACGTTGTTGCCAAAAACAGCTGTCATTTGTTGACTAGAGCTGTTGCTAGCAAGAAACAATTAGGCCTTAGACTACGCACAACCGTGCTATAAAAAAAATTAAATTAAAAAAATAAATCATTTACAATATCTTGTAAAAGAATTTCAAAAAATATACAGAGCGTGTCAAAAATATACATAAAAAATGGAATTAACTGTATCAAAAAGTCGTGTAAAAAACCTTAACACTATCGATTAAATATTGCTGTCACTGTTTTTTGGTCCTTTCTAATAAAACTCACTAAAACAAACAAAAGAAATGCAACAGAGTCGTTGTGAGAATTGTAATCGTAATTAAGACGGCGTTGCAAGTTGGCCTTGGACTCGTATTCAACCACACAAGGCCTGGATAATTAATGTTGGGCGTGGAAATCTCTGCAAGAAACAACCAATCAGAACGCGCGCAACCACCAACCAATCGCGTTGCGCCACAACAACAACACGATGCAACGAAACTTACCGAAACAAGACGAACAGTAACGTCAAACATATAGCTGCGGTACTTGTCGACAATGTGGCCGCATCACCATACCTTGCCTGACCGCAAGCAGGAGGACACACAGGAATGATGGACTCTACAAGGAGTTGCTATAGCTACCAAGCATGCGCAAACAAAACTCCGCCCACTCACCAAACAACTCGACCACGCCCTCTGCCGAGCCCAATTTGTTCGACGCTTTACAAATATACTGCCCATACTGGCGTTTCTCAATCGTTATCACACGTAAAGTCGTGTCGGTGAATTCGTCCGCTGTTGCGAAATGCGAAATACTGTAATGTTGGTTATTGGATAATGCGACTTCGTCCTTGACCCAGGTCAAAGCAGGCGGGGGATACGCCTCCACGTGACACTCCAAATCCATGTCGTATTGGAGGGCTTGACCGAGGCGTGGCCGAGGCACGGTCACAACCGGCGCAAATTCCACTTCGACGGCAATGTTACGTTTCGTCCCTCGGCCAACGCCATTCTCAGCGACGCAATAATATGTGCCACGATCTTCTTTTTTTATTTGTTTGATTTTCATCACGTTGCCACGGTAGATGGAGCCACCAGTGGGCAAAATGGCGTTGTTTTCACGACGCCATGAGATTCTCGGCGGCGGGTAACCCCCGGCGTAGCACTCCATCTGGACGGCTGAGAAATTTTTAATAAAAAAAATTTAGGGACTAATTAGAAATTTTTTAACTTTCAATTAAGTAGATGTTTAATTTTTTTTATTTATTTTTTTGCATATTTGAATTTACGCTCTCAAGTTGAGTAAAATTTACCCAAGGTACTTATTTGTCACTGTCTTTTTTTTGTTAATTTTTTTTATTTTCTCATTTACGGCTAAACTATTTGAAAAAGTGGAACTATTTTGATTCATGCCTATGCAAAATGATCCGGGGAATCGATTGGCACCGAGAAAATTGCCAAATTCCGAATAGTTTTTTAGTTATGAATTTTTTAAAATTTTACCAATTTTTGCATTTTTCTCCAATTTGCTCGAAAACTATTAGTCGGAGAACAATAATTTTTTTTGAAAAAAATAGATAATTTAAAGAGCTTTCCAACGATAATACACTTCATGGGGTTATCTCTAATAGTTCCGGAGCTATTGCTCGACAAAAGTTCCGGGTACCCAAAATCGACAAAAACTGCGACGAAAATTGAAAAAATCAAACATCAAAAAATCGAACATATGGACTTTTGTGGACTTTAAACAATTTTTGTGGGTTGTTAAGACATGTAGAAGTCCATAAAAATTTACTGAAGAAAGTTTAAAATAAATTTTTTTTTCACCTTTTTGAAGGTTACTCAGGAAATTTGAGCAAAAAAAATGAAAATTTTAAATTTCGTGAAAAGTTGGTATAATACAGAAAATGAACCGCTGAATTCAATGGAACAAACCGCATTGCTCTACGACTTTTAGTTTTCGAGTTATGAATTTTTTTATTGAATAAAATTTTCCACTATAAGAAATACCTATCTTAATTTTTTGCAAAAAATGTTATAACTTTAGATCTCGTTAAATGTCGGTATAATACAGAAAATAAGCCGCTGAATCCAATGGAACAAACTGCATTGCTCTACGACTTTTAGTTTTTGAGTTATGAATTTTTTTATTGAATAAAATTTTCCATTATAGAGAAATTGCCTATTTTAATTTTTTGCAAAAAAATTTAAAGTGTCAGATCTCGTTAAAAGTTGGTATAATACAGAAAAAAAGCCGCTGAATTCAATGCTCTTTTTCTTTGTTTGTTTCGTTTTTGAACGAAAAACTTAATATTTTGCAAAATTCTATTAAAAAATAGCCAAATTTAATCAAAACTGACATTTTTCATTTATTTAAAAGAACTTAGTTCTTTTTTTTTAGCGAACTTTCACTAAAATTTTGTCGTTTTCACGTTTTTTGCTCTTTTTCGAGTGAGAAACTTACGTATTTTGAAAAATTCCGTCATATCAGAGCAAAATAGACATGTTTTTTTTTTCAGTCTATTTAAAGAGATTCAGCTTTTTTGAGCAAAATTTAAAATTAGCTGGTTTATTAACGAATAAGCAGTATAACAATAATATTTAATTATGGTCTATTATAACTTAATGTATTATGTAAAATATCGGAGATGTTGATAAAAGTCTCCTTAAAAATCGATGTTCTTTTGTTCATAACTTTTAAAAAAATCATAGCAGCCTTGCAAATTGACAATTGACAAACGTGAAAATTTCAGAAGACCTTTCAAACCATTTATTGTCAAATGCAAAAAGGTATTCACTTATTGTAAAGGGTAAAAGTTGAAAAGTTTTTAATGTAAGCTATAGAAGAATCAGCGTGTATTTTTTGTTCTGCCAACCTAACAACCACCAAATCTCTAGTGCGTGGTACCTACATTACAAAAATTAATAACCGTTACCTTGTCCCTCTGATACGACAACCGATCGCGTCGAATTGTCGGAAATGAAAGGGGGGCGCCGTACTTGTAATTCCACCTCAGCTGAGACCCTATTACTTGGCGAAATTATGATTTGACAATGGTAGAAACCAGCGTCGGTTTCTTGAATGTCTTTAATTTGTAGCGTATAAGTCGAACTCGCCTGAAATTAAATTTTTGATTTTTTTCAAAAACTGAATAAAAAAACCGTCATTTGCCAGTGGTGGCAACCTAACGACAATTTGACATTTCCATAAAAACAAACGTTTTTATTGGCATTATTTATGCAATAATACCTCGTCATAACGCAGCGAATATCGGGATTCGTGCAGAATTAGCGTACTTCCGGTGGAAATGGGCAAACTGTTGGCGTTCGACCTGGGATCGATCTTCATCCAGATCACTGGATAATCGTTCGTGTATTGAACCGAACATGATAATTCCACTGTGCCCCCAATATCCTTAATCTGAGTTTGAGTTATGTACGATATCGTGGGGGACCTTTGTGCCAAACCTGGAAAATAGCACAATTTCACCTGAATCAAGTAAACACAAGCGGGCGTCACTTGTTTACGGTTTTATCTAATCAAAAATCGATTATTTGTGGTTTTTATCAAAAGTTTGAGCTGCGCCGCGTTATCAGTAGTGTGATAACACCGCTTTTAAATAATTATACTCACAAATTTCTATAAAAACACCTAAAACTAACAAAACTGTTGTTTGCACCGACGCCATCTTGGTCACCACACCTGCTCAAAGTCAGTGGCGGCGCGCCCATTTACCAAGTTTTGGGCCAAATTTCGCCAAAACTTGACTGAAACTGCCCCAAACTCAACCGGTATTGTGAAATTACCGGGAAATTGAACGGTTTGCTTGAGTTTAGGGGCCCGAGACCCCGAAAAATTTAAAGGGGGTGACGTACGCCCATGAGCTGGGCGTAACGATTAAATTAGTCATTCGCTTGTTAATCATTTATTTAATAACAATTACAGTTTGTGCGTTTTCATGTGGCGGCTCAAGTGGCTGCTCTGCGTGTAGCCCTTGAGACACACCGTGCAGACGTGCGGTCGTTCCCCCGAATGTATGACCAAGTGGTCTTTCAAATGCTCGCTGCGCACGAACCCCTTGTTGCACACTTTGCACTTGTGCGGTTTTTCCCCCAAGTGGCGTTTCATGTGCACCGACAAGTGCGAGCTTGTCACGAACTTCATTCGGCACAGTTCGCACTCAAACGGTCGTATGTTGTTATGGAAACGCATGTGAATGTTCAAATTGCCGGAGTGGGCGAAGCCCTTGTCGCACACTTTGCACTTGTAGGGGGTTTCCCCGGTGTGGGTGCGCATGTGGTAGGTGAGGCTGTTCGACTGGCTGAAGGATTTGCCACAAACGGAGCACATGTACGGGCGCTCGCCGCTGTGTGTCCGTAAATGGGCGTTAAGTGAGGCGTTTTGGATAAAACGCTTGGCGCAAATTGTGCACTGGTGGGGGCGCTCTCCCGTATGCACCCTCTTGTGGATTTTAAGATGCTCGACACGGGCAAATTTTTTCTCGCAACTGTCGCACTTGAAGGGTTTTTCCCCCGTGTGCAACTTCATGTGTTGCACCAGGTTACTGCGACAGCTCAGAAACAGCCCGCACATGTCGCATTGGTGCGTTTTTTTGGCTTTGGGGCCCTTAGCTACGTCCTGCCCCCCATTTTCATTATGTGAGGGTAGGTTGTTGCGCAGCTTATTGTCACTCTCAATGACGATTTTTTTGAATTTGTAAAGTGCGACGAGTGATTTTGCACATTTTTGGCATATTTTTCCAGGCAAACCGTCGTCCACTTCGGCCTAAAAAAATAAATTGCCGGTTGTCTAAAGTGAGGTTAGGTACCTGAACCGAGGTGCAAAACCCCAACATTGCCGCATATTCAACCGTGGTTTTCTTATGCGGGGCGAAAAGCGAGTCGAGGGCGCCGTGTCTCAAGCACAGCCGGCAGACCGGGGGCCCCCCAGGCCCCATTTTTTTCAAATCAAGTCGGTGTTGACACTGCGCGCGCAGCTTCTTTGTGTCATCGTTATCTGTCATTGCAAATTTGTGTTTTTGGTTTTTTGTGCGCAAAAATGCGTTTAAGCCGCGCTGGGAAGCCCCCAGGTTGTCGCTACACGTCCGAGAATTCGCCCCGTGCCAAGAAATCGCGCATTGGCGCCGACCGCTTGACAGTGAGTAGTTTGAGTTTTGGCGCCTCCAAGTCAAATCGTAACGGTTTTTGTGGTTGGTTGTATTTTCACAGCTTTTGCCGGGGTTTCTCTCGCAAGGGATAAAGTCGTGTAAGTGCATACGTGTGTGCAACGCGCGGTCTAAACGCACTTTTAGCCTCGCCGGAGCATGAGGATTGCGCCCCCGTGAAGCCCCCCAAGTTGCGGCGTTCGTGGCGACTGTCCAAGAAAAGTAACCAGCCGGTCTCCGTGTCGGGTTATTTCAATAAGCTGGTGCTGGACTCGGATCAGAGCCTTTTTCGCGAGATTAAGAGCAAATTTGCGCGGAAAAACTCCGATTTGGATGACGATTTTGGGGCCCGTTTGGTGGCACAAGTGGGGGCGGTAGAACTGCCCGATTTGAGGGATTACAGAAAGCGGATTGAGGAGGAAATTGAGTTGATTAACGGCGTTCTAACGGGGCAAGTGGGGCGGAACATGTCGCTGAACAGGAAACGGGTTTACAGCGAGGAGGAGAAGGAGAATTTCCCGATGAAATTCTCCTACGTGCCCCCGTCCAGTTGGGTGTTCCAGACGCCCCCCAACCGCAAACTCAACTACAACAGGGCCAAGGCGGACGAAAACACGCTCAAACCTGCCGTTATTGAGAAACGAAACGATGGGAAAGTTGTCTACGAAATGAACAAAAAAATTAATGTCGACTTGTCGCGGTTTCACAACCGACAAGAGATTGACATTGACAAGAGGTACATGATGGAGGTTTCCACGGCAACGTTTGATGACGAACAAGAGCCAGACGATAAGGTGGGTTGTTGTCTAGTTGGCTGTGGTGTTTAATTGTTTTTCCCAGGGCGCCTTTGATTCGTACGAGCTTGAGAACCATTTTTTGAGCTTGACTTCGCGTCCGAAAAAAGTCGTCTCGTCAATGTCTCGCTGTACGTCGTTGAAACGCAAACGTGATATTTTCGAGCCGCAAGCAGGCTGTTCCACATTGACTGAAGAATTTAAGCCTAACATTTGTTTCATGGAGAATTTGAATCTGGACGATCCGGAGGAATCTTTTACGTTTAAGTTTACAAGTAGCGAGTGCTACAACGGGCCAACGACCGGGCATTTGTTCGATTTCGATGGCAACAAGAAGGATTCGTTCAATTTCCATTTTTGAGCGAGTTTTTTGAGTATTTTATTTTTGCGGAATCAGTTTTCATTTGTGCAATTGTTAGGATACACCTCAGTGTGAGAATTAATTTGAAGCGTTCCTATTGCAATATTTCAGGTGTGTTCTTTGAAGCGTTCAAAGTCTGAATTAATTATGTTAAGCTTAATGTTGTTAATAAAATTTCTATTGTGAGTTTATCGCCAAAACGTGTTTTATTCTTGCACCCCTACTGACTAGACAACCAATTATACACTCCCAGTGACAGTTGTGCTTACATAACCTCAGTTTCGCTTGTTTTATTAAAAAGATGGTTTTAAATAACGACTTTTGGCACAATTTTCGCGACGTGAGCATTTATCCGACGTGTGAGGAAATTCTGGGCAAACGCAACCCCGTTGACAAGAACATAATTCGTGGAAAATTCCACAATGTGGGGCACTACTTGGACGTCCAGTTCCGTCTTTTACGCGAAGACTTTATCGCAAATTTGCGCGAAGGCATCGAGAGTTATCGGGCAAAAGAGTCCACAAAAGTGCTTGACATTTACGAAAATGTGCGCATTTACAAAGACAGGACCCGACGTAGCGAAGAGTGCCTCAAAATCGATATAAACGTACAAGAGGACGACTCGAAAAAATTCATGAATGGCTCACTCCTCATCTTCACAAAGAACAATTTCGACCAAATGTTTCAAGCAAAAGTCGTCCAACGTTCAACAGAACCGCCCCAGATTATCATTGAGTTGATCGATGTGTGCCCTAGTGACCTAAACCTGTCCCAAAGCTACACAATGGCCGAATGTAGCCAATACTTCGACCCCTATTTTAACGTTCTAACCGCCTTGAAGGCCACCCCTGTCACAAACTTCCCCATGGAGCGCTACATCGTCCACTGCGACACCTCGGCGCGCACCCCTCCATACCTCTCGGGCTTCGCCCCCGAGAGATGGGGGCGCTCGCTAAACCGCGCCCAAATGCAGGCCTTCACGGCGGCCCTAACGCGCGAATTCGTCGTGATCCAGGGCCCCCCAGGCACTGGCAAAACGCACCTGGGGGTGAAAATCGCCACCACTTTGCTACAAAACGCCCACTTGTGGCACAAAAACAGCCCCATGTTGGTCATTTCGCACAAGAACGACGCCCTTGACCAGTTCCTCGAAGGCCTAATCCCCTGCACTTCGAGACTAATCCGAGCCGGGGGCCAATCAAAGAGCGAGAAATTGAAACAGTTTAATTTAATAACGGGGGCGGGGGAAAAACGGCGCAAGTGGGTGGAGTTTCTCCCAGCGATGCAACAATCATTGGTTGTTGGCATGACAACGAGTGTGGCGTCACGCTGGAGGGCGGAGTTTTTGGAGGAGTTACAATCACCGATTGTTGTGGTCGAGGAGGCGGCGGAAGTGCTCGAAGCGCATGTGGTGGCAGCACTGACTAGTAAATGTCAACACTTGATTTTGTTGGGCGACCACCAACAACTCCAACCGCTCACTGCTGACAATAATATCGGCAAAAATTACCATTTAGGTGTGAGTTTATTCGAACGCATGGTTTTGAACCACATACAGTGCTACCAACTTGATATTCAACATCGGATGCGGCCGGAAATCGCCGATCTGCTCCGAGTCAGAATTTACCCGTTTTTGAAAGACCACGAATCGGTTTTAAACCGGCCGGGGATTCCCGGAATGCATAAAAACGTGTTTTTCGTTGATCACAACCAGGGGGAAGAAACCTCTAGTTTGACAACGAAGAAAAATACGCATGAGGCGCGTTTTTTGGTATTTTTGGCGCGTTATTTGATTTTAAACGGCCATAAATCGAGTGATATTGTTATTTTGGCAACGTATTTGGGACAAATGCTTGAAATTGAAAAGTTGGTTAAGAGTCAGACGTGTCTGGAGGGGGTTAAAGTATCGACCTTGGACGGGTTTCAAGGACAGGAAGCTGAGATTGTTTTGTTGTCACTGGTTCGTAGCTCACACATTGGCTTCCTTAAGGCGGAAAATCGCATTTGTGTGGCGTTATCACGCGCCAGGAGCGGGTTTTATATCATGGGCAAGATGGCCTTGCTGGCGGGGAAGTCCCAAGTTAGTTGCGCTCCTACCAACCTTAAAACTACTCTTTCGATGCATGCATGCAGGGACCCATCTTTATTTTTATTAAAGACAAAAAAAAATTATTTTGGATTAGCTTTAAAAATACTGTTAGTTTGTATATTAGCCAAAAGTGTTATTTAAAAATATTAAACTTGACCCTTCTTGTTATTAAAAAAAAATCAAGTTAGCCTTGTACCTTCAGAAGAAATGGCGATAAAAATTTGATAAGCACCTGAAACATACACCAAATTTCAATAAGTTTCGATGAGTAGTTTTTATAATATTTAAGTGAATGTATATTTTTTGGTGACCCTGTATATATTTGTAGATTTGGAACGGTGTGAAAAGATGTCTAGCAAAACAGGGCGCCATTGGGCGCAAAATCGCGTTAGTGTGTCAAAAACATAAGACTGTCACACAAGTCGAAACAATTGACGACTTCCAAAATGTCCAAAATGGCGGTTGTCATTTGAAATGTTGCGAAATTATGGCTTGTGGCCATAATTGCGTACTTTTGTGTCACACCAGTTATTTGAAACATAAATGTGAACGGAAATGTGTTACGAGGTATGTGAAAAAAGTTGGTGTTTTTTACTATTTTACTTTAAAGGTCGACTCCTGTTGTCAAAAAATACGAAATTGGTGAACCTGACCTTTGGTCTAAGCCACGGACTGATGGTTATGTGAGGCCTAGGGACTTTGGTGCTAACTCACAATTGGGTGAAAGTGAATCGTTTTCTTTTACAAGAATTGTGAGGAATTTAATTCGGAGCTTTGTGCACTTTATTGTTGAGAATTTTTTTACCTAACTTAATGTATTGTGATACAGTATTTTAATACGAAAATAAAATATAATGACAGTCGCAGTGCCATAACTTTAGACCCAGCCTCCTGTGACGCGATATAACGTTCGGAAAATTGATCAAGCAACATATGTTTCCACGCCACGCCGCCTCGATACAAACATGGCCCCGCTGTAATTAACCTTTAAAAGGGGGAAACGCCAGGTGGGGTTGTTAAAATGCGTCAGTTGCGATGATTTTGCACCCGAACACGGTACAACTCACCAAAATCCACTACTACAATGGCGAGATACCGACAATTTCGCGCGAAATTTTCGACAATTGTGTCAACAACAGTCACGTCAAAATCGAAAAAAATTGCTTCCGCCAACGCTGGATTCTGAAAATTAACGAAATCCAAGGCGGCCGCGCCAAACTCCAGTGGCGCCTCGTTGTCGCAGTGTCGATTTGTGTGCTTGTGGCAGTTGTTTTCGCGCTGTTTTTCGTCAAGCAGGCGAGTTTTGTCAAAAATCAAACGCCTACTTTGACGCTTAACTACACCAAGAATTTGAATCTGGGGAATTTCACATTTTGTCACAACTGCACGTCAAGTGAGATTTGTTTGAAACTAACGGAAGGGGAAACACCCAAGTGTTGCCAACCGGTGGATGACAAAGACCCGACCGGGTGCGGGGGTTTTTGCTCGGTTGATACGCAATTTTGCCAACTGTTGGACGCTCAACACCGAATTTACCAATGTTCCAATGTTACCAACACACTCAAATGTCCCCAGGATACGTTCAATTGTGGCAACATGTGCGTAAATTTGACCAAACGTTGCGATGGTTTTATTCATTGTCGCGACAAAACGGACGAAATTAAGTGTGGTAAGTGTTTTTTGGTTGGTAAGGTTGGCAATTCGTAGTTTGTGATTTGGGGACGCATTTTCAGTGCGGTAACGCCACGTCATGTCTACCAATTGCGAAAAAATGCAACGGTTTGGTCGACTGTTGGGACAAAAGTGACGAAATCGGGTGCCAAAATGGTAACAAAAAAATTTTATTTTTATTTTTTTATTAAATTTTTCCTGTTAGATTGTCCCAATGGAACCATCCCATGCCTTAACGGCGATTGTATAATGAAAGAAAATTTCTGCGACGGGACTTTCCACTGTTTGGACCGCTCAGATGAGCCACAGGGGTGCCAACTCAAATAAAACTCTCTTAAAATTGTGTTTTATTAAACCAAATCTTCACAATAATCGGAGAAAAAGTCCAATAAAAACGTAAAATCTGACACACTTCCGCCTTGCTCACGATACAACGTGTGGAAACGTTTGAAAAAATCGCTAATAACCTTCAGGGTCACCTGCCAAACAACTGACTAATAACTAAGTTGGCGGTGCGTACTACCAACCTGATCCCAATCCGTCCGAAAAATCCCCGTACACTGTGCCTCGAAACTATCACAAGTTAGTAACTTTTGTTTGAGTAAAAGGGCGCAAAACTGCGCGAAAGCGTCCCAGGCGGCTTTGGATCGCCCCAAAATGATGACATTTCGTGGCGATAGCAACGATTTAAACAAATCATCGCGGTAATACAACCGCCAAATGTCACATGACTTTGACAGGACGCCATCTAAAACACCACTGCCAACTGCAAGCAAAATTAATTTTTCCCCCAGTTACTACCAACTCACGTAGTAAAATCACAACGTCCAGTATTTGGGTGCACAGTGTTGCCACCACACACTGGTTGAAGTCACCACGTTCATTGATACTATCACTGGTGGCGTCCAATAAACTTATCAATTGATTATGGACGTTTTTACCCTCGATTATATCAATAGTTAGTGACTGAAATTTTGTAACTAAATGGGCCCCACTGATCGTCCTGTCATTGTGTTGCCGCTTCGAGCCGCCAGGCGGCAGCACAAACAGTGGTTTCGTTCGTTTCGTCTCCTGATTGGTCAATTTTTGCACCTCGTCGTTGAAATCCTTACTGAAAATAACTAAAACTACGTGTTGCCAACTGTTTTAATGAAACACACCAGACGTGACGTGTGCCTCTAGCCACTGCCGCACTCTTTCGAGACACATTTTTTCGGTGATTCCCACACAAACGTCGCGCGTTTGTGGCAAAACGTCCATCGCAAGTAACGATTCAATTCCATTGCGGATTTTATTTTGTGTGATTTTTTTAATTTCACGCTCACAAGCGACTTGCAGTTCGTTTAAGCAATCGGTGGCGAACTGATTGGCTTTTTGTTTTAAAACAGTTTCATCATCGATTGTACTGATCATTGATTTGAAAGTTTCGAGTGATTTTTTTTTAAATTCAGGCACTAGAACACTACACACGTATTTAACACAAGTCGAAGCCACGCGTTCGCTCACAAATTCGACACTTTTACGCAACGAAATCGGTTGTCCATTGAAAAAAGCCTCCTCGAGTTGTTGTTCGAGTTTTTTTCGGGCGATTTCGTCCGGCGATTGTTGCGCGGTAACCGGGGTTATGTGTTTAATTGTGATCATTTGATTGGTTGTTGTCGTGGTCAGGAGCTTCTTGATTTCGTTTAAATACGGACAACAGAAATATAAAATGTCCTGATCGACGATTTCCAATTGATCGATGTAGGAAGTTTTTGGCGATTCTGTACTATTTTGTGTTGTTTCTTCCGTTGTGAAATAGAGGGCGTTGTTGTCGGGTATGTGCGGTAGTTCAAACAACCAACCAAGACAGAATTTGATGAGGTATATGTTGGGGGAAGGACCCCAGTTGAAGTTACGATAAATCCAGTAAAGAGTGTTCTGGATTTGGGTGTAGTAGGGGAGTTTTAAGGTGACTGTATCAAGCATTGAGAGGTATTTAATGAGCCAAGGGACGCATAAAATGACAGATTTGCGACGTATTGAGTTTTCAAGAAGTGTTTTGACGTCGAAAGTTGGACAAATCTGCAAAAAATTCAAGTTTTCAGCCAAAATTATGAGTTTCTAGCTGAGAAACTACCCTTACTTCGACTAGGTTTTGATAAAATTTCGAAAAATAAGTGAGTTTTTGGCCCAAAAAATGATCATTTAAAAAAATTCCAGAGTGCTTTGAACTTTTGTTTTGTATGTTTGTGATTGATTACTTTTTGACAATTAAAAAAATAACAGATTTGCATAAAAAAATATTTATTTATTATTTATAAGAACTTTGAACACTCTATCAAACGTAGGTTATGTATTCTCGTGAGCTGGTTTAGTAGGCAACCAAAAATACAATAATAAAAATTGTCCAACGACATACGTAAAAATGTCACGGCATGCTGCGAGTTTTTTTATAATGAATACCTGATATAAAATTTAGCGTTTTTTTTTGAAAAAAAATCCATTTCGGGCTGAAAATCTCGTAAAACACGTTTGTTTAGTTTAAAAACACGTTCATACACTGACCATTTTTCGAATAATTTTTGACGAAATTTTACGAAATAATTGTGTTTTCTGAATAAAAAACCTATTAAAAGGCCAAAAAAAGATAAAGATAAAAATAAAGACAGTTATTCTTCGTTAATTGAGTGATTTTATAATTTTTTGGTTTCCACAAGCAAGTGAATTTCTAGCTAAAAAAAGATACTACATAATACCTTTCACGACCTAAATTAATTTATTTATTTTTTACAAAAAAAAAACACACAAACAACGATTAAAAATAAAAAATAACATCATTTTTAATCTGGTTTACAAATTATTTGAGCCCTTTTCAGTTTTTTTATTTATTTATTTTATTTATTTATTTGTTTTATTTATTTATTTATTTATTTATTTATGTATTTTATGTATTTTATTTATTTTATTTATTTTATTTATTTTATTTATTTTATTTATTTTATTTATTTTATTTATTTTATTTATTTTATTTATTTTATTTATTTTATTTATTTTATTTATTGTATTTATTTTATTTAGTTTACGAAATAAATGCGTTTCTGATTAAAATAAACGTTCAGAAAGACAAAAATAATGCTTCAACTTAGTAAATTTTCGATAAAAACAGTTTGTTGGTCAAAAAACCTGCTTCATAGTTGAAAAAAATAGAAAAAAATTAAAGGAAATTTCGCAAAATAGTTGCATTTCAAGCCAGAAAACTGCAAAAATAACACCATTTTCGACAAAATTTCACAAAGTTTTGACTAATTTTTTTCGAAAACAAGCAAAATAATAAAAAAATATCCTTTCGCTAGACGTATATTTGAAAAAATGTGCGTAAACCTTAGAAAAATGTGCTAAAACGCTTGACCTGATTTGATAATTTTTGAGTAAATTTTTTACAAAAAAAATGCTTAGAAGTCAGAAATAATCCTTCAATCTGATAAAATTTCGCAAAAAATAACTTTTTTGTCAAAAAACGTACTTTAGAATTCAAAAATGTCAAAAATTCAGCCTGATTTTTAATTATTTCTAAGAAAATTTCGTGTTTTAAGCCAAAAAGCTGTCGAAAAAAGCGCAAACCAACATCATTTTCGACGCAAATTAATAATTTTTTGACTCATTTTTTTCGAAAAACGCCCAAACAGTTAAAAAATAAACACCAAATGCTCAATATGATTCTGAAAATGTGCGAAAATCTTGCATTTTGTGCTTAAATGCATGTTTAGGATCTGGTTTGATAATTTTTAACGCAAAAAAGCAGTGATAATTAAAAAAAAATGACGATTTTTCCCGTCATCTGACCATAAAATTTGGCAATTTAAAAAAAAAGTGCCAAAAAAAGCAAAAATAGGGTAATTATTGACTTAATGACAATTTTTGACTCACCTGCTTCCGTATCTTCAAATGTGTGGTCAACAATTGCTCTGAATAATTCCCACACTCACTTTTATACGGCAAAGACTCAACAAACCCCAAAAACTTGGCCAAAATCCGCAACGACTTAACACACGAAAAGTACGATTTTTTCGTCACCAAATCCACACTATTCTCATCTATTAAATAAAACCACAAAAAAATCACACAAAAAAAAATCACCCAAACTCACCTTCCTCAGCATTCCCAAAATAACTCTCATTCAACTCGACAATCTCCTCAACAAACGCATCGGCCAGATGCCTATTAAACGCAAAATTCGCCCCAACCACGATAAAATCCCGAAAAAACTCCTCACTCTCGCTAAACTTCGGCAACGAATTCAGCCCCTGATTTGACTCCTTCGTCACGCAGCGATTCTTCAATTTGTTCAATTTTTGCGCATCAACGTCCAAACTCGTAATAATCAAGTCGTCGCAAACGCGACACGTCAACAATTGACCTTTGAATAACCGCGCGAAATGCACAAAATTCGTCGGCTCCAGCGACAAACTCAAAAGCGTTTTAATTTTCCCGCCAAGACTCACCGTGTAACTAAAACCGGGCGCTAGATGGTGCTGCTCCCACACGCGCAAAATATCGTAAAACAAATCGCGCTGCTTTTTAAACGCGTGAAACGACAAGTCGTTCGGAAAATTATTACGGTTATCGGTGTCCGAATTAAAACAAATATTATTTTGCAAATTTTCAAGCGAAATTAACACCCGGTCAGGTTTCACGGTCTGTTCCAATTGTGCGATCAGAGTTGGCGCGAATTCGCGCAGTCGCTTGTTTTCGGTTAGTAACCGAACCGTTGAATTGTCAAAATTTCGCAAAACGCCTACTAGATTCTCGAGCGATTTGCTGGCAAAATACACTACGTTGTGAATTGAATTGAACAAAAAACCGGTGATTGTGTCACTTAACACGTTAATGCCCCAGTCATTGTTGTAAAATTGTTTTTTCAAAAGCAACGTGATGAGAAAATATATTTCGCGTGTGAGGTTTAGGACGCAATTATCGGCGATTAAAAGCGAGTAAAGTTGGACAATTCGGTCGATTTGGGGGCGATTGGTCACCAGGCCCAGCTCTGGCAGGACTTCGCCCCCCGGTATAACAGTCTTGGGGCTCCGAAAGTCAACTTTCAGGCGCTCCTCTAGCAGGAACGAGCGCCCACTTGGAAACTCCTCACTCTCGCTAGTAAAATTAAAACTATTGTCCGACTTGTGGAAGCTTGAACTATTCAGCGTTAAATTCGTTGGTTTGATTCGCTTTTTCGTTTTACGAGGGGGCGCACGCTTGTTGACGAAAAAATCGCCCAAACAGATGGGCGAAATGGGGCTCATGTAGCTCAGGACGCTCGAGTCGGAGCCCCCTTTCGGGGTGCTGTTACAGACACTCGTGTTCAAGTCATGGGGGCCCAGCTCGGTGCTACTTTTGCTGGTGTCGAGGGGCTCCGGCTTGCGCTCGCTGATCGCGCTACCGATCTCCTCGTGCACGTAGTTGAGGAAGAAAGTGATGAAATCGGTGCGGGAGCAGGAGTAGGCGGTGCTTTGGGCCCCCTGTTTGTTGTTATTGTCAGTAAAGTGGGGTTAGGTTGGTCGGTACTGACCTGCAATTCCGGGCTCGTGAGCCACTGGATGAAGGGCTCGGGAGCGAAGTCGGGGGCTAGTGCTTGATTTAGGAGGCTTTCAGCCATGGTTTTTGCTTAATTTCGTTTGGAAGTTGTGCTAACATTGCGCGGGTTTCGCAACTGCGCATGCGCGAACAATAAACAGTTTTTGTGGCGACAGATTACTGTAAAATTGTACTTCTGCGCCTGTTACCTAGATGTCACTAGGTAAAAAAAATATTTTTCTAACTTATGACTTGTTAATAAATTTTCGTATTTAGATATTCTATACTAGTTTGGCATTTTGCACCTCGATAATAATAATTGCCCGAATTGGGCTTGGTGCCAAGTCAATTTTAAATATTTTAGCGCTAGCGAGAATTGGCAAAAACGTGTTATGTCACTAATGTCAAAAAAAGGGGGCCCAAGTTTGGTATTCTTTTATTAATCTACACAAATATATACAATATTCACAAGACCTGCGTGGCCACGCTATTCGTGAAATAGACGAACGCCCCCATGAGATTGACAAACGTGGCCCCCAGAAAGACGCTCATCCACTTGCCATCTGAGGCCGTGACCAGGGACGCAGTCACTGGCCCGCACAAAATGCCCGGAATCGTGGCAATCGTATTACTAATCGCAAACGTGGTCCCGGCATAATTGGGGGCCACATCCACGTGATTACTCAAATGTCCGGCCGAATTGCTGGCCGACAGCCCCATCGAGATGCTCACCAGAATGACGGCAAACGGCAAATGGTCCACGACACAGAAAATGGCCAAAAAGAGCGCGGGCCCCACGAGCCCCACACTGGTCATCAACCGACGGACATTCAGCACTGACCAACCTTTGAGTAGTAGCCCATCAGCCACGTGCCCACTTATCACCCCAAAGACCGAATTAACAACGTACGGCACTGCCGTTAGGCTCAAACTGTGGGCATTGCCCCCCAAATAGCGCGCCAGATAAGTGGGCAGCCACTGCATTATGATGTAAGACGACCAGTTCATGGCAAAATGCGCCAAGTAAATGGCCCATAATGGTTTGCTTAAAATAAAATCGGCCCATCTGATATTACGTGATATCACTTTGGGCATATGCAATGGTATGGTTTCCTCGGCACTGAAAGCGTCCTCTGGGTAGGTAAAGTACCACAAAACCACCCAAACAAAGCCAAATGAGCCGAACCAGTAGAAACAAGCCTCCCAGGATAAGTGGGGGCACAGGACTGAAGCCACAGTTTGGCCAACTGAGCCTGAAGCTAGCAGATAACTGAAAGCACGCGAACGTTCCTCAACTGGTATGCTGTGGGCGAATAGATGGAAAATTGTTGGAAGACCTAGTCCTTCAGCAAAACCGAGAATTATTCGGCAAATGACTAAAGCTGTAATGCTGTGGGCCAGAAAGGGGGTGATGAATGTGGCGATGCTCCATAAGAGAACGCTGCAGATTAGGACGTTTTTAGCGCCCAATTTACTCGCCCAAAAACTGCCTGCAATTAAAAAAATTCATAAGTCAAAAACTAAAAGTCGTAGAAGAATGCGGTTTGTTCCATTGAATTCTACGGCTCATTTTCTGTATTATACCAACATTTAACGAGATCTAAAGTTTTAAAATTTTTTGCAAAAAATTAAGATAGTGGAAAATTTTATTCAACAAAAAAAATTCAGAACTCAAAAACCAAAAGTCGTAGAGCAATGCGGTTTGTTCCATTGGATTCAGCGGCTTTTTTTCTGTATTACACCAACTTTTCACGAGATTTAAAATTTTCAATTTTTTTGCTCAAATTTCCTGAGTCCTTACCTTCAAAGTGATGAAAAAAATTTTTTTTTTAAACTCACTCCAGCAATTTTTTATGGACTACTTTATGTCTTAACAACCCACAAAAGTTGTTTTTAGTCCACAAAAAGTTCATATGTTCGATTTTTTGATGTCTGATTTTTTCAATTTTCGTCGCAGTTTTCGTCGATTTTGGGTACTCGGAACTTTTGTCGAGCAATAGCTCCGGAACTATCAGAGATAACCCCATGAAGTTTATTATCGTTGGAAAGCTCTTTAAATTATCTATCTTTTTCAAAAAAAATTAGTGTTCTCCGACTAATAGTTTTCGAGCAAATTGGAGAAAAATGCAAAAATTGGTGAAATTTTAAAAAATTCATAACTAAAAAACTATTCGGAATTTGGCAATTTTCTCGATGCCAATCGATTCCCCGGATCATTTTGCATAGGTAAGGATCAAAACAGTTCCACTTTTTCGAATAGTTTAGTCGTAATTGGGAAAATAAAAAAAAATAAAAAAAAGTTAACACCCCCCCCTTAAAATCGGTCAATTTTTAAAGTGTCTCAAAATCAAATAAAACCGATTCTACCTTATAGATTTTGATGTGCTCTTTCCGATCTAAAAAAGCGTTTTCTCCTAACTCTTTTAGTTTGGCCGTAATCGGCGTTTGAAAATTGAAAAATTTTTTGCGAGATATCGGCTTGAGTCCTATGCCATTTTGTAGAGTTTTTTATTCCGGTTGTCCTCCATTTTTCCGTTTCTCGATAACTCTAATAGTTTCGCCGTGATTGGCGGTTGAAAATTGAAAAAAAGTGAAAATGGAAACCTTTTTTTGCGTTTTTCTCGGAAACTGTAAGACTTAGAACAACGAACAAAAAACCATCTGATAGCGCTTAATTTTAGCTATATTTTCGACCAAACCCGGAGCCGCTCCGGGCAACGGTTCCGGCTACAGAGGCGATCAAAGTTTTTCACTAAAAAAATTCATACAAAAAAAACTAAAAGTCGTAGAGCACTGCGGTTTGTTCCATTGAATTCTACGGCTCATTTTACATATTATATCAATTTTTCACAGGAATTAAAAATTTAAAATTTTTTGCCTAAATTTAGGGTAGCCATTTGTCATAGTGGAAAATTTTATTCAATAAAAAAATTCATAACTCGAAAACTAAAAGTCGTAGAGCAACGCGGTTTGTTCCATTGGATTCAGCGGCTTTTTTTCTATGTAATACCAACTTTTTACGAGATTTAAAATTTTCAATTTTTTTGCTCAAATTTCCTGAGTAATATTCACTTACCTTCAAAGTCATGAAAAAAAAATTTTCTTTTAAACTCACTTTAGCATATTTTTATGGACTTCTTTATATCTTAACAACCCACAAAAGTTGTTTTTAGTCCACAAAAAGTCCATATGTTCGATTTTTTGATGTTTGATTTTTTCAATTTTCGTCGCAGTTTTTGTCGATTTTGGGTACCCGGAACTTTTATCGAGCAATAGCTCCGGAACTATCAGAGATAACCCCATGAAGTGTATTATTGTTGGAAAGCTCTTTAAAATATCTATTCTTTTCAAAAACAATTATTGTTCTCCGACTAATAGTTTTCGAGCAAATTAGAGACAAATGCAAAAATTGGTAAAATTTTAAAAAATTCATAACTAAAAAACTATTGGGAATTTGGCAATTTTCTCGATGCCAATCGATTCCCCGGATCATTTTGCATTAGTATGGATCAAAAGAGTTCCACTTTTTCGAATAGTTTAGGCGTAAATAAGAAAATAAAAAAAATTAAAAAAAGTTAACACCTCCCCCTTACAATCGGCCAATTTTAAAAGTGTCTTAAAATCAAATAAAACCGATCCTATCTTATAGATTTTGATTACTCTTTTAATCGTACAGAATTCAAGGTTTGCTATTAAATATTTTGTATTTTTCTCAAAGTCTGTCCATTT
The DNA here is from genome assembly GCF_031307605.1 of Tribolium castaneum. Taxonomy (NCBI): domain Eukaryota; kingdom Metazoa; phylum Arthropoda; class Insecta; order Coleoptera; family Tenebrionidae; genus Tribolium; species Tribolium castaneum. Next base: position 16,917,934 of record NC_087401.1, on the reverse strand, counting down.
TTCGGTCACCGTTTTCATTTTATTTTTATTTTTATAATTTCGTGAATTTTAGGCAGAAGTATAATCAAATAAAAATCTTGTATAAAAAATAATACAAAAAAAAAAAAAATTTTGAGAAAACAAAAACAATTTTTTGGTTAATTTAAAATTAATCATTTAGCTTTAAAATAATTTCTGTAATTTCTCTGTAAGTTTATTGATTTGTGACGTGTAAATTTCGCCAATTTCGACGACAAAGGATATTGTATAATTATTTCCTTGTCTGTTATTTTACGTATTGAATTTTTATAAAATTCAACAAGTCATTTGTAGCACTTACTTATATAAACAGATTACATTTTTTGTTAATATGACGATTTATCCGGATATTGTTACACAATGATTATTGTGCCGTTTTATTTTGCTCAGTTTATCACTTGCTATTGTCGCGATCGAACGCCTCGTTAATTTATTAAACAAAATAAACTTAAACAAAAGTCAACATTTTGCTACTTTTTTAAACGTAAATACTTTTAATTAATTTAAATAAACAATACGCGCTTTATTTTTTAAATTAAGAGTGCTGTGTGTTTGTGTGTGTGCCAATGGAAGGGATCTCCAGAAAAATCCGGATTAAAGGGTTAGTTTTTTTTTATATAAAAATTAATAAAATTTGTGTTACTTTCAACCAACTCAGTGGAACATTATACTAAATTTATTTTGTTTTAATTACAGTAAGTCCGTGTAAGAAGATGAGGGCTTGCAAAAGGTAATTTTTGTGGTTTCCCCCGGGTTTATTTTTTTGCAAACAAACGCACGATCAAATACGTACCTAATATTTGACTAGTGAAATATCCGAAGGCAAATGCCGACAAAATCCAGCCTTGGGCGTGTAAACTCCATTGAAAAATATCGGTCATTGGTACAATAGCAATGGGCATAATCACCCTATCCGCGCTATTTATAAAATTGGCAGCACTGCAGAGGGCCACAATGCGCGAGGTCCTCGTCAACCAGCGAATCCTAGCCATTTTAAGGCCTAAAAAGCCCCCATAAGGTGCCAAAAAATAACCAACAAAAATACACACTTACTTGTCATAAACCGCACTTAAACCATTCCAAAGTAAATAAAACCTAACTTAAGTCTACCATTAGGAGGTTTTTATTTCAAATTAGGCGTTTTTTTGCAAAATTAACGCAAACTTGACGTTTGGCATGGCCATGTCAACAACAATGTCGCCATTGCGAATTCTGGTGATTTTCGGGCGGTTAGGTTGGTGAAATCAAGCGCCAAATTCGAATTTCAATTTATTTAATCTTCAACATCATCAATTAAATAGAGAAGGGCGTCATTCTCGTACGTGGGGAAGTAAAATCTGAAATAATTTCGTCACGAATGAACTACTAGAACAGTTAACTTACTCAGGTTGATCGAAAATTTTCAAATCGGGGATTTTGCAATGTTGGGCTTCAAATAAATGCTCTTGCAAATTTTTCGCACTTTTGCAGCTCAAATCGCAATAAAAACACTTGTGGTTGTGCACTTGCCGCCTCACATAGTTCACTAACTTAACCTTTTGGTAGAAATCGAAATTTTGCGTCAATTCCGCAAAATCAAAATCGTGATCTGCCTCCATATGGAGGCACAAAGTGTTGATATTCGTGTCCCGTTTCTCGCAGAAGAGACACGTAATAAAATCGTCCTTTTCGTACCAATCGTCATACTCCTCATCATTGTTCGAATCATCTTGCTGCAACATGACGTCACGTTCTTGCGCCTTTTTCCCCAACTTGTCAGGCTCCAGATAATTCGCGATGAAGTATTTATCATAGTCGGCGTTGCGCGGGTTAATCCGTTTGTGGAGTTTTTTGCGCATGTGCTCCTTCAGGACGCTACGTTCGGGGAAAACCCGCTGGCAGAAAATGCAAGTCAGTTTCGCCAAATGCTCGTCGATTTTTTCCAACAGTTCTTCGACGAAAACCAAGTTTTGGGGATTCCCCAGTTGGAGATTGTGTTGCGATTCTAAGTGGCGGATGAAATCGGTTCGTGTGCCTTCGAAGTGCAATTTACAGAAAAGACAAGGTCTTTGATAGCCCCCATCCACGCGCTCGAACTCTTGCACGCGCAAAACGTGCTCGAGGTGGAGTTTGTGGCGCAAAAGTTTGTCTTCTTTCAGTAGGGTTGATAACAGGAAGTAGGTTTGATTGGAGGAATCGATTTTTATAGATGGTATTATTTCCTCGATTGGGGTTTCCTTGAATTTGTCCCGCCAGTACTGACAATATCTGCAAAAAAATAACTATGGTGGGACTACGGTTGTCTAAAAGTTAGGAAACGAAATGATGATACTATTTTTTTTACTACTTTTTAAGTCCTCAGTAGGTAGAGGAAAGTAACTAAATATGGACTACCATTATGTTGTTAAAAGTCCACAAAAAGTCCATTTGATCGATTTTTCTATGTTTGGTTTTTCCAAGTTTTGTCGCGATTTTGGTCGATTTCCGATACCCGGAACATTTATCGAGCAATAACTCCGGAACTATTAGAGATAACCCCATGAAGTGTATTATCGTTGGAAAGCTCTTAAAATTATCTATCTTTTTCAAAAAAAATATTGTTCTCCGACTAATAGTTTTCGAGCAAATTGGAGACAAATGCAAAAATTGGTAAAATTTTAAAAAATTCATAACTAAAAAACTATTGGGAATTTGGCAATTTTCTTGATGCCAATCGATTCCCCGGATCATTTTGCATAGGTATAGATCAAAATAGTTCCACTTTTTCGAATAGTTTAGCCATAATTGAGAAAATAAAAAAAATTAAAAAGTAACACCCAATTTTTTTTTATTAAGCCATAACTCCGGAACTATTAGAGATAACCCTATAAAGTTTATTATCGTTGGAAAGTTCTTTAAATTATCTATCTTTTGCAAAAAAGATTATTGTTCTCCGACTAATAGTTTTCGAGTAAATTAGAAATAAAAGCAAAAATAGGTAAAATTTTAAAAAATTCATAACTAAACAACTATTCGGAATTTGGCAATTTTCTCGATGCCAATCGATTCCCCGGATCATTTTCCATAGATTAGGAACAAAATAGTTACACTTTTTTGAATTAATACAACACAGTATAGTTGTTTGTAGTGTCTCTAAATTACTTGTTTTCGAGCACTAACCCACATTTACTTACTTTCCCCTAACAATAAACAAACTTACTGTGGCAAATTTGCAATATTTTGCACTTCTTCAATCACCAAATAGTGCACTTCGAATAAATGGCGTACGAAAATATCGAAACGTAAAGTTATGTTAAACGTGTTATCGCACAGGAGACAAGTTGCTTCGGTTTCGGTCTCCGGGGGGCCCGACGGCTTGAACACAAGGGGGCCAAACATTTTATTGTCATTTTCTAGACAAAAAACAATTATTACAATCACAATTGCAAAAACTGACTCACCTGTCTCGTCGTTGGTTGCCATTGGCAAAAAGGGCCCAATCTAGTGCCAAAAACAGCCAAAATTTTGAAACTTTCTAATAGAGAAAAAAAGACTGTCAAAGGTGACAATGACAGTGACAGCCAGAGAATAGGGAAGGTAAGAAATGCAAAGTCCCTAGTTATTGGTTGGAAACTTCGACCATATATCATATAGACTCGCCGTAAAGCGAGTTTGTAGGCAGGTTGTTTGAAGCCAACATGTATGGGTGCGAGGAGTGAGGGGCAAGAGGAAGCTTACTCCTTGTTCAATGGCAGCTCGTAGTCAAGGGGCAAACAATTGAAAAAACATTACAAGTTTCAGAAATAATGTAAGTTTTCGAGTTTCAAAAAAAATGCCTTAGTTAAAATACTTCTAATTCTATCTTATGACATGTCGTCAGAGTTGTAATATTCAAAAATATTCAGTATCAAAGCGAAAAATCAGAATACGTTACGACGCCACTGGTGTGTTTCCAGATTTAGGTTAACACCTGTATTTTCTTACTTACGGATGACATTACCGATGAGTACCCCTTGTGAATACTTTCTCCTGTATATTTCGACGCAAGAACCAGATTTTACCCATTCACAAGTAAATTTAAGCCCAAAATTCACAATTTTTCCCTTTAATCACAATCGTGAAGCACGAAGTTTGACGAATATTAACGAAACACTTGGAAATATTTTGAATGGACCAATCAGAGAAGGGGTACCTAAGAGTCAAATTCGCGTACCAAGCCTTATTTCCCCTTGCCCCACCTGCACATGTTGGCTTCAAAACAAATCTCACCTTGCCCAGTCTATATGATATATGGTCGAAGGTTGGAAACAAATTTTTAGCGCTCCAAGCAGAAAAGTGGCAAACTAAAGCAATGGCGGGTGATTTAAATAAAAAAACAGGCGCGTCTTTTAAAAAATTTCTATTGATGTTTAAATTTACTTAGAGTCAAACAGGATGAAATTCGGCTTTACAAATCAGATAAATCATTCATTTATCTAATTTGTAAAAACCAAATCTTATTCCTGTTTGATTCTGTTAAGGACATTTCTACACACATTACAATAAAAAACATTTTATATAATAAATAATGCAATATATTTTTAAAAATATAACAAAAATAAAAATCAGTTTGCCGCTAATAAATAAAATAATTTATTAATAAAATAAAACTAAAAATTTACCCCTGAAAATAAAAAGTATATATTCTGAAAAAACAACAAAATAATAAATTCTTTAAAAATAAAACAACACTCTGAAAATACTATAAATATAAAACAAAATAAACACAAAAACTATTCTATATCACAACAAAATTAATTAACTTAGCCTCTTCATCTTGGTGCGATGTCCGTCAGAGATGGTTTTCTGTCTTTGCCTGTCCCTGCAAAATTTAAAAATTAGAAAAGGTATGGCTTTTTCTAAAATTAAATCATAGCAAGGATGCTCTGTGCAATGACTTTCTGCAAAATCAAGATGTTGTTTAAATGAAATTTTAAATGTGTCTTCCAGATTTCTCTGAAAACCACTTGATGTTAAAAATTCATTTAAATAGTCATGCAAGTTTTGGACCAAAGACATTACGGCATCGCTAGCATATGTTAATCGTTGGACGTCGTCCCTTTCTCGGAAAGAAGTAAGAATGTGGCGATTGGTAATCTCCCCAGAGTACAACGTACTCCTACAATGCTCACAATCAGGAACATCAATACTTTTTAACACCCAACCTGCAACATAGGCTAGAGCTTGTGTGTCTTCTTCTGGAAGATCACTAAGTTCTGAGGGGTTAAAAGATATTGCTTGTTCATGCTGTGCCATTTGTAGATCTTCTTCTTCCCGAGAAACAGAGGAATCATCTGCAAATTTCATCAAACATCAAACATCAAAACATTTCGGTGAGCTTTGTACATCAGCTCTTTTCGCGGTGTCAAATCTTTGGAAGAACAGCCAATTTTAGTTAGAATACCGTCTCTACCTTGATTATCCAGAAACGCGAATTTGTTTACATTAAATGAGGTTTCATTATGATTCTCTAAACAGCTGCTGTTCGAAATGGTGGAATCTGAATTGTTTATTACTTCACTACTTTGCGAATGAGAGGAACTGCATAATTCATTATAAGCCAAATTTACAAAAGATGACGTTGAAGGTGATTCAACAGACAAAGAACCAACAACATTTACATTTTCCTCAGACAAAGCAGATGAAGAAGGATCTTCAAATATTTTGCTTTGTTGATCTGGATGTGGCAGATCCTCAAGTAAATGAATGTCAGATGGTTCAGTGGGAACGAGTGTACTGCTCTGAAATTTAGACGATCTTTCCTCTCATTCACAAAAGCAGATTCGTCAAAATGATCCTCACAAATTCTAAAAAAATCTGAATTTTTGGAACTTATCTTGCAAATGTTCCTCCATTGTTGATGCTGCGTAGGGTCTTTTGGAAACACAAAAAAGTGCTTGTTCACAAAGCCCTCTGGAGTGTTGATGTATAGTACCAGTTGTTGCAGCCTGGATACTTGCAGCAGTACTTCTTTCGAGGAACAACATAACTTTGTTAATTTAATTTAAGTCCTGCTCGTCACTTCACCCCATGAGAACGTTATTCGTCTCTAAAAATACATCAAAACTGAATTAATACAGTTACAAATCAGTTTTATTTTTACTTACATCCCCTGGAACTCCTTTTCTGACCCTTATTCACGAAAAAACAACAGTGAGAAACAATTGAAACACAATTGCTCTTGCGCAAACGAATCTTATTGGCTGTTTGGGAAAAGAAGCTTGGAGCACGCGCTATACACCCGCTGTTTGACCCCTCTTTCCCCGACCCTAGGAGGTGGCCCACATACTTTCGTGTTTCCACTTACGCAACCCCAGTTTCATACCCGTGGTTGACACCTTGTAGCAGCAGAGTAGCAGCGTGTGAGCGTCGTGAGCGTGTTGTGCATCGATTAACAGGTAAGTCTTGATTGTCTTGACTTTGCAGTGATTTTTCAAAAATTGGTCTTTTCTATAAGGAAAAATTGAATAATTCCGAAACGAAAAGAGATAGACACATAATAGTTTATATAAAGTTACATTATTTTTTGCGTAGAATCTAATCATGCAACAATATATGGGGTGTTCCATTTAAAAAAACATACCTTTGGTTCACCACCTTTAAGTCGCTTTATCGGATAGCGGCAATATTTCGCATAATAAAAAAGTTATAGACCGATTACGCACCCCTGGGTCACCCTGTATGTTTTGTTTTAATGTCCTTGATCCAAAGCTGTGAAGCCTTCAAAGTTGAAATAGGGGTCCTAACCCGAGTCAATGCCACTGAAAGTATTCGGCTCGCAAATTCGCGCCCCTAATAATGTTTGACAGCGTCTTTAATCCGTAATGAACCTTCAATTCCCCAAAGCAAAACGTCCGACGATATGTCTATTTAGTTGCAAAGAGAAATGTATTTTTTTAGTCAAAGTACAAAATCTACAAAACCTCGAAAAAAATGTTCTACTGTTGTAGAAGCAAGAATCAGATTAAACAATAAATTCTACAATTTTTAAGCATTCAAGGTTCTGAACAATACTTCGCTTTATGTTGTCATTATTTTACGTTTATTGATTTATAGGTTTCCTGTTTTTTTAATAAATGATAGACGAGAAATAAACCTATGGAAATTATTTCAGTCAAAGAACAACATTTCGCGAAATTTAGAAAAAATTAATAGTCATCATAAGTCATTCATTTCACGAAACATTCCTTCTAATGTGTTTTTTACGACACCAATCAAGGACGTGAAAAATCAAATCATTTGAAATTGTTTTTCTTGGAACAAATCCACCCGCTCTCAGCTAAATCCGACCTAATACGGGAATTAGGGAGGCTCATATTTTATTTACACCCGTCATAACAAAGAATCAATCATTTCTTTCCGAGACAATTCGCAGGAGAATAGTTGTTGTTCCACTTCCTTATAATTTCGTTTTCAATTTCGATAATTCGGGACAATGGTTAGGGTGCGACAAACTCATCACCCTTATGATTACATTATATATCTTACGACCTAGATAAAAATTTATAAATAGATTATTGTCCGAGCACTTCAATCATTATATGATGGCGAGGTGTCGTCTTTTGCGTCAAGTTGAAAAATAATAACGGTGCAAGATAAATCATTAATGGCTTAAGAAATTGCCATGAAATTCGATATTTCGCAGCGAAAGTTCGAACGCGGGTGGAAAGTGCACGTGGCGTCTTATTTTACACCCTCATCAAGCTCGAACTAAAGCAATTAAAAGCAACGGTATATTTAGACTTGTGGATCAGCAATTTCCAAAAATATTAACGAAATATTTGTGATATCAAAACTGGATTCCAAATTTTTCCGTGCTTATTTAATTAACACCGTATTGAACTTTATCACAACGTGAAATAACGTGCCAGGTTTAATTTAAAAATGGGTTTTTGTGTTGATTTAAAACGTCAAACAAATTTTCAATCGTGTTAATTGGATTTTTTTTACAAAATCTACTATTGCCAAAGCAGTTGTAACCTATTTTCAATTATTTAAATAATTAAAACACACTTTAAGCAATTTTTCAAATACATATTATTTTCTCAAAAAATCCAAATTTATAAACGAAATTTTAAATCGTTAAATGATAACCTTGATGCGAATGAAATTATCATTGACCTAAAAAACCCTAAAACATCCATTAGCTAATTTTTCTCTAATATGAGCGCTAACGAACCATAAAGTGGCGAACACTAATGACTCATCCTAGGAAATAACTCAATTTTTTTCAACACTATTTTTAATTAAACTCATTTTTTTAGAAAGTTAATAGCATTACAATTTTCTATTATTATTATTCAATTTTAATAAACTAATTCTCAAATGCCTTCACAATAACATTTTAATAAACTGTGTATTAATGTGAGTGTATTTGTTGTGTTATAACTGGACTTAAATACAGGAATACGTGTCTTAATTTTAACAGGTAACAGAACACAACAAATAAAACATCTTTTCCATTTGTAATTTTTCAATAAAAAAATCGCAAATTTACGTAAAATTTGGAAAAAGATAACGTCTTGAAACGGGCATCCGCCTATGGATACAAAAATAAAAGAGGCAAACTATTTTTCTTGTGATAGAAAAGGACAATTTAAACAATTTAAAACAACAATAAAAATTATTACTATAATTATTAAACACTGACTGACTCGTTTGCACAAAAAAAGAAGAAAAACAGTAAAAATTATAAATAAAAATTTTGCAAAACGTTATATACCGGGTGCTCAAAAACCGGCGCACCAACTCAATGGAGTGTGGTAGAGAATTGCTTACATATAAAGGTAAAAATAGTAAAAAAATTATTTTCCTAAAAGTTATTGATAATATGTGGCAACGTTGTCTAAGAGTCGTGATCGCAAAAAAATTAATCAACAATAAAAATAAATTATTTTTGAAACACTTTCCTAGGAAATAATTACCGGTGTTGGCACGTCTACAAATTGTAATTTTTTTTGATGAATTTTAATTTTTTTTTAATTCAAAAACTGCTAAAGTCTGATAGTAAGTTAAAAAATAAACATAAAAATAAAACATAAAAACATTGAAAAATAATAAAAATTGAAGAAGTTAACAAAATAAATTTGTAGATTTTTTAAAATATAACTTAAGGAATTTTTTTGAGATTTTTCTCGTAATCTAGACATGCTTCTCAACAACGTACCACTGAGTTGAGCACCCTGTAGAAAAGTTGTTGTATTTGGTGAGTGGTAAAATTACGTGGTAAAATTAATACACGTATTTCTGATACACCCTGTATATTATTTTTCATATTTTTAAATTGTTTTCCTGTTTGGTATTTCTTTAGTTCATAAAAGGCAAAAACTATTTTACACATTTTTTAAATTACAGGGTGATTCACATAAAACTATAAGCTTGACAAACTTACAAAATCAACAACGTTCTTAAGTCACTCAAAAATAAACGATACTTAAAAATGTTGTTCAACTTAATTAATTAAATAAAAGCCAAAAATGCTATTACAGAGAGTGATTTAATTCAGAATTAAACTAATTTCCATTTAAATGCATAGACAAATGTCAAGTTAATCAGATAGCAACAATTTTTTCGTACTTTTTGTTCAAATGTGGATTAAGAAACATTTTAATATTTTTCATTATATTATTTTGACACAAAAATCGAGAATTTTAAAACAAAGAATCCATTTATTTTAATTAAAAAACGTTTTAGGTGAAAACACGAAATCCCAGTGAGCGTTTCATTCAAATAAAAAACTGTGCACTTAAACCGTTTACTTTCCCTTTAACTTCAAGCAGATTTTTTGCACAATGATGAAATTTCTGTTGTTGAACAAACTTTTTAATCACACATAAAAAATATACTTACCGTTTACTGTTGCTCTATAAATAAATAAGTTTAAAATTATAGTGATTAAAATATGGTGGATGCGCCGGGTAACATGACATGATATATTTAAAAAAAAAATTTTGCTTACCTCTGGCAGTTCATCGGGCACTTTACCCATCCATGTGAGCGAAAGAATGGAGCAATCACTTTTGGCATTGATGGTCCTCTCAAAGTGCAGGTGCATGTTAACAACTAACCCCGATTTTTTTCACACACTCTCACATGTTTTTTTTCTTCCATTTGGCGCCGTATTTAGGAATGTGTAACTCGCACTCAATCGATTTAAATGTCAATAAACATATGGGAGCTGAACGGACAAACACATCTCAAGACTTATATTGATTTTGATTTTCGGGGTAAAATCGTCAGGAATAAGCTGCGAGCTTTCAGCGGTGGCGCATTTTACAGCAAAATTCGAGCGCATGCTCCACAAACTACGGATACGTTTCACCCTAGGAGGCGATGCTTCATTATATTCGTATTAAGGGACAAGGTGGATATTAACCCTTTTTTAATAATTCTTGTGAGAAAAAAATACCAACTTGTAATTTTCCCGATTTGAATTTTTTCGAGAGCAGGCAAAGTTTTATTTTTTATTTCTCTGAATTGGCTTAAAACGCGAATATAATGCTAAGTGGTGGAATTCTCCCGAGTACATTAAAGCTGAGATTTTACAGAGATATGGCTTTATTATTTATTCAGTGGCCTGCTCTTTCACGTCCCTAACTATTTTTGAAGCTATCTGAAACTTATTTTAGGGAGAGATTGCGAGAAATGTCGATCTCTTCCCCCAAATGTGTCGAATTGTGTTTATTTTCTATCAAAACACAGGGGGAGTTCATGGTAGTTGCAATAATTTAGAATTTTAATTACATCATAAATTGTGTGTCAATATTTACATAATGCACATTCAAATACTTGAAAATACAAAGGCCTAAACTTCGATATAATTTAATTACTTTTAACAAAAAAAAAGCAAAAATAATGCGACTTTTCGATATGTTCTTAACAAAATCTCACAAATAAAACTGAAAATTGTGTTAAAAGTTACGTATAATGACTTAAATAACGTAAAAATAACCAATATTTCGCGGAAATTTTGTATGACATATTTCTCTCAAAAATAAATAAATATCAAATGTTCCTTATCTGTTTTTGTAAATTTTATGCGTGTTATAATAATAGCAAAATTTTTCTGCAAAAAACTTAATATTTATCCCAGACATGTGATTAACTAAGCGATAAATACAAATTTAATGCCACTTTTGGCAAAATTTAATAAATTCTCCGTTTATTTATATTTATATCAGAAATGACCTAATTTAATTATTTAGGTAAAAAAAAGCAAAAAACACGTCCGATTTAATTCGAATTAGTTTTGTGGTCGTTTGGCTTATACGACACAAAGTTTCGCCCAAATCTTGTGAAGCAAAAAAAAATCAACATTTTTGCTTTATTTTTGTAAACATGTTTTAAACAGTTTATGAAAAGTAAATAAGTTTCTGGTTCAAGAACGAACCAAATCTAGTAAAACTTCCGTATTATTTGTCACTCAATTTTAGCAATTTTTTTTACTCAAGTTAGCAAATTTTTGGTTTATTTTCAGCGAAATATTAATAAATTATAGCTCTTCTGGCTGTTAGATGTACTAAAATGTTCAAATAAAAAAAAATTACGTATTTTTTAACATAATGTGGTCATTTTTCAGTTAGTTTTAGCCAAAATGCCACAAAAAACCTAAAATTTACTTAAAAAATACGCTTAAAATTTTGGAAAACGTAAAATTTTTCGAAAAAAATTGTAGATTTTACTTCTGAGATGTCCTTACACACAAGACAGATTTAAGTTTAACGTTTTAAACACATTTTTGAACAAAATTTTGAAAAAAATAATTGCGTTTCTTTTTAAAAAAACGTGCTAAAATGTTTTAAAAAACGCAAAAATAATGTAGCTATTATCAACAAAAGTGATTTTTCTTATATTTTTCTAAGTATTCTTTTGTTTTTTTGGTATGTTATAGCAAAATATCGCAAAAATACTAAAATAATAGTTTAAAAACATGCTAAAAACGCTCAAAAAATTAAAACAAAAACATAACATTGTAATTTTCGGCTTATCCTTGACGCAGATTTGTTCAAAACAAGCCAAATTGAATAAAATAGTCATAATTTAGCCCAAATTTTCGGGTTTTTGTAATTTTTCAGCTAGTCTTAAAAAAAATTTCGAAAAAATTTCAAACACATGTTTCGAAAAAACGAAATTTTGTGTCTATTATAGCAAATTTTCAAAAAAAAATACTAAAAAAATGTAAACTCTATATTATTTTTGAGCAAATTTTGAGTTTTTTTCGACCCTTCCTAGGCAAAAGTTTGTTAAAAAACAAGCTAAATCAAGCCCAAATTTAGCGTAATTTTTACAGTTGTAGATTTGTTTTGGTTCAAGAACACACTATGTAAATAAATTAAGATACAATTTGGTATTTTTCAGCCTGTTTCAAGACAAGTTTTCAAAAAAAAAGGTAAAAACGCTAACATTTTTTAGAAAATTTGGTGCATTTCCAAGTCGTTTCTACCGAAATTTTGCGGAATAACTGCATTTCTGTCTGTAAAACGTGCCAAAACAATAAAAAAAAACGCAAAAACAATGTACCTACTATTATCGACAAAAGTATTTTTTTATATTATTATTATTATGTTATAGCAAAATCTCGCAAAAACACTGTAATAATAGTTCAAAAACGTGCTAAAAACGCTCAAAAAAAATAAAAAAAACATAACTTTGTATTTTCGGCTTATTCTTGACGCAAATTGGCTCAAAACAAGCCAAATTGAACGAAATAGTCATAATTTAGCCCAAATTTTGCGGTTTAAGTAATTTTTCAGCTAATTTTAAAAAAATTTCAAAAAAAACAAAATTTTGTGTCTATTACAGCAATTTCCAAAAAAATACTCAAAAAAAATTTAAACTATACTATTTTCGAGCAAATTTTGTGTTTTTTGTCTGTTTTTTGGCAAAAGTTTATTCAAAAACAAGCTAAATCAAGCTCAAATTTAGTCTAATTTGGTATTTTTTCAGCCTAGCTGTTTAAAGAAAAGTTTAAAAAAAAACACCAAAATTTTTTACACAATTTAGTGCATTTCCAAGTTGTTTTTACCAAAATTTTGCATTTCTGTTTGTAAAACGTGCCAAAACAATCGAAAAAACACAAAAATAATGCCATTTTCAATCTAATCTAGTATTTCCAGCCAGTGAAAAACAAGTTACTAACACTCCGCCATTAAAGTAGTACCGGACCAAAATTTAGTTTTTCGGGTAAAACGGTTTAGTTAATTAATTAATTATAATTAATTAAAAATTTGTTTGAATTTCCCAATTAGGAGTATGATTAGGGCTTAAGGGTTGATCACCATGTATAGATAGTCCTGGTGAACCAACTTCCCTTATTTTCCATTGTCGGGCGCAAACCAAAATGTGGAGCAAGTTGGAGCTTTTATTTTATCTGACAGATGGCACCAGCGTAGACTGGGACTGTCACAATGTTTACAAGAAAAAAGATACACGCATCACGTTGTTAAAAATACGACATTTATGAAGAACAATTAATACCTGAAGGATGCCCGCACCGAATGGTAGTGGAGTTTTTTTTCTGGAAAGCATTTATTCTAACTTCAATGTTTTGATGTCTTTCGCGGCCGAAAATGCATCGAACCGAAGTTTAGAACTATTCAGAAAATATTATTATTTCAGCGCGAAAAAAGCAGAAGTTGTTACAAGATGACTAATTTGGGTGCTGAGATAACATTTTTTAATTTCGCATCATTTTTTTATAAAACACAAAGAAAATTTGTGAAATTGTGACAGTCCCAGTATACCGTGCTGCCGTCTATCAACTTGCTCCAGCGTTAGAATCAATTATAATAGCGAGTTGGTTTACCTGTCTGTCTCTATATCGTGGGGTTGATCAATTTGTTTTATTTGAGAACCAATCCGTGATTATCGATCCCTGTAAATTCAAAATCGAAAAATAGCCGCGCAAACTCTCGCCTGCGATTGGCCCACCCCTGTGTCTCACCTGTCGCCACCTGTGAGCCGCGCCCTAAACTCCCCAGCTCATCGGCGGGCGGTCCGGAGTCAACCCAGCACGCACCCGCAGCCATTACGATTGCGCCGTTGCATTCCTCCCCGGTCTGTCACTCCGAAGTACACATTCCAAGTGCTGGGTTACCTCCTCCCGTCGCTGTGCCGTGGTGAGTCGCCGTTAAGTGAGTACTTTTCCCACAAAACCCACCATCGCCGATAGAAAAACCCAAAACCCAACTCAAGCCCCTTCACTGCACCGCTTGCTGTGACTATTTTGCTCTTTTGTTTCGTACTTGCCGGGCATCGGCGACTTGATCGCCCCTAATACCGACATCTTGCGCCATTATTGCCTCCAAGTGTCACTTCAGCCCGGATTTTCATTATTGTTCCGGGATTTTCGGTGCACGAGCGGGATTCTGGGGCGGACGAGCAAATTGAGGCCGCTGGTCATACGTTTCTCATATGATTTGCGCGAATTCGGCCCGAGTTGCTGTTACGTAACCCGTGCTGGTAGGCTGGGGCTACCTGTGATTTGCTCACAACTAACGGACTTGCCCTTGTTTCAGGTTGTTAAGTGTATTCCAACCGACTAAATTTAATTAAATAAAATGTTCGCCTGCGCTAGATTGATCGCCCCCGCCGCCAGGAGCGCCGTAAGTACCACCCTTTTTATTTCTACTAACAATTTGCAAATTTTTCCCAAAACTAGCTGGGATTTGTTGGGTTATGTAACCTACACCTATTGTAATTTTAGCCCAAACGCGGTTATGTAATGTTTTCCTCGCAATGCTTCTAATCTGCACCAACGTCACGCATTTTTATTCCAATTTTTTAAACTTTGTGTATCAAGTCCAGTAAACTTTGAACAACATATTTTTAACCGAGTTTCATCATTTGATCGATGCTTTACTGGTTCATGGAAATTTTTATCGCATTTCGTTCATACAGTGTGTCCCAAAATCATTCTATAATCTTTAACCCAAAATGCACACAAGTGTGTTACATAACACCTGACATTTCAAATGCCCAGCCAACTAATTTTGACCACTCGTGTTTTTAATTATTTTTTACAGTGTTATCAGTTGAGGATTTCAACAGCAGTTTAATTGCTCAATTGTTTTACACATTGCTATGGCAACAGTAGATAGAGATAGCCGGTTCAAAAACCACCTCCACCTCCCTCTACTGCGCATGTGTGAAAATTGTGTCAGTCAGCCGCAGACGCAAGCGCGTAATCGCAGCTCGCTGGCCTGCGACCAGCTGGTCAGCCGGCCTGCGGCCGACTGACGCCATTTGTGATGATGCAAATATATTTATGTAGTATAATAATAATAATAATAATAATAATCGTCGCCATCTTGGAAGTTTGAAAGTCGGCGGCGGTCATTTTTGTTTAATGGTAAATTGGCGCCAAATTTAAATTATTTCAAAATTAATATTTGAAATTAGTCGGCCATGTTTGTTTGTTAAAAAAAATGGCGCCAAAATTTTAATTTATTTAAAAATTAATATTGGGTGTAATGTTGGTAGCGCCGATGTCGTCACAAATTCCGCCTAAATTCTCACGTTAGATGGCGCCACGGTCTGCAAACTTTTCGCTAGATGGCGCTGCCGTCAGCGCAGCCGTCAATCAAAGATGGCGCTGGCCTCCATTTTTTTTTTTAAACACACCCCCCGCCCGTTTGCGAATATGCAACCAAGAAAACAAGTAGTAGTAGTAGTAGTAGCTTTTTGGGGTTGTGAAATTTTTGGTTTTTGGGGTTGTGAAATTTTGAATATATGATTTTTGAAATGTGCAATTTTGAATACATGAAGTATATATACAATACATGCTGTATTGAGTTAAGCAAAATATCAGAAAATCATCGCGCTTGTCACTAATAACTAATAAAGGAAAGTCATTATTTTATCGATAAGGAAAAAAAACCTAGTATATGTAGTTTTTTATTTTTGTAATGTTGTTTGCCTAACTTGTCTGTTGCGCACCAAGTTTATTTTGTTATTTGTTTAAAATATAATGCAAAAAAAGTTGTTGTTGTTGTTGTTCCTTCCATGGGGAGTCGAACCTCAGGTAGGTAGAGTGGATAGTGCTGTCTATTTTGGAAACCTGAAAAAAATCATAAATTAGTTTTTTAAATAGAGGTGAACATGACACTTACCAAAAAATTTTACATTAATCTTCGTGAACAATACGTTCGAAATTAAAAATGTGGGCATCATGTTCCTGATTTCCATTAGCTTGCTTACGTCCCATATAAATCAAATAAGATCCGAGTCCTTCCATTAGTGTCGTAATTATGGTATCATTCATAACTGCTGTTAGTCGTTTAGGTAAAAAAACTTTACCGACGTTGTCCAGATATGCTACCATCATAACCCCATGTTGTGTGTTTGCCTTGGTTAAATTGATGATTTTATATTTCTTGTTCACTTCCAAATCGTTGGCACTGACATATGTATCAGTATATTCACAGGCAGCAATTTTATTCAGATTTAATAGTTGATCAGCCATTACAGAATCCTTTGAAATTTAAATGCAAAAATACACAGCGGAGCACATACAACTTCTCACAAAGATAGTTTTAATAAAACTGGTGAAATGTGTAAAAAACGGAACTTTTATAATCAATTTTTGCGGTTAACAGATAACACGCTTTCCTAAAAAATAAAAATGAAATAAAATATGATTTAATACTAATTTTGTGGTTTACCTTATCGTAGGAATTTTGTGACGCACTTTTTGTTTGATAAAAATTTGATAAAAATTTTCCTAAAAAATTAAACACATTTTTAGCAATCAAATGTGGTAAACAAATTTAAAAAATTAAAGAATTTACCAAAAAAAGATTATTTATGTTGGTTTTAGAGAAGAATTCAGTAGTCTGAATCGGAAGAATTTGTGGATGAAGAACTTGTGCCGAAGTCAATATTTTCGATAAACTTACGATGCGTCTTTTTGGCACAACTTTTGTAGGTCTGAAGCTGAAATTAGATGTTTAAATTAGATGTTTAGAAAGAACGTTTTATTAAGTTGTAATATAAACTTACTGTAAACAAACACTGATGAATACACCAACTACACCAACTATCTTCTTCACGAGTATAATCTGTTAAATTTTCAACCAGGACTGCATTGTGTGTAATAATCTTTTTAAAAGATAATTTTTTCAATTGAATTAAGATGGGTTCTCGCGGACAATTAATGTTAAATATAGATAAAGTTTTAGGTCCCGCTTGTATGACACTCTTAGTAAACTCATCATATTCAAAGTAATTATTTTCATTAAAAAAGTACAGCTTTCCGTTTAAATATCTAAATGTCCTTGTTATTTTATTAGGAACACCTTCAAATAATTCGTTTGTTAAACCAGGAACATTATATCCAGAGATGCAACTAGATAATGTAATATATGTATTATCTCTGAGAAAAAGATAAATACCACCTGAGTAAGTTGTTATCGCTGCCGAAATTGGACTTGATATTTTAAATTCTTCGCTTATAGATTTCGGATAATTAGTTTTAAATCTAAAAGTAGATAATGAAAAAAATATAAACTTCAGCTTTTACAATAATTACTATATCATCTGTTGAGGGTTTATGATAAATTGTTGTAAATTCTTCAAAATCTTTTGGTAAAAAATGTTAACCGCCCAGTAATTAAGGTTTTGGATATGAATTTTTACCTATTTCAATTAAACAAATCCACTTTTTTTATAAAAGATGTATAAATGTGTTTTAACTATTAGAAATGTATATATTGTTTGTAAACTATTGGATATAAATTTTTTGGGGAAAATGATTGTAACGATAAATTAATAATCAAATACAACTGGATATTTATAAAATTTTTGATTCATAAATTTACAAGAAAAAAACGTTAGACAGGAAATAAGATCAGAAAAATAATCAGAATGAATATTATTTTTTATTATACATAAAACAAACTACATACTTAAACTAAAAAAGTCATACACCTAAATAAATTTTTAATTGCAGTTTTTAAGCCAAACCTAACGCTATGAACATCATAAAAAACGCTATGAACATCATAAAACGATCCAACATGTATGAGGTTTAATGTACCCATACCCAAATGTCAATTATACCCCGCTCCTCATCGGTGTCTATCGCGGCGGTCAAGCGCCCCACGGTAAAAATATCAAAATAACCTCCAAGGGATGGGGGCGGTTCCAGTCGCAGATAGATGTTAATAAGGGAAACCCACTCGAAGGTGCCCGCGGGAATTTGGGTGAGGAGGTGGTCCACCTCCTCTTCGGTTAACCCAGCGTGGTTAACAACCAAATCTGGGTTATAGTCCCCATAGTAACCTGCGGGATGTTCTGTAACAAAAGAAAGAGAAATTTAATAAATAGATTACATTAATTTATTAAGACTGATGATGAAGTGTTGTAATTAAATTTCAAACAATTGATTCGGAAAAAATTTAAAATAAAATAATGTAAAAATTATTTCTACTTACTAGACATGATGGTTGTGTTGACTGTTGATATTTCAATAAAAATTATTTCACACACTAAAAGTTGATCCCTTTATACTTTTTGTAATCTTAACTAGAGTGGAGAGGGCAGGTTAATGAAGTAGGAGAAGGAAACGAGATTAAAACTTTAAACGTTTATTTCGGTAAATTCTGAATTACATAATTATAAATAAACCGTACATTATTAAGACTACAGATACATATTTTAGTTTTTAAGTAATGATGCATACATAACGGAAGTTGTGGTTGCAATTTTGGACAAGAGTTTGCTTCCTCCAAATTGATGATCCTAGGGTAAAAGTCCTTTGAATCGAAAAATTGTCTTAAAAAATCCTCTTTAACGCTTCCTTTTACGTAAATAATATCGATAACATCATCGATAATATTTTCTTCTAGTATGTTATAAATATTTTCATAGTCGATATTTCCACTGTTGTAACGTAATAGATGATGATTTAATTCTAAATATTTCACTTGTTTTTTTACATCTGCACTTAGTTGACGAAACGGCACCGGTGATTTAAACAAATAGTGACCAGTTCGATGTCCATCAAATATTGTTAATTCTTTAACGATGAATTCAGGTATATAAAATCCTTGAACATCAATCACTACTACCTTCATGTTGAACACTTAAATCTAGACTGAAAAATTTGTTCACGATGAGCAGAATTTAAGATCTCCTTTAAAATATTTTTCATTTGATTAATTCTAAACTTAAACCTTTCTCTGTCTGCAGCGCATTGTATCCAATAGTTTCCTTTTCTAGCATCTTGATAAGCATATGACCAAACTATTAGATTATGTACTTCCGGAGCACTATCACTTATAGTAACACTTTTTTTCATCCTTATATCAGTTGTCTAATTATTCCTGTTAACGGATAGTACTGCATTATTCTATCATGAATGATAATACAATAAGCTCTTGTATCGGCTGGGAAATTATTATCGCTTTCAAATTCTAAGCTGATATCAATGGTGGAACTTCGAATTGCTTCGTTTTGCTTGGAACAGTCTAATACAAATATCGGTCTTTTTGTATAATCTGTATAGCTTAATATAGGTTCAGCACGATCTTTTCCATTAAATTCCTTATAAAAATCAACGTAAGCTTGATATGCTTCTAAATATTTATTTTTAGCAAATTGTAGTTTCCATGTTTCATATGGATAAACATTTGAATTCAACCATAAACGTACGCTTCTTACATCACAATGATCAAATAGAGTAACATCAGACTTTGGATTATTTTTTCGGTTTGTTTGAAAGCAAACGATAATAAATCTTGGTCTTTCTAATTGAGTAGATGTTTTAACTCTCCAGATGTCGTTATTAGTTTGTCGAACTGATGGAAGTTCATGAATTTCCCATTTTCTGAACGGTAACGATATAACACGATCTTTGTTGATCCCTTCTAATATAGTTAATTTAATTTCATCATTTGGGTAAACATGTTTTGCTTTTAATTCAATATTGTTAATCTTAAGTGTCGCTTTTCTCGTTCCGGTAGAAATGAAACAATTAGCATCGTTACGACTTCGTATTAATCGAAGTTTTTGATGACCGCTAACTATCCGATGATAATCAAATGGTAAATTTAACAGATAAGATAAAGGGATTCTAAATGAAAACGTATTATCAGTTTCATTAAATGTCTTCAGTTGTTGACTTTCTTGATCATTCCATCCAGCGAGAGTTAATGCTCTTACTTCATCTTTGCCATAACATAGAAAAGTTTTGATTGTAGATACTGTTCCGACTTCACGTACACTATCTAACTCAACATTATTCAATTCATAGCTTACATTCTCAAATAAATATGCTGCTGCATTATTAGTCAAGGTTACATTTCCACCGCCAGTTTCCGGTACCGGATCTGGTATGAACTCACCGTCCACTTGTATAAATGATTCAAAGAGAGAAATCCAAATATCTCTCTGATTAATTATAATTTCGATTTCATCATTGTTATCGAAAGATCTTACTTGCGGACTATATGTATGTTCTTCCTCTTTACTTATGCTGTCGTCTATTTCCGGTGAACTGTAAACCTGAAGTTTGCTGGCGGACATTATATCCTAACGATTTAAGAATCTGCACGCTCTGATGTGATAATGTCGACTGATGACAAGATACTGACTGATAATTTGATGGATTGTATGATTTTTTATATTGATTTTGAAACACTAAACCCATGTTTATGCTTCTTTTTTCAGAGCAAGACGAATATTGATTGTTTGACCGTTAAAATCTATAGGACAATGGTCTTGATCAACAATATCAATAGTTAGGTTAGGTATATTGGATCTATTAATGATAGGTAAATAAATAGGATTTAATGGTTCCACAAAAATCTGTTCGGCTGGACTAACACTTAAAGCAGTTTCATAAAGAGTATGAGATTCTTTGTTTTTGTAGAAAGAACCTCTTACAATATTACACTCGATACGTATTGTATTAACCTTAATTATGTTAACAGGTAAATCACTTTCATGTAATTGTCTTGCTTTAAGTTTCCTTTTAGAAAAACCTAACAATTTACCAATACTATCTTCGTGAGCGAAATTAATGTCGTAAATACTAAATATCTCACACTTTAATGTGTTTTCGTTAGCCTTCAATGAAAATGTATTCTGTTTTTGAGCATCAGTTGCAGATCGTCCACTAAGAATAATTTGTATATATTTTTCTATAGCAGCTATTTCATAAGCACCTTTCGGAAATGTTATCACTTTTTCTTCAGTAGTGTTCGGAGCAAAATAATAAAATTTATTTGTACCCTCTTCTATATTTGGTATATTATTGTTAGTATAAAAACCGATTAAAGCTATAGAATAATTCGAATTTTCTTCAAGGTCAATGGGTGGCTCATAGTGTTCAGACAGCGTACTTTCAACACCTGTTAGGGAGAATGTCTTATACATGACTGAATAAAATACATGATTATCTCATCTTTTATTATGTAAAAACATCAAACATAAATGTCCGCAATTATATGATAAAAATTGATAACGATCATGATTAAAGTAAATATTACAATTTCCTAAGTATCGTACTAATTCTAGAGGTGGCTTTAGATTTCCATAACTATCAAAATAATCAACCTGTTTATTTGTTTTTCTATAACAAACCCAATGAGTTCCGGATCCTTTTTTAGAGTCCAAATTAATGATAGCACATTCTGTCTTATCAGGTTTCATATGAATTAATTCATCTCTCATAAAAACGCCTTTAAATTTGGGTAGTTTTAATAATTTAGCATATCTTCTTAAATCATTATCAGTTAGTGCCCTATTAGGCAGTTTTATTGGTAGTTTTTTGGAAATTTACGTAAATACAATCCATAACCTCGTGGTTGCTTTCGAAGATATAAACCACTTCCCGCCTTCCCGATAGCGATATCTTCCAGTACTTTATTATGACGTTTATTCTCATCTAATTTCTGTTTCGCTGCTTTAGCATCATTTACAGCTTTAGTTATAGCAGCAGCACCTCCGCCCATAGCCCCTAAGGCACTAAGTCCTCCAAAAATTAATGGTAACAATGGTAAAAATCCTCCTGTTTTTATAGGTATAATACGAGGAATTTTTATACGCTTACGACCTCCAGATTTTCTAACTGCTATACGAGCAGCTGATAATGCAGATTTTATATTATCATATCCCTTATTTTCTAAATTTGATAAAAGAGCTTTATGAAAAGGTTGTTGTTTTTTCTGTGTCCTCTTTCTAGATTTCTTTGTCTTCCTTTTCGATTTTTTCCTTTGGATTCCCATACCTAATTTCCTTTTGACTTTCATTGCGTTAGTTACAAACCAGGCACTTGCTTTTTCACCAAATGAAGCGTCTTTAGACTTAACACGTGACCATGCACTATCTTCTAAAATTCGATCCGCTTGATGTCTATCTTTTAAATCGTTGGAATTAGCGTAAGCTATATCGTGCGTTTTACAAAAGCTGTCAAGCTTGTTTATTCCAGGATCACCTCGTTCTAACCGTTTCTTAAGTTTTGTACCAGGTCCGCAATATTGATATCCTGGTAAATGTAATTCAAAAGGTAATTTATTGATTGCAGTATTTAATAGTCCTTCCCCTTTGAAAGACAACATTTAACTGAACTTTTTTCCCTATATAAACCTTCTTATAAATGTTTTTAATTTAGTATGAAAATGAAAGTGTTAAAGCAAAAATTACAATTACCTATCATAAATCATGATTATAATAATGTTGATAATAAACATAAAATGTCTCATCGACATGGTACACTTTTACCCGAATCAATACGTTGTATAATTTGTGGACCTTCTGGTGGAGGAAAAACTAACATATTATTGTCTTTATTGTTTGATCCCAACGGATTGAAATTTGAAAACATATATATTTATTGTAAATCATTATATCAACCGAAGTATAAACTGCTTAGTGATGTGCTACAAAAAATTAAAGGAATGGAATATAACCAGTATGAACATAATGAAGACGTGCTAGATCCAAAAGATGCAAAAAATAACTCTATTTTTATATTTGATGATGTCATAATGTGTAATCAAGCTAAGATAAGGGATTACTTTTGCATGGGCCGGCATAAAAATATTGATAGTTTCTATCTCTGTCAAACATATACAAAAATACCGAAACATTTAATTCGAGATAATGCAAATTTATTGGTAATATTAAAACAAGATCTGTTAAATTTAAAACATGTATATGAAGATCATGTTGGTGCTGATATGAAATTCGAACAATTCTGTGAAATATGTCAGGAATGTTGGAAAAACCAATATGGTTTTTTGGTTATATGTAAAGATAATGAATTAAATAAGGGTCGATATAGAAAAGGGTTTGATCATTTTATTCAAGTGTAGAGTGATATCTATTTGAGAACGTTTCCAGACCGGTTAATATCAGTTTCACAGCGGTTAGTATCGGTGCGATATCGGTTAATACCGGTTCCAAAGCGGTTAGTATCGGTTAGATACCGGTTAGAGACCGGTTAATATCGGTCTCAGACCGGTTAGTATCGGTGTGATATTGGTTAATACCGGTTCCAGAGCGGTTATTATCGGATAGAGACCGGTTAATATCGGTTTCAGACCGGTTAATGTCTGTTAAAAAGCAGTTCCTGATCGGTTTGAGATCGGTTAATATCAGTTTGAGACCCGTTATAATAGCAGTCGAATAAGAAGTTATATAAACAATAATTCTGATTTGTTCGGTTAGTTTATAACATTAAGCGGTAATGATGGGTACCAAACCAGATCAAAACCTTAAAAGACATATATTAAAAGCAGCTGATTCAATTCGAAAGAAGTATAAAGCCATAAAGTTAAACAGCAGTGAAGCGGATGAGTCAATTAAAAAGCTTTTTCAGCCTGTTATAAATCCTTTAGAAGAAATTTCAATAAAATTGGAGAAGCAATCTCCACCACCACAGCAACAACAACAAAAACAACACAAAAGACCAAAACATCATATTCAAAAGCAAAGGAAACAATTTCTTAAACTACCAAAAAAAGAAAAGATTAAACAAGAACTTGAACTACCAGTTGAAGAAACATATGAACCTAGTACATCACTGCGACAACCAGAAGAAATATATGAGTCATTACCAGAAATAAAAGAAGAAGATGAAGAAACCAAATCTGACACTATGGATGATTTAATTAATAGCAGACATATTTTAGATGAATTTTTAGAACAATATCCTCCAGTTGCGAGAAATGCAATAGAAGCAGTTTTAGAGAAAACCAGTGATCAGACATTTGGTCCTAGATATAATTCAAAAGAGAATAAACTATTTATGGGTAAACATGAATTAATAATCAGTCAAAATGGTGATTTAATTTTAGATAATGAATCATTTCCTGGTACTCCTGGTTTATACAGACTAATATTTTTTAAAAACCCTGAAGATAAATACACTCAAATTACAAAAGAGGATCGGTCAGCATACAAAAAAATACTTGAAATTTCTAATACACATAGAAAAAATAATGATCCCACAAAACAACTAAAAGGTCATAGAGGTGTAAAATATACTCAAATTGTGCAACCAATGTTTACTTCATTTCCTAAATCTCCGTTTATTGGTGAAGGATTATTCACTAATAAACGTGTAGAATATGTTTACTGGGATGACATAAATGAATTAGTGTCACGTCTAGCATTATTACATGCAGCGACAAAAGCGGGTAACAATTCCCATCTGAATGAAATTTTATCAATAGAAGAAGAATTAAAGGAATGTGGTGTAATATATTAGGCTTAAGTTTTTTTCTGGTTAATCCTCAGTGTTGAAATGCCCATTGATCTATTCGGACGTAAAGTGTTATCAGCATCAAGTGCATTTTTTAAATCTACACCATCACCTTTTGTTTTCACTGCTGATGGTGACCTTGATTTAAAACATCATAGAATCTGTAACATTAATGATCCAACAGAAGACAAAGATTGTGCGAATAAGGTATATATTGATTTAGTAAGTAAACAAATATACCAAAAGATGGAAGGAGTAATAGCTGCTTTAACGGATTTAAATAATAATGTTCATAAAGCAGATGCTATATGGATGGATAAATTTAATCAGTTAAACTTAACCATGAATGTTAAGTACAAAATACTTGATGAAAAAATTGATAATATAATTGCTACAATTCCTCACACGATTGAATCAGAATTGCATAACAAACATTTAAGTATAAATTATGAAATCGATAACAAGTGGAAAAAATTTATGAATAATTCAAATGAGATAACCAGACGAATAAAAAAACTTGAAGAACGCTTTGAAGGAATCGATAGTATTAAGATAAAACCAGAAACCATTTCCAAACGTTCTAAAGCAGGTGATACAGATCAACTTGAAAATGTACCTATATCAAAGAAAAGGAAAGTAACAGATTCATATGAAAATAGTGAAAGATAGAACCCATGCCTCATAATAAAAACAAGTGTCCTCCAGGTCAAATGTCAGATCGTCATGGAAATTGTAGAGAAGTGTACCGTAAATAAGCAATGGTTCGACTAAAGCAAGTTAGTGATGTAAAGCAAAAATTGGTAAACGAGATATTTAAACCTGCACGCAGGAATTTTAAACGAAGACGTACTATAATTAAAGGATTGGATGATTTATGGCAAGTAGATTTAGCAGAAATGCAAAATTTATCTTATCATAATAATGGATTTAAATATATTTTAGTCGTAATCGACTGTTTTTCTAAATTTTTATGGACCAGACCACTGAAATCGAAATCAGCTAATGAGGTTAGCAGAGCTATGGAATCAATACTGAAGAATGAAAAAGAACGAATACCAAAGAATTTACAGTCAGATCAAGGAAAGGAATTTTATAATACCACTTTTCAGGATTTGATGAGACGTTATAATATTAATCACTATAGTACGTACAGCGTTAAAAAAGCAGCAATTGCTGAACGAGTTATACGTACTTTAAAATCCAAAATTTATCGATATTTTACGTTATTTGCGACACATAAATGGATAAATAAATTGCAAGAGATAACCAAAAATTATAATACTACAATACATCGAACAACAGGAAGGAAACCCACAGAGATAAACGCTTCGAATCAAGGAGACATAACAGCATATGATCATCTAAAGATTGTTGATAAAAACAGAAAAAAATTTAAAGTCGGAGATTTCGTAAGAATTAGCAAAGAAAAGATGTTATTTGAAAAAGGATATACACCCAATTGGTCAACGGAAATTTTTAAAATCAGTAAGATTAATCTAACCAATCCTGTAACATTTCTGCTAGAAGATAAAGAAGGTCAACCAATCAAAGGAGCTTTTTATATTTGGGAATTATCAAAAACTCAATATCCTGACGTCTATTTAGTTGAGAAAGTGATTCGACGTAAAGGAACTAAATTATTTGTGAAATGGTTAGGTTTACCAGATAATCAGAATAGTTGGATTGAAATGAAAGATATTACCTAATAAATAAGAAATATATATACGATATAATTATTTAACGTCTAATTTAGTTCCATTTAAGATGGCAACGAGTGTAGAACCTGTTATAAAAAAAGTGCTGCATTTTGAAAAAACCATAAGCGATATTCGATTACTAATGAAACTGGAACTACTGAAATTAGGACCGTGCCAGTTGATGGATATATTTCATAAATTACCGGAAACATATCAACAAGATCATGATATAAAGCTGAATCTACCATGTTTACAACATTATTATAACAGTTTTGACGAAGATCAGTTTGATGGTCCTCCTTCATCAATAAATAATTGTGTTTCGTGTATTTTAGATGATACAGGAAGCCAACAACAACAACAACAACAACAACAACAACAACAACAACAACAACAACCCACTGCGTTTCAAGTGTAATGCCTCTTTTGAACTCATCACTCATCTTGTTTGTTACTCTTATACAAAATGTGTTGTACGTGCAAAAACCGTTAGATGTTGTAGATATGTACATCGTCTTCACTAGTGAAAGTCCTAACAACACAAGATGGTCTCCTCTCTGGAAAAGTTTATTTTTCAACGATGTTGATTACCAATGGAAGAAGATGAATCTGGGTTATTTGAGCAATACTGCAATAGAAATATTTAAATATGAAAATGTTTCTATAGCAAACTCTGTAATATATTTTAAATTAAGACTAGTTTTTACCAATAGTAATTATATTGATACTGACTGGAAGAGACTTATACTTAATGATCATGATGTAGTTTCAATAAAAAATTGTTTTAATCATGTTCCTACCTTTTTAGCAATGTTTGGAATTGTTTGTACATGTTGGATCGTTTTTATGATGTTCATAGCGTTAGGTTTGGCTTAAAAACTGCAATTAAAAATTTATTTAGGTGTATGACTTTGTTAGTTTAAGTATGTAGTTTGTTTTATGTCTAATAAAAAATAATATTCATTCTGATTATTTTTGTTATCATATTTCCTGTCTAACGTTTTTTTCCTTAAAAACGTTAAATTTTTATCAGTTATATTTTGAATTTTTTGAATTTTTACGTAAGGAACCACAATATCCGGTTGCAAAGTTTATGGAATATAAAATCATATCGCATCAATGATTAATTCATTTCTACTTCGACTGTCCGTGTATGAAAGTAATCATGTTCAAGTGCTCTCAATGCGATAACAAGTTTACTCGCAAAGATGCTTTAACACGTCATGTAAAAAAACATAGTAAGTAAATACATTTTACGTTATAGAAATTGTTTTAATTAAGAGCATTTTTAAGGTGATAAATTATCTAAACTCACTTGCACCGGATGTAAAACGTCATTTACGAGATTTGATAACTATAGGCGTCATATTACAAATTCATCATTGTGTTCAATGGATTCGGATGATATGACTCCTAAAAAAGCCCGCCTGACAACTAGAACACCTTTACAAGGTATTTTTGTAAATATTCTTTATATTATTATTATTATAACTTGTTTTTGTTTTTAGAAGTTACTAC
The DNA here is from genome assembly GCF_031307605.1 of Tribolium castaneum. Classification (NCBI taxonomy): domain Eukaryota; kingdom Metazoa; phylum Arthropoda; class Insecta; order Coleoptera; family Tenebrionidae; genus Tribolium; species Tribolium castaneum. The sequence continues at coordinate 16,889,998 of NC_087401.1, read as the reverse complement.
TAACGCTCCATCATGTTCATTTCATCAATTTTGTGAAATATGCAATAGTCACTACAGAGGATCCAGATTAAACCATTTACGTTCTTTAAAACATAAAAGTGTCATCTCCGCCAAAATTAATGATGATGATGATTTCGTTGAAGAATATCAAGTTGCCTTCAAATCAAGAATTACCTCATACCGATTGAAAAATTCACAACTAGATGACTTGGAAGTGTGCAATTTTTTTGAAAGAAATCAAGATAAACTTATCACTTTAATAACTAGAAAACTGAGAGAATTTAACCAACTTAAAATTAATTTCGAACTTTTTGCTAAATATATTTTACCTTCTAAAGACATTATCGAAATCAAATCATTCAACACTAAAAATATCATCATTTCAATATCGACAAATATTAAGGTAGAACTGGAAGAAATATGTGGCGTCATAAAAAACAAAATGAGTGAATTCTTGGAAAAAGATAGTGGTAAGTAATATCAATTTTATTTATAAACATATTATTGTATTAAATTTTTTAGGTTGGATTTTAATGGAAATTTTGTTTTTGGAACTTAATATCAACAAATTCAATCCACTACGTGCATCAACATATATACCATTACCGAAGGACATAGCGAAGCGGAGAGCGGTTATCAATATTCATAATGATGATAATGAATGTTTCAAATGGTCTGTTTTGGCACACCTTCATTCAACTGAAGTAAATGTTAATCGACATCGAGTTGATGCTTATCGTGAGTTTGAAGAGGAATTAGATTTTACAGATATTTCATTTCCGGTTAAATTAACTGATATTTTTAAATTTGAAGCACTTAATAATATTAGTGTAAATGTCTATGGAACAGAGCAGCGTTTTGATCATGAAAAAGGTAAATGGGTATCAGATATTATAGGTCCCTTTTATTTAACTTCTAAGAAACGAGACATTCATGTAAATTTATTACTTATCGTAGACGATGAAAGAATGATCAAACATTACTGTCTGATAAGCAACATTTCTCGATTAATAAGTTCACAACTTTCCAAACATAATCATGCTAAATTTATATGTAACGGTTGTCTATTATTTTTTTCGAGTGAACAAAAATTAGTTAAACATCGTAAGTATGCTTGTAATGAAGTTGTCACTACATTACCAACTTCTGATCTGATTATAAATAAATTTGGTAAAGAAGTGCCTGGTAATGAATTAACATTTCAAAATTTTGATAAATCTCTTAAAGTTCCTTTTGTATTTTATTTCGATTTTGAATCTATTTTAAAACCTTTACGCAATGATAATTCAGCCGATAATATCCGTACAATTGTTACACATTTACATGAACCATATAGTTTCGGATATTACATAAAATGTGCATATAATGATAATTTATCAATTTATCGGACTTATCGAGGAAAAGATGCTCCTAAAATTTTTGTGAAATGGTTGCAAGATGATGTAAATAGACTTTATCACGATCACCTCAAACATATCGTACCACTTGAAATGACTCCGTTAGATGAATTGGTTTTTCAAATATCTACCCATTGTCATTTATGTAAAGAACCTTTCAAAACAGATTACGGAAGTCTAAATTGTGATAGAGTTCGTAATCATTGTCACTTAACAGGTGAATTTTTAGGACCTGCACATTCTATTTGTAATTTAAATTATAAGATTCCAAAATATATCCCTGTTTTTTGTCATAATTTAACTAATTATGATAGTCATTTATTTATTAAAGCTTTAGCAACAGAAAAGACCATCATTAATTGCATTGCTCAAACTAAAGAAAAGTATATTACATTTTCAAAAAAAATTTTAGTTGATAAGGTCATGAACACGACTACAAATACAGTTGACAATATTTTTATAACGCTTAGATTCGTAGATTCGTTCCGTTTCCTTTCTTTTTCATTAGATAAATTATCTCAGACTTTAACTTCTAATGAATGTCTAACCATTCGGAAACACTTTCCGGACGATAACCAATTTAATTTGATAAGACAAAAAGGTGTTTTTCCATATTCATATTTGGATTGTTTTAATAAGTTAGATGATACCAGTTTACCATTGATTCAACAATTTTATGATAATCTTAATAAAACTGATATCAGTGAACATGATTATGAGCGAGCACAGGAAGTCTGGAATCTATTTGATTGCAAAACGTTAGGTGATTATTCCGACATTTATTTAAAGTCTGATGTTTTGTTACTAACAGACATTTTTGAAAATTTCAGAAAGGTTTGTCTCAAAATTTATGAACTAGATCCAGCTCATTACTTAACAGCACCTTCATTAGGCTGGGATGCTATGTTAAAAATGACTGGAATTAAATTCGAATTGTTAACTGATATAGACATGGTACATTTCTTTCGAAAATCTATTAGAGGAGGACTTTGTCAATGTTCAAAACGTAAAGCAGTAGCAAATAATAAGTTTTTATCAAATCATGATCCTTCTAAACCAACTTCTTTTATAATGTACCTTGATGCAACCAACTTGTATGGAGCAGCAATGTCTGAATATTTACCTTATAGCGGTTTTCGATGGGAAGATCCTAATGAATTCAATGATAACCTAATTCTCAATTTGACAGATAACGCTGATGTAGGTTATATATTCGAAGTTGATTTAGAATATCCTTCTGAATTACATAATCTTCACAACGATTTACCATTTTGTCCTGAAAAATTTATTCCTCCCTCTAGTAAAACTGAGAAACTTTGCGCAACCTTGAACAATAAAGTACACTATGTTTTACATTATCGAAATTTAAGACAAGCTATACAAGGTGGTTTAAAATTAATTAATATTCACCGTGTTTTAAGTTTTAATCAATCACCATGGTTGAAAACATATATTGATTTAAATACAGAAATGCGTAACAAATCAAAAAACGCGTTAGAAAAAGATGTATTTAAATTAATGAATAATTCAGTTTTTGGTAAAACCATGGAATCAATTGATAAAAGAGTAAACGTGAAATTGGTAACATCATGGAATAATATAGGTAGAAAACCAGGTGCTGAAAGTTTAATTGCACGACCAAATTTTAAAAATTCATCTATCTTTACACCAAATTTTGTAGCTATTCAATTAGAGAACGAAAAAGTTTTCTACAATAAACCTCTGTATGTAGGTTTTACTATTCTAGATATCAGTAAAACTATTATGTATGATTTTTATTATAATTTCATAAAACTTAAATACGGTAACAATGCAACGCTTTTGTATACCGATACTGATAGTTTAGTAATTGAAATTTTTTGTGAAAATATTTATGATGATATTAAATCTAATATAGAGCGTTTTGATACTTCAAATTATAAAGCAGAAAATATTCATGGAATACCTGTATCGTCTTCTGTCATCGGGAAGATGAAAGATGAATATAAAGGACGTGTAATATCAGAATTTTTAGGAACAGGTGCTAAAGCATATTGTGTGGATGTTGAAGGTGAATTATCTAAAAAAGCTAAGGGTATTAAACACAATGTAATTACAAGTGAATTACATAAAATTGACTACCAAAACGCAGTTACTGTTCCAAACACTGAAATTATTAAAGAAATGAATATCTTTCGTTCGAAGCTTCATAACATTTACACAGAATTAAAGAAAAAAATTGCTTTATCTTTCAAAGATGATAAACGTTACATCTTAAACAATTCTGAAGGTAGAACATTATCTTGGGGTCATAAAAATATTCTTCCTCAAACTCAGGAATAATATTTAATTTGTATTGTAGTTATTGTATTATAATGTTTATGTATTATAATATGTATGTATGTATGTACTTATATTTAGATGTAATAAACAATTAAAGTAATTTATTGTTTTTATTATTATCCATTAACCAAATAGCTTATGTGAATTTGTTTCAGGTTTCCAAAATAGACAGCACTATCCACTCTACCTACCTGAGGTTCGACTCCCCATGGAAGGAACAACAACAACAACAACTTTTTTTGCATTATATTTTAAACAAATAACAAAATAAACTTGGTGCGCAACAGACAAGTTAGGCAAACAACATTACAAAAATAAAAAACTACATATACTAGGTTTTTTTTCCTTATCGATAAAATAATGACTTTCCTTTATTAGTTATTAGTGACAAGCGCGATGATTTTCTGATATTTTGCTTAACTCAATACAGCATGTATTGTATATATACTTCATGTATTCAAAATTGCACATTTCAAAAATCATATATTCAAAATTTCACAACCCCAAAAACCAAAAATTTCACAACCCCAAAAAGCTACTACTACTACTACTACTTGTTTTCTTGGTTGCATATTCGCAAACGGGCGGGGGGTGTGTTTAAAAAAAAAAAATGGAGGCCAGCGCCATCTTTGATTGACGGCTGCGCTGACGGCAGCGCCATCTAGCGAAAAGTTTGCAGACCGTGGCGCCATCTAACGTGAGAATTTAGGCGGAATTTGTGACGACATCGGCGCTACCAACATTACACCCAATATTAATTTTTAAATAAATTAAAATTTTGGCGCCATTTTTTTTAACAAACAAACATGGCCGACTAATTTCAAATATTAATTTTGAAATAATTTAAATTTGGCGCCAATTTACCATTAAACAAAAATGACCGCCGCCGACTTTCAAACTTCCAAGATGGCGACGATTATTATTATTATTATTATTATTATACTACATAAATATATTTGCATCATCACAAATGGCGTCAGTCGGCCGCAGGCCGGCTGACCAGCTGGTCGCAGGCCAGCGAGCTGCGATTACGCGCTTGCGTCTGCGGCTGACTGACACAATTTTCACACATGCGCAGTAGAGGGAGGTGGAGGTGGTTTTTGAACCGGCTATCTCTATCTACTGGCAACCACTTTTGGGGTGTTTAAATTTCAGCTTTAGTTACATTTTTTAATTTGTGACATAATAGATTAGATAAATTAAAATCAAAGGGCACACTGGGTGTGTCACCGTCACTATGAAATAGTGATAATATTGTGTGCGATTTTTCCTAAATAATGTTAGCTGTTAGGTGACCTTGTCACTTGTCATTTTTGTCCATGGCAATGTTGATTTTTCAATTGGCGATAAAAAAATTGGGACACTTGATTGTTTTATTTCAAATTCTGCAATTATCGTGTTTTGTTTATGATCATAAATTATTAATTTCATCTGTAAAAATAGTTGGCCGTGGCATCTAATGTAATAATAATTGATAATATTGATTAAAAACTGTCACCATTTATCACGAAATAATCCTAATTTTTTTTGATAAGTGGGTATGTACAGTCATAAGCACAAGTAGTGTTCACTGCGGTGTTGAAATACGACGTGACTGTAATTCTGTGGGTCACTGTACCTTAACTATTTGTTCATCTTGTATTGACAATTTCGTAATTTATCTTCAGGGAAAACGAAAACGACGAAAAAGAAGTTAGTCATTGAAGACTAACATAAATACATAATTGAAAATTAATAATTTTTTATACAAATTCGTAGATATACCGGGTGATTTAAAAATTGAAGCAAAATAATTTTTTGGCAACCTGGATTAAAAATAAACCGAAAAATTTTTGAATTTTCTTGTAAATGTTGTCTTTTTTCGTTTTTTTTTTTTTTTTATTAAAAATGGATTTCGTCACGTTCTTGAGCCGAAAACTCAGCTCGAGCTTGAAATTTTGTTGAAACTGCACTGAAAAATCGTAGATTAAGCCGAATTTTTTTTTAGCATTTTAAGTAAAGTGTTAAGCTGTAAGTTAAGTTTTTTCGTGAAATTTCACTAAACTCGGTCAGTAATTGAATCGGAAATGGCTTTATTTTGCCTCAAGATAAAAAAAAATTTTTTTGGGCTTCTGGTAATAAATTTTTAGATACTTTTAATGCGTACTGTTGGAAACTTTAAATAAAATGTTAAAGTATACAAAGTGATTTCGGCTTTTTCTCTGCTAAATCTATAAGAATTTTTTATTTTATTTTTTTTTCTCATTTTACGATTATTTCTTTCTAAAGATTGAACTTTCTTCCTTGCATTTGTGAAAGTCCTGCTGATAGTTTTTTGTATTCAATTTTAAAAAAGGGCATGTCTTCAATAAAGTAAACAGAAGTTTATAAAAAATAATTTATTTTCATAATTATTACACCACATTTGAGTATATTTTAAGTTAAAAAAAGGAGTGTTTATTTAATATTTAATATGATGATAATATACGTTCACTGACCACCGTGACGAACGTAACTTCCTTGGATGTCTGAAGTGGCCAAGGCTTGTGATTAACGTTTTGATTGGTGATTGTGGTTTGATTGGTGCGTTAATTTTCAGCTTATTTCAAACTCTAAAGTATACTTATGGCCATTGAGCACCGCCCTCAGCCAAAACCCATCATTAGTCCAGAGTCCTGTCGTTCAGCAACACAAACAAGCCACACTTCTCCCAGCAGTGAGGAGTTTCCAGACCACCCCAGTGTCCAGGGACATCGATTCAGCTGATAAATTTATTGGTGCAGGCGCTGCCACAGTAGGAGTAGCTGGATCAGGTTTGTTGCGATTGTTTTTCTTTTAACTGCTAAGATTGTTTATAATCTATTTCTTCGTATGAGATTTCCTAGTCCTTTAAAAAGTTGTTAAAATCGCGTTATTTCTTCAATAAATCCCATGAATTGAAGCAAATTATTTGTGATTAATATTTTTCTTTTTCTGCAAAAACAACATATTTCCAAAAAAATACGACTATCAATTTTCTCTTAAAATCAACACCTACCTACGTCTTTACTTATAGCATTTGTTGATTTTTCATAACCCAATATTTCTGCTAAATCTTTACCTTTAAACAAAGGTTGATTATCATTGTCTAATATGAAAAATACGTCTTGATCATAAACTTTCAAGTAACAGTATTATCTATGTCAATAATTTAATTTTTAATTTTTCGCTTCTTCTTTCTTGGAAGATAAAATTCTTTCCATACGTTATTTGTCTTCATCATATAATTACATCTAATAGTTTTATTTATTTTATTTTTTATAATACGTAGGTCCCATATTGCCTCGCATATTGTACTAGATCCCTTTTATTACAAGTATTTATTTTTTTGACAATTAATTAAATAAACATTAAATTGATCACCTCCTCCCTATACCACACATATTTTTTTGAATCTCGAGGCTTATCACAAGTTTACCTCAAAAGGGACAGTGTGTTTTATCATGCACTGTTTATAGATAATTTCTTATGAAAAAAATGTAATAAATTAAATGAATTGCTCACATAACGATGACCAAGAAGCACGACAAATGTTTCAGAAAAGGTTAAACGATATGAGAAGTATATATAATGTATGAAAATAACGTATTAACCTTGGCAAAACTAGATTTTCTTAAAATACACTTTCGTAATCTTGAAGTCTTTGATGAATAAATTTGTTCTAATAAATGACAAGTCTTTGCTCCATTTGTTTGGAATTAAAATGTCCAGATGATTTTTATAACTATAGAAATAAATATGAAAAAACATGTAAACAATGTAAAAAAGCAGTTAATTCTACTCGTTTATTATGTGATTGTGGTAGATATTACACTAGAACTAATTTTAAAAGGCATATAAAAACAGATTTGCATAAAAATGGATTGAATTTATTTATTTACTAAAAATTGTTTGTTAGATTTTTTCCTATAATAAATGGAACGAAGGAACTTAAGTAATCTTCGTTTATCTGAACTGTTTAATATTGCAAAATCATTAGACATCAAATATATTAGAAAATATAATAAAGCAGACTTAATAAAAGCTATTATTAAAGCTGAAGAGCAATTACATAAGGAAATAAAAAACGGAAAAAAATCAGTTATGCCTCCTTTGCGGAATTCGGACAGAGTCCTCATGAGCGAAGCGAATTCAGAAATATTTTCATTTGATGATGATTTATTTGCTGAACCAAGGAAAAAGAGAGTTAGGAAAATCAAATGTGACATATGTGGAAAATATATCAAAAGCACCCGAATGCACCTCCATAAAAAAAAGATTTCTGGAAATTAATGGTTAATGCCCCATATGGTAAGTCTATGCAATCTGTTAGAAACCAACAAAATATTAAATTATATTGTGATGAAGAAAAATTACAAAAAGCGATAAACAAACCTAATTTTAAACACGGAACTATATTTAGCAAACACCTGGCAGCAGTTCACAATTTTAAAACAAAAGTATTGTTTAATAAACCAATTTATATTGGACAAGCTGTATTAGATTTATCGAAATTGTTAATGTATAACTTCCATTACAATGTAATTAAAAAAGAATTTAATGAAAACGTAAAACTTCTTTATGGAGACACTGATAGCTTTATATATGAGATTAAAAATGCCGATTTCTATGAATTTATGAAAAACAATCCCGACTATTTTGATACAGCTGATTATCCAAAGGATCATCCATTATATTCGGATAAAAATAAGAAAGTAATAGGGAAGTTCAAAGATGAATTGAATGGTATTAAGATATTAGAATGCATAGGTTTAAGGTCAAAAATGTACAGTTACAGAACTGAAACGTCTGTTTCGAAAAAATTAAAAGGTATCAAAAAAGCAGTATTGAAGAAAGAAATAAGTTTTGAAGATTACAAAAATTGCTTGTTTAATCAAAAAGAATACTTCCATACACAGAAAGTGATCAGGAGTCATAAACATGATATATTTACTGAAGAAGTAAGGAAAAAGTCTCCAAGTTGGAAAGATGATAAAAGATACCTTTTACCTAATTCTACAGATACATTAGCTTATGGACACGTATTAGTATCATCATAATATAACATAACATAATCGCTATTTTTTATTAGTGTTGAAGTAATAAATTAAGAAAACAATAATTACAATTACGATAATAAGCATAAGAACAAAAATAATAATTTTTAATTTATTAACTTGTTGAATGAGACTTGAAAACTTTTTTCGGAATTTTGGATATTCTTCATTGAATATATTTAAATTCTTGAATACAGTACTTTCCATTTAATTTACAATTTTTGAATCTTTTCATTTATTGCTCTCATATTTTTAGTATGTCTTTCAAATATTTTCAAAGTTCTTTTCTTTACATCATCGATGTTTGATGGTATTACTACTGTTTTGCTTCTTAATTCTGCTAGTTTCTTAGGATCGTAATTATTGTAGTTATCTAATTTATATTCCAATTCATCTATTTTATTATTAGCGGACTCTAGTTCACAGTCAGTCATAATTAATTGTTCAAGGAATAAATTAGCTGCTTTTCTTGCAATATATTTATCTACAACTTCTTGTTTGAAACCAACTATTTTTGCTCCATCTTCTAATCTGTCTATTTCAGTAATAATAGGTTTTAAATCTTTTTTCCATTTTTCTTTCTCATCGTTGGGAATGTATGAAACTAGTTTGTCCATTTATGACTGAAAAGTTTCTGAAGATTTACTAATTAATTTATCTGCTTCTTCATCTAAACTTATATGTTTACGCCTACCTGCTTTGTGTTCTACATTATCGAATATTTTTTTATTTTTTGTTTTGCTTTTTCTCTCTTTTGTTCCCAATTGTTCCGATTTGTTCTCTTTTGTTCCGGATTGTTCCCGTTTGTTCTCATTTGTTCTCGTTTTACATGCAATCTTTATGCCAACTGAATTTAGCCCCATATTGAGGGAATTTCTGGAAATACTTTTAGATTTGCAAAATTCTGTCTTTGTTAGTTTTTTATTTACAGTCGAATTGAGATATTCGATAGCAAAGTTACGATTTCTCATTTGAGTTACTTCATTGATATTTTTTGGTATATTTAGTTTTTTATCTTGAGTAAAAGATTTGTAACTATTTTTAAATTGCTGGAGTTCAGATGGTTGTCTTGTTTTTAATGGTGTATAATATTCTGCTACAATTTTGTTTTCTCTAGTACTGGTCATTTTTTAATTTATTGTAGAAATTTTTGTATTACTCGTTAGATACTGAACGTTGTATTTTCCAACATAGTAGTGAATATTTCTGTAATTTAAAAAAATGTTGATATAGAAAAAAAGAATTATTGTGCAGTTTATTTCATACTACTCGGATTATAATAAACAAATATATGGTTTATTGTGTAAATTAATATAAAACCTTATTGTTGCAAGCAATGTAAGAAATAGCAATTAAACAAATCGTAATTCAAACAGGTATTTAAATGTGAAAAAAAAAGTACTTTTTGCACAATTTATAAGTTTATCGAGGTTTAAAAATTAAAATTTACAAGCAAATCTGAAAAAAAATCTTAATTTGATTATTAATTTAATCTTGTTGAATTAAAAAATTAGCAATAATAACACTCGTGATGGAAGTTTTACTTCATAGTTAGTATCAACCAGTTTGTTTCTAGTGGTCTGCGCGATGTCTTTCCATCTGTGCAATTTAATTGGCGAGTAAAAGATTGATACGCAATGACCTTGCTTGTTCCTTTTTGTTTCATTATCTTTTAGGGTGTGGGGAACTTCAGAGGACGAGTAAAAAATTCCACTTTACAATAATACAGTTGTTTATTTCACAACAAAATACAACACTTTAATAGGCTGCTGTTGAGGTTTTTCTATACTTTTCTTTTGTGTACTGCTCTCATTGACAAAAGACTTAATTATTTATATGCTTATTTGTATTACAGATTGTAGCCGAACCAAAGCAAAAATGAACAAGAGTTCTTCTCTAAAGGATTCTAAGGTGAGGGTAAGAAATATATTTAGTCAGTCAGGTTTATTGGTGGAATTCACAATCATTAGTAAAACTCTCCTGTATTAGAAATTAACGGTGGCAATAATTTATTATTAGTAATAATAAGTACATATAATATAATTTTCAAAAACTTTCAATTTAAAAACCACAAAAATAATCCTAATCACTTTATTTATAACAACTATGCTAATGCATTTAGTAACGAGTTGTAATTTTTTTCTGTTTTTAGGATTCAAAAAAGGCGCTGTGCGAACTGGAAAGTCATAAATTCCCCACAATCAAAAAGACAGTTACGTTTGTGGACAAGACCCTGTTTATCAAATGTGTTTTAAGTGATGCTAGGAAAATAGTACTACTAACGGCGCCTAGATCTTTTGGAAAAACTACCCTCATGGATATGTTGAAGCAGTTCCTACTAGGAAAAACCGATTTATTTAAGAACTTAAAGATTTGTACTGAAGAAACACAATTTTTTTCAAAGCACTGCAGATCTCATCCTGTGATACATATTGATCTCGGGAGTGTTCGTGGTAGCAGTTTTGCTGAAGTTAAGCACAAATTGGCGTTGGCTATAAATCGTGCATTCGAAGAACATTCACACCTGATGAAGACGACTGATGATGGTACCTTAGCTTGGGCAAGTGACAAGTTACACATTTCTAACTTAAGTATAGCAAGATTTGAAAAATTTTGCAATAGTGAAAAATGCATCATGTTAAGTGAAGCTGATTTGGAAGATAGCTTAAAATTTTTATCGAAAGTTTTATATACACATTATGAGGAAAATGTTTTCATACTCATCGATGAGTACGATGCTCCTGCGGTAGGCCTGGTATTTAGGTCTTTTCCGAATAAAGATGACATTCGATTAATTCATGATTTTTTAAAAGATTTCATGGCTACTACGCTGAAATTCAATGATTTCATAGAACGCTCATTAATTTTTGCTTGTGTTCGGTTGGCCGGAGCCTTCTCAGGGGATGCAGCAAGAGTTATAACACATTATCCGTTCCTAAGTGATTTTCGATACGCACCGTACTTAGGATTTACGGATGAGGAGGTAAAGCAGCTACTTGAGCTTCCAGAAGTTAAAGCTGCTTGTGGGAAAGTAACATTCGAAACAATTACGAAATGGTATGACGGATATATGGTATCTAATAGCCCATTGAAAATATTCAGTAGCTGGTCAGTCTTGAAACTTTTGGAAGGCGTTTATACAACCGGGTCGCTCAAATATTCCTCTTTCTGGGTTGAAACAGGTCATGTAGAAAATCTGAGGGAGCTGTTTGCGGAACCTTCAGTTCGAAAAAAAATTGAGGAACTTATTTCTGATAGTGAAGTTAAGATAAGAAGAGTTCCATCAGTCAGTGTCCAACATCTAAAGAGATTACAGCAACTGATTTCTTTAGAGTTTGATGAAATATCGAAGGATAATGTGGAGTTATTTTTGCAATTCTTGGCTGATTCTGGTTACTTTAATATATTATTGTCAGTTGATAAGAAAACAGATAAAATTGAAACAAACACCGAATATGAAAGAGGGGCTGACTCGACATTTTCTGTTTTAAAAATACCTAATTTTGAAATTAAGCAACATCTCAGCAACCTTTGCTATAGTGAAACACTGGCAGTTATATCTGAATTCCACTTGAGAACTACATCTATTAAAAATTATATAAGTGCTCTGAAATTAGTATTAGAAAGTACAAGTGAGAAGGCATTTGTTGATCTTGCAAACGCCGTATTAGTATTACTCTCTGAATCACAGGGGATCATGAACGAAAAAGAACTTCATCACATCTTGTATACTCTGGTATATGACTCCAGATACTTCGAAATACGCAGTGAGGTCCAGATCAAGAAAAAAAGAAAAGGACCAGGGATAGCCAATACCTTAGATATGGTGATAACCAGTAAGGACGTTGGAATCATTTTTGAATACAAAATGAATTCCAAGTCTGCAGATGAAGCTTTAAAACAAATTTTTAAGAAGGAATATTACACTATATTTGATGAACCTGACTATAAATACATTTCAAAAAAGATTTACGCTGGTTTGACATTCGAGAGAAAGGAGAAGAAAGTTCTTATAACATATCAAGTTGGAACTGAAGGAATCAGTAAATCTGTCTCTAGTGATACAAAATTATAATTTATTATGTTAAAAAAATTAATACTTATTTTATTATTCTGCTAATGATTTGTTTATAGTGTTAATAATAAAATTCTATTTAAATTTCCAAATGCAATTTTACTTGTTACCAAAATCCGTTTGTTCACCAAGTTCAGCTAATTTTTACAAATTTAATCTTACAAATTTAGCTGTTTGTCCAAAAGCAAACAACCGAATAGGGCCTAAAACCTCTCAAAAATCATGAATTTTTATCCACCCCAAAAGTTCCCAAATATGTGCAGGCCACTAAAAGTTGGGCACACGAAAAACAGGGTAGAATCCTACAAATTTACTGTTTTCCCAAAAGTAACCATCCGAAAAAGATGTAAAAAACTTACAAAATGCCTTGATTTTAGACACTCCAAAAATAGCTTTTCATTTCTGGACCAAGCCAATTGGCGCATGGCAAAGGTGTTAAAAATGATTACCAAATAAATTTTGCATACCCCAACTGTATTCAACTATTATACGCACATAAAAAAGATACACCTAATTGTTCGAAGTCTACTAAAATATCTGAACACTCCATTATGGATTTTCATTTAGAGATCGCTATTAAAACTTTAATGTTATCGTAAACATGTTCGGTTTGTGTCTTAATTATCAAATTCAACACCCCAATATTCGACTATGCCTTCATGATAATTCTTGGATTCAGAATATTTACAGAATTAATAAAAATAAGTGCAAAACATTCCCCGTTTTCATTCCAATTTTTTTTTACAGCATCTCCTCTTTCATCGGCACGACCATCAATCCTGAATTCGTCTTCGACTCATGAGCCTTTGGCGAATCAACAGGACAGACAGGTCATTGTTGTTCGATATTACTGTAAGTCATGAATAGATGGAAGAGTCCCAAAACCGAGAAATATTTTGAGAATATTTGGCAGCACTCAGTTGCTCGTCAATCTTCGTGGGTCCTCAATCTCTATGGCCACTCGAGATCTCACCAGTTCAGAGTTAAGAACAACTGCATTCTCAATAAAAAAAGCGGCGATAGGAATCGAACTCAAAACCTTGTAATTATCTGTCTAACTCTTTACTATCTGAGCTATTTATGTCTTGTCCATTATAATTTCTAATCAGCTACAATAATACATCAAATTGCGCAATATTACGAAATTAAAAAAAAAAGTTGGATCCGCGGGGGTTCGAACCCGAGACCCCTTGGAGTGAAAGCAAACAATTTCAATTCAATTCAACATAGTTTATTTAAATTACAACAATTACAAAGGATCAGAAATCCTACAAACACAGAAATCTTAACCTAATTTACAAATTATAATTTACAGGTTCATGCACAGTCGTGCTTAACCTGTAGTGCAAACAATTATTGGTGCGCTGAAGGCGCCTTATACTAATTAATACAGTATGGGATTTTCTTATAACTAACATGCATAACAAAATTATCATTAATCTAAGGGAAAGAAGTACAAAAACCCTTTTTCTGTTGACCCCGCCGAGCCATAAATTACGCGTCCTACCTAAGTTAACTTAAGCTATGCACCGAAGCGCGCGACTGTGGACCAGAGGTCTCCCCAGTCCTGTAGTTTTGTACTTTTTGAAAATATTTATTTTGTGACATTTTAACGCCTTGAAGGGCGTGTTGTAACTTCTAAATTTTGTGATTCTACGAGTTAATTTATTGAAATTTAATTGATGACTATAAAAATTGTTACTAAGTTTATTAACAAATGCGCGTAGGCTGCAGATCGACAATTCTAGCATAGCGACTTTCATTCAAAGCTAATCTTAAACATTTATTTTGAAAAACTTCCAGCGGTTTGAAGGCAGTGTCCGAGAGGTGACACCATACGGGGGCGGCGTATGTCAAAATTGGTCGAAATATGGTTTTGTACATTAACACTTTATTTTGTGGCGTGAGTTTACTGTTTCTGTTCATAAGCGAGTACATGTTTTTAAGGGCGGCGGAGGCTTTACTAATTAAGTATTTAGTGTTTTTGAAAAAATTTAAACGTGTGTCAATGTACGTCCCGAGATATTTAATTTTGTTATCGTATACCCGTAATTTATCCCAAATTTTATGGTCGGTAAATTTTCGTGTAAATATTATTTGTTGTGTTTTTTCCGCGTTGATTTTGATTTTCCACTTGTCATAAAATTTCTCCAATAAATTAATATGAATTTGAATTTGCTTGCTCGCTATCTGGGCCGAAAAGGAGCTCGCGTATATTGCCGTGTCGTCTGCGTAAAGTGCCGTATTTGTTTTCGCGAATATTGGTATGTCATTTATAAAAATATTAAAAAGAGTTGGACCTAGTACTGAACCTTGCGGGACCCCCGCTCCAATTAATTTCCTCGTCGATTGGGTATTTTTTAATTGTACTAGGAGTTCCCGATTTGTTAAATATGAATGGATTAATAAGATTAAACTTTTCGGAATTTTGTAATGGATCATTTTGTATATTAAACCGTCGATCCAAACGCGGTCAAATGCTTTTTCAATATCAAGTAAAGCCATTGTGGTAACTTTATCTTTATTGTAATTAATCTGAATATCATTAACGATTCTGGCAAGTTGTTGTGTGGTATTGTGTTTCGGTCTAAATCCAAACTGGCAATTATTAATTGTTTTATTTTTCTGAAGAATTTTGCTGAGTCTAAAATGAATTACCTTTTCGAAAATTTTGGAGATACAAGAAAGTAAACTAATCGGTCTGTAGCTGCTCGGTAATTGCGCGTTTTTACCTGGTTTGAAAATGGGTACTACTTTTGCGGTTTTAAATGATTGGGGATAATGATTTAATTTGAACATTGCATTAACTAAATTTGTCAATTGTACTAAAGCTTTACGTGAGAAATTTTTAATTACTTTATTTTCTATTTCGTCTAGCCCCGGGGCTTTGTTATTGGGGAATTTTTTAATTATTTCTGCAATTTCGGTTGGGTTTGTTACAATTCGTGATAGATATTGTTCTTCAACTTGCCTTTTAATATCATTGTGTGCCGCCAGTGCCTCCGCCTTTTGCTCCGTCGTTTCTGCTGGGGTGCCGTTCGCGATAAGTGTCGGTATATCATAAGATTTACGTTTCAATAATTTTATCATTTTCCAAAGTGAATTATCGTTAGGGTTAAGTGAAGCTAATTTTGTTTGCCAAACGTTATTTTTATGTTCGCGTATTAGATTCTTTAATGTCACCGGTGACTTGCATTCGTTTCTTGACGCGATTACGAGTTTTAATTAAATTAACAATGTTATCCGGTATTTTGTCTTTTCTTAATGAAGTGACTATTCGCGTGGTTGAATGTTTTTTCCTAATTTTTTGAATTGATTTTGTAAACTTATTTATTTCGTGTTCTAATTGTTCGGTGGTTAAAATATTATGATTAATTTGGATTTCATTATCTAAATCTTTACGGAAGTTATGCCAGTTGGTATTTTTAAAGGAAGTTATTTGTCGGTTATCTTTATCTTTAGGGAGATTAGAAATTTCGAAAATTACCGGATTATGGTCGGAATTTAGTTGTGAAAGAGACTGAGGGTCGTTTTCCAATAAGAAATTCTTTGTAAGGATTAAGTCTATTACTGTCGGGGTAGAATTGTTCGACGGAAAGTGAGTAGGTGACCGCGGGTGGTTTATGATGATATTGTTACTAATGCTAAGATTATATATGGTATTTCCGCTTGTATTATTTCGATGGCATCCCCAGGTATTGTGAGTCGCATTGAAATCCCCAGCTATAATTACTTTATTACCGATATTATTTAGGTTTTCTAAATCGCGTTGTGAAATGTTATAACACGGGCGGTTATAAATTGCAATAAAATGAATTTGATTAGCTAATTTAATTCCGACGGCTTCTATTGTGGTTCGTGGTAACGTTAATTTTGAAAATGAAATACCTTTTTTGACTAAAATCGCGACACCCCCCGCCGCATTAGTACCGTCTACTCGGTCCTGCCTTATTATGTTGTAATTTTGAATATAAAATCTATCATTAGGTGTTAATTTAGTTTCGCTGATAGCTAAAATGTCTACGTTGTTAGAATGTAAAAAAGCAATTAATTCGTCAATTTTTTGTTTGACACTATTAGCATTCCAAATTACACAAATGGCTTTAAAATCCATAAGTGTGGAGATTTTGGGTGAATTCGAAAACTGTCATAAATTTGGAGGTAGGATCTGTGCACCCTTCCAGCAGGGTGGTGAGATCAACTACCGCCTTGAGCATTTTAGATAAGTCAACTAACTGATCTAACCTTTTGCACGCCTGTGAGAGCTGCGCGAGGGTCTCGGCCGTTGTCATCGTTCCTTGGGGTTTGGGGGGCTCCTGTTGTTGCTGGGGGTAGCGCTGGCTCAGCGCTGGCCAGTGTGATGCAGCCGTGGGGGGCACAGGCTGCGGTTGCATCGTGGGGACCCTGAAAAATTCTTAAAACGCCCCTGATCCACCATCTTCAGTTTGCTTAATAAAAAAAATAACTGATAATAAACTTCCATAAGCCACACAGTGGTTCTCAATAGATGGGTTAATAAAAATTTCTAAAGAAAGTACGCACTTTTTCGGAAAATGATATAAAGGTATTTAACTCGTCTGATCTGACGAGAAACCGACATTCAAAGTAGTTAAGACAATGAAAGAATTAAAAGCTAAAAAAAATGAACAATGTAGAGAACTGGAAACAAAGAACCTGGAACAATGAGAAACTAAAAAATTAGATAACTGAAAATATTGAGAAACCAAGAAATTAAAAAACTAAAAGACATTCAACTACAAAACTGAAACAAAAAAAAGTAAAGAAATAAAAAAATTGTAAATTTTAGTTTCAAAAAAATTGAAAAACTGTCGATTATTTCACAATAATTTCTGTAAATTTTTTGCAGAAATGTGGGTTGGCTACATTGGCTTGGCCATAACCCAGTCCACCTCCCTGGTGGGCTTAATCCAATACGGTACCAAAACCTGGAGCGAACTCGACTCCCAGATGACTTCAGTTGAACGTGTGGTCGAATACGCGGAACTGGAGCCCGAAAAAGACGATGGTACCACGGTACCATCGGACTTGTGGCCCAACAATGGTCGCATCCTCTTCGACGACGTGACCATGAAGTACCCTCTAAGCAACACAACGGTACTCAAAAGCGTCACATTCAACATCAACCCAGGCGAGAAAATCGGAATTGTTGGCCGGACAGGCGCTGGCAAAAGTAGTTTAATTTCGGTACTTTTCCGCCTGTTTCACTTCGATGGTACTGTTTTGATCGACGGTGCTGACACTAAAACGCTCCCATTGTCGATTTTGCGCTCAAAAATCGCGATAATTCCACAAGATCCGGTGCTTTTTTTGGGCTCTTTGCGCCAAAATCTGGACCCGTTTGAGCAATTCAGCGACAGTCAGTTGTGGTCGTCACTTGAAGAGGTTGAACTTAAGGAAATGGTGACGAATTGGGCGCAAGGTCTTGAAACTACGATTTTGGAGGGCGGGGCTAATGTTAGTGTGGGCCAGAGGCAACTTTTGTGCCTAGTCCGGGCCATTTTGCGCAACTCAAAAATCATAGTTTTGGACGAAGCGACCGCAAATGTTGACTTGAAAACCGACGAAGTTATCCAGAAAGTTGTAAGGAGGAAGTTTCGGAATTGTACGGTTCTGACCATCGCCCATCGGTTGAACACCATCATGGACTCGGACAAGATCCTGGTGATGGATGCTGGGACGGTGGCCGAGTTTGGCCCACCTGCCCAACTTTTGAAGAACGAAAATGGGTTGTTTTATGGGTTTGTTCAAACGAGTGGGAAAAAATAATTATTTATTAAAAAAAAATTATACAGTCGAGAGTATTATTTTTTCAAGTCCTGAATTGTGCCAGAACGATGACGAAAGCCACTATAGTTTCCAAAACGTCCAAAATTGTTGATTTGTCCAAAACAAAAAAATTTGCAGCTGTGATTTTAATCTCGGTTTTTCGGATCAAACTGACGATTTCTGGCGATTTTCCAAAACTCGGATCCATTTCGTACGTGAGTTTGATGATTTTTTTGCGCTCTTCTAACATGTTGTCGACCTTCTGCACAAATTCAGCCGTATGAATGGCTTCAGACGGCAGAATATGTGCAAAAGAGACGAAGGTTTCGATAGCAGCAGCCACAGAGCTGCTAAGCTGTGCAGCGGCTACCTTCACCTTCATTTTCATGTAAGAGTCTTTGAAATTAAAATACTCCTTCTTTAATTTGGGCAACGATTTAAAAGTTTTTTGTTGAATTTTGCATTTCAATAATGCATTTCGCGTGTTTTTTAAAAGATGCGACACGTCGAAAATTGTAACAATCGGCTGATTATTAATGAAGAAATAATATGAACCTTGCCTGGGATGTTGTTTGGCATAAAGCTGATTCAACGCGGAAACATTTGTAGTGCCCTGATCACAAACAGTAGCGACTACCGTTAAACCGATGTTCTGAAGTTGTGAAATTATTTCTTCAATAAGAAACTTTAGATTGTTCGCGCTAACTGTATTTGCCGTAAAGTAATAAGCAATTACTTGTTTCCACTGGAGTCTCAACCTTCGGATCATAAAAACAAGAGCATGGTTGACTGCTTTGTTAGTGCGACCCAAGGAGCCCATGTCCTCGTAACCACTGTTTAGCTCGTTCATAATGAAATCCTTGACAAACCGACATCTCATCAAACAATAACGATCTGCATGTTTCATTTTTGAGACGTGATTTTTCAGGTGTTCCAAAATACCTGGATTAATACCAGTATCGAACTGAATCTTAGCTAAAATGGCTTTCAGTGTGCGGGAAGAGGGTAATTGAAAATGGACTTGCAAATACTTATACAATCTCGGACTTCTCTTGTACAAAGATAAAGCAAAAGCTTTATCCTCGTCTGTCCATCTGCGCGCGGTCGGTTGACAGGAAACATTTCGCAATTGTGAATTAATGAAAGCCTTAGTGACTTCATTCAAATTTTCGGTGATGAACTCGAATTTTCCGGCATCGTACAATTTTTGCAAAGTCTTCACCTTACCCTTTTCCTTTTCTAATGTTTTGCTCAATCTACACAACCTCGACTGAATGTTTCGGTGAGCTTTGTACATCAGCTCTTTTCGCGGTGTCAAATCTTTGGAAGAACAGCCAATTTTAGTTAGAATACCGTCTCTACCTTGATTATCCAGAAACGCGAATTTGTTTACATTAAATGAGGTTTCATTATGATTCTCTAAACAGCTGCTGTTCGAAATGGTGGAATCTGAATTGTTTATTACTTCACTACTTTGCGAATGAGAGGAACTGCATAATTCATTATATGCCAAATTTACAAAAGATGACGTTGAAGGTGATTCAACAGACAAAGAACCAACAACATTTACATTTTCCTCAGACAAAGCAGATGAAGAAGGATCTTCAAATATTTTGCTTTGTTGATCTGGATGTGGCAGATCCTCAAGTAAATGAATGTCAGATGGTTCAGTGGGAACGAGTGTACTGCTCTGAAATTTAGACGATCTTTCCTCTCATTCACAAAAGCAGATTCGTCAAAATGATCCTCACAAATTCTAAAAAAATCTGAATTTTTGGAACTTATCTTGCAAATGTTCCTCCATTGTTGATGCTGCGTAGGGTCTTTTGGAAACACAAAAAAGTGCTTGTTCACAAAGCCCTCTGGAGTGTTGATGTATAGTACCAGTTGTTGCAGCCTGGATACTTGCAGCAGTACTTCTTTCGAGGAACAACATAACTTTGTTAATTTAATTTAAGTCCTGCTCGTCACTTCACCCCATGAGAACGTTATTCGTCTCTAAAAATACATCAAAACTGAATTAATACAGTTACAAATCAGTTTTATTTTTACTTACATCCCCTGGAACTCCTTTTCTGACCCTTATTCACGAAAAAACAACAGTGAGAAACAATTGAAACACAATTGCTCTTGCGCAAACGAATCTTATTGGCTGTTTGGGAAAAGAAGCTTGGAGCACGCGCTATACACCCGCTGTTTGACCCCTCTTTCCCCGACCCTAGGAGGTGGCCCACATACTTTCGTGTTTCCACTTATGCAACCCCAGTTTCATACCCGTGGCTGTCAGCAGAGAATAGGCTGTCAGTGTGGTGTGACAATGTCGGTAAAACAGAACACTGTGGGAAGGGGGGGCGTTTAAATCAGTTCAGTTCATTATTAAAGAATTTATTCACATAATAATGCAATCATAACAACAATCGATAGATCCATTTACGCTCCAAATATACAAATAATTACTAATCAACTAAACAGAGAGTATTACAATCAATTACAAGACAGAAAAGTGCAACATTTTGATTTCCGCTTTAAAAACTAAAAACACTAGGATTTTTTCAATATTCTCATCATATCTTTGTTCTGCTTGGTGATGGTCATATCAGCCGTCTCCGCCTTATCAGTAATGGTGCTAATCAAGTCATTTTGCGAGTCAATCTCGAACGACAAATCCGTGGCTAAATTTTTCAAGCGTGATATATTTGAACACATTTCTTGCAAATTGGCGTCCAGTTTCGCACTAAAATCCTTACTCCCTGACGTTTGCCCCGCATTATTATAATCCAAGTTTTTCAACCTGGTTGAGGGATGATTCTCGAAGCGGTCATAAGTCGACAACTTTTGCTCGAACTCTTTGTGCAAATCTTCAGACTCTGATTTAGTTGTCTTTGACGGGGGGCTCGGACTTGCGTCGTTTTTCCCCGCCATGTAGTTCTTCAAACTGTTGAAAACCGACTTGATCCCGTTGATATGCTTCTGGGAGAATCTCAAAGTCGCGTTGATTTCATCCAATTGCTTATCAGTTTTCTCCAACTTCTCTCTTTGCCTCATCAATTCTTCGGCTGTGGCGATGCCAATTTGTTCGGAATCGCGCAAAATACTCAAACTTTTCTCCGTGCTGTTGATGGTGCGGTCTTCGATGGCCCGTTTGCGCTCCTGGAAGGACTGCAACTGGTCGTCGAAAGACGCCTGGGGGCCCCCTTGCGACCGACGCGAGTTGCGCAAAAACAGCTCATCGTCGACGTCGTCGTCGTTCTCGAACGGGTTAGTGGACCTGGCGTAGGGATTCGACATTTGGGGGGCGGAATATCACAATAAATAAAAACACAAAAGTTGCAATTTTGACATTTGTTATTGACACTGACGTGGGGATTTTCTTGCTTGAGTTAGTAACATCACAGTTAGTGTAGGCAACCAACAATACACCTTGCTCAAAAAACTTTATTCGCAATTAAACAATTCAATAAATGGGCTTTTCGGTGCCCCCTTGCGCCTCCTGCGCCGCCGCCAGCCTGGCATGCTCCTCTGCGATTTTCTGGAACAGCTTGAAATGCTTGTCCTTGGCGCGGCTCACCGCCACCGAGTCGACTGGCACCACGACCGTCCCGGGGGCGGCATGCCTGGCGTTGGCGATGTTTGCGAACTGCACGAGATGGCGGTGCTTGGCCGCCGCCACCACCGGCGTGTCGGATGGGAGCGGCTCTGGCGCGAAATTCAAAACCGGGTGAAAGCCGTTCTTATCGGCCGTGTACTCAACAGTGCGGATCTTAAACCGGGGATCCACATACGAGTACGAGCCTTGGACCACCCCCGAACCGTCGGAAACCTCCGAATGCGTCCGGTCGATGTGGCCGGGGAAACGACCGGCGGCGTAACCAAAAGCGTACGGCTTTGGGGGCGGCGGCGGTGTTGACGGCTCGGTTTGCTGGACGTGCACCAAGTGGGCGACGTCGCACGCCGCCCCCGAGGTCAGCGCCAACAGGGCCAAAAACTGGGGATTTTAACAATCAAATTGTGGGGTTGGCAGGACTTTTAATTAAAATATCAAGCCCGGTTTAGGGGAGTCGTAACAATAAAACGGTTTATTTTTCGTGAGGTTTACGATTAGTGGCAATTGTTTACGTCTCAGCCAACTGGGCTAATAATTATTAATCCGGTAATTCCCCCGAATGGATTCACATGACTGTTGGTAGTAAACATACGCGACATTTCTAATCGAGGCGGCCTCGGTCATTAATCCAAACTTTATGACGTCGTCATTGTAAATTTCTAAGTTGGCAGCGTTGAAACGTGATAACTAACAGTGTCACCAATCGTAAATCACTAAATCACGCAACTCAATTTCCCCAAATTTAGAATGCGCCTAAACTTTGGGAAATATTTACGCCAATAACTTTTGATTAATCGTCTTGGGAATGAATAGAGAATGAAAGTGGGACAAGGCGATTGCCGGAGGCTTGAGATTTCACAAAAATTCGGCAAAAACTCACCGTTCTATTCATTGTATTGCGTTTTTTTTGTCAAACACACCGATGCACTTCTTGTCGTTGTGGCAAAATGACTAAAATCAGATTTGCGTTTTGAGTGAAAGTTGGTAAATTGCGTCACTCACACAATCTCGTGACTGAGAAACAACACACGGACACACAAACGTGTTTGTGATTTCTTTTTCATTTTGCGATGAATTTATTCTTAAACGGAGAAAAGTCAAGGCCGTGAAGATGATACTGGAATGATCTCATGCCTGACTTAATTTGCGTTGGTACGACTGGTCTTGAATTGGCCACGCCCATCAATATATTTCTATTTACCCAAAATAAATTTGAAACTAGTAAATAATTACATGTTATCCTCCCTCATTATTATAATTTATAAACTGCAAATAATTAATGTCTGCTGCAGAGTTCCGTTCGAGCGCTAATTCGTTAATATCAGATAAAATAATCAACAAACACATTGTTTATTTAACATTTGGACGAGCTTTGCCGATTGGAATTAATTACAACAAAAAACAATACACAATAAAAACAGCAATCGGTAGTACATTGTGGATTAAATCGGGTTATTCAAATAATGTTTGCAATTGTCAATATTACCAGAAACATTTTACTGAAAGTAATACAATTGGCGCACTCGCTACGTTCGTTATTGGTTATGCAACCAACAATACTATAGGGCCAATAAATCACCCTCCGGATCTTTTCTTCGCTTCCCTTGGAACAAAAAAGGTTATCCTCCGGCCATAAATTCATTTAGTCGGGTAATAATAGCAATAATCAGGCATTCCCGTAATCGGATCGCTTTTCGGGTCAAAGACGTACAACTCGTACATAAATTCCGCAGATTTGGGTAAACCCCCGAGGTCGTCAATTATTAATGAAAGTGGCAGAAAATCAAATTTTTTAAATTTCCCGGCCCGAAGTGGGCGTGGTTACGCAATCACAGAATTTCATTTCAATTTTTCTTCGTTTTCTTTGGGAAAACCACCTCTAGACATGAGGAAAAAAACAAATTGCACCCTTTTTAAGGCGAAGCCGTGACACATCCATTAATTCTCCGTCCAGATCCTCGCATTTATCAAACTTAGAGCCACGACACAACGATGGCGCTTTATGATTTTCGAAACGTATTCGTCCATTTGTTTCGGAACGTGACCGATAACGAAATGGAACGGATTAACCTATGCTTTAAATCGATGATCTTTATCGCGACTTGCAAATTTCGCCGACTTTAACGGCGACGACGTGTGATATTATGGCCGGAATAAATTTTCCAAAACGTTGCCTACTTGGGATACGAATCTATTCGCCCAACTGGTTGCCTATACGCTGAAATATCGACGTATTCAGCTGTAATTACGTGGAATAATAGCAATCGTTTCATTGTTTGCTTTTCTTATTCAAAGCCTCCGACATTGTCTGTTTTGTAAAACACACACAACAACGATTTTAACTGTTCATGTCAGTGTAATTACGTTTAATTATTTCAGCTATTAATGTAAAGCAACCCACAATGCACCTTTGTATAATTAGTTACATAAACTGGCAGGATTAAGTGAAAGGGATTGGATTAATTGAATCCAAGCTTAGACATAGTTTATATTTTACAATAATATAATACAATAGAAGTCGATTCGTATAAATAAAGCGATGACTTTACGAAATGTATTTTTCATCAGTTTTGTACATTTGGAAAATCACCAGATTCACTTATATCTTGTAGTTTATTTGTTTAAAATAACATT
Organism: Tribolium castaneum; assembly: GCF_031307605.1. Lineage (NCBI taxonomy): Eukaryota > Metazoa > Arthropoda > Insecta > Coleoptera > Tenebrionidae > Tribolium > Tribolium castaneum. The sequence continues at coordinate 16,865,125 of NC_087401.1, read as the reverse complement.
TGTGTGACACCAAAAATCAAAAAATGTTATTCTCTCTATACTAATACAAGTAGAGGCGTTATAGAAATACTGGCAAAAAACGTCAGAATTACTGGTATAAGTACGTCACTTAGGAACATTATAAAGTAAAGAGTGGCAAGTAACGAGGAATGTATAAAAATCAAGTCTTTTGTGAGAAAGGAAACCTAATAATAAATACTGTGAACGTAAAAAAATAATACTGAACATAATGTACAAAAATAATAATTCTTCTTCCTTAACTCTTACTACGTTATTAAAAAACCCAGCAGTTAAAAATGGCAAGGCTAAATATTGGCTTAGATACATATATACAAACAAAACACATCTACATATTTGTGACACGTCGCCGGAAAAGACGCCCTCTGGCGAGCGATTTTTCCGCCGCCTATTTTGGTCATTAGGACGGTAATTTCTCGTGTATTTAGCCCGAACGATAATAAATAACATGAATTCAGTCCGTTCATCTAAACTAACTAAAAATATACAGGGGACGAAACAATTCGGAGAAGAGTTTTGAGAAAATCGGGTCATAGTAGCTGCCGTTCTTTTTGTTTGTTGTCAACACGAACACCCTGTATCTTATCAAAAATTATATAAAAAATTAAAATTATATATAGTCACTTAACATTATAAATATGTACACTTTTGCAAATTCATTTTTATACACTGCTACTTTATCATCGTAAAGTATTATAATCGTACATACACTATAATCTAACAATTAGTGGATTTTTACTTTATTAGGTTTGTCCTCGTGAGGGACCGCGTTCACACGTGTGACTGTCATGGCTAAGTTTTTTAAAACGTCAAAAGCGAAAGTGGGTTTTGATTAGGCCGAACCGTCTATCGGGGGCGGCGGGGGTAGTGAGCTCTAATTAACGGAATTATTGCTAAAATCACACGAAACGGGGCTATCTAGTACCCTGCGCTTCCAAACGTCACGAAATGAGTATTATCAATAAATAACTAGGTATAGTTAGGTCGTTGTTTAATGTCTTTCAAGTGTTTCACTCCAAATTTCTTCAATAAAATTAAGTAGACATGCCATCATGAGTGTGTTTAACCATAATTGCAGCTTAAAACTCGTTTTCTCTCAAAGATTTGGTTAGTTGGTCGTGGCCCCACGTTGGGCGCCACAGCCCAATTTAACCCGGCATCCATTTTTTGCACTGACAACTCCAAAAATCATCAAAATGTATCGAAATTTGTACTTTTTTTCTAATTGCAATTCGCCCCCTCGGCTCACTACCCTTTAGTCCGACTCAGCCCCGAATTTCACGCATCACTAAAATGCCCCTGACTCGGTTTCTCCTCCTGCATGTGCCTAAATCTGACGAAACCTTGTTCGTCCACCAGCATGGAATCCTGGTGGTTCGGCAAGGTTTGCACCCCGAGATGGGGTCGAGCATGGTTTTTACGCGTCCGACCAGTCGATCTCCTCCCGGACGTATTCGACGAATTCCGACTCCTTCTATCGAAATCCCCGCGTTCGAAATCATGCCGCGTCCTTTCGTACTGGTGATTATCCACCGGTTCGCTATAGATATTACGTTCTTGCGCCCCGCCTTCATCGTCATACTTCGGCTTCGTGTAGTACTTTGCCGAATTCAACCGCGCCGAACTTCGGCCGAAGTTCGCCTCGTGGTTATTCGGACGCGAATCGAACCGATCGGACCAATTCGGGCGTTCGAAACGGTCGAAATTGCTAGTGCGTTCCGAATCGGAATGGTAACGTTCTAGGGTTGATTTCTTATCGAAGGAGTCGTTTTGAAAGGCGGTTTTTAACAAATTGGGACGTTCGACTGGTTCGGTTGGTATGTTGTCCATAATCATCTCGTTCCGGCTGTAGTTAAGCGCGTTGGGGTTGGTATTACAATTGTTAGGGTATATGTTATCAGTGCTTGAGTCGCTGGTCGTGCACGGGAAGAGGGGGAATCCCCCGGTTTGCTTCTCGCGTTGCGACATTTTCAAGCTCACCACGATTGCCAAAAGGGTGATTATTGAAATTTCGAGGAAACGGACCGAAAGTTCGAAACCCCACAAAATCCAATGGTGTTTAGTCTCATCATTGAATCGGTCGATTTTAATGAAGAACAATGCATACAATTGGACGAAGCCCAAAAGTATGAAAAGTAGCGCCACTGCGATTGTTATATGCGACGCATATGAGATGTTCTGTGTGCACATCTCGGACAAGTTCTGGCTTTTCTTGGCCAAGACGTTTTTAATGATTCGGTACAAGTACAAGTAACTAAAACCGAGCGCCCATGACAGGAGGACGAAAACCGGTCGACAGACAATGAGACTGGCCTTTTCAAAATGGCCGAAACTCTCAAACGTGCTCAAACATATACATAGAACTATATGTAAGAGTGCGAACACGACGAGAAAAACCGGTCGCGTCTTGACTTCCAAATGCGTCAGCGTCCGTTTGAGGAGGAAAAGGATCAAAACGGCGAACGTCGTTGCTAGAAGCGACAAAGGGAACGAATGCAAGAACTCATATAGGAAAATATTGAACGATTTATTGACGTTGTACGGATCATAGGTGAGGTAGAAAATCCTCAGCACACAAATCACCGTCAACATCAAATGAATCGTCAGGAAATAGCTCTTCGAGAACATATGAGGGTCGTTCTCGTACCGCACCAACTTATAGATCGAATAGATCGCCAGGAGGATATAACCAAACACAACCAAATAAACATGAACGTTCCAACAAATCAGCCAAATCTCCTCGGTACTCGCCTTTGTCACGTTCGTCTCCTTCTCCTTAACGTTCGGCAAGTTGACCGAAACTTGCGTCGTCTCCTCCTTCCGTACCGTCACACTTTCGGTGATCTCCTCGCTCCTCTCAGTCTCATGCTCCTCGACTTCGTCCCGGACGATCTCAACTGACGGTTCCGCGGCCGGTGCTCGTGTCTTGGTGGTTTTGACGTTTTGTGGTGTTGCTGTCACAGCACGGTACAGTATTTCCGGTATCTGTATATCATCATGGCGTCCATTAGAACCGCTCAGTATCCTGGTGATTGACGGTTCCGGTGCGTAACTCTTCTCATACTCGAAACTGGTCTCATTGTGGCGATTCAAGCCGTAGAAATCGCCCAATTTGGCACTTTGCGATGGCGTGTTTAGCGTTTTCTTCTTTTCGGTTTTTTCGGTTTTGGGTTCGGGGATTTTCTCGGCATTGACTTTGGGTAGGTCGGGGCGGAAGGGGATTCGGTCTTTGCTGGGCATTAAACTGGGCGGTGGGATGGGTCTCCGACTGGCGAAACCATGGGAGTTTGTCCCACGAAGGGTAGGTTTATCGGCGAAAGGGTGCTGGAATGCTGGAGGGATTGGCGGTGTGAAAAAATCCCGGTTTGGAGGGATATAACTGGGAATGTCTTTGCTATACATTGATTTAGTCGGCCGTACGTTTCTATGGAGACTTGCCCCCGTGGTTGACTTGATGTTACTCTCGGTTACTTGTTCGCCAGGCTCAAAGTCCGGCTTTAACCGATCGTTGTTATACCGGTTAGGGTTATTATAGTGTTTGTTGTTGTTGTTCTTCAATATGTCAGCAGCTGGTGCTGATGTAGGTAGTACATGATCCTTCTCTAGATCGCTTCCATACCCATCATCCTTCTTCTCTTCGTAGTCACTTGTTTCGAAATCGACACTACTTCGTCCAGAAGGCCGTTCGTTCTTCACATCAACTCGTTCCCATTCGTCGTTTCCATCGGAATACTTGTAGGTGGTAAGGAGTGGTGTAGCGAGTGTCGTAACTGGATAAGCATTATCCGGTATAGATCTTTTCGTCGTGCTTCCGTAAGCTACTTTATTAAATACAGCAGCGATGCTCTGTTCAAGATTCATTTTCTCGAGTAAATGTTCGCTTTTGTCGAACGCGCTCGAATAAGCTTCAACCGAAGAACTAACACTGCACCACGATATCAGTAACAAATAGTAAAGCAACAACTGCTTGATTAATAACGTTTTTTGGAAAATTGACGCGAATCGAGTTAATAGGCACGTACGTATTGTTAGAAACACGTTTTCTTTTGTTTCATCAAGTCCACAGTCTTGATGAGGAGATGAATCACAGATAGATTTTTTGATGCGACGACGACGCCGCTGTGCGGACGTCGTCGCGACGCTTAGATCACTTGGCTTTAACATGGCGATGGTGACATTTTTCTCACGCCGATGATGAGCCGATGAGAGGGCGCTGCTGGACGACGGACGACATGGGAATTTACCTGAAATCAAAAAATTCACTCATATTCAAACCTATTTATATGTTTTTGAATTAAAAAACTCAAGAAATATATATATATATATATATATTTCTATAGCAATATATACGTTGTAAATATATTTCGAATCAGCTTGATCAGTTGTTCAGTTTTGTAGTTTTTGTATCTACAGATCAAATCTAAATACGTTATCAGGGTGTTATTACTACGACAATAGCATCGGTCCCTAACGAGCTCCTTGCGGTACGCTCCCACCGCACACAATAAACCTCTCAATTCCCTCAGTGTTTGTATTTTTTCACGTCGATCAATCATCGTGAAACAAGAGAAACACAATACGCCTCCTTTGCGATTCTTGGATTGTTTCCAATATGAAAATATCGCTTTTTCGCCAAGGGAGCGCCTCAAAAAAATGCACAGTACAGGAGATTCGTTCTATCGATCGCTTTGTGATTAATTAACGTTTAGTTTACGAGTTAAATTGGTTTAAATATTAAACTAGTTTTCGGCGAAGTTGCGAGTGATTTAAACGTGACTTTTTTGTTTCCGAAGAAGAGAGAGTCGGGTAATTAAGGAGAAGAGGATCGACGTTTATTGTTAAGGGTTTTCGGGTAGTTAAGTCGTGACTCACAAATCAATTAACTTAATGGAGCCAACGACAAATTGTCGAAAAATAAAAAATTCAAATCGACCAATCCGTTGTAACACAGCACACGTCGTGACAACATCTGTTCAAAAACAAATAAACTTTAGCAATAAGGCAAAAATTCGGATTTAATTTCTCAATTTCGCTTCAACGCTGTGTTCGGGGTGTGTGTACTGAGAAAGTTTCCGAATCGATCGCTTTCACACACACACACCGGAATTTTTTATACATTCTTGCTGAATCATTTTAATCTCGTCACTGTAGAGCGATCGAAGGAGGCAATCTCAAGGACACTTATTGCGCCTCCTTGACACACAATGTCCAAATTTCCACATCAAAAATTCATCAAATCAATACTTTTTAAGGGTGGTGGTGGAGCACCTGTTGTCAGGGATGAAACCCACCACCACCACAAAAAATAAATTGTAAGGACTTGTTATTACATCCTCGAACTTATCGAACAATAATACCAACTTTGAAAATACCCGAGAGACGTCAAACTGAAAAAGTTTCACCACGACTGTTATTAGAAAAATAACACACACTCACAAAAAAAATTACCAATCTCACATCCCTTAATACATATTTGGATTCCTGCGGTCCATCATCCCCTATATTTACCGAAACAGGGAATTTCATCACGACGCCCTAATAAAAAAGTTATTGCCAGATTGTAAAATTTTCCGATCGAAATTAATGACAGGTGTTGTACTAGCGATCGATGAGGTTATTAATCGACTTAGAAAGTCACTCGGTAATGAAACGCCAACTCTGATTTTACGCCACCGTGTCAAAAGGGGTGTAGAGAGGGTGAGAGGGCTAATGACGTTCCACAGATGAATTTCTGAGGAAAATTAATCAAGAAATGTGCACAAAAATGGAACTGAATCAAATTTCGATCGCTCGTTAACTTCCCCTCCTGCCCTGATCTAATCACCAGAAATTACATTCTTGACAATAAAAACGTTCAACAGCGCCGTAAATATTCTTATTAATAATTATCGAATACGCCGGAAAACATTCAAAGATAATACATAATAGTTTTTCTTCTTAAAAAACACATTTAAATTTAAATTTACCGCCATATCACAAACCTGACCTGACCTGACCTGACCATAAGAGAACGCAACAGTTTAGTAACGTTCTTATTTTAATTACATAAAAAATTGTGTAATTTTGAGCAAATAGATGGAAAAGTTAACAGTTTTTCGTCAGATTTATTTTAGTTTTAACCTAGAAACTCACGCATTTTGGAAAATGTCGACAAAAATCACCAAAATCGATTAAAAAACCAAGAAACTTTGTTACAAGTGTTACAAGCACACTTATTATGCGAAAAAAATTTCAAACAGAGTGAAAAAACCGCATTTTTCAATAAAAAAAATTACCTTTTCGTAAAATGATCAAAAAATTACGTCATTTTTGACTTTTGCAACAGTTTAGTAACGTTTTTTATTTTAATTACTTGAAAAATTGTGTCATTTTGAGCAAATATACCGAAAAGTTACCAGTTTTTCGTCAGATTTATATGTTTTAAATTAAAAACTCACGTATTTTGGAAAATTTCGTCAAAAATCACCAAAATCGATTAGAAAAACAAAAAACTTTGTTAAAGCAAACCAAATTAAATCAAAAATTTCATATTGTATGAGCTACAAACACACTTATTAAGCGAAAAAAATTTCAAACAGTAAAAAAAGCGCATTTTTCAATAAAAAAAATCACTTTTTTCGTAAAATGATCAAAAATTACATCATTTTAAACTTTTGCAGCAGTTTAGTAACCTTTTTTATTTTAATTACATAAAAAATTGTGTAATTTTGAGCAAATATACCGAAAAGTTACCAGTTTTTTGTCAGATTTATATTAGTTTTGAGTTAAAAACTCACGTATTTTGGAAAATTTCGTCAAAAATCACCAAAATCGATTAGAAAAACAAGAAACTTTGTTAAAGCAAACCAAATCAAATCGAAAATTTCATATTGTTTGAGCTACAAACACACTTATTATGCGAAAAATTTTTCAAATAGAGAAAAAAGCACATTTTTCAATAAAAAAATTTCACTTTTTTCGCAAAAAGATAAAAAAATTACATCATTTTTGACGTTTGCAACAGTTTAGTAACGTTGTTTATTTTAATTACATAGAAAGTTGTGTAATTTTGAACAAATAGATGGAAAAGTTTCCAAATTTTCGTTAGATTTATATTAGTTGTGAGTTAAAAACTCACGTATTTTGGAAAATTAAATCAAAAATTTCATATTGATTGAGGTACAAACGTACTTATTATGCGAAAAAGTTTTTAAACAGTAAAAAAGCGCATTTTTCAATAAAAAAAATCACTTTTTTCGCAAAAGGATAAAAAAATTACGTCATTTTTTACTTCTGCAGCAGTTTAGTAACGTATTTTATTTTAATTACATACAAAATTGTGAAATTTTGAACAAAAAGACGGAAAAGTTATCAGTTTTTCGTCAGATTTATATAAGTTTTGAGTTAAAAACTCGCGCATTTTGGAAAATTTCGTCAAAAATCACCAAAATCGATTAAAGAAACAAGAAACTTTGTTAAAGCAAACCAAATTAAATCGAAAATTTCATATTGTTTGAGCTACAAACACACTTATGCGAAAAAATTTTCAAATAGAGAGAAAAAAAGCGCATTTTTCAATAAAAAAAAATCACTTTTTTCGCAAAAAGATAAAAAAATTACATCATTTTTGACTTTTGCAACAGTTTAGTAACGTTGTTTATTTTAATTACATAGAAAGTTGTGTAATTTTGAACAAATAGATGGAAAAGTTTCCAAATTTTCGTTAGATTTATATTAGTTCTGAGTTAAAAAGTCACGTATTTTGGAAAATTAAATCAAAAATTTCATATTGTTTGAGGTACAAACGTACTTATTATGCGAAAAAGTTTTCAAACAGTAAAAAAAGTGCATTTTTCAATAAAAAAAATTTGCAAAACGATCAAAAAAATTACGTCATTTTTGACTTCTGCAGCAGTTTAGTAACGTTCTTTATTTTAATTACATACAAAATTGTGTAATTTTGAACAAAAAGACGGAAAAGTTACCAGTTTTTCGTCAGATTTATTTAAGTTTTGAGTTAAAAACTCACACATTTTGGAAAATTTCGTCAAAAATTACCAAAATTGATTAAAGAAATAGGAAATTTTGTTAAAGCAAACCAAATTAAATCGAAAATTTCATATTGTTTGAGCTACAAACACACTTATTGTGCGAAAAATTTGCAAAATGATCAAAAAATTACGTCATTTTTGACTTTTGAAACAGTCTAGTAACATTTTTTTATTTTAATTACATAAAAAATTGTGTAATTTTGAGCAAATATACCAAAAAGTTACCAGTTTTTCGACAGATTTATATTATTTTTAAGTTAAAAACTCAGGTATTTTGCAAAATTTCGTCAAAAATCAGCAAAAATAGATCAAAGATTGTTCTGTTTTTACAAAATTTTGACAAATAAAATCCGTTTTTTTATTCAATAAAAAATTACATTATTGTCAATGACATCAAACAAAATTTTTGGCTCGTTTTATAAAAAAAAAACTCATTTTTTCTACAAATTTTATTAATAATGTTGATTAAATTAATAATTTTGCATAAACATACCAAACTATTGCTAAAAATATCAAAAATTACCTTTTACGTTTAACTTTCGCAAATGTTTAAGGACGTTTTCTCGCCAGGTTTATTAAAAATAATTAGAAACTGTAGCCTGTTTTGACCATTTTTTTTATTCAATCCAAAAATTTCTTACAATTTAAAGTGATTAGCTACGCCACTGTTGGTTCATGGCGTCAATAATTCACCCTTGTGTACTTGTAGAAACATCCCCTATTGATAGTTTACTGACCCGAAAGCATAATTTATCACTTAATGACATTTCGAGTGACCATTTTACGGCCGTATTCACAAGAACGGACCGTAATAAAAATTTCTCCCTCGATCCTTGAAAATTTCCGAATTAGCGAACAAAAATATCGTAGAGAACGCATCCCGACATCTGTTACATGTTAGGTAATTTCGTTAAGGCCTTCTTCCCCCTTTGGAACGTCCGTCATAAACTCGTGCGTTCGATCGTACGTTTTTTTCCCTCTCTTCCTCTTCGTCCTCAATTGTGATATAAATTTTTTTCGCGACATCCAAAGCCCGGCTTAGTTAAAAATCCAATTTTTCGAGCTGTTATGAGCTGTAAATTTCGTGATAATTGCGTTTTAATTCCTAGCTCTGAATGATAATTGTGTATGAGAGAGAGTGCGAGGATTTGGACTGGTTAATCTGCGGCGATTTTAAAACTCGGGAGGTGTTTTGTTTGAAATTAAAGGAAAAAAAAAACGGAAATGTTTGTACGGATAGTTGACTCGAAACCCGACAGTGACAAGAATTAAATTCAGATTAATGTCACTTCGTTAATCGTCGCAGAAAAAATTGTTTTTGTGACGAGTTTGGCTCACTGGATGGAGCTTCAAACAAAAGACGAGAAAAAACGCACAAAGCGTAATTTAATATTCATTTTATTGTCACTGGAATTAAAATAAATTGCGCCACAGTTCGGTATTTCGCTAATTAAAATAATTTATTAACTCCCGTAACACTTTATAAAATTATACCGGGTCAGGACAGGTTTTAGGCAACACCCTGTATCGAAAAAATGTTAACAACGTTAACACGATTCTGACTCAGAAACCGTGATGGAATTGTTACGATTTTTATCATAATCACAACATTTCCATCACGGTTGAATAATTCGAATAAATTCCGGCAATGAAACAATAATAAAAATTTTATCAATTTAGATAAAACTGCTCGAACCCTTCGTATTTCTTCAAAGTGTCATGATTTAAATTTAATAAAAGAAAACGTCAAAAATAACGATTTATTTTATTACGTCCATAAATTATATAAGTGATTTAGTATTTTTATATGTTAACGCCCACGTGATACAATTAAAATCAAAGATGGCCATGAGTAAAAAATCGGTGAAAGGATGCGATTTGTATTCGTTGGCGTAATGGGAAAGGTAGCGGATTACAGGTTAAGCCTTTTTTTATCGTAACATCGAAAGGGAAAAATTGCAAAGATTGAATTTCGTATCATAACTTAAAAACCAGTGGCGTACCGTTACAGAAATAACAAAGCAAATGATTTTGAGACATGCATCCGACATCATTAGGACACTCTTTGATCCTCGATGCATACACGAATGAAAACACATTAAAAAAAACAACCAACGATCGTTTTAAAGTCACAAAGCAAACTTGATTTTAAACTCGGAGAGCACAAATAAAAATAATAACAACAAAACGTTCATCGAATCGAAAATAATTCGACTCTTGCCGCCGCTGGAATTATCATCAAAGAGTGAATATTTCATGAATCACTTAATCTCGCGAAAAAACACGAAATTTTTTGGATTACAACGCAATTCGTACTTCAAACATGTTGTACAGGGTGTTTCAAGTGATCTAACGGAGCTTTTTATTTAACCAGCTTTGTTGTCTGTCTGTCTGTTTCACATTTTCCGAGCCAAATTTAAACGGGTTCCTGGTGTTCCAATGAACTGAAATTTTGCACACTTACGTAATCGGCGTAACAATGCAATCCTAAGAGAGTTATTTTAAATAATCCATATCCTTACACAATTTAACTGACCTATACTGTTTTTTTCGCAAGATTTAGCTAAAAGGGACCGAAATATCACCGAATTAAGTCAAAAAAAATTTTTTTCTCACTTTTCTAGTGCAATTTTCGGTCAAAAACACAAATATTTTACAAAATGCAGTTAAAAACAACCAAAAAATCACAAAATTGGGCCAAAGAAGTCAAAAAAGAAATGAAATTACTTGCTAGTTAAGATCGAAAGAGTCTCTGCAATGTTGTATTTGAGTTGAAAACTCAGTTTTTTGTCTTTATTGAAACAATTTTTCGGAAAAAAACGCCGAAAAATATATGTTACATATTTTTTGACATTTCTCGAAGGTTTTAGTGCAACTGTTTTGGTCAGAAAAAACACATATTTAGCAAAAACCAGTCGTAAATTAACCAAAAAATCACAAAATTGAGTCAAAAAACATGTTTCAAACTCAATTAAGTCGAAAATTTCCAGTGTTTAAGTACGTTTTTAAACAAAAAACTGTTATTTTTGCACAAATTTGCTAAAACAAACCAGAGTATCTCAAATTTTAAACACATTTTTCGGCCAGAAACGGAATTATTTCGGCAAAAACAACACAAAAAAACAATAAATCATATTAAAAAAAACAGATTTGTGCTATTTTATTTTTTTTTCTTTAGAAAAGAGTAAAAATGAATAATATTTTAGAAATTGTTTTGGCGGATGGTAAAAGTTGAACACCCTGTATGTGGCCCAAGACTGACGAACCGTGTTATTAAACGATAACCTGATGTTAGACGAGGTAATTACGCATTCATTAACAATTACTTAGTCTATGTTAAAAAGTTAAATGACGTGTGGAAGTTATTACAAAAGTTGGCGATGGATTTCGGTCGACGTTCATTTATTTTTAATTGTAATTCTATAACCTCAAAAAATCCATTCAATGGCGACGTGATTGGTTATTAACATTATACAGTTGCCGACTGTTTTTTTTATCTATTCACCTTCTACTTCTATTTAAAGAAACGTAAATAACGGACGAAAAATTCATCAGGGAAAAAGATCGAAACGGTGCTTTTGTCATTGACGCCTTTCACTTTGGACGAGTTCACGAACAATTTTCTCTGTAGTGGAATCAGTTAAATTTTTACAACTGTGGTGGAAATTATGGGAATTTTGACACTGTTTCCAGTGGCGTATCATTTTGCTAAACCAAACACAGTCGTAAAATAAATAACGCCACAAAATCCCTTTTTCTTCGTTGTAAATTAGTAAGTTTTTACGAGGTAGGAGGAAACGTTCCGTTCTTTATATTCCTACCCTAAATCTTAATAATTCGCTGTATCTGTCGTGTTGTGAAACTTTTCTAATTCCGTACGTGATGCAACAACTTTTATGAAAAAAAAAAAACTGACTTCGAGTCCGTTAATTATTCCATTCTGTGTGAATGTACGCACGCACGAGAAAATAATTACCACCTTAACAAAAAAAAAAAAAAACTAGACGCTATCTGTTGCACATTTTCCAATCCCTGTATCAACTGTTGACACACTCATCTGGATGGCGTAAAATTTCGTATTATGCAAATTTCGTTCCTGTACCGGTAGATAATTTTCCAGTTAAGTGAGTAACGTGTTTCGAGCCGCTTTTCCTCAAGTGACACTCCGGAAACGGAAATCATAGCGCACTTTTACCTCCTAGTACAATAATATTCATTGTGGCATACGATCGATTCGTCTCCTCCTCCACTTGGAAACACAACTCAAGGTTGTGGAGGAGATGCAAAGCCAGTGGCGTACGTAATTTTTATCGTGAAATAATCCAATTAATTCGCTGAATGAAGAATTTTCATCGATTAAAAGTATTAGCCGTCCCGAAACCAAATCCAATTTTAAATTTTAATTAAACGAGAATTTAATACTGTACAAATTTCCGCAGAAAGTGTCACGTGAAGCGTAAATATGAAAATTAACTGAATTTCGGAGGGGCATCTGGCTCTTTTGTTTATTTATGTACACATACAACATTTTTTCCTACGTTTCTAATTCGGTCTTTGTTTATATCAGGAGCCACACCAGACGTGAAACTGGAAGTAATTTAATACGCAATGAAAAAACGTCATAAATTTTAACTAGGATACGAGACCCCCTTGTAAAACATCCACTTATAACGGAAAAAAGACGATTTCGTTTCCTTTAATTAAACTTGTACAATTACGTAATTTGGAAAAAATCCTCACCATTATGGTAATTTTAATTATAAAGTGAAAGTGATGCTCGATGAAAAAATTTTGAAACGGTGATTTATCAGTGTTGAAAATTGGGATTGGTTGTTTGGGAGTTCTCGGAGATAATTTTGCAATTATTTCGCGATTTGACGCGTCACTTAACGCCTGATTATCGTGTTTTTTCAAGCATTAGGAAATAAAAGAAGGAAACTGAACCGTGATAGAATAGATATTGCTCGACTCGTTTTCTACACAACTGGAAAATAACAATTAAACACTGGTGGTCCACAACTGACTCGATTTTATTGTAATTTTTGACAGTGAAGCCTGAAATCAAGCTCCAAGTCCAATGAGTTTGGGTGAAAACAAAAATTTCGACAAAAATACAGCAAAAAATTGACGAAGTTTTATTGATTGGCACATTTGTCACACAGTAACACAATCATTTGTACCGAAAAATTGCGTTATTTATGCTTTTTCGTTGTAAAAACTCAATTATATTGCAAAATTTCGACAAAAATTATTGAACAAATGCCGGATTCAAAAGCTAGATTATTTTTTACATTGTTTGTTTTCGTCATTTAAACAGAAACACAATAAACCAAAAAAATACATAAATACAAAAAAATATCCATTTTGTAACATAAATCAAAGTTGGCTGCTTCAAATGTCAAATTCATTTCAGTACTCAAATAGATACTCTATTATTTCTCAAATTTTTTCCCTATTTCTTTAAAAATTTATTGCATGTTTTCGAAAATTAATCAAAAAAATCGTCAAAAATTATTATACAATGTGTTTTTAAATGATTCTCATCTAGTTAACTTTGAAATTGGTTTACATGTAAAAAAGTAGTGCCGCTTTGCTCAAATGCCAATAAATGTCAAATCTGTTATCTGTCAGTTGAAAAATTCGCTTAATTTCTTTTAAAACTTTCATTAAAATTCAACTAAATTGTCACACCGTGCAAGAAAACACTTTTATTATCGAAGCTTATTTATTATTACTTTTATTATCGATGTCTAAATGCCTATCATTAATTATATGAAGCGGCATCTTCTGATTTTACATGAGAAACTCACAGATGACTAGATGAGAATCATTTAAAAACACATTGTACAATTTCCGGTTTCAAAAGCTACAATATTTTCCATTTTTCGAGCGTTATTTTAATAGAAATCTTGTCCAAAATAAACAAAAAAAAAACAAATAGTAAAAAAAGAAATCGCATCCATTTATTATAATTTTGATATTCATTACATCACAATTTTTTCGACAGTTTTTTATAAAACAAAAATCACAAAGTATGTTTTATTTTATTACCTAATATTTTTCGTGATCATTAAATATTTACTTCAATAAAATAGATAATAAATAAAGTAAAGAAAAATAATAAGTGTTTCCATAAATGTAATATAAATCAAAGTTGGCTGCTTCATGTCAAATTAATTTCAGCACTCAAATAAATACTTTATTATTGTAAAATTCTTGTCAAAAATTCTTAAACAATTGCGGGATGATTCAGAAGCTACAATATTTTTTTTTCTAATTTTCAGCGTTATTCTAACAAAAATCTTGTCCAAAATAAACCAAAAAAAAAAACCGAATAGTAAAAAAAAGAAACCGCATCCATTTATTATAATTTTGATATTCATGACAATACAATTTTTTCAACAGTTTTTTATGAAACAAAAATCACAACGTATGTTTTATTTTATTACATAAAATTTTTCATAATCATTAAATATTCACTACAATAAAATAAATAATAAATAAAAATATATCATAAATTTATAAATCAAAGTTGGCTGCTCTACTGTCAAATTCATTTCAGCTCTCAAATGAGTACTCTATTATTGTAATTTTTTTTCTTTATTTCTTTAAAAATTTGTTAGTGAAAATTAACCAAAAATTTCACACCAAAGAAACTGCATTTTTTCATTTAATTTCAGCAGTCAAATGAATAATTTATTATTGATAACGTTCTTCTTTATTTATTTAATTTGTTGCAGTGTCATGTAAGCCAATAACTGTCAAATATGTCACAGTATCTGCCACATAATCGCCGGAAATGCCATAAAAACTGAACCGAATTTTCCGCGAAACTTGATCAAAGTTTGAGCTCTATTCAAACTTTTCTTTCTTATCAAAGGCAAGTTAATTAATCCGATATCTATCTGTAGTTTGGAAAACTATTCCTGAATTAGATTATTTTCAATTATATCTCTCACAATGAGACTTCCGGAATAACCATCAGAATTTATCCAAGTTTTCCAATTTGAAAAGTTATAGAGAAGGCCATGCCCACTTCTACCAACCGTAAATAGATAAATAACGCAATCGTGTCGATAATTTAAAGGAGGCTGTGAAACGTAATTAAAGTACCGCATTTCTGTCCAGTGACAGATAAATAAAATATTTGTTGGGGAATGTGAAACACCGTCCCCTTTTCAAATTATGAAAATAGCGTCGTTAAAAAAGCGCTTAAATTGCTCCTAGTGGCATTTGAAAGACGTTATCTGATGCCAGTGTGATAAGAAATCGGGAGAAGAATTACTTACGATTATCAGTGCATCCGAAACCGCAATCCACTCGCCGTAAAAATCTGCAAAAAAAAAGGCAAAATTGTACGAACAATCGATCGAAATCGATAATTTTAATAAAAATTGAAAGACGTTCCAATAAATCAAAACAGCCGCCCAACAAAACACTGTCGACATTGTTGTCGAATACGCCCAAGATTCCTCATGTCCTACTTAAAATTTTCAATGAAACCCGTCCCCAAGCGGCCGCCAGCCGCCCCCACCGCCCCCAGGCTGGCATGGCGGAGGCGCGAGCGGCCGCCGCCGCCCTGCAGCCGCCTTAACGCCGAAAACGAGCGCAAAAACTCACCAGCAACACGACCACACTTCACATCGTCGACAATAAAAGACAAAGAAACAACATCACATTTTTTCACCGCCGTTTTGCGCACACTGCCCACCAACTGACACAAAACAGCATCCGTGTGGGGCCCAAGGGGGCTGCGGCGACGCCTCGGGGGCGGATTCACAACCGCCTTCGCTTTAATTCACACGGTTGCGGACAATTCGGATCGCCGACACCAACGGGATCATAGCGTCGCCATTTTGTCTATTTACGGACCAGGACTGCCAACGCCAAACGCACTTTCACCAAAGGCACTAGCAGGGGGCTGTGCTTACGCTAATTTAAATTTTCTTTAAAATAATACGCGAAATGAACCGGAAACCAAACCGTCCAGCTCCAGGGTTTTGTTTTTTTTTTTTTTGATTTTTTATGGGTTTATCTTTTTTCGTTTCGAAGGTATTCAATTTTTCGTTATAAAAAAGACCAATTTTGGAAAAATCACTGCGAAGTCGCCTATGAATAATAGGGGATCTCCGGAACTAAGAGGAAAAACTATGACATTTTCGAAAAGCTTATTTTTTTCTAAATACAAAACAATATAAATACAATGTGATATTTTTAAGAAAAAATATATTTAAAATATTTGAAAGTAGTTGGCCATGGATAAATTATTTCACATAAAAGGTGTGAATAATCTAGAAGTTTTGTGAACGGTTATTAAAGTAAAAAATGTGAAATTATAAAAATAAGCTATGTTAAAGTTATTTTCAATCGAACAAATATACGAGCGTCGCAGATTTTAATTACATAAAAAATGTGCAGAAAATTGCAAACGATGTGTCACTACCGTTTGATGACACTTTTTTATGATTTAGTGAAGTATAACGGAGGTGGCGTTGATAATCCTATGTATTTTTTTACCACAGATAATTTGATTTTGCTATTTGAATTGACATTTTTTTGTAAAATAAAATTTTATTGATACGCAATCATACAATTAATAAGATTTTTCTTCTTCCGACATTTCTTGTTTAAAATTGGAAAATAGAATGACAACGTAAGCTTGCCATTTTAAATATAAAACAAATAATTTTTATTAATTGCAAAAATTTGATCTAATAAAAATTTATTATGCTGTTTTTTAATTAATTAGGGCTTAAAAAATCACTAAATTATATATACTTTTTGGGGAATACAATTTTCATAGTTTTAATTAAAAATCAAAAATTTTTTCATGGCCTACTATAAAGAAAAAGCGAAATGTTTTTTTTTCTTATATATTTAAAATTAATTATTACACAAATAGACATATCAAATCAGAAAAAAATAATCTTTTCGAAAATGTCATAGCCAACTATGATTCCTATTTAAAAAAATACAACTTTATGTTATTACAGTTAAACGAATGGTTGAAAAAAATCGCTGATAACATTATTAGATTCTCTGAAAAAAAAAGCCCAAATAATCAAGCGTAATAATGTGGTAAACCATTAAATAATCAGATTTACGCGCAGCTCGGTTATGTTCAATTACAAACCGCCAATAACCTCAAATAACCCCACACTTATTATTTATTTATTCCCGATATTTCCTAACATATCAAAAATCGATAAGCGAGCGTTTGAATTTAACACAACTAAAAAATGATTTACTTACCGTGTGCACTCACCCAACATTAAAATTTTCATAGGAACAAATCTAAATTGAATAATTTATTGCACCTCCACACCGTTAGAATAGAACATCGGTTCTGAGAGCGCAACATGTGCGACAAAACCGTGTTAAAAATATTCCTTGTGGTTTGATAAAAAAATAAAACTGAATCAATACTTTATTAATTATTCACAAATCTATTCCCGGACTTTTACTTACACAAATAACTGTATGAATTTTATAAAGACCGAGCCAAGAATAGTTTCTCGACTCGACTATTCGCCGGAAGGATGATAAACTTGGGGGTCCCTTCACGTATTACATGCCTGCAAAAATCAATAAGCATCAATAAAACAAACACCACTTCTTACCCTTCTAATTTTAAAACTTCTAATAACGTTCGACTGACGTCAACTGGGACAATCCGATTTTTTTTGTCCTCAAAATAAACGTTTAAGTTCCCAACCCGGTACTTCCCCTCGCAATCCCACTCGGGCCTGGTCTCGAACACTTGCGACAATTGCTCGGAAAAACAATCACACTCGTCAAATTCTTGAATGTAATCCATTATTTTATACTCGGGGTAAAATAAAACCACCGGCCAAACCAACCGTCCATCTCTAATCGCGACCCGACTGTTGAAAAGCTGCGGAAATTGCGGCTCAAGCTTGGCCAAATTCAAATTTTCGCGCCCTTCGATGTCAATCCCCCGCTTGAGTATTTCCCCGATTATCAACGCCTCCTCTTTTTGTTGCTTTCGCTCGGTTTTTTCCCTGCGACGGGCGTCGCGTTCGGCGATTTTCTTCGAGTTTAGCGACATTTCGCGCAACTTTTGCGCCTCTTCGTTATTATTATTATCATTCCCCCCTAAAATTTGGTCACAATACTCAATAGCCTTGTCAAATTTGCCAGTCTTGTAGCAACAATTGGCAGCCCTGACTAGCGCTTTCCCGTAGCCAGGCTTCAATTTTAGCGCCATTTCGGCGTCGGCAAGCGCCGACCGGTGATTCCCCAGGAAGAAATGAGCCGCAGACCGGTTATTGTACAGTGTGGCCTCGATTTCGTCATTGCCGCACTTTGCTTTGATCCCCTCCGTGTATGAAATAACAGCCATGCGGTACTTTTTGTGCTTGAAATTGAAATTCCCGTCGTCTTTGTATGCAATTGCCAGGTCTTGGGGCTCATTTTCGTCCGGGTCGTACTTCAGCTTTTGGAGGCCTTCGTAAAGGGGGTGCAGCGGTGCCCCGTCCTCGGGCACCGTTTTCATGAAAAAGGGGTGATTTGTGATGTCCTGGAAGCCACAAAAGTGTGATTATTGCAAACGGGGGCCCACTTAACCTCACTTCCTCCCATCTGTCGAACGGGACGGGCTCCTCCGGCTTGCGTTTCGGGAGGCTGTCGATGAACTCGTCCAGCTCCTGGTCGAGCTTCGCGGCCAAGGCCAGGCGCTCTTGCTCCGAAAGGGGGGCTTTAGGGGGCACACGTGCCATAACCTCAAAGAGCGAACAACAAACCGTGTGATTGGTCGGTTTGAACGAAGTTCGCCGGTTGGTGGCGCTGGCCGTGGCAATGCGGGCCGCTGATTGGCCACCACCACTTGGCGTCTTTTCGTAACGTCAACGTATTGCCGGAAAAATCCGCAAACATCGGCCCCAAATTAAATTCTTTCGTGTAAAGTGCACAAGAAACGGTTAAAATGTCGATCGGGGTGCCCATTAAAGTGCTCCACGAGGCCGAAGGCCATATCGTCACTTGCGAGACCATCAC
Source organism: Tribolium castaneum (assembly GCF_031307605.1). Taxonomy (NCBI): domain Eukaryota; kingdom Metazoa; phylum Arthropoda; class Insecta; order Coleoptera; family Tenebrionidae; genus Tribolium; species Tribolium castaneum. The sequence continues at coordinate 16,846,061 of NC_087401.1, read as the reverse complement.
CGGCGAAGTCTACAGAGGCAAGCTGATCGAGGCTGAAGACAACATGAACTGCCAAATGACCCAAATCACGGTAACGTATCGGGACGGACGGGTGGCCCAGCTGGAGAATGTGTACATTCGGGGCTCCAAAATCAGGTTCTTGATACTGCCCGACATGCTAAAGAACGCCCCCATGTTCAAGAAACAGACAAAGGCGGGGACTGCGGGACGGGGCAAGTCGGCGATTTTGAGGGCACAAGGTTTGGCGGTTCTGAGGGTGGAATTTTGGTTAATTGTGTTTTCAGCGGCAAGGGGGCGAGGCCGGGGGGCCAATCCGGCCGTGAGGGGCGGAAGAGGCGGCGCCTGGCAGGCGCCGGGCCAAGGGGCTGCCGCGGGACGCGGCAGATAATTAGGAGTGAAAGATTAAGTGTGACTGAATTAGGTTAAGTACAGAAAAAAACTTCTCATTTTTAATTATTTTATTTGAAACGTGTAGCAAATAAATATTTTCAATTCCAGTTCTATAGTTTAAACGCTGAATGAATTGCGACAATTCCATTGTTTAAATTTTCATAGGTGGCTACGCGGAAACCAGCCTCCTCGATCATTGTTTTGAAAGTTTCCTAATAAATAGTTTTCGTCAAGTGGTGACAAAAAACAGTTGGCTCACCTGATCAGGGAATTTCCTGATACTCTCGACTAGATATTGGTAGGCTTGCCATTGGCCGGCTAAAATATGTCCCAAAACTGGAATAACTTGAAAACTATACTTGTCATAAAACCTACAAGTTTCGTTAAAAATTTTAAATAAAAAAACAAGTGTGCCAACCATCTTATAGTTTCATTCTCAACTTGGCTGAACTCTAGACACATGAAACGCCCCCCGGGTTGTAAAACTCGATAAGCCTCCTGAAGGACCCTATCAATGTGGGTACAGTTACGAATACCGAAGGCAATCGTATAGGCGTTGAACGAATCGTTTTTGAAATGCAAATTTTCAGCATCGGCTTTTTCCCAACTGATAAGCGCCGAATCGTGGTTTAAATTCCTACTTCGGGCTTTGCCCACTTCCAGCATATCAGCATTTATATCACAAACTGTAACGTGACAGTTTTTTTCAACGTTGTTATTTTTGATATAATTGAGGAATCGGAACGCGATATCACCTAAAATACGTTTAAATAACAAACAAGTGACAAAAAATGGGGGCTTTGGGACCGGTCCCGCCTGCCATGTCCAGTAATTTAGTGTTTTGAGTGGGCCCCAAACGGCACATGAAAATGTCCTTCCACACTCGGTGAATCCCAAGCGACATTGCGTCGTTCATCAGGTCGTACTTACCGGCCACGTTTTCGAACACACTGTATACTAATAAATAAATTTAAAAAAAATTGGGCACAAAAAACGTGATACCTTTTTCGGCCTTTTCACTCTCACGCACTGTTTGGAACCCAAAATGGGTCTCCTTGTCATCGCTGGTGGTCTGCGACGTGTTCAAGCCCCGAAATGGGGCTCTTACGCGCAGAAATCTGGACAGGTGTCGTGTCAACATTTCGCGGTTATGTTTACGTAATGTGCAAAAATTGTCCGAAAAAATCGGCAAACCTTCACTTCATGTACTAGAATATGTTGTAACAAAACAAACTGCACCTAACTGTGTTTAATTTTGGCGATTTAAAGTTTTTAATTGGACGTGTTTAGGTTATGTTTACTTGTCAAAAAGAATGTGTCGCCACTGATTTGACCACTTTTTCGTCAGTTTTGTGCGAATAACTCGGTAAAAATCGTGAGGTAATTACAACTAATTGGCCCCCCACACAATTTGCACAAAAACCGTGCGTTTAATTGCCCAGTTACCTAAACTTAGGTTATGTCAGCGCACGAAATTCTAACCCTACAGTTCGGCCACTACTCAAACTACGTGGGGGCCCACTGGTGGAACGTGCAAGAAGCGGGTTTCCGTTACGATTCCCCCTCCGAAATCAACCACGATGTTTTATTCCGCGAGGGGGTGACTTTGAAAAATGAGGTTACGTTCACCCCGAGACTACTTTTGGTCGATTTGAAGGGCAGTCTCAAAACCTTGCCCCAGGAGGGCGAATTGTACTCCCTCCCGTCGCAAAGTGCCCCCGATCAAGTCGAAATAATCGCGCAACCCCCGGAGGAAAAAAACGAATTTCAGAAAGATATTGAGACGAATGCCACCTTGACCAAAATCTATGACCTTGAGAGACAAGTTCGGGTCTGGTCTGATTTTTTATACACACGCTTTCACCCCAGGACTGTTAATACCGTCCAGGAGTACCAACACGATAATGAGAATACGCCCTTTGATATCTTCCCTTTGGGGGCGAACTTGTGGAAGAAAGACCAGTTTAGTGAAGATTTTTCCGATAAAATCCGCAATTACATCGAAGAATGCAACAGTTTTCAAGGCTTCCACATTTTGTGCGACTCTACCGACGCTTTTGCCGGTATTACAGTTTCCTGTTTGGAGCATTTGAACGACGATTATGACACTAAACCGGTTCTGGGATTCCCCCTAGTGCAACCCTCAACAAACCCAATCCACCTCCTCAATCTGGCGCTGTGTTTCGACGGCTTCGCCGAACACTCCTCACTTTTCGTGCCTCTAACCTCAAAACCCCCTCAATTCAATTATATAGCCCCCAACCCTGACCTCAAATACCACACGAGCGCCATTTTGGCGGCGACTTTGGACACCTTGAGCCTCAATTATCGACTCAAAAGTGCAAAAAACACACTAATCGACGTATGCAGCGATTTTGCTACGAATGGACGTAAAGTCGCAACGGCAAGTGTTTGTCTTCCGTTTCCGCTCAAAACAAACGAAGATTTCATCGATTGTTTGAACACGTGGGAAGGTCATTTGAGCCAATCGGTGACGCCCTGGTGTGACATTAACCCCGACAATAGCCTACAGTTGGTAGTACTGAGGGGAATCCCGGAACGCCGGCTCAAAAAACCGCCAAATTTGGCCGAAAAACAAAGAAATTACCCGGCGTATCGTTGCAACGATTTGAAAGAAATGCTGAGTTATTTTATTGTGTGCACGAGTTATGGCACTAAAAGTGAAGTGACAGTTTGTGGCGAACAAATGGCAGTTAAGACGCCATTTCCGGGTTTTTTCACCGAACGGGTTGGCAACACTGGCGATATTGACGGTGGTAGAAGTGGCCCTGTTGAGAAAATTAACACGTTGGCAGGCCTGCACACCGGTAAATTTGTCGGAACTATGCTTGAAACACTGTCACAAGAACTGGAAAAAATCAAATACAAGAAATACCACCAATTTGTGAGCGAAGGCGTTGAAAATGACCAATTCCGCGAGTGTTTCGACCGGTTGCTAGACCTGAAAGACTGTTACGAAGACAATTATCTGATTTAATAAATTTTGTACGTTGGTAAAATTGGTTTTATTAAACATTAACCGAAATAAACCGGTATTTATCGGCCGGAAACCGAAAAAACCGTAAATAATTGATGTTCAAATAACATACGTCAAACACTTAATCAAAATATACGCGGAAATCATTAAACATTTAAATCGAGTCGGCTGTGCGTAGTGTTCATGGACCACAACCTACTGCGATTGATCGTCACCGTGGGCGAATTTTTCGCAATCACGCCGTCAAAAAACAAAATCGTAACGAAAATCTACGCTACTTGTTTTATTCCCGTTTTAATGACTGCGTCAACGGTTTCTGTTATTTATTACCGGCAACCACTTTACGTCAATTTCTCCCCAATCAAGTTGGTCGTTACCATAGCAATGGTGTTGATTGTCAACCTGTTCAATTGTTACACAGTCCTGGCACCAGTTTTCTGTAAACGCCAACAGTACGGCCAACTTATGGCAAAGTTGGTGGAAAATCACCACAAACCTGATTTTCGCACTTGTGGCAAGTTTTTGGCGCCAAATTTGATATACTGGGTGGTTACGATTTACGTAGCTTACGTTTGGACGGATATTTTGGGGTTTAATTACTACAAGGAGTATTTCGTTGAAGTGGTACAACTGTACTTTCAATTCTACTATAATTATTTTTTGTGCGTTGTTGTGGCGATTTTTTGGGGGAAGTACCGGAATGTTAATTTTTTGTTGGCCGAGCAGTTGGTACACATGCAAAGTCGGCCATTTGTGGACCATGACAGGTTCCACGCGTTCATTAAACGAGTGGAAGGCTTAATATGTTCAATAAAAGAGTTAAATATGATTTTTAACGATGTTTTTGGGTGGCCTATAATTATGATTGTTTTGTACTCAAGTTTGCTCCTCTTAAACTATTTGGACGATATTTTTAAAAATAGCTTTGGCTACGACAATCAGCAATACCTTGGAGTCATTATTTCGAATATAAGTGTCGTTTTTTTGACAACTGTGAGTCGCAAACCAAAATTTGGGTTTTTGGTTAATTTTTTTTTAGGTTGGTACCACAATCCTGATTTTACTGTGTGATTCGGTCTTGGAAGAAGTAAAAACCACAATTTTGCTGGCGTACAAGATACGACAATACGCCGTGTCAAAAGAAAAGAAAGAAATTTACGAATTTATTAATGTGGTCCTCAATAATTCGCCCCAATTCACAGCGGCTGGATTTTTTTCCATAAACAAAACCACGATTTTTCACATGATGGGCACCGTAACAACATTTTTTATCATAATTATACAATTCAATACCAACATGCGAGTTTAGTGAATAAAATTTGGCATTTAGTGTAGTTTATTTCAACAGTTGGTAGCATTGTGCCAAACCCATTAATAAAGTAATCATCAATCAACATTATCAACTCTCGATCAAAAACAAACAAAAACATAAAACTGAATTAAAGTTTAAACAGTCGGCGTAAAATGACAGACCACAACCTACTGCGATTAATTGTGACAATTGGCGAATTTTTCGCAATGACACCGTCACGACCCAAAACCAGGGCCAAAATTTACGCCCTTTGTGTCGTTACGGCCCTGGTGACACCCTCGGCACTCTCGATTATTTACTACCGACAACCTATTTATGCCAAAATCAGCGAAACCAAGTCAATCGTTGCCATGGTAATGGGGACAATTGTCAACGCCTTCAGTTGTTACACAGTCCTGGCACCCGTTTTGTGTAAACGGCAACAGTACTGCCAACTTATGTCAAAATTACTGGGAAATCACCAACTAGTCTACAACTGTCACACTTTTGGCAGATTTTTGGCGCCAAATTTAACTTATTTACTGGTTGCGCTTTATTCAGGCTACGTCTGGACCGATATTTTAGGTTTTGGTTACTTCAGGGAATACCTGGCTGAAGCGGTCCAACTCTATTTCCAATTTTACTACACTTATTTTCTATGCGTTATTGTGTGTATTTTTCGGGGGAAGTACCGAAATATCAATTTGTTGTTGACGGAACAGTTGCAAAATAGGCGTTTTTTCGCGAAAAAAATGGAGGGTCTGGTGTGTTCGATTAAAGAGTTGAATATGATTTTTAATGAGTTTTTTGGGTGGCCCATAATTATGATTATTTTATACTCCAGTTTGATGGTCTTGAACTATATTGATGAGGTTTTTAATAATAATTTCGGTTACGACAAAAAACAATACATTGGAGTGGTTGTTGCAAACGTTGGCGTTGCATTTATGATAAATGTGAGTTGGGGGAATTTGTTTTTTTGGAAAATACCGGTTTTAATTTTTAGGTTGGTACCGTAACTTTGATATTATCGTGTGATGCGGTTTTGGAGGAAGTAAAAACTACACTTTTGTTGGCTTATAAAATTCGACAAGTGTTTCCAAACGAGAAGAAAAATATTTCCGAATTTATTAATGTGGTTTTGAATAATTATCCCGATTTTTCGGCGGCTGGTTTTTTCTCCATTAATAAAACAACATTACTGCAAATAATCGGTAACGTGACTACGTTTTTTATTATTATTATACAGTTTAATAATAAACACTGACTGACTTGGGAGAAATGAAAGCAAAAAATTGTTGTTACGCAATTTAATTGATAATGTACATTCAAGTTGCTGTATAATATCTAAGCTAAAATAATCGTTTGTTTAACAATTATACATTCATAAATAGTAAAATTACAGATTTTAACTAGTGATGCAATTATTATTTTTACAAACAGGTGTCCTCACAACTTACCTAATCGATAATAATCATTCAAAACTCGAATTTAACACTAACAGCAAGTAATGAAATACCCCTTTTACAACAAACTGCCAAAAGTAGCATACAATACTAGAACTCATCGAGTCCTCAATAAATAAACAAACGAAAAAATAAAACAATAAAAAGGACGTAAATATAACCCCTTTACGTGCTAACAAACATGACACGAGTTTTGCTACAAAAAATTCGTACTCTCATTTATTATTTTAAACTTGGCTAATAGTTTTAAATGTGTGTCGATAAATGGTAAGACAAGGAGACAAAAAATACTTTTTTAAGTGTAAATTCAGGCGAATTTAAGTCGCGTTTTTATTATTTCTCATGACTAGAGGATTCAAGAGCTTGGTGGTTGTTAACATCGACTCTCTCCCCTCACCATTGCTGGCTTTTCGTTGGCGAATTCGTCATTCCTGAAACGGTACCAACACATTTTTACCTGTGCCAACTCGGCTTACGAATTTTATTTCACACTAAGAACGAAAACAACCAAAACTCACTTCATTCATTTTGAACACGTAACGAAACGTTTATTATTTCACTCGTTTTTGACAAAAATTCCGCTAAAATTGTGATTTTTGTGGTAATTTTGACTCAGACGCCATCTTGCCACCGAATGACATTTCACAATTATTGGCATTTTAGGGGTTAAATCGCCCCAAACCACTCAAAACGCGCGAATTTCGCGGTAAATTGCACACTAGACGCGTTTTTCCGGTAAATTTTCGCGAAAATTCGTGGGGGGTGCGCCAAATTTCGAAATTTGTTTACCGCGTTGGTCGTGAAAAATTAAAATTCCCCCTCTCTCTCACCTGGCGTGTAGACGGGCACGTCACCCTGATTTAGGGCCGCGCTTTCGCCCAAATTGGACGTTGGCGGCGGCATGGCGTAAACGGGGGCATTGGGGCCCTTTTTGGGAGACGGTTGTGTTGTGATCGTTGCCGAATCGTTTTTAGGCGAACCGGCCAATTCATCATCAGAGCCGTCCTCCTGCAATCACAAACAATGACACATCGAGTGATTTGACCAATAAAAAAACAAAACAAAACGCGGGACCAGGGCGAGGAGGGGGAAGGAAAAATAAACACTCTGTACAAAAGTATGGTACAAGTGTCTTACCGTAACCACGTGGGTGGGAAAGGTACTAAAGCAAAAGAATCGTTTTTGAGGTTAAGGCGTCCAATTGTAAAAATTCATTTGTTAAAAGCAAGACTCACCCGTTTACCTGGCTGGATCGTGACAGGTTCATTACTTGGACCTTGTTCTCGCTGAAAACATCACTACGTATGAGAACGACCAACAAAAAATAATAAATAAATTATAAAAAAACAATGAAAAGGAAATGGTAAGTAGAGTTCTGTATTACCGGCCCGGCAACAAAAACCCCCTCCCCCCCGATGTCTCCTACAAATCACAACTTACCTTAGTCAAGGTGGCGTAGCCAATAATAAAGAAAACACACAAGAAAGCATGCAAAAAATTAAACAACAAAACTTACATTCAACGTGTGATAATCGCCGGTTTCTTCCGGTGGTCGTGGTTTGCATTTGCCGCAACAGAAATTGCAACAACAACACAAACAACAACAGCAGTAACAACACGATAGGATACCACAAACGACGAACAGGGCCTGAAAAAAAAATAAATTGATTAATTAAAAACACCAATAAAATAATAACCCTAAAATCATCGCCTAGTAATTTTGTTTGAGACCAATAGTAGCACCAAATCGGACAATTTAGGTTATCGGGCATCTTTCATAGCGTGTGATGCATTTATCACGAGGTCTCATTTTGTGATTATTTTGTTTTTATCTTTAGAAGCGAGCAAGATTTATTGTTGTTACGATCATGAATTGACTTTGTATTATCGGATCAAAGTAGCGTATGGAAAAAACGCTACGCTTGCTTGATTCGTTTCATAATTATTGATAGTGGTTAGTTGATACAATTGGTTTAATTAAAGCACAAACGATCGCTTATCAGCCGACTTTGCCTTTTTGTTTTACTAATGAGGCGTGTGAATAGAAAATCGATTCTTTAATTTCAATTTTTTATTTAAAATAAGGCGTCAAAAGTGTGACTAATGATTGATGAAGCACCTCTTATCTATTTAAATTATATCTTTTTACAATGAAATTAGATTTTATCTTCTAGTTCCGCCATAAAAGGCGTTAAATGAAAATGTCAAGTGGTTTTTTGCGTTTTGATCGGAAAAATTGAAAAAAGCATCAGAATGCGCCTTAAATTATCTAACTCCTTATGAAAACCTGAAAAAAAATAGAAAAAAGCAAAATTTTTGGTCAAAAAACGTGTTTCAATTCTCAAAACTTGCAACTTTTGAGATAGTTTTGTGTTTTATTCGCTTATTTTTTAAGAAATTATGCGAAATAATTAAGTTTTTGCTTAGAAAAGGTAAATTTTTGCTCATTTTTGACCAAACTTGGTGATTTTTTTCGTTATAGTTTAAAAAAAACAGAAAAAAAACTAAATGTTTGGTCAAAAAACGTGTTTAAAATCTAAAAACTTGCAAAAATAATGTCATTTTTGAGATAATTTTGTGATTTATTCACCTATTTTAAAAAAAAAATTTGCGAAATAATTAAGTTTTTGCTCAAAAAAGGTAAATTTTTGCTCATTTTTGACCAAATCTGGTGATTTTTTCGTTATAGTTTAATAAAAACAGACAAAAAAAACTAACTTTTTAGTCAAAAAACGTGTTTAAATTCTCAGAACTTGCAAAAATAATGTCATTTTTGAGATAATTTTGTGATTTATTCGCCTATTTTTAAAGAAATTATGCAAAATAATTAAGTTTTTGCTTAGAAAAGGTAAATTTGTGCTCATTTTTGACCAAATTTGGTGATTTTTTTCGTTATAGTTTAAAAAAAAACAGAAAAAAAACTGAATGTTTGGTCAAAAAACGTGTTTAAAATCTAAAAACTTGCAAAAATAATGTCATTTTTGAGATAATTTTGTGATTTATTCACCTATTTTTAAAGAAATTTTGCGAAATAATTAAGTTTTTGCTCGAAAAAGGTAAATTTTTGCTCATTTTTGACCAAATCTGGTGATTTTTTCGTTATAGTTTAATAAAAACAGACAAAAAACTAAATTTTTAGTCAAAAAACGTGTTTAAATTCTCAGAACTTGCAAAAATAATGTCATTTTTGAGATAATTTTGTGATATATTCACCTATTTTTAAAGAAATTTTGCGAAATAATTAAGTTTATGCTTAAAAAAAAGGTAAATTTTTGCTCATTTTTCACCAAATTGGGTGATTTTTTCGTTATAGTTTAATAAAAAAAGACAAAAAACCTAAATTTTTGGTCAAAAAACGTGTTTAAATTCTCAAAACTTGCAAAAATAATGTCATTTTTGAGATAATTTTGTGATTTATTCACCTATTTTTAAAGAAATTTTGCGAAATAATTAAGTTTTTGCTCAAAAAAGGTAAATTTTTGCTCATTTTTGACCAAATTTGATGATTTTTTCGTTATAGTTTAATAAAAACAAACAGAAAAACTAAATTTTTGGTCAAAAAACGTGTTTAAATTCTCAAAACTTGCAAAAATTATATCATTTTTGACATAATTTTGTAATTTATTCGCCTACTTTTATAGAAATTATGCGAAACAATTAAGTTTTTGCTTAGAAAAGGTAAATTTTCGCTCATTTTTGACCAAATTTGGTGATTTTTTCATTATAGTTTAATAAAAACAAAAAAAAAACTTAAATTTTTGGTCAAAAATATTGTCATTTTTGAGATAATTCTTAACGAATTTATCTGGAATAGTTTTGCGTAATTGAGAAAAGAAAAAAAAAAAGAAAAAAATTTACCAGTGTTTATTTATCCAATAATTTCACAATAATTGTGAAAATCCCATCGTTAAAAAACTCTTTTTATTATCGCTATTTATAAGAAGAGAACATTATGTTACGACTAATAGTTATTGAGGAAAAAATAACTAAACTAAAAACTAGTAACTTGTTAGAAATTCTGCGTTTTTTCTTTTTTTTAATATTTCTATGAAACATTACTGAGAAACTTATAATGGTTATTTATCTTAAGCCGCCATAAAGTGTGGGCATAAATTTCAATAAACAAAGTAATCTCTGACACGCTTATTAGTCACAATACAAATCAAGCAAGCAGGAAAATAAAAAAAAGTGAAATTATACGCGTCTTGATCTTCAGCCAATAAAAAACCCATTGATTACCTAAAACTGTTTGGTAAAGAAACACTCACCTTGCACCAGGTCGACGTAACAACAAAATACGCATTGACATTCTCTTCCCCAAACTGTTCGGCAATGTAGAGCCCCAACGAGCCGTAATTATCATAAATGTTCCTTTTCGTCGGATCACTCAGAATCGAGTGTGCCCTGTTCACTTCCTTAAACTTCTCGGACGCTTCCGGATTGTTGGGATTCTTATCTGGATGGTACTTGAGCGCTAGCCGTCTGTAGGTCTTCTTGATCTCTTCCGACGTCGCAGTCTTGGGCAGTGCTAAGATCTGGTACAGGGAATCCCCCTGTGTGCTAAACAGAAAACGCCGCCTTTCCCACACCGACTCCCAACACACAGGTGGACACTTACGATAGTTTGCGTTTTGAATCCATTCCGTGGCGATTTTCCCAACCTTAACGCACATACAACGCTCAAAATCGACTCTGGAAGCGGGAGAATAGGAAATACTTTGATCTAAAGCCGCATTTTGCACGATTTTTACAACACGACCAGCAATTGTCAATAAAAACCGTTCGATGACGGCAGACGGTGGTCAAGCTGACGTGGGGACAAACGCAAAGTCACCAAGTTTTACCGGGGGGGGCGCCACTAAACCAAACATCATTGGCGGGAAAAAAACGCATTTTCAATTATTTAGAGCGTTGCACGATTTTTTCGGCTTTTAGGCACACAAAAAATTATTTATTACACATACAAAGCTATAAAGAAATTAATTATCTGTTAAAACTAAATTTGCAGTTGTAGGATTGAGAAATTCATTAGCTTTTTCTCATAGGTTGACATGGAAAAAATGTGAGAAATTAAATTTTTTTAATGAATTTATTTTGTTTTCGCAGGACGGACAACACAATTTTGACAGAGTTTGTCGTTTGTTTAATCAGAAATGTTTTTATAGCCAACCATGCAAAAATAGCTGTGGTTAGTAAGAATTTTTTTACAATGTCAAAAAAACCAACATAACTCGAAAATTATCACAGATAGGTATAGGGAATGCTAATACCGATCGATGCAGAAAAAAAATCTCCTCCATCTAGTAGAAAAAAATTGAGATATCCCATTTGAAAAAATTAGTTATGGGTGCTTGAAGTTAACAAATAAATAAAAACGCATTCACTTTTTTTTCAAACTTTATTCCTGCTTATAAATCTTCGATTTGAAGACAGCCCTATCCAAAATATCACTAAACGTCTCCTGTACTAACACACACAACTCCTTGCTTTCCTCGGCTGAAACTTCCAACTCTTTGCCCAAGTGGACGTCAAAATGCGACGCTAGCGACGCCTGTGATTTGCAAACCTTAGCCAATTGCATCATTAGATTGACGATATCGTCAACCAATGGCGGGAAAGCTTCACTTATGCGCACCAAGGCGGGTAAAATCGGGCGAAATAGGCGCACCCTTTGACTACTCGACAAACCTAAGAAAACAAAATTGCTAAATTTTCACACCAAAAAAAAAACGTACTTCCAAGTAGGGCGTAAAGTAGATTCAGTGCTGCCACACATAAATTTAAACTTTTGGGCAGCGCGTATTGTATGCACAAGTGTGATAACAACTGTATCGCAAAAATTTGTTTATCGAGACTTGGCTGTTGCATTAATTCTTGCAAAAAATCCAAACAGATGTGCATGGAGGGCACGCCTTTGACCATCACCTCGATCAGCTCGCTTGGATAGCCCTGAAATAAACGTCAAAAACTATATTAAATATATAGTAATAACACAATAAATATGATTATTTAAATTCACACGTGCGAATTAAATTATTGGTCTTAACATAATAATATATTCCATATCGAGCGCGATGTAAAGAGCTTGGTCTATGGGTTTAAGGACAACAGAATTTTGAGCAAAAATAGCTGTGGTTAGTAAGAAACTTTCTACAATGTCAAAAAAACCAACATAAATCGAAAATTATCACAGATAGGTATAGGGAATGCTAATACAGATCGATGCAGAAAAAAATTCTCCTCCATCTAGTAAAATAAAAATTAGGACATCCCATTTGAAAAAATTAAGTTACGGGTACTTGAAGTTGTCCAAACTTAAGCTTAAAATTTTTGGGTTTGTTAACTTCTTTTCCAATTCTGAACACACCGGAGGACAGATGTAAGCCTTGTCTTTTAATTCTCCAAACATTTTTTCTAAATCTTCAAAACTAAAAGAGTTACCGACTTTTTAAGTGACAGGTGCAAATCCAAAAATTTTCAAAAAATCTTAAATATCTCGAAAACGGTTAAACTTAGGTATAGGGAAAGCTGATAAAAACGGCCTTAAAATAACTCAACTAATCCAAAAACGCAATAAAAAACATAGATTTCCATTTAAAATAAGAAAGTTAGTAGTAACTTCCGGTATAACCAAAAGTGCCACCATCTTGAAAATATTTTCAAGATTTTCATTTCAACTGAACTCAACGGATTTTGGCCGAGTACCAACTTTCAGATAAATATCTTTATTAGAACTTTGGGGTTTAGACGAAACACGCTGTGTATTCCATATCGAGTGCGATGTACACAATCACTCACCTGAAAGTGTACCAGTTTGGCCAACATCGTATCCGCGATAAAAACCTGGTGTAGATAACTACAAACCAACGACCTAACTTCCTGAAGTGCCCACTTTTGCCCCCCAATCGTACGATCCTCATCTGTCTCAATACAAGTTTCTAGTAGCATTTGAACAGCTGCACTTTCCTGTGCTGCAATGGTCGCCCGACACATCTCCTCTCTATCACTCTCATTTAAAACTTGCCCCGCATGATCCAATCTCGGATTAGCTTGCAAATGTTGCATTAGTTGGCTGCGAGACGACGCGAGACTTGCTCTCAACACCCTCAAAACAATCGCATATAAAGGGGCACAGCGAAAAACACGCTCATCGCATCGCATGATCTGGAGAGGATCCTCAGCGACATCGATTCGTGTCAGGTTTGAGAAATCATCGACTAGGTTTTTGACGGTTAGAACCCACAATCGGCGGGGAAGTACCGTATTAAAGCGTAACCATACGTCTCTGTACAGGTCTTGTAAGTAGCGTGGGACATTGTCATTTAGGATCTTGCGGGCGAATTGTGTGAAAATCTCGGCAAATGGCCATATATCTATGGCTTGCTGTTTGAGTAAAGTTTGCATAAGCTTGGCACACTTTGATGGGTTAGTGTCCAAGTCATTGAAAGCCTCAATGACGCTTATTTGCGTCACGTGGGTTGGCTTATGCTCCGTTTTGATGGACATATCGTCCAACCAATCCTCCACTAGTGTCAAGTGGGGGAAATGCGTAGCTAGGAGTTTGAGCAACGGCCCGAAAAGACCCGAATAGGAGCTTTGGTCTTTTTGGGCGTGGTGTAGCAAGTATTTGATTGGTAGTTCCGATAAAAATTCGGAACTATACAACTTGATTTTGCGGTTAAACGCGGCCAAAATGTGGGCGTTAACCAATCGACAGTCCTCGTACAGGAGGAGATAGTAGAGGAGGAGGAGTTGTGGGGTGAGACTTGTACCATCCACCACAACGTCCTGATTCTCACTATTTAGGTCAAAATCCATGGTAAAAATCGACTTTTTGTGGTCGAAATACTGTCCAAAGATCGAACTTTGAAACACGCGCCGTATCTCATTCTCACTCAACGGCTTATTAGTCTCAGTGTTCCGTGAGGTTGGCATTATAACACTGTTAACGTACACTTCCACTAGCATTGGCAACACTGGATGTAAGGGACTAACACTCGTACAGATCTGCTTATAGATCCAGTTTTTTATATTCACGTTGTGTTTGGCAAACGCGCGCGATTTAAGCAACTGATGGATGCAATGTATGGGTAAAAACCCGGTCATATTCGCACTTAACGAGTTCGTAACCGGAACCTTAACCGCATGTGCGGTTACAACTTGTTCCGTGAAAATCTCCTGCGTGAAGACTTGCTTCATCCTTGTCATGTTGTTATGTCTGATGGGGATTTTCATCCCCAAAGTGGCACACACCAAATCACAGATGGCACTCAACTGGTTACTATGAAAATGTATAGCCATCAGTAGTAACATTTCGCCAAAACTGGCAGTAACGCCACTGGCCGACTCAAAATACGCCTCCTCCTTCACCAACCATTGCACCCACTCGATGCTACGTCGCTCGTGCTCTTGCAGCGAAATCAGCGAGGGGCAGGCAATCAACATGCACAGACCAATGGAAACGAAGCGAACGCCCGCCGGGGTGGGGCTTGGGTGTGACGTCAACAGACGCACCAATGCCGTGACTTCATCCTCCTGAAACTTGATTGCTGCGATCCCGCGAAGCGCACAATAGAGGCGCAAGAGGGCGGAGCCTTGAACCACGAGACTGTCCAATAGGTGGCCTTCGACAGAAGCGGCGAGAATCACGTGCAAGCGACGTAACAACTCCTCCCTTAGTTGCAAAAGGGCGGTGCTTGAAATCTCCCCCTTCTTTTTCTGTCCAGTCCGGATAAATAACGCGATCCAGTTGCGTATTGTTTGGTCGTTGCCTAGCAACAGCCCGGAGATGAACGCCACCATGTCCCCCTCCCCGCCGTCCAGAGATAGTGTGATTGCGAGCGCGGGCATTCGGCACAATTCGACGCACTTGCTTCGGATTGTCAAAGCCTGGCTCGGATTCATTTTACAGAGGAGGGAAATCGTGGCGGCTCGGACTGTGCTCAGTTTGGTTTCTTCCTGTTTTTCCCCCGTTTGGATCAAGTAGGTGCAAACCTCTCGGAAGCAGTCGGGGAAGTTCGCCACGATTCGGCAAATGATGGGCGGGCCGTTGTGCAAGTGGAGGAGGGTTTCAGTGATTGTCAAAATGTTTAGAGTTATGGGGAGTTCAGCCAAGGCTATGCAGATAATATCGGACAATTCCTCGGCGAAAATGTCGTTGTCGAACAGTTCCGAGGGCTTGATGTAGCTCGTGTCCGAGTTTTCGTCCTGGATTTGGCTCTGGACGTAGAGTAGTTCCCCGAGTAAGATGCTCAAACGGCGGGTCATGTCGCTGCGTTCGTACTCCAAGGCCATGCTGGTGTTTGATAAGTTGCCGATCAGGATCGAGTCGTTCTGGAGGGCTACGCCCTTCTGGCGCAGCTGCTGCTCCTTCTTGACCTCGGTTTCCAGTCGATGGAAATCGATGGAAAGAAGGGCAACGATCGAATTGACCAGTTCCATCCCGGACACGATTGTGAGAATGTCGACCTTCATGGTGGTGCATTTTTTCGACGTGTCGAGGGGCGAGATGAGCCCCATTCGCACGAGACAGGGCAACACGGGGCGGATCTCCACCTCGGTGCATTCGGACAGCTGGTGCATGTCCACGTTTTGGATGGCGCGGAACACCTTGGGGTCCACGCCTTTCTTAAACGACATTTTCACGCACAAACCGGCTTTGTTTACGGCACTTTTGGGGTTATGTGCGCTCTCGCGACAGCGATCTACTTTACCGGCTCCGGCTTGACCACGATTTTGAATAAAACGATAATTAATACTTGATTGTTTTATTTATTGAGGCTGGTTGAGGGGTTTTGGCTTTAATTGCGCCCTTTGGGGGCATTCTACGGCTTGGATAGTCGTTAATTAATTGATAAGTGTGGTTATGTTTTTTGACAAGTGTCAACTGGCCTAACGTGTCTCAACTGGTCTGAACCTGCAGTTATTTTTTTTGTGGATTTGGGGCCAAATGACATGGTTGAATGAATAGATTGCGACGACTTTTTGGTTTTTGGTCTTGTGTTTATTGATTTTTTGGCACTAGGCCAATTTCCGGGCGCTAGAACATTGCACAATTTTGCTACATTTTCCCTTTTTTGCGTGTAAGAGATAATAAGGCCATTCGGTGGCTGGAAGGATGAATGAAAAAGCGGCTACTCCCAATAAAATTTATTAGAAAAAATGAATACACTACATTAATGTTGCTTTCTCCTGAAGCTGCAGCCCTCCGTGAGTCGGGCTTTGCCCCCGGTGGATGTGCACAGGATGGTGGAGCACCCTTTGCAGGGGACTGCAGACTGGGCATGGGAGAAGATGGTAGAGATGGCGTAACATCCTGGACATTTTACGTCCATGAAGTAACTATTGGGATGTTGCACCAACCTCTTCTTCTTATGCGATTTCTTCTGTTTTTCGGCAGAAGGGTGCAATAAATCGACTGCTAACGGCATCTGGAAAAACACAAACATTGCTCAAAATACGCCAAAATTTCACCACAAACACTTGACTAGGCATGTTTTTGGTCGTTTTACGCTTTTACGTACGTTTTTAAACGCTTGGGACACTCAAAAAGGCTGATTTTTTCCACAACGCACGTGGTGACTTCGGCTATCAACCGTGTAAAGGAAAGTGACAGATGACAGGCGGTACCACCATAACGCCGTCTTACCAACACAACGAGCCGAAAGAACCCGCCTTAATTGATAAATAAATAAATTATTGATTGACCATTTAACCGTGCGCCCCTTGGACTCAATAAAAACGTGGCTCTGACTTTAATGGGGGCCCATTAATTCGTAAAAAATGCAGCTGTCAGTTTTGACAGCTGACCTAACCTTGGAACCACTTACGGAATTTTTACTAAACAATTTAATAATCAACGAGCAAAGTACACGTCCGTGTAGTTTACAGTACATCATGTTCGTTTTCACGCGAATTGTGGCCCAAAATGGTAATTTTTACCTAATTCGTCTAAATTTGTTTATCCACGGCCGTCTTGATTGCAGTCAAATCGCGGGGCATAGCCTCCCTGGCAGCCCTCTCTGAGACGCACCAAATGTTGCAAAAGACCTGTCGCGACTTTGCCGACAACGAGCTAAAGCCCATCGCGGCGAAAATCGACCGTGAGCACCTGTACCCCAAAGAACAGATCCGCAAAATGGGCGAATTGGGGCTCATGGCCGTGGCCGTCCCTGAAGAATTCGGGGGCACGGGCCTAGATTACGTGGCGTACGCCATCGCCATGGAGGAGATTTCCAGAGGGTGCGCCAGTGCCGGTGTTATTATGTCTGTTAATAATTCGTTGTATTTAGGGCCGATTCAATATTTCGGAAATAAAGAACAGAAGGAGAAATTTATCGCGCCGTTTACGAACGGCGATAAGGTGTGTTGTGTTAGTTGAGGCAAAGGGGCTCATTTGGTGTTACAGGTGGGGTGCTTTGCCCTGTCCGAGCCGGGGAACGGGTCCGATGCGGGGGCTGCCTCCACGACGGCGAGGCTGGACGGGGACCAGTGGATGCTCAATGGGACCAAGGCCTGGATCACTAACGGCTTTGAGAGTGAAGCAGCCGTGGTTTTGGCCACAACAGACAAAAGTTTAAAACATAAAGGTGCGGGTTGTATAATTGGTTGCATAACCACTCTAATTTTTTATTCAGGCATTTCGGCGATAATCGTCCCCAAGCCAACAAAGGGGCTCGAACTGGGCAAAAAGGAGGACAAGTTGGGGATTCGGGGCTCCTCCACGTGCTCCCTCATCTTCGAAGACTGCCAAGTCCCCAAAGCCAACCTTTTGGGGGAACCTGGACAAGGTTTCAAGATCGCGATGATGACACTGGATGCGGGCCGTATCGGCATTGCCTCGCAGGCCCTAGGCATCGCCCAGGCCTCCCTCGAGGTGGCTGCCGAATACGCCTCCAAACGGATGGCCTTCGGAAAGCCCCTCCTTAAGCTCCAAACAATTCAAAATAAATTGGCCGAAATGGCCTTGCGTTTGGACGCGGCACGGCTTTTGACATGGAGGGCTGCCTGGCTTAAAGACAACCACAAGAACTTCACCAAGGAGGCTGCCATGGCCAAGCTGGCGGCCAGCGAAGCTGCGACTTATTTGAGCCACCAGTGTATACAAATTTTGGGGGGCATGGGCTACGTCTCGGACATGCCGGCCGAAAGGCACTATCGGGACGCCAGAATCACCGAAATTTACGAAGGCACAAGCGAAATACAGCGACTTGTAATCGCAGGGAATTTGATCAAGGAGTTGGGACTATAACCTGATTTATCGTTTTGTACTGTACTGTATCGTGTGTCAATATATTTTTTAAGCCCTAATTGAGCGTTTTATTGGCTTAATACCCCAATTTTGGTCACATAACCTCACAGTAAAAAAATGTGTTATTTGGCGTTAACGGGGCCAGGATCGTGTGCCCCCACAAGTGAGCAACGTAATGCGTTAGTGAGTGCCGCGTTTTATGGGTTTGGGGGGCTTAAATCCGCAAAAAATGTAGAATTATTTCAAATTCGTTGCCAACCCCTGGCCAAAAACCCCAGTTTTGTAACCAAGCCTCCACACACAGCTGATTTTGCCACTTGTCAAACCATTTAACAAATTTCCAGTGTCTGTTTACTGAAAACCGTGTGTTCAAGGAGGTAAGCCCCCCAGAAACCGGGTAAGTTGCCCCCTGTGTGCCCCCTTTTGCGAAAATTCGCACTTTCTCCGGTATATCAAAGGTTGACCGAAATTGACCTTTGTTCGGGCACTCACACGTGTGATTATCGCACAAAAACGCTCAGTTTTCTTCCAGCTGTGATTTGGGGACAATGTCGCACTATAGTGATGCCGAAGACTCCATTGACATAGCCGCCGATATGGGGGTGCGTAAGCGGAGGATCTGGGACCCTGAGACCGAATCGATCACTTCGGAAATCAAGGAACTGCTAGACGATGATGTTAATTCGCTGGTTGAGGAGGATTGTGTGGGGTGCCCCCTGCCCTCCACCCCCGAAGACGAAAATATGCTCGATTCGGAGATGAGCGATGTCTTGAAAGCCGCCGTTTTAGGTACAGGTACAGTAGTTTATATTTTTTTTATTTGGCTTAGTAGGCTTGGTAAATGTAATGCAATTATTTTGACATTTATTGTAATTGAAGGAGGCCACGAATTGCCAACTAGATTGATGGCCAAGGTCACACTTGTATTATCACAATTGTGATTAAAACCGAAGTTTTGACGCAAACTAATCAAATTTTGGGGATTTTGTTGTGTATAAATAAACCCAAGTCCCGATGATTCTTGTCAGGTTGGTCATAATTTTTATTGGCAACAATGATGCAAAATTTAAATGTCAGATGTATATTTTTTGCCACAATCTTTTATGGCCACCCGGTACATTTCTTTATCTTTTTGGTATATAAATAAAATAAATATTGTTTCAAGTAAGCTCTCAGCTTCGCTTTGTGCTTCAATATTAAAATTCTATTGTAAATAACTAAAATTAAAAATTACCAACAAAGGCATCATTTCTTAAAATTACTAATAAAACCAATGTATTTATAACTAGGTGTTTCCCCTTGAAAGTTTTGATTTTTATTAAATCAAGAGTAAAATATTATCTCGAGTGGGGTCAAAGTGTTACAGACAACTGATTATTTTTTTACATTTTTCTTGATAATGTCAGACTGCGTTTGACATTTTTTTGACCTTGACAACTGTGACATTTTTGACAGCTGAGGTGACTGGATTTTACAAGAGACTACGGAAAAAATACTTTATGATAAATAAAGTTCATTAAAGTGGGTTTGAATTTTATGGCCCGAGACGAAGCCGAGTGTTTTAATAAAAATTGAATATAGTTTTTTTTTCGAACAAAAAGACTTGTGTTTTTTTAATTTAGGTGACGAGCTCGACATCACCACGTTGGCCCACAATGCCGCCAGCCAGGCGGAGCACGTGGTGCGTAAAATGATACAAGCTGGTTGGTCCGTTTGTCACTTCCGTAACCTTCCCGCTTGGCTTCAAGACAACGATTTCTTGATTTTTGGCCATCGTCCGCCGCTTCCTAGTTTTCGCGCTTGTTTTAAAAGCATTTTTCGCATCCACACCGAAACCGCTAATATTTGGACACATCTTCTCGGATGCGTTGCGTTTATAGGTACACAAGTAGGCGTAGACGTCGTTCTCTCTCGCTCTGACATGTTTATTTCCAGCTATTGCTATCTTTTTCCTGATGCGTCCCTCGATGGAAATTGAGCTTCAGGAGAAGATTGTTTTTGGGGCATTTTTTGCCGGGGCTATAATTTGCCTGGGGATGTCTTTCATGTTCCATACAGTCAACTGTCATTCGCAATTTATCGGTAAACTATTTTCGAAATTGGATTATTGCGGGATTGCCATGTTGATAATGGGCTCGTTTGTGCCATGGGTTTATTATGGGTTCTACTGCCATTTCCGACCAAAGGTTGTCTACCTATCGGTGGTGTGTGCGCTAGGGATTACCAGCATCATGGTTAGTTTATGGGACAAGTTCTCGGAGTCTGGTTGGAGGCCGTTCAGAGCTGCTGTTTTCATGACGTTTGGACTCAGTGGGATCGTACCAGCGATCCATTATGGGATTGTGGAAGGATGGTTCAATAAAGTGAGTCAGAAGTCGCTCGGATGGCTGATTCTGATGGGGCTGTTGTACATCATGGGGGCCATGTTGTATGCACTGCGAGTGCCAGAGCGGTGGTTCCCCGGGAAGTTCGATATCTGGCTGCACTCGCACCAAATTTTCCATGTTTTTGTGCTAGGGGGCGCCTTCGTGCATTACCATGGAATATCAGAGATGGCCATGTATCGGGTGACCATCGGCCAGTGCGAAATGCCCGATATTCCCATCTATTAACCAAAGATCTTGATTTTTTTAAATAAAATTTTGCAAATCGAATGATTTGTGCTTTATGTTATGTCATTGGTTGTTTATTGTTACGTGTAAGATATATAGCACAAGTCAAGGACGAGTGCGTTTTTAGTTCACACCTAGCGGTAACCAAGCTTTGGATAAGGTTTAGTATAAAAATGAGAAAAAAATATATTTTGCTATTATCACCGACATTTTTGAGAAAGGTATATCCTCTTGTAAGTGTACTATTATATATCAATCTTGTATAAAAAATGATACGGAGTTTAGGTATATTTTTAGGTGTCTTATCTGTACTTATCTGGGTCTTGCATTTTTTTCACAGTAAAATTACGCTGTAGTTTAGTTACAATTTTGTGATAATTTCAGTAGAACCTCTCTATTTATTGTTACACCTCAATTTTGTTGTAGGTATTGTTTTTAAATAAATTGTAATGTCAGATGGAATATATCATGTGACCAAATGTGCGTTTTTCTGCCAACCTGCATATATTTTTCCAGTTTTTATTTTTTATTGCGACTTCCTGTATAACCGGAAGTGCTGCCATGTTGAAAATTTTCTATTTTCAGATAAATGTCCTTATTAGAATATTTCTAATATGGGGTTTAGGCGGAACAGCCTCTATACGTTTAAGCGCTTTTAAAAAAATGGCCCCAGAGCCTTTCACGTTTCTGTTGATGCACTATTCTGTTAGTGTAATTTTTTGTTCCCATTACGAAACAAAGTGAAATAAAAATAAATCCGACTCATTTAATGCCTTTTACGTAATAAATGTTCGTATTTATGACTTTAAATGCGTAAAACTTAATATGAAAATTGTTAATAACCACACACCGTGTCACCTTAAACCTTCGTTTAGGGTTTTTTCATCAGTTCGGTCACAGATTGTTCGGTTGTCATTAATTAAATTAATAATAAGCAAAAGCAGGGCTAATTGGCTTGTTAGCGTTAAAAGGGCAAATTTGGGGCGCGCCAGCGGCAATTTGTGGCCGTTTTTGTGGCAATTTTGCATAAGGGGCGTAAAAACTGGTCGTTTTCTGGTGACCTTGGGCCAGTGTTGGCAGCGCTGCGCCGACCGTCAGAGCCGTCTCTGTGAAAGCTGCCGCTTAACGTCAAAACAATAATAAATCAACCGCAAACTATGTGATTCTGAGCAAGTAGTGCCCCCTTGAAGAGTCCAATGGCGAGTGCGGCGGAGCTCCCGTCGGCCGACAACTCGTGGATCGAATTCTGCGAGCGGCATGCCAGTGTCGCCGCTCAAGACTTCTCCAAAAGTTGCGTCCAGTTCATGTCGTTAAACCTTTCGGAATCGGCCAAAGCGACAATAACCCACAAAGACTTCCTTGGCAAATTCCTCGAGACGTTCGCCGAGCACTTCGAGACCGACTTCGGCAAGCGCAAGGCCCAGGTGGCGAAAATCGCGAATGGGGGCTCCCGCCTCGACGACGACGCCTCGGAGCCCGAGGAGGGCTCCCCGAAGATGCCCCACAAGCCGTTCTTCCGCAGGTGAGTGGCCTAAACCGCGTCTAAAGCACCACGGGATAATTTTAGGTTAAGTTTCAAAATGCTGCGGAAGGGCAAAGACCTCTTCCACAAGCAGCACTCGGACGAAGTGGACTTGGCGCACAACAAGACCAAGTTGGCCAAGATCGTGGTCGAGTGCCGCAAGGAGGGGATTGTGAGCTACTCCACCCCAGAGAGCTTGGACCAGCCCGGGGGGCCCCCCAAGTGGGAGAAGTGCCGGCTGGCGCTGGTCAAGGCCGTCGGGGGGTACATGCTCGAGTTCTACTCGCCGCCCAAAAGCACCAAAGTAGGGCTTCGCCCGTTAAGTTTGGTTTTAATCGTGGTTGATTGCAGCCCCGTAGTGGCGTTTTTTGCGCCCTTATCACCGAAGCCCGCGAGACTACGGCTCTGGAAATGCCAGATCATGAAAATACTTTCGTTCTTAAGGCTAATAATAGTCTCGAATTTGTTATTTTGGCCAGAGATACCGATGATATGAGGTAAGGCAAATGTGAGGTTATGTCACACCTGACGTTTGACAAAAAATTAGATAATTTTTTTCAAATAAAACGTTTTTCGTGAAAAATGCTAAAAACGGGAAAAATTGCACCTGTTATTTGGCTTCTTTAATGCTTTTTAGCTAATGTGTGAAAAAATTTCGTAAAATAATTACACATTGTGGCACTAATGGCTTTGGAGCACGTCGAAGGAGTGCTGCAATAGAAAGAGTGCTATTTTCCAGATTTTTTAATTATTTTGTAGATTTTTTGCTAAAAATGTGTCTAAACCGGCAAAAATAATGCAATTATTTAACTATTTTGGTTATTTCCGTTTTTTTAAACGCTCAAAAAAGGGTTAAAACTAAATTATTTTTACATTTTTGTAGAATTTTTTGCTGGAAACGCAATTATTCCGAGGAATTTCATTAAAATTTCGCGTAGTAATTACGTTTCTGGGCAAAAATTTTGTGGTTTTTATATTTATTTTTACGTGTTATAATTATTTTACTAAAAAGAAACTGTTTTTAGGCAAAAATCTGCTTAAATATTTACAGAAGGATTAAAATACCAACATCTTCTACCTACTTTTTTGTTTTATTGTGTTTGTTTTATTGGTTTACTTGCGTTTCTAGGCCAAAAAACTCGCCAAAACTGTTACATAAATAATACATTACATTAATAAAATTCAGTATTGAAAAGTGTTATAATTATTCTAGTGAAATAATAATAATAATAATAGTAATAATAATTTTATTAAAGAAAAAGAAAACATAAACAAATAAATATGCAACCCAACCCCAGAAAGAAATAAAAATATACAAATATTAAACAATAATAAAAAGAAAACTAAAGAAGAAACAAAAGAGTGAATAGAAACGTAAATAACGCAATAGTTATTTAATCATGCAAATTTTCTGAACAAAAAAGCATCATAAGGGCTTTTTTGATTGGTTTGTTTCAGGTCATGGCTTGCTACAATTAAGTATTGTATACGTTCGGGGGCGGGTTACGGTGACACCGCCCCCGGCGATCAACGCGACTATCACTCGGACGCCCCCGAACTGCCCCCGAGACATGTCTCAGGCCGAGGGGGCGACCGGTTGTCTTCCAGTAGTAACTTCGATATGTGCCCCTCAACCGGCGATAATATCTGTACGTGAGCCCCCTTGTCCAAAAAAAAATAAATTACGATAATTTTTCCTCGTTTAAAGCAATGGAGACTGATATTGGCCAGACGTTAAAAAAAGAATTCTGGTTCCATGGCACTCTAGGCCGGTCCGAAGCCACCAATCTAGTCCTCCATGACGGCGCTAGAGGCCATGGATTGTTTCTGGTACGTCAGAGTGAGACACGGACCGGCGAATTCGTCCTAACTTTCAATTTTCAAGTGAGTGTAAAAAATATATATAAAAAAATATTAAAAAAATATATAATTTTTTCACACACTCGCTGCGCTCGTGCAGGGCCGGGCTAAGCACCTCCGGATGACCATCAACGACCAAGGCCAGTGCCGAGTGCAACACTTCTGGTTCCAGTCCATCTACGAAATGCTCGAACACTTCCGACAGCAGCCGATTCCGCTCGAGAGCGGCGGCAATTCCGACGTCACACTCACCGACTTCGTTGTCAATTCCGCCGCAAGAGGGCAGCTCCAAGGCTCGATGGGGCGGAGCTCGCAAGCCTCGACCAATGGCGTGCACGAACGCAGAGTCCCGCCCATACCCGAAATCAGACAAGTGAGATAAAAATGGATGTGTTGTACATATTTTTGTGACGAGTGTGCTTTGCTTTACTACTTAATTTGTATATATTTTCGTGCAATAAGTGTACATTTTTCAAGTATTTATTTTACGGTTAAGAGACTAAATTAGTGATACGTTCGGTAGCTTTACTTTTAAGTTCATTTATTTTTTTATTTATATGAAAAAAACCATATCCGTAGCAATAGTACAAATTATGAGAATAAACTACATGATTTTACCGCTTGTTTTATTTTATTTTGTGTCCTTGTACGGGGTGTTGTCCGAAAATGTGACCAAGTTTAACGTTTTAGGTCCAAACACACAATGGGAGTGTGCGAACTCAGGAAACCACTCTGGAACAAATTTCCGAGGCACGAGCTGTTGAAAATCAGTACAGTTTTGTGTAAAATAACAAAAACGAGTCAGTATTATTAAAATGGCCGCCTGTCACTTTGACAGCCGGCCACTTGATTGGCAAAATCAAATAAGTGTACCCAACCCAGTGTAATATATGTTATATAAGTACGCCAAACATGTTTTATTTCACTCCTTAAGGCTGCTCAACTGCTCATTCAAGAACTCCACAAACTGCGAATCGGTTATAATTTCACTTCTAGTTTTCAGTACCCCGGTAATTTGGTTTAACTTCAAGGCTAACACGTGTTTGCAAGTCAGACTCGTCCTGTCTTGTAAAACTTGCAACTGGAAGGCCTGGCATTGGCAAAAATTGATGTTATTATAAATCGTATATCTTTCCAAGTTGCTTCCCACTTTGTAAATGCTACGAGTCTTGTCCTTGGTCTCGTATTTCGTGATTTTGCACGTTTCGAGCAATTCAGTGGCTTGGCTCAAAGTGGGGCCGAAAAATGAGTGTAACTGAGTGAGAATTTCGTTCGGCACTGGAAACAAATATGTAAATTGTGAACGAACTATTGGTCTATTTACGTTTTTTTTGCCCCTTGTACACATTTTCGGTCTCTTGGAGCAATTCGAAGGCCAGTTTTGGGACTACCGCTGTTTTTAACATTTTGGTTTTGAATTTGTGAGGTTAGGTCATCTAAGACCACAAATCGTGTGTTTTTTGCATATTTTTTTCACAGGACGCAAATTACTTTTATTCAAGTATGGAATAGTGAATTTTTACCATTTTTACGTTTTTATATAAATAAATAATAACGCAAATTATGAACGTACCCAAACGTCAATGTCCCATATTATTTAATTTTTTGTGTGATTTACGGTGTGTTGCTCACATTTGACTGTTAAAATGAGAAAAATACAAAAAACAATCTTTATTAATCCTTCACAAAGTCGTGTATTTGTTAATTGGTTCGAAACAAACGGTTGCAAAACCAACAACACACCTAACCTTATTTTTTCCAGATTTTCGTCATGGAGCTGTACAAGTGCGAAAATTGCACTTTTGTGACCAAACTCCCATTTAATACAACAAACCACTTAACAATTCATGCAAAAGGCAGCGAAACTTTTGATTGTTCGAGTGACCTTGAGCCCTACAAGTGTCACAAATGTCAGACATTTGAGACGCCATTGTTGTCACAAATGAGACATCACAACCTTCAAGGTCACACATCACAAAGTGTCAAACTTACAATTAACAAGTGTCCCAGTTGTGATTTCACGTCGTTTTCGAGATATTTGTTTGCGCGACATTTAATTACGTCCAATCATCAAAAAAAGGAGGTTTACTGGTGCAAAAATTGCAATTTCACGACGAATTTTCCCTACAATTTGAAACGCCACGTGATTTTGAGACATACTGACGATTCTCAAATCCATTGGTTTAAGTGTAAACATTGTCAATTCAAGGCCAAAAACAAGGACAATTTGCGCAAACACTTGATTAATCGGCACGAAGCCAAAAATGTAAATCCCGCCCAACTTTTGGTTTGTGATCATTGTGATTACAAGTGTACGAAAAAATACCGCTTAAAAGAACACAAACTAGCAATGCATTCGTTGTTGTGCGACTTTGAGTACTTCCCCTGCGACCAATGCCAGTTCAAGACGCTGTTTAAAAGTACGCTAAACAAGCACGTGACCGTAACACACGGCTCCGATTGGTTCAAGTGCGACCAATGCAAATTCGAAACAAAATACAAACAAAACTTGCAAAACCACCTTCTCACTAAACACAATCACAATCCTAAATTGTTTGAATGTGATAAATGTGGCCACAAAACTAAAACAAAGGCCACTCTGATCAAACACCGAAAGCATAAACATGAAAACACACCATTATTCCACTGTGACATTTGTGATTACACCACAAATGTCAACCGCAATTTAATTAAACATTGTGATGCGCGTCATGCCACAGGTTATCACAAATGTAACAAGTGTGATTTGAGCTTCGAGACGCGATTTGAGCTCACAACGCACACAAAAAACGAACATTTCAAGGTTATTGTCAAATATCAATGCCACCTTTGTGACTTTAAAACTAATTCAAAGCTGGAATTGGCCACACATAAGAAAACCGAACATTTGAAGAACGTTAAATTGTATGAGTGCCAACTTTGTGATTTTAAAAGTGAGCATAAGGGGAACTTCGGCAATCACAAATTGCAGAAACATTCGGATAAGTGGCTTAAGTGCGAACAGTGCGGTTATCAAACGAAGTGGAAAAGCAGTTTGCTGAGGCATGTGAGGACACAGCATGGTTGATTAAACTGATTTTGCCGCAATTTGTGTTTTATTTCAAAATTTGTGCACTTTCTTTCAAAGAATTTAATAATGTTACCAGCGTTTTTTTTAATCATTCGTTTAGCTGTAATAACAAAGTTTTATTTTTTTAAATGACAATCGTAGTTGGCTATGACCAACTATTTCGAAAAGCATATTTTTTTAATGTCTTTGTTTCAAACGTGTGTCTTTTATAATAAGGAAGATACGATTTTTTGACTCAAAAAACGGACCTGTACAAACAAATCGATGTTTTATTCACATTTTAGTGAACGTACCCAACCTCCTGTCATTCCTTAACCTCACTTAAGGTTACAAATTCTTCCAGTTTTAGTGTAAAATAAATCAAAAACAACTTAATTGACCCTCAACGCGCCGAAAACTTGCGTATTTATTAACAGGTGCGCGTAAATCATCACGTAACTTGACTTTTTTCCAGATTTTTTAATAATGGAACTGTACAAGTGCAAAAAGTGCACATTCAGAACTAAACTCCAATCAACAATGAAAAACCACTCGACAATTCACACAATAGGCGCCGAAACATTCGATTGTTCAAGCGTCCTTGAACCGTACAAATGTCACAAATGTCCGACATTTGTGACGCCATTTTTGTCACAACTGAGGCATCACATCGTTCAAGGTCACACATCACAACGTGTCAAATTGACACTTCACAAGTGTCCCCGGTGTGATTTTAAGTCGTTTTCGCGGTTTTTGTTCTCGAAACATTTGAAAAGTGTCACACATGAGAGAAATGACTTTTACGAGTGTAAAAGTTGTGATTATGTGACTAGAAGTGTTCCCCGTTTGCGGAGACACGTCATCGCGAGACATACGGCCGATTCTGAGATCGAGTGGTTTCAGTGTGCGTATTGCCCTTTCAAGGGCAAACTCCGGGGAAACCTGAGCCGACACGTGCAAATACACGACCCGGATTTCCGGTTTGCGTGCCAGTTTTGCGACTACAAGGCCAAAAGAAGTGATTATTTGAGACAGCACTTGTATGGTCGGCATATGTCCAAAATACTGCGCGCGCACAGTTGTGATCATTGTGATTTTAAGAGTATAGATCGCGCTCGCTTGAAGTCACATCAAGTGGCCAAGCATACGGTAAAGTGCGACTTTGACTACCTCCAGTGTAGCCAATGTCAGTACAAGACGCCGTTTAAGTTCGTGTTAAACAGACACGTGACTAGCAAGCACGGCCCTGATAGGCTCAAGTGTGACCAATGCGAGTTCGTGACGAAATACAAGCTCAGTTTACGTAACCACATTCTTTTAAAACACACAGAAAACGCTCAAATGTTTAGTTGTGACAAATGCGATTACAAGAGTAAAATTAAGAGCACGTTATCAAATCACCGACGGTTGCAACATGGCAACGTTCCGATGTTTCAGTGTGACGTTTGTGACTATAGAACCAATCAGAAAATATCTTTACTGAGGCACTTTCGTGCACTCCATAATAGAGCGCACAAGTGCAGAGAATGCAATTTGAGTTTCGAAACGAATTTAGAGCTTACAGCACATAAAAAAAATGAGCATTGGAAGGGGGTTAAAGTGTATAAGTGTAAATTGTGCGATTTTGAAAGTATACATCCGGGAAGTATCAGCAATCACAAATATCTGAGACATTCGGATAAGTGGTTCTGTTGTGAGCATTGTGACTATAAAACCAAAATGAAGCTTAGTTTTGCCAAGCATGTGAGGGCACGACATTGTGATTAATTTTTGTGATAAGTATTCTATTTTATAAGTGTTGGAATATTTTTGTCATTTTATCTTATTTATAAATTATAGTTTTTTTTGTGGTTGTTGTGAAACTAACATATTGCTGTTATATGTAAATGTACAAAAACGAATAATAAACAAGTGTAACGATTGTTTCGAGTTCTAACACTGTTTCATATTTTTATTCAAGCTGTATACATTTTGGATTAATAAAAAAACAAGTAAACTTGGTGTTTTTTTTATCAATTTTTACATTCCATACTAATTTTTTTGCGCACCGTCGCATATTTACCAAAACGCTGGGAATACGGTTGGAGATACAAAAAAAGTGTAAAGAACAAAGTTGTAGAGAATTAAATTTCCTACAAAAAAGTCTGCGAGATCATATTTCTATCTTCAACCATTTAGGCCCTAAAGTCGTTCAAAGGCGCTCATGTGACGAATTTGCGTCATTTTGCCGGTGGTCAAGTATTGCAAGTTAATTTATACAAAAACCGTTGAAGATATAAATATGGTGTCGCGGACTTTTTTGTAGAAAATTTAATTCTTTACAACTTTGTTTTTTACACTTTTTTTGTATCTTGTAGCGTTCTCGCAGCGTTCGCAAAAATATAAGATGGAACGCAAATTAGATATTTTTTGCGCACCATTGCGTATTTGTTAAAACGCTGGGAATACGGTTGGAGATACAAAAAAAGTGTAAGGAACAAAGTTGTAGAGAATTAAATTTCCTACAAAAAAGTCTCCGAGACCCTATTTCTATCTTCAACCATTTAGGCCTCAAGGTCGTTCAAAGACGCTCAAGCTACGGATTTGCGTCATTTTGCCGGTGGTCAAGTATTTCACGTTAATTTATACAAAAACCGTTGAAGATAGAAATATGGTGTGGCGGACTTTTTTGTAGAAAATTTAATTCTCTACAACTTTGTTTTTTACACTTTTTTTGTATCTTGTAGCGTTTTCGCAGCGTTCGCAGAAATATAAGATGGAACGCAAATTAGATATTTTTTGCGTACCATTTCGTATTTG
The DNA here is from genome assembly GCF_031307605.1 of Tribolium castaneum. Classification (NCBI taxonomy): domain Eukaryota; kingdom Metazoa; phylum Arthropoda; class Insecta; order Coleoptera; family Tenebrionidae; genus Tribolium; species Tribolium castaneum. The sequence goes on along the minus strand of NC_087401.1, from coordinate 16,815,824 downwards.
TCAAAACGCTGGGAATACGGTTGGAGATACAAAAAAAGTGTAAGGAACAAAGTTGTAGAGAATTAAATTTCCTACAAAAAAGTCCGCGAGACCATATTTCTATCTTCAACCATTTAGGCCCTAATGTCGTTCAAATGCGCTCAATGGACGGATTTGCGTCATTTTGCCGGTGGTCAAGTATTTCGAGTTAATTTATACAAAAACCGTTCAAGATAGAAATATGGTGTCGCGGACTTTTTTGTAGAGAATTTAATTCTCTACAACTTTGTTCCTTACACTTTTTTTGTATTTTGTTTCGTTTTCGCAGCGTTCGTAAAAATATAAGATGGAACGCAAATTAGATATTTTTTGCGAACCATTTCGTATTTGTCAAAACGCTGGGAATACGGTTGAAGATACAAAAAAAGTGTACAGAACAAAGTTGTAGAGAATTAAATTTCCTACAAAAAAGTTTCCGAGACCCTATTTCTATCTTCAACCATTTAGGCCTCAAGGTCGTTCAAATGCGCTCAATGGACGGATTTGCGTCATTTTGCCGGTGGTCAAGTATTTCGAGTTAATTTATACAAAAACCGTTCAAGATAGAAATATGGTGTCGCGGACTTTTTTGTAGAGAATTTAATTCTCTACAACTTTGTTCCTCACACTTTTTTTGTATCTTGTAGCGTTTTCGCAACGTTCGCAAAAATATAAGATGGAACGCAAATTAGATATTTTTTGCGTACCATTTCGTATTTGTCAAAACGCTGGGAATACGGTTGGAGATACAAAAAAAGTGTAAGGAACAAAGTTGTAGAGAATTAAATTTCCTACAAAAAAGTCCCCGAAACCCTATTTCTATCTTCAACCATTTTGGCCTCAAGGTCGTTCAAAGACGCTCAAGCTACGGATTTGCGTCATTTTGCCGGTGGTCAAGTATTTCGAGTTAATTTATACAAAAACCGTTGAAGATAGAAATATGGTGTCGCGGACTTTTTTGTAGAGAATTTAATTCTCTACAACTTTGTTCCTTACACTTTTTTTGTATCTTGTTTCGTTTTCGCAGCGTTCGTAAAAATATAAGATGGAAGGCAAATTGAATAATTTTTGCGCACCATCGCATATTTACCAAAACGCTGGGAATACGGTTGGAGATACAAAAAAAGTGTAAGGAACAAAGTTGTAGAGAATTAAATTTTCTACAAAAAAGTCTACGAAACAATATTTTTATCTTCTACAGGGTTGGGATAAATTAACCGTTTGGCAACTGAATTTTTAGTTAAAAAAAGACGTTTTATAAAAAAGATTTATATTTTTACACCCACATTATTGTATTAGGATCTAGTTAAACGAATCCAAAAGTTGGTCACACCTCTCGAAGTCACTTAAAATAAAATATTAAGAGAATAATACCTAAAACACGATTATTTACTTTTTTCTGGTGGTCCCTGACAGAAAATTCGCTGATTGAAAACAACTTTGGTGAATCGTGGAATATGCGGCAGACGTGGAAAATCAATTCTGAAATATACAAACTTTGCTTTTGCTCGTAATTGTTCATCTGATGTTAAGCGTTTGATACGAGGTTTCTGAAAATCATTAACATTTTATTTAATACAATATAAAAAAACTGACTTGTTTTACCAAATTTTTGTATTTGCCAAGAACTGAAAAGTAAACTGCAAGGTTAAAATTGCTACTTCCAACGTTAGGAACTCGTACTTGACCATAATATACATTGTTTTCGTGTTTGTAAGTGAAAAATCGGGGACAGGGGTTTGGAGGAAGAAAAGCGTTTGTTAAACTTGCCAAAAGTGTGACAAAAAGGAATAAACGTAACATTTTGAGTGAAACTACAACTGTTTTATGCCATAAGGCCTTTTTATACCATTTTTTAGATCAACCGACAAGAATTAACGATGCATTATTTGGGAAAATTGTTTCAGTTATTGCCCAAATAAATAATTTACTACTTATTGTTTTTTTATTATTATTATTTCATTATTATTCAACGTGGCCAAGTTAATCGAAAGATTTTTTTTTGAAAGTTGTTTAACTTTTAGTTAAAATAATTATGTTTTTTTGCAAAATTGCATTATTTAAAAAAAGTTAAAGTTTAATTTTTTTTTGTAATAGCATGTGAATAAGCCACTGGCATTTATAGTTTTTACTAAAAAACTATAACCATTCAATTTCTTAGAAAATTGTTTTTTTAATTACCTGTTTTATGAAGCATTAAAATTATTATCTACCACAATAAACAATAAACACAAACATTGCTTTATTTTTTGTTTTGTTTTTTTTTTAATGTGTAATGAAGCATCCGGATTCCGGACGATTCTATGGTGACGTAGGAGCCATGCGCTCAAGTCAGTTCCACCACCACCGGCGCTCGGTTTGTTTACACCGTGTCGCCAATAAAAGGGCGAAACCGAGCGTTCTCCAGCAGTTGCTCACTGTGCATCAAACCGGTGAGTAACTCTGGGGGTCGAGCCGTGCATCAAACCGGCAAAACCTTCTCCGACGAGTGGTGCTTGCTGCGCATCAAACCAGCACACCATCTCCACCGCCCAGACCGACCTGGGGCTTGGTAGGGAAATTACGACCGAGGACAACCGTGGAAATAGTGTATATAGTTAGGGATAGTTATTATTATTACTTTTATTTATCTTGGGGATTTGTTATTTTTATTTGTACAGTTTGATAGAATAAATAATTGGTTTGAGTTAGAAACCCGTTTTCTCTCTCTCTTGAGGCTTTCCAAAAGGCCCAACCGCAACCCGATCTCCGACAAAGCCGCCCGGAAAAAGGACATTACAAATGTAAAAATGATGTAAAGCTGGATAGGGAAAAAATTGTCAAAATAGTAATTTTTGTATTAAGTGCGCGAAATGAGTGTTTTTTTAATGGCGCCTGAGAATGTTATTTTAGTCGAGACCGCCAGGTCGAGACCTAAAAGACATTCGAAGGCGCCATTAAAACATGAATTTCGCCACGAAATACAAACAACGTTTTTTCTACAGCCTCCAGATGAAGAAAAAAGTAACAGAAATTAGTTGGAACAAAATGGTCTGATAAATCGAGTTGCTTGCATGGTTACGATGATAAATAAAAGTGATAGTTGCGAAAAATTTGTCACAATAGGTATTTTTGTTGAAGAAGTGTGATGGATTTTAGCAGCGAAAACGAAATAGATGCAATTGCAAGCGCGGCAGTGTCGAATCTTTTGCCTGCTAAATCAAGACCGCAGTACGAAAAAACGTATCTTCAGTTTCGGCAGTGGTGTTCTATGAAAAAGATTGATCAAGTAACGGAAAATGTTTTGTTGGCGTATTTGGAAGAAAAGTCTACCACCTTAAAGCCACCAACACTCTGGGCCCTTTATGCGATGTTGAAAGCCACCTTAAACGTTAAAGAGAATATCGATACACGTAAGTTTCCGAAGTTAGTGCCCTACCTGAAAAGCAAAAGCGTAGGTTACAGAAGCAAGAAGTCGCAAATTTTAGACAAAGAAGACATTAGCAAGTTTATTAATGAAGCAGATGACAAGATATATTTACTGATGAAGGTAAACTTATCATATTAGTGTAATACAAATCAAAACAACTCGTTTTATTTATAGACTGTGCTAATTTTGGGTATATCGGGAGCCCTTCGACGTGAAGAATTAGTTAAAATGAAGCTAACTGACATAGAAGATAAACAGTCTGTCTTAATTGTGAAGGTGCCTGATACAAAAACCCACTGCGAACGAATATTTACTGTTTCAAATTTAGAAAATATAGAAATTGTCAGAAAATATAGAGCTTTGCGGCCTCCACGGGCGACTAGTGACCGTTTATTTTTAAAGTATACCAACGGAAAATGTGTGAATCAAAATGTTGGAATTAACAAAATCGGAGAGATACCAAGTTTGATTGCAAAGTGGCTTAACAAAGACGAACCTAAAAAATATACTGGTCACTGCTTCAGAAGAAGCTCTGCCACTCTTTTGGCGAATGCTGGAGGTGATCTAATTTCAATTAAACGTCATGGGGGCTGGAGAAGCAGCACAGTGGCAGAAAGTTACATCGAGGACTCTTTGAATAATAAAATTGAAATTGCCAATAAAATTCAACCTTCTTCCTCCACAGAAGAAAACAAAATCACTCAACCTTCTACATCGGCTTCTTTTAATGGCGAAAATAACTTTCATTTACAAGCGTCTTCACTCAGGCCTCTGGGGATAAACGGGGGCACGTTTTCGTCATGCACATTTAATTTTCATATGTCAAAGTAAATATCTATTATTATTGTTTTGTAATATTGTTCTGTATAATTATAAAACCTTTAAAACTACCTCTCATTATCGATCCGTCTCTTCATTTCGGTTGCTGTTGATGTCTTTTCGTGTTACTAAAATTGTAACAGAAATAAGTTGGAACAAAATGATCTGAAAAATCGAGTTGCCTGCACAGTTAAAAAATATTATTTTTTCACTGTGAAACCGTGAAAAAATAATATTTTTTCACAGTGAAAAAACGTCAAACTTCGCGCATAGGTAACCATGCATAAATGTCACGATTTTTTGACGGCTGTAGAAAAATAAAATTTTTATTGTAAGTTCATAATCGTCACAACCAATAAATTACAAGAAAACCGTCCGTTATTTCAATAGCCCCGCCCCTACCACGCCCTTAACCCACTCCCTCAACTTCCCCACATCCGAAAACACCACAAACTCGTTCAAATCGCACGAGAAATCCTCCTTTTTAATCGCCGTGGAGACCACGCCTCTCAAATACCACCGCCCCTCCTTCTTCACCATAAACCCCGCCCCACTGTCGCCATTGCACGGCCCACTTCCATCCCTATTCCCCGCACAGAACGTCATATCCGACGTCAAGTTTCGGAAATTTGCGTGCGATCGTAGACACGTTTCTTGCGAAACCGCCGGCATTGCAACTTTTCGGGGCGTGGCAACGACGTGCCGCCCCTCTGAGCTTTTGCCCCACCCAGCAACCACGCCCCTAACGCCGGCAAATGTTTTGAGGTCGGTGTCGCCCGTCCAGAGACAGATAGGGCGAATGGTTGGCTTGAAAATCACCTCTTCGTTCATTTTGATGATTGCGAGGTCGCAGTGGCCGGAGTATTGCTTGTAGTTGGGGTGGGGCGTGACTTGGGAGGCGGTGCGTATGAGGGCTCCGGCGGAGGCCCAATGGGAGATGTCGGAGCGGCCGAGGACGAGGAGAATGTCGGATTTGTCAATCAGGGGGGCTTTGTAGTACCAGACGCAGTGGCCAGCTGAAAAACATGGAAAATTTCAGTTTTATTTTGTGAATATCGGCAAAAATAGGGAAAACTTTACAAATTGTTTCAACTAAATTTTCTTCAGTGACTATCAATTTTTCGGACTTATTTCCTTTCAATTAAGTGTTTCTAACGTAGAATGACCGGCGGAATCCAAATTTGCAAGAATCAAGTCGCTACGACTAACCGTTCGGAAGATATCGGCAAAAATTTAACCTCGTCAAAATTTATTAAAACCAAATAATCTTCATTATTTTCCTTCTATTCAGGCTTATGTCCTTAGAATTGAGTGTTTCTAACGTAGAATGACCGGCGGAATCCAAATTTGTAAGAATCAAGTCGCTACGACTAACCGTTCGGAAAATATCGGCAAAAATTTAGCCTCGTCAAAATTTATTGAAACCAAATAATCTTCATTATTTTCCTTCTATTCAGGCTTATGTCCTTAGAATTGAGTGTTTCTAACGTAGAATGACCGGCGGAATCCAAATTTGCAAGAATCAAGTCGCTACGACTAACCGTTCGGAAAATATCGGCAAAAATTTAGCCTCGTCAAAATTTATTGAAACCAAATAATCTTCATTATTTTCCTTCTATTCAGGCTTATGTCCTTAGAATTGAGTGTTTCTAACGTAGAATGACCGGCGGAATCCAAATTTGCAAGAATCAAGTCGCTACGAATAACCGTTCGGAAAATATCGGCAAAAATTTAGCCTCGTCAAAATTTATTGAAACCAAATAATCTTCATTATTTTCCTTCTATTCAGGCTTATGTCCTTAGAATTGAGTGTTTCTAACGTAGAATGACCGGCGGAATCCAAATTTGCAAGAATCAAGTCGCTACGAATAACCGTTCGGAAAATATCGGCAAAAATTTAGCCTCGTCAAAATTTATTGAAACCAAATAATCTTCATTATTTTCCTTCTATTCAGGCTTATGTCCTTAGAATTAAGTGTTTCTAACGTAGAATGACCGGCGGAATCCAAATTTGTAAGAATCAAGTCGCTACGACTAACCGTTCGGAAGATATCGGCAAAAATTTAACCTCGTCAAAATTTATTAAAACCAAATAATCTTCATTATTTTCCTTCTATTCAGGCTTATGTCCTTAGAATTGAGTGTTTCTAACGTAGAATGACCGGCGGAATCCAAATTTGCAAGAATCAAGTCGCTACGACTAACCGTTCGGAAGATATCGGCAAAAATTTAACCTCGTCAAAATTTATTGAAACCAAATAATCTTCATTATTTTCCTTCTATTCAGGCTTATGTCCTTAGAATTGAGTGTTTCTAACGTAGAATGACCGGCGGAATCCAAATTTGCAAGAATCAAGTCGCTACGACTAACCGTTCGGAAAATATCGGCAAAAATTTAGCCTCGTCAAAATTTATTGAAACCAAATAATCTTCATTATTTTCCTTCTATTCAGGCTTATGTCCTTAGAATTGAGTGTTTCTAACGTAGAATGACCGGCGGAATCCAAATTTGCAAGAATCAAGTCGCTACGAATAACCGTTCGGAAAATATCGGCAAAAATTTAGCCTCGTCAAAATTTATTGAAACCAAATAATCTTCATTATTTTCCTTCTATTCAGGCTTATGTCCTTAGAATTAAGTGTTTCTAACGTAGAATGACCGGCGGAATCCAAATTTGTAAGAATCAAGTCGCTACGACTAACCGTTCGGAAGATATCGGCAAAAATTTAACCTCGTCAAAATTTATTAAAACCAAATAATCTTCATTATTTTCCTTCTATTCAGGCTTATGTCCTTAGAATTGAGTGTTTCTAACGTAGAATGACCGGCGGAATCCAAATTTGCAAGAATCAAGTCGCTACGACTAACCGTTCGGAAAATATCGGCAAAAATTTAGCCTCGTCAAAATTTATTGAAACCAAATAATCTTCATTATTTTCCTTCTATTCAGGCTTATGTCCTTAGAATTGAGTGTTTCTAACGTAGAATGACCGGCGGAATCCAAATTTGTAAGAATCAAGTCGCTACGACTAACCGTTCGGAAGATATCGGCAAAAATTTAACCTCGTCAAAATTTATTAAAACCAAATAATCTTCATTATTTTCCTTCTATTCAGGCTTATGTCCTTAGAATTGAGTGTTTCTAACGTAGAATGACCGGCGGAATCCAAATTTGTAAGAATCAAGTCGCTACGACTAACCGTTCGGAAAATATCGGCAAAAATTTAGCCTCGTCAAAATTTATTGAAACCAAATAATCTTCATTATTTTCCTTCTATTCAGGCTTATGTCCTTAGAATTAAGTGTTTCTAACGTAGAATGACCGGCGGAATCCAAATTTGTAAGAATCAAGTCGCTACGACTAACCGTTCGGAAGATATCGGCAAAAATTTAACCTCGTCAAAATTTATTAAAACCAAATAATCTTCATTATTTTCCTTCTATTCAGGCTTATGTCCTTAGAATTGAGTGTTTCTAACGTAGAATGACCGGCGGAATCCAAATTTGCAAGAATCAAGTCGCTACGACTAACCGTTCGGAAAATATCGGCAAAAATTTAGCCTCGTCAAAATTTATTGAAACCAAATAATCTTCATTATTTTCCTTCTATTCAGGCTTATGTCCTTAGAATTGAGTGTTTCTAACGTAGAATGACCGGCGGAATCCAAATTTGTAAGAATCAAGTCGCTACGACTAACCGTTCGGAAAATATCGGCAAAAATTTAGCCTCGTCAAAATTTATTGAAACCAAATAATCTTCATTATTTTCCTTCTATTCAGGCTTATGTCCTTAGAATTGAGTGTTTCTAACGTAGAATGACCGGCGGAATCCAAATTTGCAAGAATCAAGTCGCTACGAATAACCGTTCGGAAAATATCGGCAAAAATTTAGCCTCGTCAAAATTTATTGAAACCAAATAATCTTCATTATTTTCCTTCTATTCAGGCTTATGTCCTTAGAATTAAGTGTTTCTAACGTAGAATGACCGGCGGAATCCAAATTTGTAAGAATCAAGTCGCTACGACTAACCGTTCGGAAGATATCGGCAAAAATTTAACCTCGTCAAAATTTATTAAAACCAAATAATCTTCATTATTTTCCTTCTATTCAGGCTTATGTCCTTAGAATTGAGTGTTTCTAACGTAGAATGACCGGCGGAATCCAAATTTGCAAGAATCAAGTCGCTACGACTAACCGTTCGGAAGATATCGGCAAAAATTTAACCTCGTCAAAATTTATTGAAACCAAATAATCTTCATTATTTTCCTTCTATTCAGGCTTATGTCCTTAGAATTGAGTGTTTCTAACGTAGAATGACCGGCGGAATCCAAATTTGTAAGAATCAAGTCGCTACGACTAACCGTTCGGAAGATATCGGCAAAAATTTAACCTCGTCAAAATTTATTAAAACCAAATAATCTTCATTATTTTCCTTCTATTCAGGCTTATGTCCTTAGAATTGAGTGTTTCTAACGTAGAATGACCGGCGGAATCCAAATTTGTAAGAATCAAGTCGCTACGACTAACCGTTCGGAAAATATCGGCAAAAATTTAGCCTCGTCAAAATTTATTGAAACCAAATAATCTTCATTATTTTCCTTCTATTCAGGCTTATGTCCTTAGAATTGAGTGTTTCTAACGTAGAATGACCGGCGGAATCCAAATTTGCAAGAATCAAGTCGCTACGAATAACCGTTCGGAAAATATCGGCAAAAATTTAGCCTCGTCAAAATTTATTGAAACCAAATAATCTTCATTATTTTCCTTCTATTCAGGCTTATGTCCTTAGAATTGAGTGTTTCTAACGTAGAATGACCGGCGGAATCCAAATTTGTAAGAATCAAGTCGCTACGACTAACCGTTCGGAAGATATCGGCAAAAATTTAACCTCGTCAAAATTTATTAAAACCAAATAATCTTCATTATTTTCCTTCTATTCAGGCTTATGTCCTTAGAATTGAGTGTTTCTAACGTAGAATGACCGGCGGAATCCAAATTTGTAAGAATCAAGTCGCTACGACTAACCGTTCGGAAAATATCGGCAAAAATTTAGCCTCGTCAAAATTTATTGAAACCAAATAATCTTCATTATTTTCCTTCTATTCAGGCTTATGTCCTTAGAATTGAGTGTTTCTAACGTAGAATGACCGGCGGAATCCAAATTTGTAAGAATCAAGTCGCTACGACTAACCGTTCGGAAAATATCGGCAAAAATTTAGCCTCGTCAAAATTTATTGAAACCAAATAATCTTCATTATTTTCCTTCTATTCAGGCTTATGTCCTTAGAATTGAGTGTTTCTAACGTAGAATGACCGGCGGAATCCAAATTTGCAAGAATCAAGTCGCTACGAATAACCGTTCGGAAAATATCGGCAAAAATTTAGCCTCGTCAAAATTTATTGAAACCAAATAATCTTCATTATTTTCCTTCTATTCAGGCTTATGTCCTTAGAATTAAGTGTTTCTAACGTAGAATGACCGGCGGAATCCAAATTTGTAAGAATCAAGTCGCTACGACTAACCGTTCGGAAGATATCGGCAAAAATTTAACCTCGTCAAAATTTATTAAAACCAAATAATCTTCATTATTTTCCTTCTATTCAGGCTTATGTCCTTAGAATTGAGTGTTTCTAACGTAGAATGACCGGCGGAATCCAAATTTGCAAGAATCAAGTCGCTACGACTAACCGTTCGGAAGATATCGGCAAAAATTTAACCTCGTCAAAATTTATTGAAACCAAATAATCTTCATTATTTTCCTTCTATTCAGGCTTATGTCCTTAGAATTGAGTGTTTCTAACGTAGAATGACCGGCGGAATCCAAATTTGTAAGAATCAAGTCGCTACGACTAACCGTTCGGAAGATATCGGCAAAAATTTAACCTCGTCAAAATTTATTAAAACCAAATAATCTTCATTATTTTCCTTCTATTCAGGCTTATGTCCTTAGAATTGAGTGTTTCTAACGTAGAATGACCGGCGGAATCCAAATTTGTAAGAATCAAGTCAACCTCGTCAAAATTTATTGAAACCAAATAATCTTCATTATTTTCCTTCTATTCAGGCTTATGTCCTTAGAATTGAGTGTTTCTAACGTAGAATGACCGGCGGAATCCAAATTTGCAAGAATCAAGTCGCTACGAATAACCGTTCGGAAAATATCGGCAAAAATTTAGCCTCGTCAAAATTTATTGAAACCAAATAATCTTCATTATTTTCCTTCTATTCAGGCTTATGTCCTTAGAATTGAGTGTTTCTAACGTAGAATGACCGGCGGAATCCAAATTTGTAAGAATCAAGTCGCTACGACTAACCGTTCGGAAGATATCGGCAAAAATTTAACCTCGTCAAAATTTATTAAAACCAAATAATCTTCATTATTTTCCTTCTATTCAGGCTTATGTCCTTAGAATTGAGTGTTTCTAACGTAGAATGACCGGCGGAATCCAAATTTGCAAGAATCAAGTCGCTACGACTAACCGTTCGGAAGATATCGGCAAAAATTTAACCTCGTCAAAATTTATTAAAACCAAATAATCTTCATTATTTTCCTTCTATTCAGGCTTATGTCCTTAGAATTGAGTGTTTCTAACGTAGAATGACCGGCGGAATCCAAATTTGTAAGAATCAAGTCGCTACGACTAACCGTTCGGAAGATATCGGCAAAAATTTAACCTCGTCAAAATTTATTAAAACCAAATAATCTTCATTATTTTCCTTCTATTCAGGCTTATGTCCTTAGAATTGAGTGTTTCTAACGTAGAATGACCGGCGGAATCCAAATTTGCAAGAATAAAGTCGCTACGAATAACCGTTCGGAAAATATCGGCAAAAATTTAGCCTCGTCAAAATTTATTGAAACCAAATAATCTTCATTATTTTCCTTCTATTCAGGCTTATGTCCTTAGAATTGAGTGTTTCTAACGTAGAATGACCGGCGGAATCCAAATTTGCAAGAATCAAGTCGCTACGACTAACCGTTCGGAAGATATCGGCAAAAATTTAACCTCGTCAAAATTTATTGAAACCAAATAATCTTCATTATTTTCCTTCTATTCAGGCTTATGTCCTTAGAATTGAGTGTTTCTAACGTAGAATGACCGGCGGAATCCAAATTTGCAAGAATCAAGTCGCTACGACTAACCGTTCGGAAGATATCGGCAAAAATTTAACCTCGTCAAAATTTATTAAAACCAAATAATCTTCATTATTTTCCTTCTATTCAGGCTTATGTCCTTAGAATTGAGTGTTTCTAACGTAGAATGACCGGCGGAATCCAAATTTGCAAGAATCAAGTCGCTACGACTAACCGTTCGGAAGATATCGGCAAAAATTTAACCTCGTCAAAATTTATTGAAACCAAATAATCTTCATTATTTTCCTTCTATTCAGGCTTATGTCCTTAGAATTGAGTGTTTCTAACGTAGAATGACCGGCGGAATCCAAATTTGCAAGAATAAAGTCGCTACGAATAACCGTTCGGAAAATATCGGCAAAAATTTAGCCTCGTCAAAATTTATTGAAACCAAATAATCTTCATTATTTTCCTTCTATTCAGGCTTATGTCCTTAGAATTGAGTGTTTCTAACGTAGAATGACCGGCGGAATCCAAATTTGCAAGAATCAAGTCGCTACGACTAACCGTTCGGAAGATATCGGCAAAAATTTAACCTCGTCAAAATTTATTGAAACCAAATAATCTTCATTATTTTCCTTCTATTCAGGCTTATGTCCTTAGAATTGAGTGTTTCTAACGTAGAATGACCGGCGGAATCCAAATTTGCAAGAATCAAGTCGCTACGACTAACCGTTCGGAAGATATCGGCAAAAATTTAACCTCGTCAAAATTTATTAAAACCAAATAATCTTCATTATTTTCCTTCTATTCAGGCTTATGTCCTTAGAATTGAGTGTTTCTAACGTAGAATGACCGGCGGAATCCAAATTTGCAAGAATCAAGTCGCTACGACTAACCGTTCGGAAGATATCGGCAAAAATTTAACCTCGTCAAAATTTATTGAAACCAAATAATCTTCATTATTTTCCTTCTATTCAGGCTTATGTCCTTAGAATTGAGTGTTTCTAACGTAGAATGACCGGCGGAATCCAAATTTGCAAGAATCAAGTCGCTACGACTAACCGTTCGGAAGATATCGGCAAAAATTTAACCTCGTCAAAATTTATTAAAACCAAATAATCTTCATTATTTTCCTTCTATTCAGGCTTATGTCCTTAGAATTGAGTGTTTCTAACGTAGAATGACCGGCGGAATCCAAATTTGCAAGAATCAAGTCGCTACGACTAACCGTTCGGAAGATATCGGCAAAAATTTAACCTCGTCAAAATTTATTGAAACCAAATAATCTTCATTATTTTCCTTCTATTCAGGCTTATGTCCTTAGAATTGAGTGTTTCTAACGTAGAATGACCGGCGGAATCCAAATTTGCAAGAATCAAGTCGCTACGACTAACCGTTCGGAAGATATCGGCAAAAATTTAACCTCGTCAAAATTTATTGAAACCAAATAATCTTCATTATTTTCCTTCTATTCAGGCTTATGTCCTTAGAATTGAGTGTTTCTAACGTAGAATGACCGGCGGAATCCAAATTTGCAAGAATCAAGTCGCTACGACTAACCGTTCGGAAGATATCGGCAAAAATTTAACCTCGTCAAAATTTATTAAAACCAAATAATCTTCATTATTTTCCTTCTATTCAGGCTTATGTCCTTAGAATTGAGTGTTTCTAACGTAGAATGACCGGCGGAATCCAAATTTGTAAGAATCAAGTCAACCTCGTCAAAATTTATTGAAACCAAATAATCTTCATTATTTTCCTTCTATTCAGGCTTATGTCCTTAGAATTGAGTGTTTCTAACGTAGAATGACCGGCGGAATCCAAATTTGCAAGAATCAAGTCGCTACGAATAACCGTTCGGAAAATATCGGCAAAAATTTAGCCTCGTCAAAATTTATTGAAACCAAATAATCTTCATTATTTTCCTTCTATTCAGGCTTATGTCCTTAGAATTGAGTGTTTCTAACGTAGAATGACCGGCGGAATCCAAATTTGTAAGAATCAAGTCGCTACGACTAACCGTTCGGAAGATATCGGCAAAAATTTAACCTCGTCAAAATTTATTGAAACCAAATAATCTTCATTATTTTCCTTCTATTCAGGCTTATGTCCTTAGAATTGAGTGTTTCTAACGTAGAATGACCGGCGGAATCCAAATTTGCAAGAATCAAGTCGCTACGACTAACCGTTCGGAAGATATCGGCAAAAATTTAACCTCGTCAAAATTTATTGAAACCAAATAATCTTCATTATTTTCCTTCTATTCAGGCTTATGTCCTTAGAATTGAGTGTTTCTAACGTAGAATGACCGGCGGAATCCAAATTTGCAAGAATCAAGTCGCTACGACTAACCGTTCGGAAGATATCGGCAAAAATTTAACCTCGTCAAAATTTATTGAAACCAAATAATCTTCATTATTTTCCTTCTATTCAGGCTTATGTCCTTAGAATTGAGTGTTTCTAACGTAGAATGACCGGCGGAATCCAAATTTGCAAGAATCAAGTCGCTACGACTAACCGTTCGGAAAATATCGGCAAAAATTTAGCCTCGTCAAAATTTATTGAAACCAAATAATCTTCATTATTTTCCTTCTATTCAGGCTTATGTCCTTAGAATTGAGTGTTTCTAACGTAGAATGACCGGCGGAATCCAAATTTGCAAGAATCAAGTCGCTACGACTAACCGTTCGGAAGATATCGGCAAAAATTTAACCTCGTCAAAATTTATTGAAACCAAATAATCTTCATTATTTTCCTTCTATTCAGGCTTATGTCCTTAGAATTGAGTGTTTCTAACGTAGAATGACCGGCGGAATCCAAATTTGCAAGAATCAAGTCGCTACGACTAACCGTTCGGAAAATATCGGCAAAAATTTAGCCTCGTCAAAATTTATTGAAACCAAATAATCTTCATTATTTTCCTTCTATTCAGGCTTATGTCCTTAGAATTGAGTGTTTCTAACGTAGAATGACCGGCGGAATCCAAATTTGCAAGAATCAAGTCGCTACGACTAACCGTTCGGAAGATATCGGCAAAAATTTAACCTCGTCAAAATTTATTAAAACCAAATAATCTTCATTATTTTCCTTCTATTCAGGCTTATGTCCTTAGAATTGAGTGTTTCTAACGTAGAATGACCGGCGGAATCCAAATTTGCAAGAATCAAGTCGCTACGACTAACCGTTCGGAAGATATCGGCAAAAATTTAACCTCGTCAAAATTTATTGAAACCAAATAATCTTCATTATTTTCCTTCTATTCAGGCTTATGTCGTTAGAATTGAGTGTTTCTAACGTAGAATGACCGGCGGAATCCAAATTTGCAAGAATCAAGTCGCTACGACTAACCGTTCGGAAAATATCGGCAAAAATTTAGCCTCGTCAAAATTTATTGAAACCAAATAATCTTCATTATTTTCCTTCTATTCAGGCTTATGTCCTTAGAATTGAGTGTTTCTAACGTAGAATGACCGGCGGAATCCAAATTTGCAAGAATCAAGTCGCTACGACTAACCGTTCGGAAGATATCGGCAAAAATTTAACCTCGTCAAAATTTATTAAAACCAAATAATCTTCATTATTTTCCTTCTATTCAGGCTTATGTCCTTAGAATTGAGTGTTTCTAACGTAGAATGACCGGCGGAATCCAAATTTGCAAGAATCAAGTCGCTACGACTAACCGTTCGGAAAATATCGGCAAAAATTTAGCCTCGTCAAAATTTATTGAAACCAAATAATCTTCATTATTTTCCTTCTATTCAGGCTTATGTCCTTAGAATTGAGTGTTTCTAACGTAGAATGACCGGCGGAATCCAAATTTGCAAGAATCAAGTCGCTACGACTAACCGTTCGGAAGATATCGGCAAAAATTTAACCTCGTCAAAATTTATTGAAACCAAATAATCTTCATTATTTTCCTTCTATTCAGGCTTATGTCCTTAGAATTGAGTGTTTCTAACGTAGAATGACCGGCGGAATCCAAATTTGCAAGAATCAAGTCGCTACGACTAACCGTTCGGAAGATATCGGCAAAAATTTAACCTCGTCAAAATTTATTAAAACCAAATAATCTTCATTATTTTCCTTCTATTCAGGCTTATGTCCTTAGAATTGAGTGTTTCTAACGTAGAATGACCGGCGGAATCCAAATTTGCAAGAATCAAGTCGCTACGACTAACCGTTCGGAAGATATCGGCAAAAATTTAACCTCGTCAAAATTTATTGAAACCAAATAATCTTCATTATTTTCCTTCTATTCAGGCTTATGTCCTTAGAATTGAGTGTTTCTAACGTAGAATGACCGGCGGAATCCAAATTTGTAAGAATCAAGTCGCTACGACTAACCGTTCGGAAGATATCGGCAAAAATTTAACCTCGTCAAAATTTATTAAAACCAAATAATCTTCATTATTTTCCTTCTATTCAGGCTTATGTCTTTAGAATTGAGTGTTTCTAACGTAGAATGACCGGCGGAATCCAAATTTGCAAGAATCAAGTCGCTACGACTAACCGTTCGGAAAATATCGGCAAAAATTTAGCCTCGTCAAAATTTATTGAAACCAAATAATCTTCATTATTTTCCTTCTATTCAGGCTTATGTCCTTAGAATTGAGTGTTTCTAACGTAGAATGACCGGCGGAATCCAAATTTGCAAGAATCAAGTCGCTACGACTAACCGTTCGGAAAATATCGGCAAAAATTTAGCCTCGTCAAAATTTATTGAAACCAAATAATCTTCATTATTTTCCTTCTATTCAGGCTTATGTCCTTAGAATTGAGTGTTTCTAACGTAGAATGACCGGCGGAATCCAAATTTGCAAGAATCAAGTCGCTACGACTAACCGTTCGGAAGATATCGGCAAAAATTTAACCTCGTCAAAATTTATTGAAACCAAATAATCTTCATTATTTTCCTTCTATTCAGGCTTATGTCCTTAGAATTGAGTGTTTCTAACGTAGAATGACCGGCGGAATCCAAATTTGTAAGAATCAAGTCGCTACGACTAACCGTTCGGAAGATATCGGCAAAAATTTAACCTCGTCAAAATTTATTGAAACCAAATAATCTTCATTATTTTCCTTCTATTCAGGCTTATGTCCTTAGAATTGAGTGTTTCTAACGTAGAATGACCGGCGGAATCCAAATTTGCAAGAATCAAGTCGCTACGACTAACCGTTCGGAAGATATCGGCAAAAATTTAACCTCGTCAAAATTTATTGAAACCAAATAATCTTCATTATTTTCCTTCTATTCAGGCTTATGTCCTTAGAATTGAGTGTTTCTAACGTAGAATGACCGGCGGAATCCAAATTTGCAAGAATCAAGTCGCTACGACTAACCGTTCGGAAGATATCGGCAAAAATTTAACCTCGTCAAAATTTATTAAAACCAAATAATCTTCATTATTTTCCTTCTATTCAGGCTTATGTCTTTAGAATTGAGTGTTTCTAACGTAGAATGACCGGCGGAATCCAAATTTGCAAGAATCAAGTCGCTACGACTAACCGTTCGGAAAATATCGGCAAAAATTTAGCCTCGTCAAAATTTATTGAAACCAAATAATCTTCATTATTTTCCTTCTATTCAGGCTTATGTCCTTAGAATTGAGTGTTTCTAACGTAGAATGACCGGCGGAATCCAAATTTGCAAGAATCAAGTCGCTACGACTAACCGTTCGGAAAATATCGGCAAAAATTTAGCCTCGTCAAAATTTATTGAAACCAAATAATCTTCATTATTTTCCTTCTATTCAGGCTTATGTCCTTAGAATTGAGTGTTTCTAACGTAGAATGACCGGCGGAATCCAAATTTGCAAGAATCAAGTCGCTACGACTAACCGTTCGGAAGATATCGGCAAAAATTTAACCTCGTCAAAATTTATTAAAACCAAATAATCTTCATTATTTTCCTTCTATTCAGGCTTATGTCCTTAGAATTGAGTGTTTCTAACGTAGAATGACCGGCGGAATCCAAATTTGCAAGAATCAAGTCGCTACGACTAACCGTTCGGAAAATATCGGCAAAAATTTAGCCTCGTCAAAATTTATTGAAACCAAATAATCTTCATTATTTTCCTTCTATTCAGGCTTATGTCCTTAGAATTGAGTGTTTCTAACGTAGAATGACCGGCGGAATCCAAATTTGCAAGAATCAAGTCGCTACGACTAACCGTTCGGAAGATATCGGCAAAAATTTAACCTCGTCAAAATTTATTAAAACCAAATAATCTTCATTATTTTCCTTCTATTCAGGCTTATGTCCTTAGAATTGAGTGTTTCTAACGTAGAATGACCGGCGGAATCCAAATTTGCAAGAATCAAGTCGCTACGACTAACCGTTCGGAAGATATCGGCAAAAATTTAACCTTGTCAAAATTTATTAAAACCAAATAATCTTCATTATTTTCCTTCTATTCAGGCTTATGTCCTTAGAATTGAGTGTTTCTAACGTAGAATGACCGGCGGAATCCAAATTTGCAAGAATCAAGTCGCTACGACTAACCGTTCGGAAAATATCGGCACAAATTTAGCCTCGTCAAAATTTATTAAAACCAAATAATCTTCATTATTTTCCTTCTATTCAGGCTTATGTCCTTAGAATTGAGTGTTTCTAACGTAGAATGACCGGCGGAATCCAAATTTGCAAGAATCAAGTCGCTACGACTAACCGTTCGGAAGATATCGGCAAAAATTTAACCTTGTCAAAATTTATTAAAACCAAATAATCTTCATTATTTTCCTTCTATTCAGGCTTATGTCCTTAGAATTGAGTGTTTCTAACGTAGAATGACCGGCGGAATCCAAATTTGCAAGAATCAAGTCGCTACGACTAACCGTTCGGAAGATATCGGCAAAAATTTAACCTCGTCAAAATTTATTAAAACCAAATAATCTTCATTATTTTCCTTCTATTCAGGCTTATGTCTTTAGAATTGAGTGTTTCTAACGTAGAATGACCGGCGGAATCCAAATTTGCAAGAATCAAGTCGCTACGACTAACCGTTCGGAAAATATCGGCAAAAATTTAGCCTCGTCAAAATTTATTGAAACCAAATAATCTTCATTATTTTCCTTCTATTCAGGCTTATGTCCTTAGAATTGAGTGTTTCTAACGTAGAATGACCGGCGGAATCCAAATTTGCAAGAATCAAGTCGCTACGACTAACCGTTCGGAAGATATCGGCAAAAATTTAACCTCGTCAAAATTTATTAAAACCAAATAATCTTCATTATTTTCCTTCTATTCAGGCTTATGTCCTTAGAATTGAGTGTTTCTAACGTAGAATGACCGGCGGAATCCAAATTTGCAAGAATCAAGTCGCTACGACTAACCGTTCGGAAGATATCGGCAAAAATTTAACCTTGTCAAAATTTATTAAAACCAAATAATCTTCATTATTTTCCTTCTATTCAGGCTTATGTCCTTAGAATTGAGTGTTTCTAACGTAGAATGACCGGCGGAATCCAAATTTGCAAGAATCAAGTCGCTACGACTAACCGTTCGGAAAATATCGGCACAAATTTAGCCTCGTCAAAATTTATTAAAACCAAATAATCTTCATTATTTTCCTTCTATTCAGGCTTATGTCCTTAGAATTGAGTGTTTCTAACGTAGAATGACCGGCGGAATCCAAATTTGCAAGAATCAAGTCGCTACGACTAACCGTTCGGAAGATATCGGCAAAAATTTAACCTTGTCAAAATTTATTAAAACCAAATAATCTTCATTATTTTCCTTCTATTCAGGCTTATGTCCTTAGAATTGAGTGTTTCTAACGTAGAATGACCGGCGGAATCCAAATTTGCAAGAATCAAGTCGCTACGACTAACCGTTCGGAAGATATCGGCAAAAATTTAACCTCGTCAAAATTTATTAAAACCAAATAATCTTCATTATTTTCCTTCTATTCAGGCTTATGTCTTTAGAATTGAGTGTTTCTAACGTAGAATGACCGGCGGAATCCAAATTTGCAAGAATCAAGTCGCTACGACTAACCGTTCGGAAAATATCGGCAAAAATTTAGCCTCGTCAAAATTTATTGAAACCAAATAATCTTCATTATTTTCCTTCTATTCAGGCTTATGTCCTTAGAATTGAGTGTTTCTAACGTAGAATGACCGGCGGAATCCAAATTTGCAAGAATCAAGTCGCTACGACTAACCGTTCGGAAGATATCGGCAAAAATTTAACCTTGTCAAAATTTATTAAAACCAAATAATCTTCATTATTTTCCTTCTATTCAGGCTTATGTCCTTAGAATTGAGTGTTTCTAACGTAGAATGACCGGCGGAATCCAAATTTGCAAGAATCAAGTCGCTACGACTAACCGTTCGGAAGATATCGGCAAAAATTTAACCTCGTCAAAATTTATTAAAACCAAATAATCTTCATTATTTTCCTTCTATTCAGGCTTATGTCTTTAGAATTGAGTGTTTCTAACGTAGAATGACCGGCGGAATCCAAATTTGTAAGAATCAAGTCGCTACGACTAACCGTTCGGAAAATATCGGCAAAAATTTAACCTCGTCAAAATATATTGAAACCAAATAATCTTCATTATTTTCCTTCTATTCAGGCTTATGTCCTTAGAATTGAGTGTTTCTAACGTAGAATGACCGGCGGAATCCAAATTTGCAAGAATCAAGTCGCTACGACTAACCGTTCGGAAGATATCGGCAAAAATTTAACCTCGTCAAAATTTATTAAAACCAAATAATCTTCATTATTTTCCTTCTATTCAGGCTTATGTCCTTAGAATTGAGTGTTTCTAACGTAGAATGACAGGCGGAATCCAAATTTGCAAGAATCAAGTCGCTACGACTAACCGTTCGGAAGATATCGGCAAAAATTTAACCTCGTCAAAATTTATTAAAACCAAATAATCTTCATTATTTTCCTTCTATTCAGGCTTATGTCCTTAGAATTGAGTGTTTCTAACGTAGAATGACCGGCGGAATCCAAATTTGCAAGAATCAAGTCGCTACGACTAACCGTTCGGAAGATATCGGCAAAAATTTAACCTCGTCAAAATTTATTGAAACCAAATAATCTTCATTATTTTCCTTCTATTCAGGCTTATGTCCTTAGAATTGAGTGTTTCTAACGTAGAATGACCGGCGGAATCCAAATTTGCAAGAATCAAGTCGCTACGACTAACCGTTCGGAAGATATCGGCAAAAATTTAACCTCGTCAAAATTTATTGAAACCAAATAATCTTCATTATTTTCCTTCTATTCAGGCTTATGTCCTTAGAATTGAGTGTTTCTAACGTAGAATGACCGGCGGAATCCAAATTTGCAAGAATCAAGTCGCTACGACTAACCGTTCGGAAGATATCGGCAAAAATTTAACCTCGTCAAAATTTATTGAAACCAAATAATCTTCATTATTTTCCTTCTATTCAGGCTTATGTCCTTAGAATTGAGTGTTTCTAACGTAGAATGACCGGCGGAATCCAAATTTGCAAGAATCAAGTCGCTACGACTAACCGTTCGGAAGATATCGGCAAAAATTTAACCTCGTCAAAATTTATTGAAACCAAATAATCTTCATTATTTTCCTTCTATTCAGGCTTATGTCCTTAGAATTGAGTGTTTCTAACGTAGAATGACCGGCGGAATCCAAATTTGCAAGAATCAAGTCGCTACGACTAACCGTTCGGAAGATATCGGCAAAAATTTAACCTCGTCAAAATTTATTGAAACCAAATAATCTTCATTATTTTCCTTCTATTCAGGCTTATGTCCTTAGAATTGAGTGTTTCTAACGTAGAATGACCGGCGGAATCCAAATTTGCAAGAATCAAGTCGCTACGACTAACCGTTCGGAAGATATCGGCAAAAATTTAACCTTGTCAAAATTTATTAAAACCAAATAATCTTCATTATTTTCCTTCTATTCAGGCTTATGTCCTTAGAATTGAGTGTTTCTAACGTAGAATGACCGGCGGAATCCAAATTTGCAAGAATCAAGTCGCTACGACTAACCGTTCGGAAAATATCGGCACAAATTTAGCCTCGTCAAAATTTATTAAAACCAAATAATCTTCATTATTTTCCTTCTATTCAGGCTTATGTCCTTAGAATTGAGTGTTTCTAACGTAGAATGACCGGCGGAATCCAAATTTGCAAGAATCAAGTCGCTACGACTAACCGTTCGGAAGATATCGGCAAAAATTTAACCTCGTCAAAATTTATTAAAACCAAATAATCTTCATTATTTTCCTTCTATTCAGGCTTATGTCCTTAGAATTAAGTGTTTCTAACGTAGAACGACCGGCGGAATCCAAATTTGCAAGAATCAAGTCGCTACGACTAACCGTTCGGAAGATATCGGCAAAAATTTAGCCTCGTCAAAATTTATTAAAACCAAATAATCTTCATTATTTTCCTTCTATTCAGGCTTATGTCCTTAGAATTGAGTGTTTCTAACGTAGAATGACCGGCGGAATCCAAATTTGCAAGAATCAAGTCGCTACGACTAACCGTTCGGAAGATATCGGCAAAAATTTAACCTTGTCAAAATTTATTAAAACCAAATAATCTTCATTATTTTCCTTCTATTCAGGCTTATGTCCTTAGAATTAAGTGTTTCTAACGTAGAACGACCGGCGGAATTCAAATTTGCAAGAATCAAGTCGCTACGACTAACCGTTCGGAAGATATCGGCAAAAATTTAGCCTCGTCAAAATTTATTAAAACCAAATAATCTTCATTATTTTCCTTCTATTCAGGCTTATGTCCTTAGAATTGAGTGTTTCTAACGTAGAATGACCGGCGGAATCCAAATTTGCAAGAATCAAGTCGCTACGACTAACCGTTCGGAAGATATCGGCAAAAATTTAACCTCGTCAAAATTTATTAAAACCAAATAATCTTCATTATTTTCCTTCTATTCAGGCTTATGTCCTTAGAATTAAGTGTTTCTAACGTAGAACGACCGGCGGAATCCAAATTTGCAAGAATCAAGTCGCTACGACTAACCGTTCGGAAGATATCGGCAAAAATTTAACCTCGTCAAAATTTATTAAAACCAAATAATCTTCATTATTTTCCTTCTATTCAGGCTTATGTCCTTAGAATTGAGTGTTTCTAACGTAGAATGACCGGCGGAATCCAAATTTGCAAGAATCAAGTCGCTACGACTAACCGTTCGGAAGATATCGGCAAAAATTTAACCTCGTCAAAATTTATTAAAACCAAATAATCTTCATTATTTTCCTTCTATTCAGGCTTATGTCCTTAGAATTAAGTGTTTCTAACGTAGAACGACCGGCGGAATCCAAATTTGCAAGAATCAAGTCGCTACGACTAACCGTTCGGAAGATATCGGCAAAAATTTAACCTCGTCAAAATTTATTAAAACCAAATAATCTTCATTATTTTCCTTCTATTCAGGCTTATGTCCTTAGAATTAAGTGTTTCTAACGTAGAACGACCGGCGGAATTCAAATTTGCAAGAATCAAGTCGCTACGACTAACCGTTCGGAAGATATCGGCAAAAATTTAGCCTCGTCAAAATTTATTAAAACCAAATAATCTTCATTATTTTCCTTCTATTCAGGCTTATGTCCTTAGAATTGAGTGTTTCTAACGTAGAATGACCGGCGGAATCCAAATTTGCAAGAATCAAGTCGCTACGACTAACCGTTCGGAAGATATCGGCAAAAATTTAACCTCGTCAAAATTTATTAAAACCAAATAATCTTCATTATTTTCCTTCTATTCAGGCTTATGTCCTTAGAATTGAGTGTTTCTAACGTAGAACGACCGGCGGAATTCAAATTTGCAAGAATCAAGTCGCTACGACTAACCGTTCGGAAGATATCGGCAAAAATTTAACCTCGTCAAAATTTATTAAAACCAAATAATCTTCATTATTTTCCTTCTATTCAGGCTTATGTCCTTAGAATTGAGTGTTTCTAACGTAGAACGACCGGCGGAATTCAAATTTGCAAGAATCAAGTCGCTACGACTAACCGTTCGGAAGATATCGGCAAAAATTTAACCTTGTCAAAATTTATTAAAACCAAATAATCTTCATTATTTTCCTTCTATTCAGGCTTATGTCCTTAGAATTAAGTGTTTCTAACGTAGAACGACCGGCGGAATCCAAATTTGCAAGAATCAAGTCGCTACGACTAACCGTTCGGAAGATATCGGCAAAAATTTAACCTCGTCAAAATTTATTAAAACCAAATAATCTTCATTATTTTCCTTCTATTCAGGCTTATGTCCTTAGAATTAAGTGTTTCTAACGTAGAACGACCGGCGGAATTCAAATTTGCAAGAATCAAGTCGCTACGACTAACCGTTCGGAAGATATCGGCAAAAATTTAACCTCGTCAAAATTTATTAAAACCAAATAATCTTCATTATTTTCCTTCTATTCAGGCTTATGTCCTTAGAATTGAGTGTTTCTAACGTAGAATGACCGGCGGAATCCAAATTTGCAAGAATCAAGTCGCTACGACTAACCGTTCGGAAGATATCGGCAAAAATTTAACCTCGTCAAAATTTATTAAAACCAAATAATCTTCATTATTTTCCTTCTATTCAGGCTTATGTCCTTAGAATTGAGTGTTCCTAACGTAGAATGACCGGCGGAATCCAAATTTGCAAGAATCAAGTCGCTACGACTAACCGTTCGGAAGATATCGGCAAAAATTTAACCTCGTCAAAATTTATTAAAACCAAATAATCTTCATTATTTTCCTTCTATTCAGGCTTATGTCCTTAGAATTGAGTGTTTCTAACGTAGAATGACCGGCGGAATCCAAATTTGCAAGAATCAAGTCGCTACGACTAACCGTTCGGAAGATATCGGCAAAAATTTAACCTCGTCAAAATTTATTAAAACCAAATAATCTTCATTATTTTCCTTCTATTCAGGCTTATGTCCTTAGAATTGAGTGTTTCTAACGTAGAATGACCGGCGGAATCCAAATTTGCAAGAATCAAGTCGCTACGACTAACCGTTCGGAAGATATCGGCAAAAATTTAACCTCGTCAAAATTTATTAAAACCAAATAATCTTCATTATTTTCCTTCTATTCAGGCTTATGTCCTTAGAATTGAGTGTTTCTAACGTAGAATGACCGGCGGAATCCAAATTTGCAAGAATCAAGTCGCTACGACTAACCGTTCGGAAGATATCGGCAAAAATTTAACCTTGTCAAAATTTATTAAAACCAAATAATCTTCATTATTTTCCTTCTATTCAGGCTTATGTCCTTAGAATTGAGTGTTTCTAACGTAGAATGACCGGCGGAATCCAAATTTGCAAGAATCAAGTCGCTACGACTAACCGTTCGGAAGATATCGGCAAAAATTTAACCTTGTCAAAATTTATTAAAACCAAATAATCTTCATTATTTTCCTTCTATTCAGGCTTATGTCCTTAGAATTGAGTGTTTCTAACGTAGAACGACCGGCGGAATCCAAATTTGCAAGAATCAAGTCGCTACGACTAACCGTTCGGAAGATATCGGCAAAAATTTAACCTCGTCAAAATTTATTAAAACCAAATAATCTTCATTATTTTCCTTCTATTCAGGCTTATGTCCTTAGAATTAAGTGTTTCTAACGTAGAACGACCGGCGGAATCCAAATTTGCAAGAATCAAGTCGCTACGACTAACCGTTCGGAAGATATCGGCAAAAATTTAACCTTGTCAAAATTTATTAAAACCAAATAATCTTCATTATTTTCCTTCTATTCAGGCTTATGTCCTTAGAATTGAGTGTTTCTAACGTAGAACGACCGGCGGAATCCAAATTTGCAAGAATCAAGTCGCTACGACTAACCGTTCGGAAGATATCGGCAAAAATTTAACCTCGTCAAAATTTATTAAAACCAAATAATCTTCATTATTTTCCTTCTATTCAGGCTTATGTCCTTAGAATTGAGTGTTTCTAACGTAGAATGACCGGCGGAATCCAAATTTGCAAGAATCAAGTCGCTACGACTAACCGTTCGGAAGATATCGGCAAAAATTTAACCTCGTCAAAATTTATTAAAACCAAATAATCTTCATTATTTTCCTTCTATTCAGGCTTATGTCCTTAGAATTAAGTGTTTCTAACGTAGAACGACCGGCGGAATCCAAATTTGCAAGAATCAAGTCGCTACGACTAACAGTTCGGAAGATATCGGCAAAAATTTAACCTTGTCAAAATTTATTAAAACCAAATAATCTTCATTATTTTCCTTCTATTCAGGCTTATGTCCTTAGAATTGAGTGTTTCTAACGTAGAACGACCGGCGGAATCCAAATTTGCAAGAATCAAGTCGCTACGACTAACCGTTCGGAAGATATCGGCAAAAATTTAACCTCGTCAAAATTTATTAAAACCAAATAATCTTCATTATTTTCCTTCTATTCAGGCTTATGTCCTTAGAATTGAGTGTTTCTAACGTAGAATGACCGGCGGAATCCAAATTTGCAAGAATCAAGTCGCTACGACTAACCGTTCGGAAGATATCGGCAAAAATTTAACCTCGTCAAAATTTATTAAAACCAAATAATCTTCATTATTTTCCTTCTATTCAGGCTTATGTCCTTAGAATTAAGTGTTTCTAACGTAGAACGACCGGCGGAATCCAAATTTGCAAGAATCAAGTCGCTACGACTAACCGTTCGGAAGATATCGGCAAAAATTTAACCTCGTCAAAATTTATTAAAACCAAATAATCTTCATTATTTTCCTTCTATTCAGGCTTATGTCCTTAGAATTAAGTGTTTCTAACGTAGAACGACCGGCGGAATTCAAATTTGCAAGAATCAAGTCGCTACGACTAACCGTTCGGAAGATATCGGCAAAAATTTAGCCTCGTCAAAATTTATTAAAACCAAATAATCTTCATTATTTTCCTTCTATTCAGGCTTATGTCCTTAGAATTGAGTGTTTCTAACGTAGAATGACCGGCGGAATCCAAATTTGCAAGAATCAAGTCGCTACGACTAACCGTTCGGAAGATATCGGCAAAAATTTAACCTCGTCAAAATTTATTAAAACCAAATAATCTTCATTATTTTCCTTCTATTCAGGCTTATGTCCTTAGAATTGAGTGTTTCTAACGTAGAACGACCGGCGGAATTCAAATTTGCAAGAATCAAGTCGCTACGACTAACCGTTCGGAAGATATCGGCAAAAATTTAACCTCGTCAAAATTTATTAAAACCAAATAATCTTCATTATTTTCCTTCTATTCAGGCTTATGTCCTTAGAATTGAGTGTTTCTAACGTAGAACGACCGGCGGAATTCAAATTTGCAAGAATCAAGTCGCTACGACTAACCGTTCGGAAGATATCGGCAAAAATTTAACCTTGTCAAAATTTATTAAAACCAAATAATCTTCATTATTTTCCTTCTATTCAGGCTTATGTCCTTAGAATTAAGTGTTTCTAACGTAGAACGACCGGCGG
Organism: Tribolium castaneum; assembly: GCF_031307605.1. NCBI lineage: Eukaryota > Metazoa > Arthropoda > Insecta > Coleoptera > Tenebrionidae > Tribolium > Tribolium castaneum. The sequence goes on along the minus strand of NC_087401.1, from coordinate 16,789,068 downwards.
AATCCAAATTTGCAAGAATCAAGTCGCTACGACTAACCGTTCGGAAGATATCGGCAAAAATTTAACCTCGTCAAAATTTATTAAAACCAAATAATCTTCATTATTTTCCTTCTATTCAGGCTTATGTCCTTAGAATTAAGTGTTTCTAACGTAGAACGACCGGCGGAATTCAAATTTGCAAGAATCAAGTCGCTACGACTAACCGTTCGGAAGATATCGGCAAAAATTTAACCTCGTCAAAATTTATTAAAACCAAATAATCTTCATTATTTTCCTTCTATTCAGGCTTATGTCCTTAGAATTGAGTGTTTCTAACGTAGAATGACCGGCGGAATCCAAATTTGCAAGAATCAAGTCGCTACGACTAACCGTTCGGAAGATATCGGCAAAAATTTAACCTCGTCAAAATTTATTAAAACCAAATAATCTTCATTATTTTCCTTCTATTCAGGCTTATGTCCTTAGAATTGAGTGTTCCTAACGTAGAATGACCGGCGGAATCCAAATTTGCAAGAATCAAGTCGCTACGACTAACCGTTCGGAAGATATCGGCAAAAATTTAACCTCGTCAAAATTTATTAAAACCAAATAATCTTCATTATTTTCCTTCTATTCAGGCTTATGTCCTTAGAATTGAGTGTTTCTAACGTAGAATGACCGGCGGAATCCAAATTTGCAAGAATCAAGTCGCTACGACTAACCGTTCGGAAGATATCGGCAAAAATTTAACCTCGTCAAAATTTATTAAAACCAAATAATCTTCATTATTTTCCTTCTATTCAGGCTTATGTCCTTAGAATTGAGTGTTTCTAACGTAGAATGACCGGCGGAATCCAAATTTGCAAGAATCAAGTCGCTACGACTAACCGTTCGGAAGATATCGGCAAAAATTTAACCTCGTCAAAATTTATTAAAACCAAATAATCTTCATTATTTTCCTTCTATTCAGGCTTATGTCCTTAGAATTGAGTGTTTCTAACGTAGAATGACCGGCGGAATCCAAATTTGCAAGAATCAAGTCGCTACGACTAACCGTTCGGAAGATATCGGCAAAAATTTAACCTTGTCAAAATTTATTAAAACCAAATAATCTTCATTATTTTCCTTCTATTCAGGCTTATGTCCTTAGAATTGAGTGTTTCTAACGTAGAATGACCGGCGGAATCCAAATTTGCAAGAATCAAGTCGCTACGACTAACCGTTCGGAAGATATCGGCAAAAATTTAACCTTGTCAAAATTTATTAAAACCAAATAATCTTCATTATTTTCCTTCTATTCAGGCTTATGTCCTTAGAATTGAGTGTTTCTAACGTAGAACGACCGGCGGAATCCAAATTTGCAAGAATCAAGTCGCTACGACTAACCGTTCGGAAGATATCGGCAAAAATTTAACCTCGTCAAAATTTATTAAAACCAAATAATCTTCATTATTTTCCTTCTATTCAGGCTTATGTCCTTAGAATTAAGTGTTTCTAACGTAGAACGACCGGCGGAATCCAAATTTGCAAGAATCAAGTCGCTACGACTAACCGTTCGGAAGATATCGGCAAAAATTTAACCTTGTCAAAATTTATTAAAACCAAATAATCTTCATTATTTTCCTTCTATTCAGGCTTATGTCCTTAGAATTGAGTGTTTCTAACGTAGAACGACCGGCGGAATCCAAATTTGCAAGAATCAAGTCGCTACGACTAACCGTTCGGAAGATATCGGCAAAAATTTAACCTCGTCAAAATTTATTAAAACCAAATAATCTTCATTATTTTCCTTCTATTCAGGCTTATGTCCTTAGAATTGAGTGTTTCTAACGTAGAATGACCGGCGGAATCCAAATTTGCAAGAATCAAGTCGCTACGACTAACCGTTCGGAAGATATCGGCAAAAATTTAACCTCGTCAAAATTTATTAAAACCAAATAATCTTCATTATTTTCCTTCTATTCAGGCTTATGTCCTTAGAATTAAGTGTTTCTAACGTAGAACGACCGGCGGAATCCAAATTTGCAAGAATCAAGTCGCTACGACTAACAGTTCGGAAGATATCGGCAAAAATTTAACCTTGTCAAAATTTATTAAAACCAAATAATCTTCATTATTTTCCTTCTATTCAGGCTTATGTCCTTAGAATTGAGTGTTTCTAACGTAGAATGACCGGCGGAATCCAAATTTGCAAGAATCAAGTCGCTACGACTAACCGTTCGGAAGATATCGGCAAAAATTTAACCTCGTCAAAATTTATTAAAACCAAATAATCTTCATTATTTTCCTTCTATTCAGGCTTATGTCCTTAGAATTGAGTGTTTCTAACGTAGAATGACCGGCGGAATCCAAATTTGCAAGAATCAAGTCGCTACGACTAACCGTTCGGAAGATATCGGCAAAAATTTAACCTCGTCAAAATTTATTAAAACCAAATAATCTTCATTATTTTCCTTCTATTCAGGCTTATGTCCTTAGAATTGAGTGTTTCTAACGTAGAATGACCGGCGGAATCCAAATTTGCAAGAATCAAGTCGCTACGACTAACCGTTCGGAAGATATCGGCAAAAATTTAACCTCGTCAAAATTTATTAAAACCAAATAATCTTCATTATTTTCCTTCTATTCAGGCTTATGTCCTTAGAATTGAGTGTTTCTAACGTAGAATGACCGGCGGAATCCAAATTTGCAAGAATCAAGTCGCTACGACTAACCGTTCGGAAGATATCGGCAAAAATTTAACCTTGTCAAAATTTATTAAAACCAAATAATCTTCATTATTTTCCTTCTATTCAGGCTTATGTCCTTAGAATTGAGTGTTTCTAACGTAGAATGACCGGCGGAATCCAAATTTGCAAGAATCAAGTCGCTACGACTAACCGTTCGGAAGATATCGGCAAAAATTTAACCTTGTCAAAATTTATTAAAACCAAATAATCTTCATTATTTTCCTTCTATTCAGGCTTATGTCCTTAGAATTGAGTGTTTCTAACGTAGAATGACCGGCGGAATCCAAATTTGCAAGAATCAAGTCGCTACGACTAACCGTTCGGAAGATATCGGCAAAAATTTAGCCTCGTCAAAATTTATTGAAACCAAATAATGTTTATTATTTTCCTTCTATTCAGGCTTATGTCCTTAGAATTGAGTGTTTCTAACGTAGAATGACCGGCGGAATCCAAATTTGCAAGAATCAAGTCGCTACGACTAACCGTTCGGAAGATATCGGCAAAAATTTAACCTCGTCAAAATTTATTAAAACCAAATAATCTTCATTATTTTCCTTCTATTCAGGCTTATGTCCTTAGAATTGAGTGTTTCTAACGTAGAATGACCGGCGGAATCCAAATTTGCAAGAATCAAGTCGCTACGACTAACCGTTCGGAAAATATCGGCAAAAATTTAGCCTCGTCAAAATTTATTGAAACCAAATAATCTTCATTATTTTCCTTCTATTCAGGCTTATGTCCTTAGAATTGAGTGTTTCTAACGTAGAATGACCGGCGGAATCCAAATTTGCAAGAATCAAGTCGCTACGACTAACCGTTCGGAAAATATCGGCAAAAATTTAGCCTCGTCAAAATTTATTGAAACCAAATAATCTTCATTATTTTCCTTCTATTCAGGCTTATGTCCTTAGAATTGAGTGTTTCTAACGTAGAATGACCGGCGGAATCCAAATTTGCAAGAATCAAGTCGCTACGACTAACCGTTCGGAAGATATCGGCAAAAATTTAGCCTCGTCAAAATTTATTGAAACCAAATAATGTTTATTATTTTCCTTCTATTCAGGCTTATGTCCTTAGAATTGAGTGTTTCTAACGTAGAATGACCGGCGGAATCCAAATTTGCAAGAATCAAGTCGCTACGACTAACCGTTCGGAAGATATCGGCAAAAATTTAACCTCGTCAAAATTTATTAAAACCAAATAATCTTCATTATTTTCCTTCTATTCAGGCTTATGTCCTTAGAATTGAGTGTTTCTAACGTAGAATGACCGGCGGAATCCAAATTTGCAAGAATCAAGTCGCTACGACTAACCGTTCGGAAGATATCGGCAAAAATTTAACCTCGTCAAAATTTATTAAAACCAAATAATCTTCATTATTTTCCTTCTATTCAGGCTTATGTCCTTAGAATTGAGTGTTTCTAACGTAGAATGACCGGCGGAATCCAAATTTGCAAGAATCAAGTCGCTACGACTAACCGTTCGGAAGATATCGGCAAAAATTTAGCCTCGTCAAAATTTATTGAAACCAAATAATGTTTATTATTTTCCTTCTATTCAGGCTTATGTCCTTAGAATTGAGTGTTTCTAACGTAGAATGACCGGCGGAATCCAAATTTGCAAGAATCAAGTCGCTACGACTAACCGTTCGGAAGATATCGGCAAAAATTTAACCTCGTCAAAATTTATTAAAACCAAATAATCTTCATTATTTTCCTTCTATTCAGGCTTATGTCCTTAGAATTGAGTGTTTCTAACGTAGAATGACCGGCGGAATCCAAATTTGCAAGAATCAAGTCGCTACGACTAACCGTTCGGAAGATATCGGCAAAAATTTAACCTCGTCAAAATTTATTAAAACCAAATAATCTTCATTATTTTCCTTCTATTCAGGCTTATGTCCTTAGAATTGAGTGTTTCTAACGTAGAATGACCGGCGGAATCCAAATTTGCAAGAATCAAGTCGCTACGACTAACCGTTCGGAAGATATCGGCAAAAATTTAACCTCGTCAAAATTTATTAAAACCAAATAATCTTCATTATTTTCCTTCTATTCAGGCTTATGTCCTTAGAATTGAGTGTTTCTAACGTAGAATGACCGGCGGAATCCAAATTTGCAAGAATCAAGTCGCTACGACTAACCGTTCGGAAGATATCGGCAAAAATTTAACCTCGTCAAAATTTATTAAAACCAAATAATCTTCATTATTTTCCTTCTATTCAGGCTTATGTCCTTAGAATTGAGTGTTTCTAACGTAGAATGACCGGCGGAATCCAAATTTGCAAGAATCAAGTCGCTACGACTAACCGTTCGGAAAATATCGGCAAAAATTTAGCCTCGTCAAAATTTATTGAAACCAAATAATGTTTATTATTTTCCTTCTATTCAGGCTTATGTCCTTAGAATTGAGTGTTTCTAACGTAGAATGACCGGCGGAATCCAAATTTGCAAGAATCAAGTCGCTACGACTAACCGTTCGGAAGATATCGGCAAAAATTTAACCTCGTCAAAATTTATTAAAACCAAATAATCTTCATTATTTTCCTTCTATTCAGGCTTATGTCCTTAGAATTGAGTGTTTCTAACGTAGAATGACCGGCGGAATCCAAATTTGCAAGAATCAAGTCGCTACGACTAACCGTTCGGAAGATATCGGCAAAAATTTAACCTCGTCAAAATTTATTAAAACCAAATAATCTTCATTATTTTCCTTCTATTCAGGCTTATGTCCTTAGAATTGAGTGTTTCTAACGTAGAATGACCGGCGGAATCCAAATTTGCAAGAATCAAGTCGCTACGACTAACCGTTCGGAAGATATCGGCAAAAATTTAACCTCGTCAAAATTTATTAAAACCAAATAATCTTCATTATTTTCCTTCTATTCAGGCTTATGTCCTTAGAATTGAGTGTTTCTAACGTAGAATGACCGGCGGAATCCAAATTTGCAAGAATCAAGTCGCTACGACTAACCGTTCGGAAAATATCGGCAAAAATTTAGCCTCGTCAAAATTTATTGAAACCAAATAATGTTTATTATTTTCCTTCTATTCAGGCTTATGTCCTTAGAATTGAGTGTTTCTAACGTAGAATGACCGGCGGAATCCAAATTTGCAAGAATCAAGTCGCTACGACTAACCGTTCGGAAGATATCGGCAAAAATTTAACCTCGTCAAAATTTATTAAAACCAAATAATCTTCATTATTTTCCTTCTATTCAGGCTTATGTCCTTAGAATTGAGTGTTTCTAACGTAGAATGACCGGCGGAATCCAAATTTGCAAGAATCAAGTCGCTACGACTAACCGTTCGGAAGATATCGGCAAAAATTTAACCTCGTCAAAATTTATTAAAACCAAATAATCTTCATTATTTTCCTTCTATTCAGGCTTATGTCCTTAGAATTGAGTGTTTCTAACGTAGAATGACCGGCGGAATCCAAATTTGCAAGAATCAAGTCGCTACGACTAACCGTTCGGAAGATATCGGCAAAAATTTAACCTCGTCAAAATTTATTAAAACCAAATAATCTTCATTATTTTCCTTCTATTCAGGCTTATGTCCTTAGAATTGAGTGTTTCTAACGTAGAATGACCGGCGGAATCCAAATTTGCAAGAATCAAGTCGCTACGACTAACCGTTCGGAAGATATCGGCAAAAATTTAACCTTGTCAAAATTTATTAAAACCAAATAATCTTCATTATTTTCCTTCTATTCAGGCTTATGTCCTTAGAATTGAGTGTTTCTAACGTAGAATGACCGGCGGAATCCAAATTTGCAAGAATCAAGTCGCTACGACTAACCGTTCGGAAGATATCGGCAAAAATTTAACCTCGTCAAAATTTATTAAAACCAAATAATCTTCATTATTTTCCTTCTATTCAGGCTTATGTCCTTAGAATTGAGTGTTTCTAACGTAGAATGACCGGCGGAATCCAAATTTGCAAGAATCAAGTCGCTACGACTAACCGTTCGGAAAATATCGGCAAAAATTTAGCCTCGTCAAAATTTATTGAAACCAAATAATCTTCATTATTTTCCTTCTATTCAGGCTTATGTCCTTAGAATTGAGTGTTTCTAACGTAGAATGACCGGCGGAATCCAAATTTGCAAGAATCAAGTCGCTACGACTAACCGTTCGGAAAATATCGGCAAAAATTTAGCCTCGTCAAAATTTATTGAAACCAAATAATCTTCATTATTTTCCTTCTATTCAGGCTTATGTCCTTAGAATTGAGTGTTTCTAACGTAGAATGACCGGCGGAATCCAAATTTGCAAGAATCAAGTCGCTACGACTAACCGTTCGGAAGATATCGGCAAAAATTTAACCTTGTCAAAATTTATTAAAACCAAATAATCTTCATTATTTTCCTTCTATTCAGGCTTATGTCCTTAGAATTGAGTGTTTCTAACGTAGAACGACCGGCGGAATCCAAATTTGCAAGAATCAAGTCGCTACGACTAACCGTTCGGAAGATATCGGCAAAAATTTAACCTCGTCAAAATTTATTAAAACCAAATAATCTTCATTATTTTCCTTCTATTCAGGCTTATGTCCTTAGAATTGAGTGTTTCTAACGTAGAATGACCGGCGGAATCCAAATTTGCAAGAATCAAGTCGCTACGACTAACCGTTCGGAAGATATCGGCAAAAATTTAACCTCGTCAAAATTTATTAAAACCAAATAATCTTCATTATTTTCCTTCTATTCAGGCTTATGTCCTTAGAATTGAGTGTTTCTAACGTAGAATGACCGGCGGAATCCAAATTTGCAAGAATCAAGTCGCTACGACTAACCGTTCGGAAGATATCGGCAAAAATTTAGCCTCGTCAAAATTTATTGAAACCAAATAATCTTCATTATTTTCCTTCTATTCAGGCTTATGTCCTTAGAATTGAGTGTTTCTAACGTAGAATGACCGGCGGAATCCAAATTTGCAAGAATCAAGTCGCTACGACTAACCGTTCGGAAAATATCGGCAAAAATTTAGCCTCGTCAAAATTTATTGAAACCAAATAATCTTCATTATTTTCCTTCTATTCAGGCTTATGTCCTTAGAATTGAGTGTTTCTAACGTAGAATGACCGGCGGAATCCAAATTTGCAAGAATCAAGTCGCTACGACTAACCGTTCGGAAGATATCGGCAAAAATTTAACCTTGTCAAAATTTATTAAAACCAAATAATCTTCATTATTTTCCTTCTATTCAGGCTTATGTCCTTAGAATTGAGTGTTTCTAACGTAGAACGACCGGCGGAATCCAAATTTGCAAGAATCAAGTCGCTACGACTAACCGTTCGGAAGATATCGGCAAAAATTTAACCTCGTCAAAATTTATTAAAACCAAATAATCTTCATTATTTTCCTTCTATTCAGGCTTATGTCCTTAGAATTGAGTGTTTCTAACGTAGAATGACCGGCGGAATCCAAATTTGCAAGAATCAAGTCGCTACGACTAACCGTTCGGAAGATATCGGCAAAAATTTAACCTCGTCAAAATTTATTAAAACCAAATAATCTTCATTATTTTCCTTCTATTCAGGCTTATGTCCTTAGAATTGAGTGTTTCTAACGTAGAATGACCGGCGGAATCCAAATTTGCAAGAATCAAGTCGCTACGACTAACCGTTCGGAAGATATCGGCAAAAATTTAGCCTCGTCAAAATTTATTGAAACCAAATAATGTTTATTATTTTCCTTCTATTCAGGCTTATGTCCTTAGAATTGAGTGTTTCTAACGTAGAATGACCGGCGGAATCCAAATTTGCAAGAATCAAGTCGCTACGACTAACCGTTCGGAAGATATCGGCAAAAATTTAACCTCGTCAAAATTTATTAAAACCAAATAATCTTCATTATTTTCCTTCTATTCAGGCTTATGTCCTTAGAATTGAGTGTTTCTAACGTAGAATGACCGGCGGAATCCAAATTTGCAAGAATCAAGTCGCTACGACTAACCGTTCGGAAGATATCGGCAAAAATTTAACCTTGTCAAAATTTATTAAAACCAAATAATCTTCATTATTTTCCTTCTATTCAGGCTTATGTCCTTAGAATTGAGTGTTTCTAACGTAGAATGACCGGCGGAATCCAAATTTGCAAGAATCAAGTCGCTACGACTAACCGTTCGGAAGATATCGGCAAAAATTTAGCCTCGTCAAAATTTATTGAAACCAAATAATGTTTATTATTTTCCTTCTATTCAGGCTTATGTCCTTAGAATTGAGTGTTTCTAACGTAGAATGACCGGCGGAATCCAAATTTGCAAGAATCAAGTCGCTACGACTAACCGTTCGGAAGATATCGGCAAAAATTTAACCTCGTCAAAATTTATTAAAACCAAATAATCTTCATTATTTTCCTTCTATTCAGGCTTATGTCCTTAGAATTGAGTGTTTCTAACGTAGAATGACCGGCGGAATCCAAATTTGCAAGAATCAAGTCGCTACGACTAACCGTTCGGAAAATATCGGCAAAAATTTAGCCTCGTCAAAATTTATTGAAACCAAATAATCTTCATTATTTTCCTTCTATTCAGGCTTATGTCCTTAGAATTGAGTGTTTCTAACGTAGAATGACCGGCGGAATCCAAATTTGCAAGAATCAAGTCGCTACGACTAACAGTTCGGAAGATATCGGCAAAAATTTAACCTTGTCAAAATTTATTAAAACCAAATAATCTTCATTATTTTCCTTCTATTCAGGCTTATGTCCTTAGAATTGAGTGTTTCTAACGTAGAATGACCGGCGGAATCCAAATTTGCAAGAATCAAGTCGCTACGACTAACCGTTCGGAAAATATCGGCAAAAATTTAGCCTCGTCAAAATTTATTGAAACCAAATAATCTTCATTATTTTCCTTCTATTCAGGCTTGTGTCCTTAGAATTGAGTGTTTCTAACGTAGAACGACCGGCGGAATCCAAATTTGCAAGAATCAAGTCGCTACGACTAACCGTTCGGAAGATATCGGCAAAAATTTAGCCTCGTCAAAATTTATTGAAACCAAATAATCTTCATTATTTTCCTTCTATTCAGGCTTATGTCCTTAGAATTGAGTGTTTCTAACGTAGAATGACCGGCGGAATCCAAATTTGCAAGAATCAAGTCGCTACGACTAACCGTTCGGAAAATATCGGCAAAAATTTAGCCTCGTCAAAATTTATTGAAACCAAATAATGTTTATTATTTTCCTTCTATTCAGGCTTATGTCCTTAGAATTGAGTGTTTCTAACGTAGAATGACCGGCGGAATCCAAATTTGCAAGAATCAAGTCGCTACGACTAACCGTTCGGAAAATATCGGCAAAAATTTAGCCTCGTCAAAATTTATTGAAACCAAATAATCTTCATTATTTTCCTTCTATTCAGGCTTGTGTCCTTAGAATTGAGTGTTTCTAACGTAGAATGACCGGCGGAATCCAAATTTGCAAGAATCAAGTCGCTACGACTAACCGTTCGGAAAATATCGGCAAAAATTTAGCCTCGTCAAAATTTATTGAAACCAAATAATCTTCATTATTTTCCTTCTATTCAGGCTTGTGTCCTTAGAATTGAGTGTTTCTAACGTAGAATGACCGGCGGAATCCAAATTTGCAAGAATCAAGTCGCTACGACTAACCGTTCGGAAGATATCGGCAAAAATTTAACCTCGTCAAAATTTATTAAAACCAAATAATCTTCATTATTTTCCTTCTATTCAGGCTTATGTCCTTAGAATTGAGTGTTTCTAACGTAGAATGACCGGCGGAATCCAAATTTGCAAGAATCAAGTCGCTACGACTAACCGTTCGGAAGATATCGGCAAAAATTTAACCTCGTCAAAATTTATTAAAACCAAATAATCTTCATTATTTTCCTTCTATTCTGGCTTATGTCCTTAAAATTGAGTGTTTCTAACGTAGAATGACCGGCGGAATCCAAATTTGCAAGAATCAAGTCGCTACGACTAACCGTTCGGAAGATATCGGCAAAAATTTAACCTCGTCAAAATTTATTAAAACCAAATAATCTTCATTATTTTCCTTCTATTCTGGCTTATGTCCTTAGAATTGAGTGTTTCTAACGTAGAATGACCGGCGGAATCCAAATTTGCAAGAATCAAGTCGCTACGACTAACCGTTCGGAAGATATCGGCAAAAATTTAACCTCGTCAAAATTTATTAAAACCAAATAATCTTCATTATTTTCCTTCTATTCAGGCTTATGTCCTTAGAATTGAGTGTTTCTAACGTAGAATGACCGGCGGAATCCAAATTTGCAAGAATCAAGTCGCTACGACTAACCGTTCGGAAGATATCGGCAAAAATTTAACCTCGTCAAAATTTATTAAAACCAAATAATCTTCATTATTTTCCTTCTATTCAGGCTTATGTCCTTAGAATTGAGTGTTTCTAACGTAGAATGACCGGCGGAATCCAAATTTGCAAGAATCAAGTCGCTACGACTAACCGTTCGGAAGATATCGGCAAAAATTTAACCTCGTCAAAATTTATTAAAACCAAATAATCTTCATTATTTTCCTTCTATTCTGGCTTATGTCCTTAGAATTGAGTGTTTCTAACGTAGAATGACCGGCGGAATCCAAATTTGCAAGAATCAAGTCGCTACGACTAACCGTTCGGAAAATATCGGCAAAAATTTAGCCTCGTCAAAATTTATTGAAACCAAATAATCTTCATTATTTTCCTTCTATTCAGGCTTATGTCCTTAGAATTGAGTGTTTCTAACGTAGAATGACCGGCGGAATCCAAATTTGCAAGAATCAAGTCGCTACGACTAACCGTTCGGAAAATATCGGCAAAAATTTAGCCTCGTCAAAATTTATTGAAACCAAATAATCTTCATTATTTTCCTTCTATTCAGGCTTATGTCCTTAGAATTGAGTGTTTCTAACGTAGAATGACCGGCGGAATCCAAATTTGCAAGAATCAAGTCGCTACGACTAACCGTTCGGAAGATATCGGCAAAAATTTAACCTCGTCAAAATTTATTAAAACCAAATAATCTTCATTATTTTCCTTCTATTCAGGCTTATGTCCTTAGAATTGAGTGTTTCTAACGTAGAATGACCGGCGGAATCCAAATTTGCAAGAATCAAGTCGCTACGACTAACCGTTCGGAAGATATCGGCAAAAATTTAACCTCGTCAAAATTTATTAAAACCAAATAATCTTCATTATTTTCCTTCTATTCAGGCTTATGTCCTTAGAATTGAGTGTTTCTAACGTAGAATGTCCGGCGGAATCCAAATTTGCAAGAATCAAGTCGCTACGACTAACCGTTCGGAAGATATCGGCAAAAATTTAACCTTGTCAAAATTTATTAAAACCAAATAATCTTCATTATTTTCCTTCTATTCAGGCTTATGTCCTTAGAATTGAGTGTTTCTAACGTAGAATGACCGGCGGAATCCAAATTTGCAAGAATCAAGTCGCTACGACTAACCGTTCGGAAGATATCGGCAAAAATTTAACCTTGTCAAAATTTATTAAAACCAAATAATCTTCATTATTTTCCTTCTATTCAGGCTTATGTCCTTAGAATTGAGTGTTTCTAACGTAGAATGACCGGCGGAATCCAAATTTGCAAGAATCAAGTCGCTACGACTAACCGTTCGGAAGATATCGGCAAAAATTTAACCTCGTCAAAATTTATTAAAACCAAATAATCTTCATTATTTTCCTTCTATTCAGGCTTATGTCCTTAGAATTGAGTGTTTCTAACGTAGAATGACCGGCGGAATCCAAATTTGCAAGAATCAAGTCGCTACGACTAACCGTTCGGAAGATATCGGCAAAAATTTAACCTCGTCAAAATTTATTAAAACCAAATAATCTTCATTATTTTCCTTCTATTCAGGCTTATGTCCTTAGAATTGAGTGTTTCTAACGTAGAATGACCGGCGGAATCCAAATTTGCAAGAATCAAGTCGCTACGACTAACCGTTCGGAAGATATCGGCAAAAATTTAACCTCGTCAAAATTTATTAAAACCAAATAATCTTCATTATTTTCCTTCTATTCAGGCTTATGTCCTTAGAATTGAGTGTTTCTAACGTAGAATGTCCGGCGGAATCCAAATTTGCAAGAATCAAGTCGCTACGACTAACCGTTCGGAAGATATCGGCAAAAATTTAACCTTGTCAAAATTTATTAAAACCAAATAATCTTCATTATTTTCCTTCTATTCAGGCTTATGTCCTTAGAATTGAGTGTTTCTAACGTAGAATGACCGGCGGAATCCAAATTTGCAAGAATCAAGTCGCTACGACTAACCGTTCGGAAGATATCGGCAAAAATTTAACCTTGTCAAAATTTATTAAAACCAAATAATCTTCATTATTTTCCTTCTATTCAGGCTTATGTCCTTAGAATTGAGTGTTTCTAACGTAGAATGTCCGGCGGAATCCAAATTTGCAAGAATCAAGTCGCTACGACTAACCGTTCGGAAGATATCGGCAAAAATTTAACCTTGTCAAAATTTATTAAAACCAAATAATCTTCATTATTTTCCTTCTATTCAGGCTTATGTCCTTAGAATTGAGTGTTTCTAACGTAGAATGACCGGCGGAATCCAAATTTGCAAGAATCAAGTCGCTACGACTAACCGTTCGGAAGATATCGGCAAAAATTTAACCTTGTCAAAATTTATTAAAACCAAATAATCTTCATTATTTTCCTTCTATTCAGGCTTATGTCCTTAGAATTGAGTGTTTCTAACGTAGAATGACCGGCGGAATCCAAATTTGCAAGAATCAAGTCGCTACGACTAACCGTTCGGAAGATATCGGCAAAAATTTAACCTTGTCAAAATTTATTAAAACCAAATAATCTTCATTATTTTCCTTCTATTCAGGCTTGTGTCCTTAGAATTGAGTGTTTCTAACGTAGAATGACCGGCGGAATCCAAATTTGCAAGAATCAAGTCGCTACGACTAACCGTTCGGAAAATATCGGCAAAAATTTAGCCTCGTCAAAATTTATTGAAACCAAATAATGTTTATTATTTTCCTTCTATTCAGGCTTATGTCCTTAGAATTGAGTGTTTCTAACGTAGAATGACCGGCGGAATCCAAATTTGCAAGAATCAAGTCGCTACGACTAACCGTTCGGAAAATATCGGCAAAAATTTAGCCTCGTCAAAATTTATTGAAACCAAATAATCTTCATTATTTTCCTTCTATTCAGGCTTGTGTCCTTAGAATTGAGTGTTTCTAACGTAGAATGACCGGCGGAATCCAAATTTGCAAGAATCAAGTCGCTACGACTAACCGTTCGGAAAATATCGGCAAAAATTTAGCCTCGTCAAAATTTATTGAAACCAAATAATCTTCATTATTTTCCTTCTATTCAGGCTTGTGTCCTTAGAATTGAGTGTTTCTAACGTAGAATGACCGGCGGAATCCAAATTTGCAAGAATCAAGTCGCTACGACTAACCGTTCGGAAGATATCGGCAAAAATTTAACCTCGTCAAAATTTATTAAAACCAAATAATCTTCATTATTTTCCTTCTATTCAGGCTTATGTCCTTAGAATTGAGTGTTTCTAACGTAGAATGACCGGCGGAATCCAAATTTGCAAGAATCAAGTCGCTACGACTAACCGTTCGGAAGATATCGGCAAAAATTTAACCTCGTCAAAATTTATTAAAACCAAATAATCTTCATTATTTTCCTTCTATTCTGGCTTATGTCCTTAAAATTGAGTGTTTCTAACGTAGAATGACCGGCGGAATCCAAATTTGCAAGAATCAAGTCGCTACGACTAACCGTTCGGAAGATATCGGCAAAAATTTAACCTCGTCAAAATTTATTAAAACCAAATAATCTTCATTATTTTCCTTCTATTCTGGCTTATGTCCTTAGAATTGAGTGTTTCTAACGTAGAATGACCGGCGGAATCCAAATTTGCAAGAATCAAGTCGCTACGACTAACCGTTCGGAAGATATCGGCAAAAATTTAACCTCGTCAAAATTTATTAAAACCAAATAATCTTCATTATTTTCCTTCTATTCAGGCTTATGTCCTTAGAATTGAGTGTTTCTAACGTAGAATGACCGGCGGAATCCAAATTTGCAAGAATCAAGTCGCTACGACTAACCGTTCGGAAGATATCGGCAAAAATTTAACCTCGTCAAAATTTATTAAAACCAAATAATCTTCATTATTTTCCTTCTATTCAGGCTTATGTCCTTAGAATTGAGTGTTTCTAACGTAGAATGACCGGCGGAATCCAAATTTGCAAGAATCAAGTCGCTACGACTAACCGTTCGGAAGATATCGGCAAAAATTTAACCTCGTCAAAATTTATTAAAACCAAATAATCTTCATTATTTTCCTTCTATTCTGGCTTATGTCCTTAGAATTGAGTGTTTCTAACGTAGAATGACCGGCGGAATCCAAATTTGCAAGAATCAAGTCGCTACGACTAACCGTTCGGAAAATATCGGCAAAAATTTAGCCTCGTCAAAATTTATTGAAACCAAATAATCTTCATTATTTTCCTTCTATTCAGGCTTATGTCCTTAGAATTGAGTGTTTCTAACGTAGAATGACCGGCGGAATCCAAATTTGCAAGAATCAAGTCGCTACGACTAACCGTTCGGAAGATATCGGCAAAAATTTAACCTCGTCAAAATTTATTAAAACCAAATAATCTTCATTATTTTCCTTCTATTCAGGCTTATGTCCTTAGAATTGAGTGTTTCTAACGTAGAATGACCGGCGGAATCCAAATTTGCAAGAATCAAGTCGCTACGACTAACCGTTCGGAAGATATCGGCAAAAATTTAACCTCGTCAAAATTTATTAAAACCAAATAATCTTCATTATTTTCCTTCTATTCAGGCTTATGTCCTTAGAATTGAGTGTTTCTAACGTAGAATGACCGGCGGAATCCAAATTTGCAAGAATCAAGTCGCTACGACTAACCGTTCGGAAGATATCGGCAAAAATTTAACCTCGTCAAAATTTATTAAAACCAAATAATCTTCATTATTTTCCTTCTATTCAGGCTTATGTCCTTAGAATTGAGTGTTTCTAACGTAGAATGTCCGGCGGAATCCAAATTTGCAAGAATCAAGTCGCTACGACTAACCGTTCGGAAGATATCGGCAAAAATTTAACCTTGTCAAAATTTATTAAAACCAAATAATCTTCATTATTTTCCTTCTATTCAGGCTTATGTCCTTAGAATTGAGTGTTTCTAACGTAGAATGACCGGCGGAATCCAAATTTGCAAGAATCAAGTCGCTACGACTAACCGTTCGGAAGATATCGGCAAAAATTTAACCTTGTCAAAATTTATTAAAACCAAATAATCTTCATTATTTTCCTTCTATTCAGGCTTATGTCCTTAGAATTGAGTGTTTCTAACGTAGAATGACCGGCGGAATCCAAATTTGCAAGAATCAAGTCGCTACGACTAACCGTTCGGAAGATATCGGCAAAAATTTAACCTCGTCAAAATTTATTAAAACCAAATAATCTTCATTATTTTCCTTCTATTCAGGCTTATGTCCTTAGAATTGAGTGTTTCTAACGTAGAATGACCGGCGGAATCCAAATTTGCAAGAATCAAGTCGCTACGACTAACCGTTCGGAAGATATCGGCAAAAATTTAACCTCGTCAAAATTTATTAAAACCAAATAATCTTCATTATTTTCCTTCTATTCAGGCTTATGTCCTTAGAATTGAGTGTTTCTAACGTAGAATGACCGGCGGAATCCAAATTTGCAAGAATCAAGTCGCTACGACTAACCGTTCGGAAGATATCGGCAAAAATTTAACCTCGTCAAAATTTATTAAAACCAAATAATCTTCATTATTTTCCTTCTATTCAGGCTTATGTCCTTAGAATTGAGTGTTTCTAACGTAGAATGTCCGGCGGAATCCAAATTTGCAAGAATCAAGTCGCTACGACTAACCGTTCGGAAGATATCGGCAAAAATTTAACCTTGTCAAAATTTATTAAAACCAAATAATCTTCATTATTTTCCTTCTATTCAGGCTTATGTCCTTAGAATTGAGTGTTTCTAACGTAGAATGACCGGCGGAATCCAAATTTGCAAGAATCAAGTCGCTACGACTAACCGTTCGGAAGATATCGGCAAAAATTTAACCTTGTCAAAATTTATTAAAACCAAATAATCTTCATTATTTTCCTTCTATTCAGGCTTATGTCCTTAGAATTGAGTGTTTCTAACGTAGAATGACCGGCGGAATCCAAATTTGCAAGAATCAAGTCGCTACGACTAACCGTTCGGAAGATATCGGCAAAAATTTAACCTTGTCAAAATTTATTAAAACCAAATAATCTTCATTATTTTCCTTCTATTCAGGCTTATGTCCTTAGAATTGAGTGTTTCTAACGTAGAATGACCGGCGGAATCCAAATTTGCAAGAATCAAGTCGCTACGACTAACCGTTCGGAAGATATCGGCAAAAATTTAACCTTGTCAAAATTTATTAAAACCAAATAATCTTCATTATTTTCCTTCTATTCAGGCTTATGTCCTTAGAATTGAGTGTTTCTAACGTAGAATGTCCGGCGGAATCCAAATTTGCAAGAATCAAGTCGCTACGACTAACCGTTCGGAAGATATCGGCAAAAATTTAACCTTGTCAAAATTTATTAAAACCAAATAATCTTCATTATTTTCCTTCTATTCAGGCTTATGTCCTTAGAATTGAGTGTTTCTAACGTAGAATGACCGGCGGAATCCAAATTTGCAAGAATCAAGTCGCTACGACTAACCGTTCGGAAGATATCGGCAAAAATTTAACCTTGTCAAAATTTATTAAAACCAAATAATCTTCATTATTTTCCTTCTATTCAGGCTTATGTCCTTAGAATTGAGTGTTTCTAACGTAGAATGACCGGCGGAATCCAAATTTGCAAGAATCAAGTCGCTACGACTAACCGTTCGGAAGATATCGGCAAAAATTTAACCTCGTCAAAATTTATTAAAACCAAATAATCTTCATTATTTTCCTTCTATTCTGGCTTATGTCCTTAGAGTTGAGTGTTTCTAACGTAGAATGACCGGCGGAATCCAAATTTGCAAGAATCAAGTCGCTACGACTAACCGTTCGGAAGATATCGGCAAAAATTTAACCTCGTCAAAATTTATTAAAACCAAATAATCTTCATTATTTTCCTTCTATTCAGGCTTATGTCCTTAGAATTGAGTGTTTCTAACGTAG
Organism: Tribolium castaneum; assembly: GCF_031307605.1. Classification (NCBI taxonomy): domain Eukaryota; kingdom Metazoa; phylum Arthropoda; class Insecta; order Coleoptera; family Tenebrionidae; genus Tribolium; species Tribolium castaneum. Next base: position 16,771,152 of record NC_087401.1, on the reverse strand, counting down.
AATGACCGGCGGAATCCAAATTTGCAAGAATCAAGTCGCTACGACTAACCGTTCGGAAGATATCGGCAAAAATTTAACCTCGTCAAAATTTATTAAAACCAAATAATCTTCATTATTTTCCTTCTATTCAGGCTTATGTCCTTAGAATTGAGTGTTTCTAACGTAGAATGTCCGGCGAAATCCAAATTTGCAAGAATCAAGTCGCTACGACTAACCGTTCGGAAGATATCGGCAAAAATTTAACCTTGTCAAAATTTATTAAAACCAAATAATCTTCATTATTTTCCTTCTATTCAGGCTTATGTCCTTAGAATTGAGTGTTTCTAACGTAGAATGACCGGCGGAATCCAAATTTGCAAGAATCAAGTCGCTACGACTAACCGTTCGGAAGATATCGGCAAAAATTTAACCTTGTCAAAATTTATTAAAACCAAATAATCTTCATTATTTTCCTTCTATTCAGGCTTATGTCCTTAGAATTGAGTGTTTCTAACGTAGAATGACCGGCGGAATCCAAATTTGCAAGAATCAAGTCGCTACGACTAACCGTTCGGAAGATATCGGCAAAAATTTAGCCTCGTCAAAATTTATTGAAACCAAATAATCTTCATTATTTTCCTTCTATTCAGGCTTATGTTCTTAGAATTGAGTGTTTTTAACGTAGAATGACCGGCGGAATCCAAATTTGCAAGAATCAAGTCGCTACGACTAACCGTTCGGAAAATATCGGCAAAAATTTAACCTCGTCAAAATTTATTAAAACCAAATAATCTTCATTATTTTCCTTCTATTCAGGCTTATGTCCTTAGAATTGAGTGTTTCTAACGTAGAATGACCGGCGGAATCCAAATTTGCAAGAATCAAGTCGCAACGACTAACCGTTCGGAAGATATCGGCAAAAATTTAACCTTGTCAAAATTTATTAAAACCAAATAATCTTCATTATTTTCCTTCTATTCAGGCTTATGTCCTTAGAATTGAGTGTTTCTAACGTAGAATGACCGGCGGAATCCAAATTTGCAAGAATCAAGTCGCTACGACTAACCGTTCGGAAAATATCGGCAAAAATTTAACCTCGTCAAAATTTATTAAAACCAAATAATCTTCATTATTTTCCTTCTATTCTGGCTTATGTCCTTAGAATTGAGTGTTTCTAACGTAGAATGTCCGGCGGAATCCAAATTTGCAAGAATCAAGTCGCAACGACTAACCGTTCGGAAGATATCGGCAAAAATTTAACCTTGTCAAAATTTATTAAAACCAAATAATCTTCATTATTTTCCTTCTATTCAGGCTTATGTCCTTAGAATTGAGTGTTTCTAACGTAGAATGACCGGCGGAATCCAAATTTGCAAGAATCAAGTCGCTACGACTAACCGTTCGGAAAATATCGGCAAAAATTTAACCTCGTCAAAATTTATTAAAACCAAATAATCTTCATTATTTTCCTTCTATTCAGGCTTATGTCCTTAGAATTGAGTGTTTCTAACGTAGAATGACCGGCGGAATCCAAATTTGCAAGAATCAAGTCGCTACGACTAACCGTTCGGAAGATATCGGCAAAAATTTAACCTTGTCAAAATTTATTAAAACCAAATAATCTTCATTATTTTCCTTCTATTCAGGCTTATGTCCTTAGAATTGAGTGTTTCTAACGTAGAATGACCGGCGGAATCCAAATTTGCAAGAATCAAGTCGCTACGACTAACCGTTCGGAAGATATCGGCAAAAATTTAACCTCGTCAAAATTTATTAAAACCAAATAATCTTCATTATTTTCCTTCTATTCAGGCTTATGTCCTTAGAATTGAGTGTTTCTAACGTAGAATGACCGGCGGAATCCAAATTTGCAAGAATCAAGTCGCTACGACTAACCGTTCGGAAGATATCGGCAAAAATTTAACCTCGTCAAAATTTATTAAAACCAAATAATCTTCATTATTTTCCTTCTATTCAGGCTTATGTCCTTAGAATTGAGTGTTTCTAACGTAGAATGACCGGCGGAATCCAAATTTGCAAGAATCAAGTCGCTACGACTAACCGTTCGGAAGATATCGGCAAAAATTTAACCTCGTCAAAATTTATTAAAACCAAATAATCTTCATTATTTTCCTTCTATTCAGGCTTATGTCCTTAGAATTGAGTGTTTCTAACGTAGAATGACCGGCGGAATCCAAATTTGCAAGAATCAAGTCGCTACGACTAACCGTTCGGAAGATATCGGCAAAAATTTAACCTCGTCAAAATTTATTAAAACCAAATAATCTTCATTATTTTCCTTCTATTCAGGCTTATGTCCTTAGAATTGAGTGTTTCTAACGTAGAATGCCCGGCGGAATCCAAATTTGCAAGAATCAAGTCGCTACGACTAACCGTTCGGAAGATATCGGCAAAAATTTAACCTTGTCAAAATTTATTAAAACCAAATAATCTTCATTATTTTCCTTCTATTCAGGCTTATGTCCTTAGAATTGAGTGTTTCTAACGTAGAATGTCCGGCGGAATCCAAATTTGCAAGAATCAAGTCGCTACGACTAACCGTTCGGAAGATATCGGCAAAAATTTAACCTTGTCAAAATTTATTAAAACCAAATAATCTTCATTATTTTCCTTCTATTCAGGCTTATGTCCTTAGAATTGAGTGTTTCTAACGTAGAATGACCGGCGGAATCCAAATTTGCAAGAATCAAGTCGCTACGACTAACCGTTCGGAAGATATCGGCAAAAATTTAGCCTCGTCAAAATTTATTGAAACCAAATAATCTTCATTATTTTCCTTCTATTCAGGCTTATGTTCTTAGAATTGAGTGTTTTTAACGTAGAATGACCGGCGGAATCCAAATTTGCAAGAATCAAGTCGCTACGACTAACCGTTCGGAAGATATCGGCAAAAATTTAACCTTGTCAAAATTTATTAAAACCAAATAATCTTCATTATTTTCCTTCTATTCAGGCTTATGTCCTTAGAATTGAGTGTTTCTAACGTAGAATGACCGGCGGAATCCAAATTTGCAAGAATCAAGTCGCTACGACTAACCGTTCGGAAAATATCGGCAAAAATTTAACCTCGTCAAAATTTATTAAAACCAAATAATCTTCATTATTTTCCTTCTATTCTGGCTTATGTCCTTAGAATTGAGTGTTTCTAACGTAGAATGACCGGCGGAATCCAAATTTGCAAGAATCAAGTCGCTACGACTAACCGTTCGGAAGATATCGGCAAAAATTTAACCTTGTCAAAATTTATTAAAACCAAATAATCTTCATTATTTTCCTTCTATTCAGGCTTATGTCCTTAGAATTGAGTGTTTCTAACGTAGAATGTCCGGCGGAATCCAAATTTGCAAGAATCAAGTCGCAACGACTAACCGTTCGGAAGATATCGGCAAAAATTTAACCTTGTCAAAATTTATTAAAACCAAATAATCTTCATTATTTTCCTTCTATTCAGGCTTATGTCCTTAGAATTGAGTGTTTCTAACGTAGAATGACCGGCGGAATCCAAATTTGCAAGAATCAAGTCGCTACGACTAACCGTTCGGAAAATATCGGCAAAAATTTAACCTCGTCAAAATTTATTAAAACCAAATAATCTTCATTATTTTCCTTCTATTCTGGCTTATGTCCTTAGAATTGAGTGTTTCTAACGTAGAATGACCGGCGGAATCCAAATTTGCAAGAATCAAGTCGCTACGACTAACCGTTCGGAAGATATCGGCAAAAATTTAACCTCGTCAAAATTTATTAAAACCAAATAATCTTCATTATTTTCCTTCTATTCAGGCTTATGTCCTTAGAATTGAGTGTTTCTAACGTAGAATGCCCGGCGGAATCCAAATTTGCAAGAATCAAGTCGCTACGACTAACCGTTCGGAAGATATCGGCAAAAATTTAACCTTGTCAAAATTTATTAAAACCAAATAATCTTCATTATTTTCCTTCTATTCAGGCTTATGTCCTTAGAATTGAGTGTTTCTAACGTAGAATGTCCGGCGGAATCCAAATTTGCAAGAATCAAGTCGCTACGACTAACCGTTCGGAAGATATCGGCAAAAATTTAACCTTGTCAAAATTTATTAAAACCAAATAATCTTCATTATTTTCCTTCTATTCAGGCTTATGTCCTTAGAATTGAGTGTTTCTAACGTAGAATGACCGGCGGAATCCAAATTTGCAAGAATCAAGTCGCTACGACTAACCGTTCGGAAGATATCGGCAAAAATTTAGCCTCGTCAAAATTTATTGAAACCAAATAATCTTCATTATTTTCCTTCTATTCAGGCTTATGTTCTTAGAATTGAGTGTTTTTAACGTAGAATGACCGGCGGAATCCAAATTTGCAAGAATCAAGTCGCTACGACTAACCGTTCGGAAGATATCGGCAAAAATTTAACCTTGTCAAAATTTATTAAAACCAAATAATCTTCATTATTTTCCTTCTATTCAGGCTTATGTCCTTAGAATTGAGTGTTTCTAACGTAGAATGTCCGGCGGAATCCAAATTTGCAAGAATCAAGTCGCAACGACTAACCGTTCGGAAGATATCGGCAAAAATTTAACCTTGTCAAAATTTATTAAAACCAAATAATCTTCATTATTTTCCTTCTATTCAGGCTTATGTCCTTAGAATTGAGTGTTTCTAACGTAGAATGACCGGCGGAATCCAAATTTGCAAGAATCAAGTCGCTACGACTAACCGTTCGGAAAATATCGGCAAAAATTTAACCTCGTCAAAATTTATTAAAACCAAATAATCTTCATTATTTTCCTTCTATTCTGGCTTATGTCCTTAGAATTGAGTGTTTCTAACGTAGAATGACCGGCGGAATCCAAATTTGCAAGAATCAAGTCGCTACGACTAACCGTTCGGAAGATATCGGCAAAAATTTAACCTTGTCAAAATTTATTAAAACCAAATAATCTTCATTATTTTCCTTCTATTCAGGCTTATGTCCTTAGAATTGAGTGTTTCTAACGTAGAATGTCCGGCGGAATCCAAATTTGCAAGAATCAAGTCGCAACGACTAACCGTTCGGAAGATATCGGCAAAAATTTAACCTTGTCAAAATTTATTAAAACCAAATAATCTTCATTATTTTCCTTCTATTCAGGCTTATGTCCTTAGAATTGAGTGTTTCTAACGTAGAATGACCGGCGGAATCCAAATTTGCAAGAATCAAGTCGCTACGACTAACCGTTCGGAAAATATCGGCAAAAATTTAACCTCGTCAAAATTTATTAAAACCAAATAATCTTCATTATTTTCCTTCTATTCTGGCTTATGTCCTTAGAATTGAGTGTTTCTAACGTAGAATGACCGGCGGAATCCAAATTTGCAAGAATCAAGTCGCTACGACTAACCGTTCGGAAAATATCGGCAAAAATTTAACCTCGTCAAAATTTATTAAAACCAAATAATCTTCATTATTTTCCTTCTATTCTGGCTTATGTCCTTAGAATTGAGTGTTTCTAACGTAGAATGACCGGCGGAATCCAAATTTGCAAGAATCAAGTCGCTACGACTAACCGTTCGGAAGATATCGGCAAAAATTTAACCTTGTCAAAATTTATTAAAACCAAATAATCTTCATTATTTTCCTTCTATTCAGGCTTATGTCCTTAGAATTGAGTGTTTCTAACGTAGAATGTCCGGCGGAATCCAAATTTGCAAGAATCAAGTCGCAACGACTAACCGTTCGGAAGATATCGGCAAAAATTTAACCTTGTCAAAATTTATTAAAACCAAATAATCTTCATTATTTTCCTTCTATTCTGGCTTATGTCCTTAGAATTGAGTGTTTCTAACGTAGAATGACCGGCGGAATCCAAATTTGCAAGAATCAAGTCGCTACGACTAACCGTTCGGAAGATATCGGCAAAAATTTAACCTTGTCAAAATTTATTAAAACCAAATAATCTTCATTATTTTCCTTCTATTCAGGCTTATGTCCTTAGAATTGAGTGTTTCTAACGTAGAATGACCGGCGGAATCCAAATTTGCAAGAATCAAGTCGCTACGACTAACCGTTCGGAAAATATCGGCAAAAATTTAACCTCGTCAAAATTTATTAAAACCAAATAATCTTCATTATTTTCCTTCTATTCTGGCTTATGTCCTTAGAATTGAGTGTTTCTAACGTAGAATGACCGGCGGAATCCAAATTTGCAAGAATCAAGTCGCTACGACTAACCGTTCGGAAGATATCGGCAAAAATTTAACCTTGTCAAAATTTATTAAAACCAAATAATCTTCATTATTTTCCTTCTATTCAGGCTTATGTCCTTAGAATTGAGTGTTTCTAACGTAGAATGTCCGGCGGAATCCAAATTTGCAAGAATCAAGTCGCAACGACTAACCGTTCGGAAGATATCGGCAAAAATTTAACCTTGTCAAAATTTATTAAAACCAAATAATCTTCATTATTTTCCTTCTATTCAGGCTTATGTCCTTAGAATTGAGTGTTTCTAACGTAGAATGACCGGCGGAATCCAAATTTGCAAGAATCAAGTCGCTACGACTAACCGTTCGGAAAATATCGGCAAAAATTTAACCTCGTCAAAATTTATTAAAACCAAATAATCTTCATTATTTTCCTTCTATTCTGGCTTATGTCCTTAGAATTGAGTGTTTCTAACGTAGAATGACCGGCGGAATCCAAATTTGCAAGAATCAAGTCGCTACGACTAACCGTTCGGAAGATATCGGCAAAAATTTAACCTCGTCAAAATTTATTAAAACCAAATAATCTTCATTATTTTCCTTCTATTCAGGCTTATGTCCTTAGAATTGAGTGTTTCTAACGTAGAATGACCGGCGGAATCCAAATTTGCAAGAATCAAGTCGCTACGACTAACCGTTCGGAAGATATCGGCAAAAATTTAACCTCGTCAAAATTTATTAAAACCAAATAATCTTCATTATTTTCCTTCTATTCTGGCTTATGTCCTTAGAATTGAGTGTTTCTAACGTAGAATGACCGGCGGAATCCAAATTTGCAAGAATCAAGTCGCTACGACTAACCGTTCGGAAGATATCGGCAAAAATTTAACCTCGTCAAAATTTATTAAAACCAAATAATCTTCATTATTTTCCTTCTATTCTGGCTTATGTCCTTAGAATTGAGTGTTTCTAACGTAGAATGACCGGCGGAATCCAAATTTGCAAGAATCAAGTCGCTACGACTAACAGTTCGGAAGATATCGGCAAAAATTTAACCTTGTCAAAATTTATTAAAACCAAATAATCTTCATTATTTTCCTTCTATTCAGGCTTATGTCCTTAGAATTGAGTGTTTCTAACGTAGAATGACCGGCGGAATCCAAATTTGCAAGAATCAAGTCGCTACGACTAACCGTTCGGAAAATATCGGCAAAAATTTAGCCTCGTCAAAATTTATTGAAACCAAATAATCTTCATTATTTTCCTTCTATTCAGGCTTGTGTCCTTAGAATTGAGTGTTTCTAACGTAGAACGACCGGCGGAATCCAAATTTGCAAGAATCAAGTCGCTACGACTAACCGTTCGGAAGATATCGGCAAAAATTTAGCCTCGTCAAAATTTATTGAAACCAAATAATCTTCATTATTTTCCTTCTATTCAGGCTTATGTCCTTAGAATTGAGTGTTTCTAACGTAGAATGACCGGCGGAATCCAAATTTGCAAGAATCAAGTCGCTACGACTAACCGTTCGGAAAATATCGGCAAAAATTTAGCCTCGTCAAAATTTATTGAAACCAAATAATGTTTATTATTTTCCTTCTATTCAGGCTTATGTCCTTAGAATTGAGTGTTTCTAACGTAGAATGACCGGCGGAATCCAAATTTGCAAGAATCAAGTCGCTACGACTAACCGTTCGGAAAATATCGGCAAAAATTTAGCCTCGTCAAAATTTATTGAAACCAAATAATGTTTATTATTTTCCTTCTATTCAGGCTTATGTCCTTAGAATTGAGTGTTTCTAACGTAGAATGACCGGCGGAATCCAAATTTGCAAGAATCAAGTCGCTACGACTAACCGTTCGGAAAATATCGGCAAAAATTTAGCCTCGTCAAAATTTATTGAAACCAAATAATCTTCATTATTTTCCTTCTATTCAGGCTTGTGTCCTTAGAATTGAGTGTTTCTAACGTAGAATGACCGGCGGAATCCAAATTTGCAAGAATCAAGTCGCTACGACTAACCGTTCGGAAAATATCGGCAAAAATTTAGCCTCGTCAAAATTTATTGAAACCAAATAATCTTCATTATTTTCCTTCTATTCAGGCTTGTGTCCTTAGAATTGAGTGTTTCTAACGTAGAATGACCGGCGGAATCCAAATTTGCAAGAATCAAGTCGCTACGACTAACCGTTCGGAAAATATCGGCAAAAATTTAGCCTCGTCAAAATTTATTGAAACCAAATAATCTTCATTATTTTCCTTCTATTCAGGCTTATGTCCTTAGAATTGAGTGTTTCTAACGTAGAATGACCGGCGGAATCCAAATTTGCAAGAATCAAGTCGCTACGGCTAACCGTTCGGAAAATATCGGCAAAAATTTAGCCTCGTCAAAATTTATTGAAACCAAATAATCTTCATTATTTTCCTTCTATTCAGGCTTGTGTCCTTAGAATTGAGTGTTTCTAACGTAGAATGACCGGCGGAATCCAAATTTGCAAGAATCAAGTCGCTACGACTAACCGTTCGGAAGATATCGGCAAAAATTTAACCTCGTCAAAATTTATTAAAACCAAATAATCTTCATTATTTTCCTTCTATTCAGGCTTATGTCCTTAGAATTGAGTGTTTCTAACGTAGAATGACCGGCGGAATCCAAATTTGCAAGAATCAAGTCGCTACGACTAACCGTTCGGAAGATATCGGCAAAAATTTAACCTCGTCAAAATTTATTAAAACCAAATAATCTTCATTATTTTCCTTCTATTCTGGCTTATGTCCTTAGAATTGAGTGTTTCTAACGTAGAATGACCGGCGGAATCCAAATTTGCAAGAATCAAGTCGCTACGACTAACCGTTCGGAAGATATCGGCAAAAATTTAACCTCGTCAAAATTTATTAAAACCAAATAATCTTCATTATTTTCCTTCTATTCTGGCTTATGTCCTTAGAATTGAGTGTTTCTAACGTAGAATGACCGGCGGAATCCAAATTTGCAAGAATCAAGTCGCTACGACTAACCGTTCGGAAGATATCGGCAAAAATTTAACCTCGTCAAAATTTATTAAAACCAAATAATCTTCATTATTTTCCTTCTATTCAGGCTTATGTCCTTAGAATTGAGTGTTTCTAACGTAGAATGACCGGCGGAATCCAAATTTGCAAGAATCAAGTCGCTACGACTAACCGTTCGGAAGATATCGGCAAAAATTTAACCTCGTCAAAATTTATTAAAACCAAATAATCTTCATTATTTTCCTTCTATTCTGGCTTATGTCCTTAGAATTGAGTGTTTCTAACGTAGAATGACCGGCGGAATCCAAATTTGCAAGAATCAAGTCGCTACGACTAACCGTTCGGAAGATATCGGCAAAAATTTAACCTCGTCAAAATTTATTAAAACCAAATAATCTTCATTATTTTCCTTCTATTCAGGCTTATGTCCTTAGAATTGAGTGTTTCTAACGTAGAATGACCGGCGGAATCCAAATTTGCAAGAATCAAGTCGCTACGACTAACCGTTCGGAAGATATCGGCAAAAATTTAACCTCGTCAAAATTTATTAAAACCAAATAATCTTCATTATTTTCCTTCTATTCAGGCTTATGTCCTTAGAATTGAGTGTTTCTAACGTAGAATGCCCGGCGGAATCCAAATTTGCAAGAATCAAGTCGCTACGACTAACCGTTCGGAAGATATCGGCAAAAATTTAACCTTGTCAAAATTTATTAAAACCAAATAATCTTCATTATTTTCCTTCTATTCAGGCTTATGTCCTTAGAATTGAGTGTTTCTAACGTAGAATGTCCGGCGGAATCCAAATTTGCAAGAATCAAGTCGCTACGACTAACCGTTCGGAAGATATCGGCAAAAATTTAACCTTGTCAAAATTTATTAAAACCAAATAATCTTCATTATTTTCCTTCTATTCAGGCTTATGTCCTTAGAATTGAGTGTTTCTAACGTAGAATGACCGGCGGAATCCAAATTTGCAAGAATCAAGTCGCTACGACTAACCGTTCGGAAGATATCGGCAAAAATTTAGCCTCGTCAAAATTTATTGAAACCAAATAATCTTCATTATTTTCCTTCTATTCAGGCTTATGTTCTTAGAATTGAGTGTTTTTAACGTAGAATGACCGGCGGAATCCAAATTTGCAAGAATCAAGTCGCTACGACTAACCGTTCGGAAGATATCGGCAAAAATTTAACCTTGTCAAAATTTATTAAAACCAAATAATCTTCATTATTTTCCTTCTATTCAGGCTTATGTCCTTAGAATTGAGTGTTTCTAACGTAGAATGTCCGGCGGAATCCAAATTTGCAAGAATCAAGTCGCAACGACTAACCGTTCGGAAGATATCGGCAAAAATTTAACCTTGTCAAAATTTATTAAAACCAAATAATCTTCATTATTTTCCTTCTATTCAGGCTTATGTCCTTAGAATTGAGTGTTTCTAACGTAGAATGACCGGCGGAATCCAAATTTGCAAGAATCAAGTCGCTACGACTAACCGTTCGGAAAATATCGGCAAAAATTTAGCCTCGTCAAAATTTATTGAAACCAAATAATCTTCATTATTTTCCTTCTATTCAGGCTTATGTCCTTAGAATTGAGTGTTTCTAACGTAGAACGACCGGCGGAATCCAAATTTGCAAGAATCAAGTCGCTACGACTAACCGTTCGGAAGATATCGGCAAAAATTTAGCCTCGTCAAAATTTATTGAAACCAAATAATCTTCATTATTTTCCTTCTATTCAGGCTTATGTCCTTAGAATTGAGTGTTTCTAACGTAGAATGACCGGCGGAATCCAAATTTGCAAGAATCAAGTCGCTACGACTAACCGTTCGGAAAATATCGGCAAAAATTTAGCCTCGTCAAAATTTATTGAAACCAAATAATGTTTATTATTTTCCTTCTATTCAGGCTTATGTCCTTAGAATTGAGTGTTTCTAACGTAGAATGACCGGCGGAATCCAAATTTGCAAGAATCAAGTCGCTACGACTAACCGTTCGGAAGATATCGGCAAAAATTTAACCTCGTCAAAATTTATTAAAACCAAATAATCTTCATTATTTTCCTTCTATTCTGGCTTATGTCCTTAGAATTGAGTGTTTCTAACGTAGAATGACCGGCGGAATCCAAATTTGCAAGAATCAAGTCGCTACGACTAACCGTTCGGAAGATATCGGCAAAAATTTAACCTCGTCAAAATTTATTAAAACCAAATAATCTTCATTATTTTCCTTCTATTCAGGCTTATGTCCTTAGAATTGAGTGTTTCTAACGTAGAATGACCGGCGGAATCCAAATTTGCAAGAATCAAGTCGCTACGACTAACCGTTCGGAAGATATCGGCAAAAATTTAACCTCGTCAAAATTTATTAAAACCAAATAATCTTCATTATTTTCCTTCTATTCAGGCTTATGTCCTTAGAATTAAGTGTTTCTAACGTAGAACGACCGGCGGAATCCAAATTTGCAAGAATCAAGTCGCTACGACTAACAGTTCGGAAGATATCGGCAAAAATTTAACCTTGTCAAAATTTATTAAAACCAAATAATCTTCATTATTTTCCTTCTATTCAGGCTTATGTCCTTAGAATTGAGTGTTTCTAACGTAGAATGACCGGCGGAATCCAAATTTGCAAGAATCAAGTCGCTACGACTAACCGTTCGGAAAATATCGGCAAAAATTTAGCCTCGTCAAAATTTATTGAAACCAAATAATCTTCATTATTTTCCTTCTATTCAGGCTTATGTCCTTAGAATTGAGTGTTTCTAACGTAGAATGACCGGCGGAATCCAAATTTGCAAGAATCAAGTCGCTACGACTAACCGTTCGGAAGATATCGGCAAAAATTTAACCTTGTCAAAATTTATTAAAACCAAATAATCTTCATTATTTTCCTTCTATTCAGGCTTATGTCCTTAGAATTGAGTGTTTCTAACGTAGAACGACCGGCGGAATCCAAATTTGCAAGAATCAAGTCGCTACGACTAACCGTTCGGAAGATATCGGCAAAAATTTAACCTCGTCAAAATTTATTAAAACCAAATAATCTTCATTATTTTCCTTCTATTCAGGCTTATGTCCTTAGAATTGAGTGTTTCTAACGTAGAATGACCGGCGGAATCCAAATTTGCAAGAATCAAGTCGCTACGACTAACCGTTCGGAAGATATCGGCAAAAATTTAACCTCGTCAAAATTTATTAAAACCAAATAATCTTCATTATTTTCCTTCTATTCAGGCTTATGTCCTTAGAATTGAGTGTTTCTAACGTAGAATGACCGGCGGAATCCAAATTTGCAAGAATCAAGTCGCTACGACTAACCGTTCGGAAGATATCGGCAAAAATTTAACCTCGTCAAAATTTATTAAAACCAAATAATCTTCATTATTTTCCTTCTATTCTGGCTTATGTCCTTAGAATTGAGTGTTTCTAACGTAGAACGACCGGCGGAATCCAAATTTGCAAGAATCAAGTCGCTACGACTAACCGTTCGGAAGATATCGGCAAAAATTTAACCTCGTCAAAATTTATTAAAACCAAATAATCTTCATTATTTTCCTTCTATTCAGGCTTATGTCCTTAGAATTGAGTGTTTCTAACGTAGAATGACCGGCGGAATCCAAATTTGCAAGAATCAAGTCGCTACGACTAACCGTTCGGAAGATATCGGCAAAAATTTAACCTCGTCAAAATTTATTAAAACCAAATAATCTTCATTATTTTCCTTCTATTCTGGCTTATGTCCTTAGAATTGAGTGTTTCTAACGTAGAATGACCGGCGGAATCCAAATTTGCAAGAATCAAGTCGCTACGACTAACCGTTCGGAAGATATCGGCAAAAATTTAACCTCGTCAAAATTTATCTAAACCAAATAATCTTCATTATTTTCCTTCTATTCAGACTTATGTCCTTAGAATTAAGTGTTTCTAACGTAGAATGACCGGCGGAATCCAAATTTGCAAGAATCAAGTCGCTACGACTAACCGTTCAGACGATATCGCCAAAAATAGAGTTTCAACTAAAAAAATAAATTTAATCTCTTTACATAACATTCCTGTTCCAATTATTTAAAAATCGGTTGATAAAACAGGTTCAAATATCTTAATCGAAACGAAACTTGTTTCGTATTATAATTAAACATTTTTTGCCGTTAAGGTATGTTTAAAAATAAAACTTGATTGTATATTTAATTAGCTACTTACGCGTAATTAGTAATTACATTTCCTGTGTTTAATTTTCCATGAGTCTGATCTATGTTTCCTAACAGTTTTACTTGCTTGACTACAGATTTATGTTAATAATAATAAATAATTTAAGAAATGAAAAAATAAAAAAAAACTGTTTTGGAACAATTTAATAATGTGACGAAAAAATGACCCACTTTTCTCAAATTCTGTTTACAACCAAACACATCCGATAAGTCTTCCAGTTCAAAGTTTAGACAAATAAACTAAGGATAAGTCGATTATTTTGTTTATTGTCACCGATGTGACCTTGGCTGATATTTAAATAATATAATCGGAAATAAATTACAATGCATTTTCACTGTACCTGTGAGTACATGACGGTCTGTGATTAAATTCCCCGTGCATTGAAACTCGTAGGAAACCCCTTGTCTGTGGAACATAGCAACCAACCATGGGTATTCATTTTCAATTGTCTTTTCACCCTTTAGAACCAAGGTTTGGATGTCGTTGGCTATTCCACAGTTGTCTTGAATCGTGGGACATGTGGTGGTGGTTGTGGTGGTGGTTTCAGTGGTGGGGTGGATGAAGGGGTTGTTCATGGGTTCATTATTGTATTGGTTCAAATTATTGGAGCTGATTGGTTCCTTGAACCCGCTCTGGATGTTATAAGTGTATTGGTTGATGCGGTAGACGATGTTGGACCAAAGATTGGTCACACCTTTCATAGAAACTGGAAAAAAATTTCAAATTACAATTTTTTTTTTATTAAAAAAATTCATAACTCGAAAACTGAAAGTCGTAGAGCAATGCGGTTTGTTCCAGTGAATTCAGCGGCTCATTTTCTGTATTATACCAACTTTTCACGAGATTTAAAAGTTTCAAATTTTTTGCTCAAATTTCCTGAGTAATACACTTACTGTATATCTTCAAAGTGATGAAAAAAATTTTTTTTTAAACTCACTTTTGCATATTTCTATGGACTTCTTTATGTCTTAACAACCCACAAAGGTTGTTAAAAGTCCACAAAAAGTCCATATGTTCGATTTTTAGATGTTTGATTTTTTCAATTTTCGTCGCCATTTTGGTCAATTTTGGGTACCCGGAACTTTTGTCGAGCAATAGCTCCGGAACTATGAGAGATAACCCCATGAAGTGTATTATCGTTGGAAAGCTCTTTAAATTATCTATCTTTCTCAAAAAAAAATTATTGTTCTCCGACTAATAGTTTTCGAGCAAATTGGAGACAAATGCAAAAATTGGTAAAATTTCAAAAAATTCATAACTAAAAAACTATTCGGAATTTAGCAATTTTCTCGATGCCAATCGATTTCCCGGATCATTTTGCATAGGTATGGATCAAAATAGTTCCACTTTTTCGAATAGTTTAGCCATAAATGAGAAAATAAAAAAAATTAAAAAAAAGTTAACACCCCCCCCTTAAAATCGGTCAATTTTTAAAGTGTTTCAAAATCAAATAAAACCGATTCCATCTTATAGATTTTGATGTGCTCTTTCCGATCTAAAAAAGCGATTTCTCTTAACTCTTTTAGTTTGGCCGTAATCGGCGTTTGAAAATTGAAAAATTTTTTGCGAGATATCGCCTTGAGTCCTATGCCATTTTGTAGAGTTTTTTATTCCGGTTATCCTCCATTTTTCCGTTTCTCGATAACTCTAATAGTTTCGCCGTAATTGGCGGTTGAAAATTGAAAAAAAGTGAAAATGGAAACGTTTTTTTGCGTTTTTCTCGGAAACTGTAAGACTTAGAGCAACGAACAAAAAACCATCTGCTAGCGCTTAATTTTATCTATTTTTTCGACCAAACCCGGAGCCGCTCCGGGCAACGGTTCCGGCTACAGAGGCGATCAAAGTTTTTCACTAAAAAAATTCATAAGAAAAAAACTAAAAGTCGTAGAGCATTGCGGTTTGTTCCATTGAATTCTACGGCTCATTTTACATGTTATATCAATTTTTCACAGGAATTAAAAATTTTAAATTTTTTGCCTAAATTTAGGGTAGCCATTTGTCTTAGTGGAAAATTTTATTCAATAAAAAAATTCATAACTCGAAAACTAAAAGTCGTAGAGCAACGCGGTTTGTTCCATTGGATTCAGCGGCTTTTTTTCTGTATTATACCAACTTTTCACGAGATTTAAAATTTTCAAATTTTTTGCTCAAATTTCCTGAGTAATAAATTTGTGCCTACACCTTACCTTCAAAGTGATGAAAAAAAATTTTTTTTTAAATTCACTCCAGCAAATTTTTATGCACTTCTTTATGTCTTAACAACCCACAAAAGTTGTTTTTAGTCCACAAAAAGTCCAAATGTTCGATTTTTTGTTGTTTTATTTTTTCAATTTTCGTCGCAGTTATTGTCGATTTTGGGTACCCGGAGCTTTTGTCGAGCAATAGTTCCGGAACTATCAGAGATAATCCCTTGAAGTGTATAATCGTTGGAAAGCTCTTTAAATTATCTATCTTTTTCAAAAAAAAAATATTGTTCTCCGACTAATAGTTTTCGAGCAAATTGGAGCCAAATGCAAAAATTGGTAAAATATAAAAAAAATTATAACTAAAAAACTATCGGGAATTTGGCAATTTTCTCGACGCCAGTCGATTCCCCGGATCATTTTACATAAGACTGAATCAAAATAGTTCCACTTTCCTGAATAGTTTTGCCGTAATTGAGAAAAAATTAAGTTTAGACACTAACCTTGCTCTGAGGATCCATAGCAAAAAATCCGTCCATTAAACGCAATCTGCGTAATTCTCGGGACGACATTTTGAAATGGAAAATTCACCCTATACTTCAAATATTGTGCCGAAAGTATTTGATCAGCAGGAGTCAAAAGTTCAAGTCTCAATTTCTAAAAAAAAAAAATACCACTAAAATAAGCAAAACTACACGAAAAAAATTACCAAATTTTGATAAAGCCCAACCATGGAAATATTCACAGCCAAGTTGAGATTCTTGCTTCCATCGTACGGAACATTAATCTCGCCGAAAAACACACCCCTTTCTTGTCGGTACGTGAAAAATTCCGGACACGGATTTTCCGGGATCGTCTGACTGCAGACACTCGCAGCAAACACGGCTAAGAACAGCTGTGGCAACATTGTGTTTATTGAATCATTTTGTGCTGGATTTTCCAACTGGTCTTAGCCGTGTCCTTTCAAGAACTGCTTGATTTGATACGACTTTCAACCATGGTGGGATTATTTGGAGCGAGTTATCAGAGATCTGTCTTCCGGATTAACGACCGATCATTGCCAAGGTTAAGTCGTAAAATAATGCACAGCCTTGAGGGTTTTACAAGAGGATGTGCCAAATGAAGTCACTTGTTTACACATCAAAACTAAAGGAAAAAATCAGATTTTGGACTTATACAGGGTGTCCCAGGGGTGTGTAATCGGTCTATAACTTTTTTGCTATTTGAAATATTACCATTTTGTTTTTATTATCCGATAGACTGACTTAAAGTCCACAAACTAAAGATATTTTTATCATACACAGGGTGTTGTATACAGGATGGTGAACCAAAGTTATGTTTTTTTAATCGGAACACCCTATATATT
Organism: Tribolium castaneum; assembly: GCF_031307605.1. Classification (NCBI taxonomy): domain Eukaryota; kingdom Metazoa; phylum Arthropoda; class Insecta; order Coleoptera; family Tenebrionidae; genus Tribolium; species Tribolium castaneum. Next base: position 16,754,213 of record NC_087401.1, on the reverse strand, counting down.
TTTACATAATTGGATTCTACGCAAAAAAATAATAAAACTTTATATAAACTATTATGTGTCTATCTCTTTACGTTTCGGAATTATTCAACTTTTCGCTATAGAAAAGACCAATTTTTGAAAAATCGCTGCAAAGTCGCCTATCAATATTTTTCAGCAAATTTGCAACAGAAAAATTTAGAATATTTTGTAGTTTTAGGAAATACTCGACTTTTACTTGAAACACGAAAATAATGTACAGGGTGTGCCAAAACGCAAAAAGTTGAATAACTCACTTTTAATGGAACACCCTGTATTTCGTTAGACGTAGTGATAGCATTTTTTATAAGCTTTTTATTGATATGTGATTTGTGTAGCAAATTTACCATATTTCTTAGAGTGTTCAAAAAAAAAATTATTTTTTTTTAATTATTTTATTATTATTTTTTGTTATTTTGACTTAAATATTTTTTTTATTATTTTGATTTTACCTTGAAAATTTTCTGGTTAATTCATTCATTTACGTCACTCAAAGAATGAAAAACTTGGCACAAAAGAATATCATTTTCTATTCATTTTGTTCTATGAATTATTTATTAAACACCAAAAAATGACTCACTTGAAGCAAAAATGAGTACGAAACTATTTAATCTAATACAATAATAAGAATCAAGATTTTGTTTAGTGTGTTTGATAAAAAAAGTATTTAAAAAAAATAAGAGAACGAAATTAGAAAAAAAAATTAAATTTTTTTTTTGTTTTTACCTTATCTTGAAAGAGATAACTTATTATTTTGTTTTTGTTTGTTATTATTTTATATTATTATTTTTATTGAAGATTTGAGGAGTGTTTTTTAATCACTCATATTTCTCATATTTTTCGATCTAAATTTGAGAAGGTTCCTGTTGTCCGAATGTACTGAAATTTTGCATACTTACGTAATCTGCGTGCCAACGCAATACTTTATTATTAATTTCCTCCTAATAATATTCTTTATTAAAATTATTAATTACTTTAATTAAAAAAATAGTTTTTTAAGTAATTAGGACCCAAAAATACAAGACGGAAGTAAAAAAAGCAAAAAAAGTTTGGTTCTTATCTATTATTTCAACAACAAATACAACAAAAAAACAACTAACGCATCTCGAAGGCCAACCTGAACCCATTTTTGGGCTTTAGAACAACATTTGCCGTCAATTCAATGTCTCCAATCGATTTGATTGAACTTTTCACCCGAAATTTTCGTATAACCATCGCTGTCATTATTTTCATAACCATCATTCCATACTTCCAACCTACAAAAAAAAAACAGTCACGTTTTTAAATCTTCTGGGGGAAAAATCAAGTCACCTATGCAATTGCGGGAACCCCCGGAAAAAGGCAACCACGTGTACGGATGCCGGTTTATGGAATTTTCCGGCAAAAACCGATCCGGGTCGAATTTTAGCGGTTCTTTCCAGTATTTTTCACTCCGATGTAAATGCAAATAACCCAAACCAATATTTGCGCCTTTTGGCACAATGACGTCACCCAAATTTACGTCTTCCTCAACCACACGAGCCACGAACGGAGCGCCCGGAAACACCCGAAGTGATTCTTTGATTACGCGTTCGGTGTATTTGAGTTTTGGTAGATCGTCAAGGGTTGGTGGACGTTCGGGGCCGAGAATTTTCGACACTTCTTCGTAAAGTTTGTCCTGGAAAAGTCGATTTTATGGCGGTTTTAATTAATAAGACAGTTACTTGAACGTCTTGGTGCATTCCAAGAAGTGTCAAAATGAAGGAACCAGAAGTTGCGTTTGTGTCAGATCCCTGAAATGATTTTTTTGAGTTTTGGAATTAGAAAGTGGGGGATTTACAGCCAGGAGGAAGGTGTTGACTTCGTCTTCGAGTTCCTGGAGGGTTAGTTCGTTGTTGAGGTGTTTCTCGACCAAGAGGTTCAGGAATGGCTTCTTTTTTTCGTCTGAAAAATTAATTAAACAGTTAAAAAAGCTTATAACTCAGAAATTATGCCTTTGTCCGTATTCGCAACAATGCGATCATTTTTTGCTGAAGAAGGACTTGGTATTGCGTCTTGATTTCGTCAAAATCGCTCAACATTTTTTCAATATCATAAAAAAGGGTCAATTTTCCTAAGCTTATAACTTCATTATTGTTTGTTTTGGAACATTGGCGATTACACAGTCATGTTTTACTCACAATAAACTTACTATTCCGTCTAGGTTTGCTTTTATGTATTCTTGGGGGCTGTTTAGTACAAGTACCAGACGTATTACGTGGTATAATAACTTAAAATACAACTAAATCATTTGGAAATAACTATAACTTTGCTTAAATTTTTGTTCAAAAGGTTTTAAAAAAATGGATATTGATTCTTTTTTTTGCATGCTTTTAAAATTCTAAAGCTTGTAGCTCAGGAATGGTGCCTTTGGTCGTAATCGCAACAATGCGATAATTTTTTGCTGAAGATGGACTTGATATTGCGTCTTGATTGCATCAAAATCGCCCAACATTTTTTCTATTTTAGAAAAAAGGGTCAATTTTCCTAAGCTTATAACTTCATTATTGTTTGTTTTGAAACATTGGCGATTACATAGTCATATTTTACTCACAATAGACTTACTATTCCGTCTAGATTTGCTTTTATATATTTTTAGGGGCTGTTTAGTACAAGTATCAGACGTACTACTTGGTATAATAACTTAAAATACAACTAAATCGTTTGAAGATAACTATAACTTTGCTTAAATTTTTGGTCAAAAGGCTTTAAAAAAATAGATATTGATTTTTTTTTTGCATGCTTTTAAAATTCTAAAGCTTGTAGCTCAGGAATGGTGACTTTGGTCGTAATCGCAACAATGCGATTATTTTGTGCTAAAGAAGGACTTGGTATTGCGTTTTGATTTCGTCAAAATCGCCCAACATTTTTTCAATATCAAAAAAAGGGTCAATTTTTCCAAGCTTATAACTTTATTGTTGTTTGTTTTGGAACATTGGCGATTACACAGTCATGTTTTACTCACAATAAACTTACTATTCCGTCTAGATTTGCTTTCATATATTCTTGGGGGCTGTTTAGTACAAGTACCAGACGTACTACTTGGTATAATAACTTAAAATCCAACTGAATTGTTTTGAAATAACTATAACTTTGCTTTAATTTTTGTCCAAAAAGCTTCGGAAAAATGTATATTGACTCTTTTTTTGTGTATGCTTTCAAAATTCCAAAGCTTGTTGCTTAGAATTGGTGCCTTTGTTCGTAATCGCAACAATGCGATTACTTTTTGCTGAAGAAGACCTTGGTATTGCGTCTTGATTTCGTCAAAATTGCCCAACATTTTTTAAATATCATAAAAAGGGTAAATTTTCCCAAGCTTATAACTTTATTATTGTTTGTTTTGGAACATTGGCGACTACAGTCATGTTTTACTCACAATAAACTTACCATTCCGTCTCGGTTTGCTTTTATATATTCTTGGGGGCTGTTTAGTACAAGTACTAGATGTACTAATTGGTATAATAACTTAAAATACATGTGAATTGTTTTGATATAACCATAACTTTGCCTTAATTTTAGTTTAAAAATCTTCGGAAAAATGTATATTGACCTTTTTTTGTGTATGCTTTCAAAATTCCAAGGCTTGTAGCTCAGAAATGATGTCTTTGGTCGTAATCGCAACAATGCGATCATTTTGTGCTGAAGAAGGATTTGGTATTGCGTCTTGATTTCGTCAAAATCGCTCAACATTTTCTCAATATTATAAAAAAGGGTCAATTTTCCCAAACTTATAACTTTATTGTTGTTTGTTTTGGAACATTGGCGATTACATAGTCATATTTTACTCTCAATAAACGTACTATTTTGTCTCGATTTGCTTTTATATATTCTTGCGGGCTGTTTAGTACAAGTGCCAGACGTATTACTTGGAATAATAACTTAAAATACAACTGAATTGTTTTGAAATAACTGTAACTTTGCATTAATTTTGGTTGAAAAAGCTTTAGAAAAATGTATATTGACTCTTTTTTTGGGTATGCTTTCAAAATTTCAAACCTTGTAGCTTAAAAATTATGCCTTTGGTCGTAATCGCAACAATGCGATCATTTTTTGCTGAAGAAGGACTTGGTATTGCGTTTTGATTTCGTCAAAATCGCCCAACATTTTCTCAATATTATAAAAAAGGGTCAATTTTCCCAAGCTTATAGCTTTATTATTGTTTGTTTTGGAACATTGGCGATTACACAGTCATGTTTTACTCACAATAAACTTACTATTCCGTCTGAATCTGATTTCATATATTTTTTGGGGGCTGTTTAGTACAAGTGCCAGTCGTACTACTTGGTATAATAATTAAAATACAAGTAAATCGTTTTGAAGTAACTATAACTTTGCTTTAAATTTTGATCAAAAAGCTTCAGAAAAATATATATTGACTCTCTTTTGCATGCTTTAAATTTATACAATGTGTTCAAAAATGATTGTTCAAGTCGAATTCAAATTCAAATTTTTGATTTAGCTTTTCTCACTTTTTGCATTTCTCGGTAACGTGATGAACAATCATTTTTGAACACTGCACTAATTTAAACTAATTTACCCAAAGTCAAAATTTGATTTATTATGTGATTTAGTTGTTTTCTAAACATTTACAATTAATAATTAATAAATATTTTATTACCATCAGCCTCCAATTGACACCCAATTTGTTCCTTTTTCTTCTCAATTATATCTCTCGTCATGGTGTGAATAATCCTTTTAACCTCCTCCTGTATTTTACTGGCCTTCGTCCATGAAAAAATCCACTCGAATTGATAATCCAGTCGAAAAATCCTCATAAAAACAACCTCCATCCACTTATCAAAAATAAGACTGTATGACTTGCCCCCAGTTTGCGCCCCAATCGAGACTCCAAAAATCGTCTCTGTAAGGAAAATTCCAGTCTGGACGCATTCACCCCAATTTTACAGACTCACCACCAACAATATCAATGGCACAATTTGTTACATACCTACAATGGTCAATCTCCCCCTTATCACACTCTTTACGCAGCAACTCGATCAAAAAATTCACTTGCTCACAAATCACGCCCGGAAATTCGTTCAAGACCTTTTGGTTGAAAGTCGGAGCGATGATTTTCCGGTGCCTCTTCCACACTTTGACCGGACTCGAGATCAGCCCATCGCCCACAATGGGCCGGATGAACTTGTAAAGGTCCATTTTCTCGAGTGTCGCGTTGTGGTTCAGGACCACCTCCAGATACTCCGGTTTGGTGATGAGGTAGTACAACTCCGGGCCCATCCACGCTTTGGCCAAGTCCGGGTAGTCGTCGAACATTTGCATGAAGCGTTTGGCGATTTCGGCCGCGTTTCCGGTGAAGAAGAGGTGGGCGCAGCCGATTAGAGGCAGGTTGAGCGGGCCCGGAATTTTCCGGGAGAGTTTGTACAGCCGGAAGCGCTTCCAGTGGAACTGCAGGCACCAGATGAAGCACAGACTGAGGAAAACGAGGAGCAGGAACATGATGGTAGGAAAGAACGCGGCAAACTGCCCTTGTTGGACACAACCATGGTTTTATCCTTTCAGTTCCTTTCAGTATTATGCAATTTTACCACGGGAATTGTGCAATGGGCAGACACACCTCCGGAGGAGAACCCAATGGTAAGGCCTTGATGGGTGGGATTTTGATGAGTTGAAAAAAAGCGCAGGAGTGATAAAAAACAGAAAGTGCATTTTTCGGAACAGGTGAAGTACCAGATGGGCTTTTTCCGTCACTGTGTACCTATCACGTGATGTGTGCATGACAATCTCTTTCCCAGAAGCCAATTATTTTGTATGAAATTTTATTATTCAAATGAAAATGGAGAAAAAATCAGTGGTCGGTAACGAGATTAATAATCATTGGCAATATTCAAGGACACGAGAAAATTACGGTTAATGCAGCCAACTTGACCTTAACTTGAATCACTTTCAATCTAGTTCAAGAATTTGCATTTTTCATGCCGAATCTGAAAAATCGATCAAGTATTTATTTGTACAACTACATCTAGGATTGTTGTTTAAGTTTTATTATTTCTGACAATAAAGGTAGTAAGTTGTCGTTATTTATTTGCACTTAAACCTCTCAACAAATAAATGAAAAAAAATAAGAATTCAATAAAAAAATTCATAACTCGAAAACTAAAAGTCGTAGAGCAACGCGGTTTGTTCCATTGGATTCAGCGGCTTTTTTTCTGTATTATACCAACTTTTCACGAGATTTAAAATTATCATTTTTTTTGCTCAAATTACCTGAGTAATAAATTTGTACCTACACTTACCTTCAAAGTGATGAAAAAAAAATTTTTTTTAAATTCACTCCAGCAAATTTTTATGGACTTCTTTATGTCTTAACAACCCACAAAAGTTGTTTTTAGTCCACAAAAAGTTCATATGTTCGATTTTTTGATGTTTGATTTTTTCAATTTTCGTCGAAGTTTTTGTCGATTTTGGGTACCCGGAACTTTTGTCGAGCAATAGCTCCGGAACTATCAGAGATAACCCCATGAAGTGTATTATCGTTGGAAAGCTCTTTAAATTATCTATCTTTTTCAAAAAAAATTATTGTTCTCCGACTAATAGTTTTCGAGCAAATTGGAGACAAATGCAAAAATTGGTAAAATTTTAAAAAATTCATAACTAAAAAACTATTGGGAATTTGGCATTTTTCTCGATGCCAATCGATTCCCCGGATCATTTTGCATAGGTTTGGATCAAAATAGTTCCACTTTTTCGAATAGTTTAGCCATAAATAAGAAAATCAAAAAAATTAAAAAAAAGTTAACACCCCCCCCCTTAAAATCGGTCAATTTTTAAAGTGTCTCTAAATCAAATGAAACCGATTCTATCTTATAGATTTTGATGTGCTCTTTCCGATCTAAAAAAGCGTTTTCTCCTAACTCTTTTAGTTTGGCCGTAATCGGCGTTTGAAAATTGAAAATTTTTTTGCGAGATATCGCCTTGAGTCCTATGCCATTTTGTAGAGTTTTTTATTCCGGTTATCCTCCATTTTTCCGTTTCTTGATGACTCTAATAGTTTCGCCGTAATTGGCGGTTGAAAATTGAAAAAAAGTGAAAATGGAAACCTTTTTTTGCGTTTTTCTCGGAAACTGTAAGACTTAGAGCAACGAACAAAAAACTATCTGATAGCGCTTAATTTTATCTATTTTTTCGACCAAACCCGGAGCCGTTCCGGGCAACGGTTCCGGCTACAGAGGCGATCAAAGTTTTTCACTAAAAAAATTCTTAAAAAAAAAACTAAAAGCCGTAGAGAACTGCGGTTTGTTCCATTGAATTCTACGGCTCATTTTACATATTATATCAATTTTTCACAGGAATTAAAAATTTAAAATTTTTTGCCTAAATTTAGGGTAGCCATTTGTCATAGTGGAAAATTTTATTCAATAAAAAAATTCATAACTCGAAAACTAAAAGTCGTAGAGCAACGCAGTTTGTTCCATTGGATTCAGCGGCTTTTTTCTGTATTATACCAACTTTTCATGAGATTTAAAATTTTCAATTTTTTTGCTCAAATTTCCTGAGTAATAAATTTGTACCTACACTTACCTTCAAAGTGATGAAAAAAAATTTTTTTTTAAATTCACTCCAGCACAGCAAATTTTTATGGACTTCTTTATGTCTTAACAACCCACAAAAGTTGTTTTTAGTCCACAAAAAGTCCATATGTTCGATTTTTTGTTGTTTGATTTTTTCAATTTTCGTCGCAGTTTTTGTCGATTTTGGGTACCCGGAACATTTGTCGAGCAATAGCTCCGGAACTATCAGAGATAACCCTATGAAGTTTATTATCGTTGGAAAGCTCTTTAAATTATCTATCTTTTTCAAAAAAAATTATTGTTTTCCGACTAATAGTTTTCGAGCAAATTGGAGACAAATGCAAAAATTGGTAAAATTTTAAAAAATTCATAACTAAAAAACTATTGGGAATTTGGCAATTTTCTCGGTGCCAATCGATTCCCCGGGTCATTTTGCATAGGTATGGATCAAAATAGTTCCACTTTTTCGAATAGTTTAGCCGAAATAAAACATGAAGGAAATAACAAAAACCAAAAGGAAGTTAAAAAAACTAGAGTTTGATTTGGAAAAATTTTTACTTTCATTTTATTGCAAAAATTTACAAAAACTGCAGGAAAAATACTGAAGAAAAAGAACAGGAAATAAAATGTGAAGAAAATAATAAAAACCAAAAAAAAATAAAAAAAGAATTTTATTATATATTTTAAATAAGACAATTGTACTGAATTGCTTAACGCAAGGTAAAGGCCAATCTGAACCCATTTTTGGGCTTCAAAACAATATTTGCCGTCAATTCAATATCTCCAACACTCTTGACCGAACTTTTCACCCTAAATTTTCGTATAATCATGCTTATCATTATTTTCATGACCATCATTCCAAATTTTCCGCCTGAAACCAATCAAGTGACTCGTTAACAGTGTTTTTCTCGTCGCAGTTGTCTGTATTACCGACACAATTCCTTAGCCCGCCTGAGAAAGGCAACCACGTGTACGGGTGTCTCTTTGCCACGTTTTCGGGCAAAAAGCGCTCAGGATTAAATTTTAAAGGCTCTTCCCAGTATTTTTCACTTCTGTGCAAATGGACGTAACCTACGGCTATATTTGAACCTCGGGGAATCACATAATCACCTAAATCAATGTCGTCTGATGCTATTCTTGCAATGAACGGAGCTCCGGGGAATAACCGAAGCGTTTCTTTAATCACACGTTCTGTGTATTTTAGTTTTGGTAAATCGTCAAGGGTTGGGTATTTTTCGGGGCCCAGAACTTCGATTATTTCTTCGTAGAGTTTTTCCTAAGCAAATAATTAAAAATAGATCAATGAAAAGGTTGTTTTTTTTCGAAATTTGATAACTTTAATAGTTTCGTCGTAATCGGCGGTCAAAAATTGAAAAAAAGTGAAAATGGAAATTTTTTTTGCCTTTTTTTCGGAAACTATAAGACTTAGAGCAACGAACAAAAAACCATCTGATAGCGCTTAATTTTAGCTATTTTTTCGACTAAACCCGGAGCCGCTCCGGGCAACGGTTCCGGCTACAGAGGCGATCAAAGTTTTTCACTAAAAAAATTCATTAAAAAAAACTAAAAGTCGTAGAGCACTGCGGTTTGTTCCATTGAATTCTACGGCTCATTTTACATATTATATCAATTTTTCACAAGAATTAAAAATTTAAAATTTTTTGCCTTAAAATTTCCTGAGGAAATTTTACCTTCAAAGTCATGAAAAAAAAAATTTTTTTTTAAACTCACTTTAGTATATTTTTATGGACTTCTTTATGTCTTAACAACCCACAAAAGTTGTTTTTAGTCCACAAAAAGTCCATATGTTCGATTTTTAGATGTTTGATTTTTTCAATTTTCGTTGCAGTTTTTGTCGATTTTGGGTACCCGGAACTTTTGTCGAGCAATAGCTCCGGAACTACCAGAGATAACCCCATGAAGTGTATTATCGTTGGAAAGCTCTTTAAATTATCTATCTTTTTCAAAAAAAATTAGTGTTCGTCGACTAATAGTTTTCGAGCAAATTGGAGACAAATGCAAAAATTGGTAAAATTTTAAAAAATTCATAACTAAAAAACTATTCGGAATTTGGCAATTTTCTCGATGCCAATCGATTCCCCGGATCATTTTGCATAGGTAAGGATCAAAACAGTTCCACTTTTTCGAATAGTTTAGTCGTAATTGGAAAAATAAAAAAAAATAAAAAAAAGTTGACACCCCCCCCTTAAAATCGGTCAATTTTTAAAGTGTCTCTAAATCAAATAAAACCGATTCTATCTTATAGATTTTGATGTGCTCTTTCCGATCTAAAAAACCGTTTTTCCCTAACTCTTTTAGTTTGGCCGTAATCGGCGTTTGAAAATTGAAAATTTTTTTGCGAGATATCGCCTTGAGTCCTATGCCATTTTGTAGAGTTTTTTATTCCGGTTATTCTCCATTTTTCCGTTTCTCGATAACTCTAATAGTTTCGCCGTAATTGGCGATTGAAAATTGAAAAAAAGTGGAAAATGGAAACCTTTTTTTGCGTTTTTCTCGGAAACTAAAAGACTTAGAGCAACAAACAAAAATCCATCTGATAGCGCTTAATTTTATCTATTTTTTCGACTAAAAAAAAAATTCATAAAAAAAAAACTAAAAGCCGTAGAGCACTGCGGTTTGTTCCATTGAATTCTACGGCTCATTTTACATATTATATCAATTTTTCACAGGAATTAAAAATTTTAAATTTTTTGCCTAAATTTAGGGTAGTCATTTGTCATAGTGGAAAATTTTATTCAACAAAAAAATTTATAACTCAAAAACTAAGAGTCGTAGAGCCATGCGGTTTGTTCCATTGGATTCAGCGGCTCATTTTCTGTATTATTACCAACTTTCCACGAGATTTAAAATTTTGATTTTTTTTGCTAAAATTTCCTGAGAAATACACCTACCTCCAAGAAAGTGAAAAAATTATTTTTTTTTAATTCGTTCTATCATAGTTTTTTGAACTTATATGTGCCTTTACATCCCACAAAAGTTGTTAAAAGTCCACAAAAAGTCTATATGTTCGATTTTTTAATGTTTGATTTTTTCAATTTTTGTCGCGATTTTGGCCGATTTCCGGTACCCGAAACATTTATCGAGCAATAACTCTGGAACTGTTAGAGATAACTCCATAAAGTGTATTATCGTTAGAAAGCTCTTCAAATTATCTATTTTTTGCAAAAAAGATCATTGTTCTCCGACCATTAGTTTTCGAGAAAATTGCAAATCAAGGCAAAAATAGCTAACATTTAAAAAAATTCATAACTACAAAACTTCTCGGAATTTGGCAATTTTCTCGATACCAATCGATTCCCCGGATCAATTTACACACAATAGAATTAAAATAGCTCCACGTTTTCGAATAGTTTTGCCGTAATTGCGAAAATAAAAAAAATAAAAATTAGAGTAATTGCGATTTCAATACCTGAACGTCTTGATGCATCCCTAAAAGCGTCAAAACGAAACAACCCGCCGTCGCATTCGTGTCAGAACCCTGGAATAGACACAATTTTTACAAATAAAAACTACCGAAGAAATGACAAAAAATTACAGCCAAGAGAAACGTGCTAACTTCATCCTCCAATTCCTGATAACTCAGTTCCTCATTCAAATATTTCCCAACAAGGACGTCAAGAAACGGCCGTTTTTTCTCCTCTACAACCAGAATTCTGCTAGAATCAGAAATAAACCAATCACACAAACCTTCGACTTCTAATTGACACGTAATTTGCTCCTTTTTCCGCTCGATCAAATCACGCGTTGTCTCCTTAACCAGCTTCACATTTTCCTGCTCCGCCTTGTATTCTTTCGTCCAGGAGAAGAGAAAATCCGAGTGATAATCCACGCGGAAAATTCGCATAAAAACCACTTCCATTATCTTGTCAAAGGTGCGACTGTAATTGGCGTCCGTGATTTGCGCGTTCAGGGGAACCCCAAAAATGGTTTCTGATCAAAAAACTAAAAAAAAAAAAAATACAAAAAAATAACTCACCACTAACAACATCCACTGCAAAGTTTGTCACAAACTTGTAGTGATCTATTTCGCCTTTGTCGCACTTTTTTTCGAGTATTTCCAACAAAATGTCGCACTGTTGGCAAATAATTTGCGGGAAAGTGTTCAAAATCGACTGGTTTAGCGTCGGCACTATAATTCGTCTGTGTTTCTTCCAAATTTTTACTACAACAATTATTGTTTTTTTTTGTTTCTTCAAATTTTGTGTGTGTTTTTTTGTGTATTTTTTCGTGTTCTTTTGTGTTTTATGTGTTTTTTTGTATTTTTCTGTGTTTTTTTGTGCTTTTTTTGTGTTTTTTGTGTTGTTTTGTGTTTTTTGCGTTTTTTTTGAATTTATTGTGTGTTTTTTTGTGTATTTTTTGTGTCCTTTTGTGTTTTTTTTTGCGTTTTTTTCGAATTTTTTGTGTGTTTTTTTGTGTATTTTTTCGTGTTCTTTTGTGTTTTATGTGTTTTTTGGTATTTTTCTGTGTTTTTTGTGCTTTTTTGTGTTTTTTGTGTTGTTTTGTGTTTTTTGCGTTTTTTTGAATTTATTGTGTGTTTTTTTGTGTATTTTTTGTGTCCTTTTCTGTTTTTTTTTGCGTTTTTTCGAATTTTTTTGTGTGTTTTTTTGTGTATTTTTTCGTGTTCTTTTGAATTTTTTGTGTGTTTTTTTGTGTATTTCTTCGTGTTCTTTTGTGTTTTTTGTATTTTTTTAGTTTTTTGTGTTTTTTTCGAATTTTGTGTGTTTTTTTGTGTATTTTTTCGTGTTCTTTTGTGTTTTTTTGCGTTTTTTAAATTTTTTTGTGTGTTTTTTTGTGTATTTTTTCGTGTTCTTTTGTGTTTTTTTTAGTTTTTTGTGTTTTTTCAAATTTTGTCTGTTTTTTGTGTATTTGTTCGTGTTCTTTTGTGCTTTTTGTGTTTTTTGTATTTGCTGTGTTTTGTTTGTTTTTTTTCCGTGTTTTTTTGTGTATTTTGAGTTTTTTTTCGTTTTTTCAATTTTTTTGTGTGTTTTTTGTGTATTTTTTCTTGTTTTTTTTCTGTTTTTTTTTGCGTTTTTTCGAATTTTTTGTGTTTTTGCGTGTTTTTTTGTGTTTTTTTCGAAAATTTTGTGTGTGTTTTTGTGTATTTTTTTGTGTTCTTTGTGTTTTTTTTGCGTTTTTTTCGATTTTTTTGTGTATTTTTTCGTGTTCTTTTGTGCTTTTCGTGTTTTTTTGTATCTTTTGTAGTTTTTCGTGTTTTTTTGTGTTTTTTGAGTTTTTTTTTGCGTTTTTTTCAAATTTTTTGTGTGTGTTTTTTGTGTATTTTTCCGTGTTCTTTTTGGTTTTTTTGCGTTTTTTTCGAATTGTTTTGTGTTTTTTTTGTGTATTTTTGCGTGTTCTTTTCTGTTTTTTTGCGTTTTTTTCGATTTTTTTGTGTTTTTTTTGTGTATTTTTTGGTGTTCTTTTGTTTTTTTTGTGTTTTTTCGAATTTTTTGTGTGTTTTTGTGTGTATTTTTTAGTGTTTTTTGTGTTTTTTGTATTATTTTGTGTTTTTGTTGTGTTTTTTTTGTGTTCTTTTGTGTTTTTTTTGCGTTATTTCGAATTTTGTGTGTGTTTTTTTGTGTATTTTTTCGTGTTTTTTTGAGTTTTTTTTGCGTTTTTTCGAATTTTGTGTGTGTTTTTTTGTGCATTTTTTTGTGTTTTTTTTGCGTTTTTTTTCGATTTTTTTGTGTTTTTTTTGTGTATTTTTTCGTGTTCTTTTGTGTTTTTTTGTATTTTTTTGTTTTTTCTGTGTTTTTTTTCGTGTTCTTTTGTTTTTTTGTGTTTTTTTTTGCGTTTTTTTTAATTTGTTGTTTGTATTTTTTCGTGTTCTTTTGTTTTTTGTGTTTTTTTGCGTTTTTTCGAATTTGTTGTTTGTATTTTTTCGTGTTCTTTTGTGTTTTTTTTTGCGTTTTTTCGATTTATTTGTGTTTTTTTTTGTGTATTTTTTTGTGTTCTTTTGTGTTTTTTTGTATTTTTTGTGTTTTTTTCGTATTCTTTTGTTTTTTGTGTTTTTTTGAATTTTTTGTGTGTTTTTATGTGTATTTTTTCGTGGTTTTTTGTGGTTTTTTGTATTTTTTTGTGTTTTTTTCGTGTTCTATTGTGTTTTTTGTGTTTTTTTTGCGTTATTTCGAATTTTGTGTGTGTTTTTTTGTGCATTTTTTTGTGTGCTTTTGTGTTTTTTTGCGTTTTTTAGAATATTTTGTGATTTTTTTTTGTGTATTTTTTCGTGTTCTTTTGTGTTTTTTTGTGTTTTTTTGTATTTTTTTGTTTTTTCTGTGTTTTTTCGTGTACTTTTTTTGTGTTTTTTGCGTTTTTTTGAATTTTGTGTTTTTTGTGTTTTTTTGTGTTTTTTTGAGTTTTTTTTGCGTTTTTTTCGAATTTTGTGTGTGTTTTTTTGTGCATTTTTTGTGTTTTTTTTTGCGTTTTTTTCGATTTTTTTGTGTTTTTTGTATTTTTTGTGTTTTTTTTGTGTTTTTTTTGCGTGTTCTTTTGTGTTTTTTGTGTTTTTTTTGCTTTATTTCGAATTTTTTGTGTGTTTTTTTGTGTATTTTTTCGTGTTCTTTTGTGTTTTTTTGCGTTTTTATGAATTTCTTGTGTGTTTTTTTGTGTATTGTTTTGTTCTTTTGTGTTTTTTTGTATTTTTTTGTGTTTTTTTTGTATGTTTTGTGTTTTTTTTGTGTTTTTTTTAATTTACGAACGAACCTGGGCCTGAAACTAGACCATTTCCAATCGTTGGAATCATGTACTTGTACATATCCATTTTTTCCAAGGCTCCAGGGTGGTTCAAAATCACCTCCAAATATTCGGGCTTCGTTACAGTGTAAAAAAGTTCCTCTGCCATCCAGAACTTGGCCAAGTCCGGATACTGTTCGAATATTTTTATGAACCGTTCGGCAATTTCTGGCGCGCTTTTGCCCAAAAACAGGTAACTTGCGCCCAGCAGGGGCACATTTTTTGGTCCTGGCACGTGCCAGGACATCCGGAAAAGCCGCCATCTTTTCCAGTGGAAGTGAAGGCACCACAGGAGAAACACTGTGCACACGCCAACTAAAACGTACATGATAATATTTGAAATTCAACTGAATTCAGTGTAATATTCGTGTTATTACAAAATTTCGTTACACACCTTTCTCTCTTGGGCAAGCGTGTGACTAGAAGGGGATTTACCTCGGATCGGCTGACGAAAATGTCAGGCGAAGACGGTGAACTTGACCCAGTGGGCGCAGGAAGTGCATAATAGTCAAGGTTTAGGTCAAAAAAGGCCGAATTTAAATTTAATAATTTGAGGAAATTTGTAAATTTTTGTTTGAAATTGAGGTTGAATTGTCGTGGTTTGTGGTAATTAGCGTTAACTAGCATTTTCTTTTACTTATTTTGTTTTGTTTTGCGTGTTCTGGTCGTTTAAATTAGCGTGCCTTGAGGTTGAAAATGTGTCAACTAAATTTTATGTTAATTTTTAATTTATTTATTATTAATATTTTTTTTGCTGTCCTCGTTTTTTATAACTTATAAAGCAAATGTTAGTTTAGGGAAACTATTAACTGTTTTTTAAGTGAGTTTAAAGGTTTTTGTTTTTTTGTACATTTGTTACAAGTTTTGTAAAATAAAAGTTGACACAAAGTTCTTTTATTTTTTTAATCATTTATCTACACTGTTTATTCAAATGAAAAAAAAACGTGTTTAGCGCTCCAAATTTTTGAGCAAATTTTGTGAGTTTGCAATTTTTTTTTTGAAAAAAATTTATAATTTTTGAAAATTTTAACACCAATTTCAATCTAATTCAACGATTTTTTTAGTTATTATTTAGGACATTTTTTCACTGAAAAATATTAAGTACATTTTTGGCGATTTTTGGGTTTATTTTTATCAAAAAACTTGCAAAATATGTGCGTTTTTATATAATTTTTTTTTCAGTGGGCTGCAAAAATTTTTTAAGTTTGTAAAACTTGTTTAAACTTTTCAAAAAATCAGAAATAACACTATTTTGACGCAATTTGCTGATTTTTGCTTAATGTTTTACAAAATTTTGCAAAGTATTTGCGATTTTAATAAAAAAAATTTTGGTAAAAAAATTAACAACATTTTTGTTGAAATTTCGCAAAATATGTCGTTTCTGAATAAAAAACTTTACAAAACTCTACCAAAAAACTATTTTTTGTTCTCAAAAAAGGTAAATATAACACTATCTTTAATAAGTTTATTAATTTTTACATAATTTTTGGTTTATTTTAATTGGATTTTTTTAATATACGTGCGTTTCTCATCCATTTCGCTGATTTTTGACTAATTTTTGGGTAATTTTCGCAAAATAATTGTGCTTTTAAATAAAAAACTAGTCGAAATAAATTTGATTACTCGTAAAAAAAGCAGGACTAACAATATTTTTGACACAATTTGGCAATTTTTTGGTTTATTTTTATCGAAATTTTGAAAAGTACGTACAATTTTGGATGAATTTTTAAAAAACTATTGCACAAACTGAATTTTTGTTTAAAAAAAGTTTTTTTAATAGCATTGTTTTTATCCAATTCGTGGAATTTTTGATAATTTTTGACTATATTTTGAAAAATTATTTCCAACAATATTCTTGGGTTTACTTTTATCGAGATTGTACAAAAAATATGCGATTTTTAATCAAAAATTTGTCAAACTTTGGCAAATAACTGAATTATTAGCTCAAAAAACGTGTCTCAGTGTCGTAAAATACAAAAATACCACATTTTTCGATTTAATTCGTTGATTTTTAGATTACTTTTGACTAAATTCTGCAAAATATTTGCGTTTTTTGTTGAAAAATTGGTCAAAATTTTTTGATTTTTAGATTAGCTAAGTAATTTTGACAAAATTTTACTGAATAATTGCGTTTTACACGAAAAAATAGCCAAAATGAAGCTTGTAAAAGCATTACTGACAACATTTTCGACCCATTCGGCAATTTTTCGGTTTATTTCTATCAAAATTTCGCAAAAACTCTCTCAAACTTTGACAAAAAACTGAATTATTATCCCAAAAAAAGTGTTCAGTACTCAAAAGTGGTAAAATAACACCATTTTCGTTTCAATTCGTTGCATTTTGCATTTTTAAGTGAAAAACAGACCAAAATAAATTTAATCACTCGCACAGCTAGCTATATTTTCGAACAAATTCGGCAATTTTTTGATTAATTTTTGTCAAAATTTCACCAAACAACTGCGTTTCTCCCTGACAACGTCCGAAAAGCAGACGAAATAACGTACAGTCACGATCAAAAAGAATGACACCCCTACCAACCGGGCAGGATAGGGGTGTCGTTCTTTTTGATCGTGACTGTACTTTTCGATCTAATTTATTGATTTTTGGCGCATTTTTGAAAAAAACCTCCAGGAAAGGGCAAAACCGACATTTTGACTTTTCTACTGATTTTGGCCGAAGTTACCAAAAAATGTTCTAAAAATTATTAAAATTTTTGATTTAAACAAATTTAATTTCCAAACAGAAAATTAAGTTTAGCAGACGTTTTTTTGTGGTTTTGACGTGAGTTTTGAGGGATAAGGGAATAAAAACACCAGCAAACAATAAATACATCTATTAAATAACAATGATAGCCAACAGCCAGGCCCTAAATTTACTAACATCAGTGAAAACGACGTAATTGGACAAATCGCAGCTCTGCTTAATGGGATCATAGGTCGAAATCGACACCACGCCCCTCAACGCCCATCTGCCACTCCTCTTCATAATGAAGCCACTCCCACTGTCGCCATTGCACGGCCCACTTTGGTTCCTCTCCCCTGAAACAAAATTTTCAGCAAACTTGCCCCAAACTTCTCGAACTCAAGTACCGGCACAGAAGGTCCTCTCCGACGTGATGTACCTGAAGGCCTCCGACGAGCGCAGACACTCCTCCTGGCCCACGACGGGAATATCGGCCTGTTTGGGCTCAGCCGTCATCAAGTTGTCCTGCTCGTCGCGGCCCCAGCCCACTACCTTGCCCTTTTGGCCCACGATTTTGTCCACATCGTCCGGCTCGGACCACAGACATATGGGCCGGATGTACTTGCTGAAGTCGATCTTCTCGGCCAGAATCACGACGGCTATGTCCGCGTCCGACGTCAAAGGGACATAGTCCGGGTGTATTCGGATGTCCTCGGCTTCGACCATTTTTTCGCCCTCGCTGAGCGACCATTTCTTGATGTTCAGTTTGCCGAGGACGAAGAGGAAGCGCTCGGGTTGGGGCCTTTTGCGCCCTTCTTGCACGCAATGGGCGGCTGGAGGACAATTAGTACCATCATGGTACTGGACCATGGGACTTACCGGTAATTATGTGCTTTTGGGAGACCAGGGAACCGCTACATTTGTACTCAAGACCGGTGGTGGTAACAGCAAAAATCGCAGTAAGCCATGGGAAGGCACCACGTGGAACGGTGTTACCATTGATTACCAATGGGTTTGCTACGATTGACACGCCACACGTGCCTGGTGGTGGGGGCTGGGTTGGTGGTACTGTGGGCTTACCATTGAGGAATGGGTTGCCTCCAACTACAAAATTTTTTTGAAACGTGATTATTTTTGGTAATTTCGGCCAAAATCAGTAGAAAAGTCAAAATATCAAAACGCCTTTTTCTGACAAAAATAGATCGGAAAGTACAGTCACGATCAAAAAGAATGACACCCCTGCCCGGTTGTTATGTCATTCTTTTTGATCGTGACTGTACGTTATTTCGTCTGCTTTTCGGACGTTGTCAGTGAGAAACGCATGTTTAGTGAAATTTTGATAACAATTAATCAAAAAATTGCCGAATTTGTTCGAAAATATAGCTAGTTGTGCCAGTGATTAAATTTATTTTGGTCAGTTTTTCACTTAAAAATGCAATTATTTTGCGAAATGTTGTTCAAATTGTTCAATAACCAACGAATCGAGACGAAAATGGTGTTATTTTACCACTTTTGAGTACTGAACACTTTTTTTGGGACAATAATTCAGTTTTTTGTCAAAGTTTGAGAGAGTTTTTGCGAAATTTTGATAAAAATAAACCGAAAAATTGCCGAATTGGGTCGACAATGTTGTCAGTAATGCTTTTACGAGCTTTATTTTGGCTAATTTTTTGTCAAAAACGCAATTATTCTGTAAAATTTTGTCAAAATTACTTAGCTAGTCTAAAAATCGATAAATTTTGACCAATTTTTCGACAAAAAACGCAAATATTTTGCAGAATTTAGTCAAAAGTAATCTAAAAATCAACGAATTAAATCGAAAAATGTGGTATTTTTGTATTTTACGACACTGAGACACGTTTTTTGAGCTAATAATTCAGTTATTTGCCAAAGTTTGACAAATTTTTGATTAAAAATCGCATATTTTTTGTACAATCTCGATAAAAATAAACCGAAGAATGTTGTCCGAAATAATTTTTCAAAATATGGTCAAAAATTATCAAAAAATCCACGAATTGGATAAAAATAATGTTATTAAAAAACTTTTTTTGAACAAAAATTCAGTTTGTGCAAAAATTTTTTAAAAATTCATCCAAAATTGTACATATTTTTCAAAATTTTGCTAAAAATAAACCAAAAAATTGCCAAATTGTGTCAAAAATATTGTTAGTTCTGCTTTTTTTAGGAGTAATCTAATTTATTTTGAGCCGTTTTTTATTTAAGAGCACAATTATTTGGAGAATTTAGTCAAAAGTAGATCTAAAAATCCACGAGTTAAATCGAAAAAGGTGTTATTTTTGTTTTTTAGAGCATTGAGACACGTTTTTTGAGCCAATAATTAAGTTTTTTGCCAAAGTTTGGCTAGTTTTTGATTCAAAATCGCATATATTTTGTACAATTTTGATAAAAATAAACCAAAATATTGCCAAATTGTGTCGAAAATATTGTTAAAATAGAGCGAAAGAATTACTTAACTGAGAATCGGTTTATAGAAACGTCATTAATTTAATCCGCAATTAAACGCGTGATTAACTGATCACGTGACCATATTGAAGCAATTTGATTAGTCCATTCGCGTTTAACAACGAATTAAATTTTAACAGAACTTTATATGCTATTTTTCTTCAATTAGAGGCAATTTTCGTTAAAAAGTAAGTTCAAACTAAGGAAACATGCTGACTTTGTTTTATTAATTGTTTTAAATTGGTAAAAATTAATGATGTAATATAGTATAGCAAAAGTAAAATTTAGTAAAAATATTACAATTTGCAAAAATGAAGAAAAAAAATCGTTTTTTTTGCGTTATTTTTGACGTAATTACGTACACAATTCATTGGAGGGTCCTGAGCTTCTGAAAATCTTCTCTGTTGTGGTCCTAACTGGAGCCGGGAATTCGTCCAAAAATTGGTTGCGAATTGGTTTCGTGACAACTTTGGTGTCCTGAAAAGGATTTGCCTTTTCCGACAGGAATGGGTTATTTCGTGATGGTACAAAAGGGCTGCTCTGTGATCGAAGAGGTGACACTTTGATGGTCAGGGTGTGTTCGAGGTTGATTTTGGTTAAGACACGAACCCAATTGTTCACTGGAATAATTCAAAAAATTGGGTTTTTACAAACAAAAAAATTTTTTTGAGTTACTTTCTATGGGCAGTCCTGAACATACAACTTGCCCATTGACGCTGATTTTGGTTACTCGTGGTGGTGTGTTTTCCCATCGAGGGAAGAAAACTTTATATTTGATGGGTCTTTGTTGCTGGATGTCGTCGAAGATGAGTTCTTTGGGATTGGCTAACTGGATCTCGCCATTGTAACTCTATGAAAAATTTAGACAAGTTTTAAAAAAATTCCATAACTTTTTTTCTATTAAAAATATTAATATGATTTTTTTTGAACGTTCTAAAAATATTTTAATTTGTATACAGAGTGTACCCCAATTTTTTTTACATTTTTGAAATCGTAACTAAATTGGCCCGGTTTTATAGACTTATCTGTCACAGTTTTTGACTTATGTCAATTTATTTGTGGAAGAATTACAGACAAAAACTTGAGAAACATTTAAGTTAACTGAACCAGCTTTTCTCCAGTCAATTTCCAAGCTTTGGCGCATCTTTTTTAATGAAAGCGGAGTAGGCGATATTCCATCGCCTACTACGATTTTCTGTAAATGACAAATTACAAATGGCAATAATGGCAACACCCTGTATTTTATTGCATCATTGAATGGTATTTTTTATGGGTTTTCATTCCATATAAGATCTAATTTGTTAAATTTGTAATATTTTTGCGAAATAAGAAATATTAAAAGTTTTTTCGAGTAGGCCGTTGTAATTTTTTTTCAATTTTGTTTTTCTAATATTTTTAATTTTGTATTTTTCTCAGAATTTTCCTCCTTTCAAAAACTTTTTCATTTTTTGAAACTTTGTCAAAAGAGACTAAATTTGACAGAAATTGTCGCCATCTTGTGCTAAAAATTGACCGAAAAATCTGTAAATTAGGTCGCAAGTTTACTTTGTTTTTAAATAAATACTCACCTATTTTGCCAAAAACGCACTAAAAGATCGATTTTTTTAAATGAATTTTGAAAATGATTATTTTCGTCTTTTTGTAATATTTCTCTGAGAATTTTATTTGTTTTTAGGTAAGAAAAGTTCTTTATTCTTATTTTTTGCGTAATTCCTAGTTTTTGACTCAGAAACTGTTTGATTTTTCGAAATTTAGTCAAAAGAGACCAAATTTGACAAAAATTGTCGCCATCTTGTGCTAAAAATTGACCGAAAAATCTGTAAATTAGGTCGAAAGTTTACTTTGTTTTTAAATAAACACTCACTTATTTTGCCAAAAAGGCACTAAAAGGTCGATTTCTTTTAAATGAATTTTGAAAATGATTATTTTCGTCTTTTTATAATATTTCTCTGAGAATTTTATTTGTTTTTAGGTTAGAAAAGTTCTTTATTCTTATTTTTTGCGTAATTCCTAGTTTTTGACTCAGAAACTGTTTAATTTTTCGAAATTTAGTCAAAAGAGACCAAATTTGACAGAAATTGTCGCCATCTTGTGCTAAAAATTAACCGAAAAATCTGTAAATTAGGTCGAAAGTTTAATTTGTTTTTAAATAAACACTCACTTATTTTGCAAAAAACGCTCAAATCTATTTTTTATTTCTTAGATTAATTATAAGAGAACATTGAAAGCAATTACTAAAGAACAAATGACAAATGGTGCAACTCACTAGATTTAAGGTGTGTCGAGTGAAACTATAATAATTATTATTGCTACATCATTTTATTTAAAAGAATGACCCTCAAAAAATTGTTACAATACTATTTCTCATTCCAATCAAAAATTAAATCCATGTCACCTTAGGAGGGTTTTTGCCCCAAAATATAATTTAAAAAAAATATGTACAATTTTACTCCCAAAAATCGGTAAGGACACGTGGAAATTTACTAGACCACTTTCGTAAAACCTAATTATTAAATTGAGCAACGTAAAAAATTACAAAATACAGTGTGATTGAGAAACTACACATCACATGAAAAAAAACAGAATTTGCTCAATTAAAGTGTCTACAAAAATAATTCACGAAGACCGATGATTAACATTCGTCGTGACTTAGATTTACCAGGATGTTGGCTATTTTCCTTAAACAAAAGCACGTCCTTGAACTTTTTCGATGACATAACGATCTGTACGTGTGATTGGCAATAAATTAAACGCTCGTCAAAGCATTGAGTAATGAAAATCTGCTCACGTTCACGCGGTTTCCAACCGACAGCTCGACGTTGAGTCTGACGATGTTCTCGTCGAAGGAGTAGACTCCAATAGTACCATACAGCTGCCCATTCTGGTCCATTTCGTACTGGAAGGTGTCTGGGCATGGGCTGGAGTACAGCTGGGGTCTGACGACCATGGCTTTCGTTGTGACGACGCAAAGAAGGAAGCTCAAGATGTGCATCTTTTACACGGGCATGCTTGAGTGGTGACACTGATGACATTCGGTTCCGGCGATTGAGCAAACTTTGGAAGATGCTTGTTTTAATGAGTTGGGTTTTTTACGATTTCCGAAATCAATATCAACAATGGGTGTGAACAAGTGTTGAAATGAGCAAAAGCAGGAGGAATAATAAAATTAACACGAGAGTTATCTACATTTTAAAAATCGCATTGGATGCACAAGCACGTTTATTTTTGCTTCCGCACATACAAATTTTTTTTTGGATTGTTGTAGCTAATATTTTTTAACGATAGTTTGGGAACTAATAGACGTTATCTCGGACTATAACTGTACAAAATTTCATTGCTGGAATAAGTCGGGTTTCGAAGATAGAAATTTTTGAAGTGAAGTTGGAGGAAAATTAGATTTTTGCCATCTTACACCAAACATGAATTTTTTTCGCAAAGTTGCAATTGATATTTTTAAACGAATTTTTGGCAGATGATAGCCATTGTACAGTTATATAATTGTGCAAAATCTCATTTAAAAAAATAGTCGGGTTCGGAAGATATGAATTTTTCAATTTAAGTTGAAGGAAAATTAGATTATTGCCTCCTCCCACTAGAATTTTTTCAGATTATTGTAGCTAATATTTTTCAACAATATTTTGGGAACTAATAAACATTATCTTGGACTATAACTGTACAAAACTTCATTGCTGAAATGAGTCGAGTTTCGAAGACATAAATTTTTGAAGTGAAGTTGGAGGAAAATTGGATTTTTGCCATCTTACACCAAACATGAATTTTTTTCGCAAAGTTGCAATCGATATTTTCAAACGAAATTTTGGCAGCTGATAGCCATTGTACAGTTATATAATTGTGCAAAATCTCATTTAAAAAAATAGTCGGGTTTGGACGATATGAATTTTTAAATTTAAGGTGAGGGAAAATTAGATTATTGTCTCCTCACACAAACATTTCCAAAGGTTGTTGTAGCTAATATTTTTTAACAATATTTTGGGAACTAATAGACATTATTTTGGACTATAACTGTACAAAATTTCATTTCTGAAATAAGTCGGGTTTTGAAGATATAAATTTTTGAAGTGAAGTTCGAGGAAATTTGGATTTTTCCCATCTTACACCAAACATGAATTTTTTTCGTAAAGTTGCAATCAATAATTTTAAACGAAATTTTGGCAGGTGATAGCCATTGTACTGTTATATAATTGTACAAAATCTTGTTTAAAAAAATAGTTGGGTTTGGAAGATATGAATTTTTAAATTTAAGTTGAGGGAAAATTAGATTATTGCCTCCTCATACAAAAATTTCCTAAGATTGTTGTAGCTAATATTTTTTAACAATATTTTAGAAACAAGTAGACATTATCTTGGACTATAACTGCACAAAACTTCATTGCTGGAATGAGTCGGGTTTCGAAGATATAAATTTTTGAAGTGGAGTTAGAGAAAATTTGGATTTTTGCCATCTTACACCAAACATGAATTTTTTTCGCAAAGTTGCAGTCGATATTTTTTAACGAAATTTTGGCAGCTAATAGCCATTGTACAGTTATATAATTGTGCAAAATCTCATTTAAAAAAATTGTCGCGTTCGGAAGATATGAATTTTTAAATTTAAGTTGAGGGAAATTTCGATTATTGCCTCCTCACACAAACATTTTTTCTGATTGTTGTACTTAATATTTTTTAACAATATTTTGGGAACTAATAGACATTATCTCGGACTATGACTGCACAAAACTCCATTGCTGAAGTAAGTCGGGTTTCGGAGATACAAATTTTTGAAGTGAAGTTGGAGGAAAATTGGATTTTTTCCATCTTATACCAAACATGAATTTTTTTCGCAAAGTTGCAGTCGATATTGTTGAATGAAATTTTGGCAGCTAATAGCTATTGTACAGTTATATAACTGTGCAAAATCTCATTTAAAAAAATAGTAGGGTTAGGAAGGTATGAATTTTTCAATTTAAGTTGAGGTAAAATTAGATTATTGCCTCCTCACACAAACATTTTCTCAGATTGTTGTAGCTAATATATTTTAACAATGTTTGGGGAGCTAATAGACATTATCTCCGACTATTACTGTACAAAACTTCATTGCTGAAATAAGTCTGGTTTCGAAGATACAAATTTTTGAAGTGAAATTGGAGGAAAACTAGATTTTTGCCATCTTACACCAAACATGAATTTTTTTCGCAAAGTTGCAATCAATAGTTTTGAACGAAATTTTGGCAGGTGATAGCCATTGTACAGTTACATAATTGTGCAAAATCTCATTTAAAAAAATAGTCAGGTTCGGAAGATATGAATTTTTAAATTTAAGTTGAGGGAAAATTAGATTATTGCCTCCTCATACAAAAATTTTTTTAGATCGTTGTAGCTAATACTTTTTAATAATATTTTGAGAACTAATAGACATTATCTTGGACTATAACTGCACAAAACTTCATTGCTGAAATAAGTCGGGTTTCGAAGATATAAATTTTTGAAATAAAGTTGGAGGAAAATTGGATTTTTTCCATCTTATACCAAACATAAATTTTTTTCGCAAAGTTGCAATCGATATTTTTGAACGAAATTTTGGCAGCTAATAGCCATTGTACAGTTATATAACTGTGCAAAATCTCATTTAAAAAAATAGTCGGGTTTGGAAGATATTAAATTTTTAATTTAAGTTGAGGAAAAATTATATTATTGCCTCCTCACACAAAAATTTCCTTAGATTGTTGTAGCTAATATTTTTTAACAATATTTTGGGAACTAATTGACATTATCTTGGACTATAGCTGCACAAAATTTCATTGCTGAAATATGTTGGGTTTCGAAGATATAAATTTTTGAAGTGAAGTTGGAGGAAAATTGGATTTTTCCCATCTTACACCAAACATAAATTTTTTTCGCAAAGTTGCAATTAATATTTTTGAACGAAATTTCGGCAGCTAATAGCCATTGTATAGCTACATAATTGTGCAAAATCTCATTTGGAAAAATAGTCGGCTTCGGAAGATATGATTTTTTTTATTTAAGTTGAGGGAATATTAGGTTATTGCCGCCTCTATTATTTTAAAAACTATTTTACAATGCGAAAAATCTCCAATTACTGATAACAAGAAATAAATTTGGATGAAATATAACTATTTTCTAATTTTTAACATAACGATTTTCTTAGTTGTGACTTTCTGTATTTAAATACTGTAAGATTAAAGTGAAAAAATATTGTCTACCTAATAAAATTTACCTAACAATTCTAATATGTAGGTGGATACCGGAATTCGAACAAGTCGAAGGTCAATTATTTAAACTTTAATTCCATAGGTATGCGGATCAGAAAACAATGGATTAGTTTTTTCAAAAAAAAAATCTTTTAATTCTTCTTGGAATTAGAATTACTTTACTAAAACTGGCCATAACAACCGAAAAAAAATTTGAATTTTCATTTTAGATTGATACTACTTATCAGCGAAAATTTTGAGTTCAGCAAAAATTCTTGAATAAAATATGACTTATTTAGCGTTAAAGTTTGATCAAGTGATAAATGGATTAGATCCAAAGTTCGTCGATATTAAAAAAAAATGCATTTAAAGTTAAATACAGCTTAAACATTATCCTCCTGGTAATTGATCAGCTAATTAAAAAATGTTTTTTTTTCTGAAAATGCATAATGCATTAGTATTTTTTTTATAGAATTGTTAGTTATTTAAATGCGAACGCAATTAAAATGCGTTCAATGTAGTACTTGCAACTTGTAATTTATTGAATTGAATTAATTATTACACAATGAAGATATAAATAAAAATGATGATCTGACAACACTTTTGATTCTCACTCACCCAATCACCCAAAAACTGTCTCTTCTAGCCTCAACTTTATTTAACCAGCCGACTAAAACCAACTTTAAGCTCTACCTCACCGAAAACTGGCACGCTTTCGAGCCATCGCAGCTCGTAATAAAAAAGAAGAATAACAAAAGCGTGAACGGTATTGTCTTCCAATCCATTAACTTATTCCGGGTGTTTGGGAAAATCCTCAATGCATTGGCGGCGGAAACGGGGATTTCTCACACGAGTCGACTATGTGAATTTGATTGACTCATTTTGGTGACATTTTGCAAGCGGTTTGTGGTCAATTTCGGGTCAAAAGTGACGAAAATTAGACGGAAATTGAGCAATTACTCGACCAATTAATTAAGAAAATAATCAAGCAGGTGGCTTGTCATAGGCAACACGATATTCACGATTTTATATTTAACTCAAAAAATGGCATGTTTTTTCATTCAAAACTCGATTTCTTCTTGTGTGTGTCTAATTTACCCCAGTTTACCCAAGAAAATTAGTAATTTTTTTACTTATTTATGTCGCAAAATAACGAATTCTTTCAAAGAAATACTTTTGTAATTTTATTGTAATTGCAATTTAGTTTAATTCACAATTAATAAATTTTGTTGTCTTAATTGTTAAAACAACGAAATCTGGTTAATTAGCTGATATTTATAATAATCAAGCAGCATATTTTGCTAAGTTTTTAAGCGCTTCTCATTGGCTCGTTTTATTATCGGGAGTGTCCTAGTCTAGGAGGAAATGTCTGTGTTTTTATTGGTCAAATTATTCATTCCTAGATTAAGTGAAAATCAAGTAACCGATAAAGTTTGTAATTTTATGCAATTTGTCAAAATATCTGTGTTGGAATAAATTGTAAAGTTCAATCCAAAAAACCTACTTTTTGCACAAATTTCGAAATTTTTCAATGACAATTTATAACATGAAAAGAAAAATGCATTTCATGGTTAGCTGCAAGTTGTTAAAAGTGGGAATTTACATGATCAATTAACTTCAATAAAATTTATTAAATGCCAATCATAAATCCCAGCATGTAAATCATTCTTGACTTTTATATTCCAAAATAATTAGCATTTTAATTGAAATATATCTATTGTTATAAAATACTGATCATTCACTTAGGGGACACCGGAAAAATTGACCTCTAATTGTGTATCCTGTGTCCGTTATAACCCGGCTTCCCCTAATAATTGTAGCAAAAAATAGAAGTATAATTGGTTGCATAGGTACATTTTATTTGGCGTCTAAAATGTTGATCAGAACGCAATCATAATTTTAAATTTCTTGTGATATGAAACGTAACGAAAATAATAAAGTTAAACTTGTTTTTCTGTTTTTTTAATCTAAGGTCATTTTTAATTGTAGATCTGTAAATAAGCCTTAAGAGTAGTAATCTTTGTAAAAACGTTCCGGTTTTTAAAATCCAATTATTTTCCTCACCTCAGTCGGGGCAAAAGTGGTTGTTATTTCGTTCTTAAAAACTAGCAGGAACGGAAGGAAAACGCATTATCCAGCACCACATTTTTTTGATAAAATTTAAAATACATAAATAAAGCTTTCAGTAACAATTTCTTTTAGAATTTTATTGAACATAAAAGCAAATCTTTTCATAAAACAGCTCATTAATTCGCCCTCAATCACACTAAAAGAAAACTACCCTTACAACGACCCTCATAAAATATTGACAAATTTCCGAAACTAACAAACAAACAAAAAATTGTTTTGTCTTCTAACGCTGCTCTTTTCTAGTTTTTTTTTTCTAGTCTTCTTTCTTAGATTTTTTTTTCTAGTTCTTCTTTTATCTACTTTCGGTTCACTTTAAAAAAATCATTGTGGTGGAATTGACTTGTTACCATGACAACTCATAAAAGTTAATGCCAAGAGTACACAATTTCCACCACAATGGTTTTTATGAAAGTGAACCGAATGTAGCGTTTTTCTTATTTTTTTCTATCTCTTCTTTTTTTAACTTTCTTTTTCTTGTTTTTTTGGTTTATGTTTTTTATCATTTTTCTCTATTTCTTATTTTTTAACTCTTCTATTTTTAACTTTTTTCTGTTTTTTTGCTCTTTTTTCTTCAATCTCTTCTCCTATCTAGCTCTTATCTTCTCTAAAAAGTTTTTATTTTTCTATCCGCTCTGCTCTCTAAATTTTTTATTTTAATAATGTTGTTTATTTATGTAATCTATATTGAAATATAATAAATTTTTTTTTCTTAATCTTCTCTTCTCTTCTTAAGCTCGACACTTTTTTCTCTGTTTTTTCTCTATCAGTTTTTTTTCTAGTTTTTTTGGCTTTTTTTAGATTTTCTTTTATCTAGCTTTTTTCTTATTTTTTATTACTGCTTTTTTTAAATCTTTTTTTTTTGTTTATCTTTTGTCTTTTTTGTTCTTTTCTTCTGTAGCTTTTTTTCAAACTTTTCTCTTGTCTAGCTCATATCTTCTCTAAAAAAAAAATATTTTTCTATCTGTTTTGTTTCCTAGATTTTTTCTCATTTCTCTATTTTAATTATTTATGTTTATTTATATAATTTTTATTGTAATAGAATAGATTTCTTTATAAATTGCGTCCGTGTTTTGTTTAAACATTAGGTTTAAATTGTACTACATTGTTTAGTCTTGTTTTAAATACTTAAATTTGTGGATTTATATTATTATTATTATAAAAATCCATTAGAAATAAAGTTCTTAAGCATGAAATTCTAGTTCTTTTCTTTATTAGCCTTTTTCTCTATTTTAATTATATTGTTTATTTATATAATTTTTATTGTAATAGAATAGATTTCTTTAAAAATTGCGTCCGTGTTTTGCTTAAACATTAGGTTTAAATTGTACTACATTGTTTAGTCTTGTTTTAAATACTTAAATTTGTGGGTTTATATTATTATTATTATAAAAATCCATTAGAAATAAAGTTCTTAAGCATGAAATTCTAGTTCTTTTTTTTATTAGCTTTTTCTTCTCTTCTTTAGCTCGACACTTTTTTCTCTGGTTTTTCTTTATTTTTTTTTCTAGTTCTGTTTTTCTTAGCTTTATTTAATCTTTTTTTTACCTCTTTTTTTTGTCTAGCTTATCTCTTATTTTTTTGAATTTTTTTTTAACTTTTTTTTTGTTTATCTTTTGTTCATGTTTTTTAGCTTTTTATTCTAATTCTTATTTTTTTTTAGCTTTTCTATTTTTAACTTTTTTTATTTTTTTTTGCTCTTTTTTTCTTCAATCTCTTCTCTTATCTAGCTCTTATCTTCTCTAAAAACTTTTGATTTTTCTATCCGCTCTGCTTTCTAGGTTTTTTCTTATTTTTTTATTTTAATAATGTTGTTTATTTATGTAATCTTTATTGAAATATAAATTGCTTCTGTGTTGTGTTCAAACGTTCTATAAAAATTGTACAAAAATTGTATAAAAATTACTTTTTATTACTGTTTTTTTTAACCTTTTTTCTTCTTGTTTATCTCTTGTTTTTTTTTAGTTTTTTTCTTTTTTAGCTTTAACTTTTCTCTTGTCTAGCTCATATCTTCTCTAAAAATTTTCATTTTTCTATCTGTTTTGTTTTCTAGATTTTTTTTCATTTCTCTATTTTAATTATGTTGTTTATTCATGTAATCTTTATTGTAATATAATAGATTTCTTTATAAATTGCTTCCGTGTTTTGTTTAAACATTAGGTTTAAATTGTACTACATTGTTTAGTTTTGTTTAAAATACTTAAATTTGTAGGTTTATACTATTATTATTATAAAAAGCCACTAGAAATAAAGCTTTTAAGCATCAAATTCTAGCTTTTCTCTTTTTTAATCTCTTTTTCTCTTTTTTAGCTCGACACGTTTTTCTCTGGTTTTTCTTTATTTTTTTTTCTAGTTCTGTTTTTTTCTAGCTTTTTTTTTAAATTTTTTTTACCTCTTTTTTTTGTTTAGTTTATCTCTTATTTTTTTCTAGTTCTTTTTTTTTGACTTTTTTTTTCTTGTTTTTTCAATTTCTTTTCTTCTTTAGCTTTATTTTCTTTTTTTTCTGTTGCCCTTTTTTCTTCAAACTTTTCTCTAATCTAGCTTATATCTTTTCTAAGCCTCTTTATTTTTCTATCCGATCTGTTCTTATTTTAATAAAAAAATCCACTATAAATTTCAAAGTTTTTCACTGAAAATATTAAAAAAAAAGAACATAAAATCCCATCCTTTCACAAAACCGCTCATTAATTCGCCCTCAATCACACTAAAAGCAAACTGCCCTTCCAACGACGTGCCATAAAATATTGACAAATATCCGAAACTTTCTCAACAAACATATCATCCCTTAACGCGCACAATCCCTCCGAAAATCGATGTTTTCCATCTACGTCAGTCTCTCTGACTTCATCCCGACAGTACTTCCTCCATCCGTCCCTTTACAACCGACTTAACATCACACAATGTTGGTTCAAAAATCGCCTTAATTTCCCATTTCTCCGACAATGCACCACTAACTGAAAAATGGCCACACAAAACCTAAACGAAACGAGCTACATTCTCGACCGTCGAAACTACAGCGAGGAAAGGGTGAGGAATTTTTTAATTAACCCTTTAATTATTTTTCGGTTTTTTTTTAGGGTAGTAGTATCGACTCGAACGAAAATGCCTTCGACGACATGAAACAACTAATAAACGTAACAGTTGTGAAAATTTTGGCAATTTTTTTTTACGAAAAATTTTTCCAGGACGATGATGGGAGTAATAAATCTAGTCTGCCATGGGCCAGTTTTAATTTTATTAATTCCATTATCGGGAGTGGGGTGATCGGGATCCCGTATGCCCTTCATGAAGCTGGGTTTTTTTTCGGGTTGGTTTTGTTGGTCCTGGTTGCTTATATTACCGATTATTCTTTGATTTTGATGGTGAGGAGTGGGCATATTAGTGGCA
This sequence comes from Tribolium castaneum, assembly GCF_031307605.1. Lineage (NCBI taxonomy): Eukaryota > Metazoa > Arthropoda > Insecta > Coleoptera > Tenebrionidae > Tribolium > Tribolium castaneum. The sequence goes on along the minus strand of NC_087401.1, from coordinate 16,723,033 downwards.
AGTTTTCCTACCAGGGGATTATGGAAGCTGCGTTTGGCAAACCTGGATATGTGCTGTTGGGGGTTTTGCAGTTTTTTTACCCTTTTATTGGTGAGTTTGAAAAATCACTAAAATATTACAAGCTTAAATAGTTGTAGGAACTTTCAAAACAACTTTGCAAATTAGTATAATCAGCTGTTGATTTTTCCTTTCTTATCTCAATTATTAAATAAATAATCTATTTGTGGTAACTTTTGGTTGAGAAATGCGCCAAACTACTTTAGAACTCAGATAAATCAGCTCATTTTTTTACATTTTTTTTGTTTTTTTTTCAAGCATTTGAAGTACTTATCACATTCCATTTGCACGCATCTGATAACAAGTTATTGTTCTTTTCTTTGCATCAAAGATTATCTGAAATACGAGTATCTAAATTATTTTTTAATTGATAATTGACAATTAAACACCATTCTTAAATAAAATTCCTTTGTTGCGTTCAAGTGCCACTTACGTGATTGATTTTTATTATTTATTTCCGTTAAGTATTTGTTGCAATTTATTTTTAGGTTTCAAATGACTTGCAAAATTAACGTGTAAAAATGTTGTTCTTTTTGTTGTAAAATAGGTAATTATTGTTTCTGAGTCACTGCCGAATCAATCAAGGGTTAAGGTTTTTTGTTTTTATTTTTACTTAAAAAAGAGAAATATGCTAAATACCAATTTTGTGGTTATTTACTAATAAAATGATCAACTTTTTGTGGATTCTATAGCTTTTTGCTTCTGTTTTTATAAATCTAAGTTTATTTTTTCCATTCGTTTCATTTAAACGGTTTTTCTTGATTGGCTTCCAGCATTTTTTATATGTTTTTTTATTTTTTGTGTTGTTTTTTTTAATAGTGTCTTTTTTTATAGTCTCAGTAACAAACTTCTTCTTTTTTCATAATTTGACATGTTGCTATAAGAAACTAAGCAAAAATTTATTTATTCTATTATTTGTTAAAGTCTAAAATTGGTCCATACTTTTATAAAAAAAATATTTTTTGGTTTTCTTGTTTTTTTCTACGTTTCCTTTTTTTTCGTTATCCCTTTTTTTGTCTAACTTTTATTTTCTACGGTTTTCTTTTTTCTGGACTTTCTCTTTTTTGAGTATTTATTTTTGTAGCTTTCATCTTTTTAGCTCTTATCTTCCCTAGCTTATCGTTTTTTATTTTCTTGTTTTTTTTTCTCTAGCTTATTTCTTTTTTGTTTAGCTCTTTTCTTCTAATAACTCTTGTATAAGATTATATTATTTCCTTGCACTAAATAAACGATTATCTTATAATTTTTTTCCTCTTGCTTTTCTTTTCTTTTTTGTTTTTTTTGAACTTTTTTGTCTAGCCTTTTTTTGTCTGTCTCTTTTTTTAAATCCTATTTTTATTTTTTTTCTAGATTTTCTTTTTTTAACTTATTTTATTTTTTGGCTTTTTTTTCTTAACTGTTTTCTTCGCTTTTCATTCTCTAAATTTTGTTTTTTTGTAGTTCTTTTTCTCTAGCTTCTTTTTTCTTTAGCTCTTCTCTCTTCTATCTTTGCTTTTTCTTAGCTCCTTTTTTCTATAGGTTTTTTCTTCTCTCACTTTTTTTAATTCGATTAGCTTTTTTTTCTGTAGCTCTTCTTTCCTAGCTATTTTTTTTTTGCTTTTCGTTTTATTGAACTTTTTTTCTCTAGCCCTTTTTTTCTTTGTCTGTCTTTTTTTTAACTCATATTTTTAGGTAATTTTTTTCTAAATCTTTTCTTTTCATTTCATTTTTCTCCTAGCTCTTTTTTTATTAACTGTTTTCTTTGTTTGTCTAGCTTTTTTTTCTGTAAATTTTCTTTTTCTAGCTCTTTTTTTCTCTAGCTTCTTTGTTCTTTAGTTTCTTTTTATTCTACTTTTGTTTTTCTCTAGTTCTTTTATGTAAACTTTTTTTTAGTTCTATTAGCTCTCTTTTCTGTAGCTCTTCTATTAGCTCTTTTTTTTAAACATTTTTTTTTCTCTAGGTCTTTTTTTCTTTGTCTACCTTTTCTTTTTTTAGATAATTTTTTTTTTCTAAATTTTTTTTAGCTTATCTCACTTTGTTAGCTCTTTTTTTCTCTAGCTTTGCTTTTCTTTGGCTTTTTTTCTATAGGTTTTTTCTTCTCAAACTCGTTTTTAGCTCTATTAGTTCTTTTCTCTTCTAGCTTTTCATTCCTAACTTTTTTTTTCTTTGACCTTTTTTGAACTTTTTTTCTCTAGCTCTTTGTTTCTTTGTTTTCCTCTTCTTATTTAACTTCTCTTTTTTTCTAAACCTTCTCTTCATCTTATTGCTTCTCCATCTCTTATTTTCCTTGACTCTTCTTTTTCCAAACTTTTTTTTAGCATATTTGTTTTTTTCTGAACCTTTTTTTAACTCTTCTGTTTTTTAATTCTTCTTCGTTCTAGCTTTCTTTTTTTAGTTATTAGTTTTTTTCTTTTCTACATCAAGTCTTTGTTGTCTAGCTCTTCTTTTCTATAACTCTTCTGATCAAAATTTTTAAGTAAATCTATAAATTTTTTGTCTTGTTTTTCCAGCCATGGTTTCGTACAACGTCGTTGTCGGAGACACCGTAACCAAAGTAATAATTCGCTTAACAGGAATCACCCCTGATTCACTTTTCGCCAAACGCCACGTGATCGTCCTCATAGCCACCCTCCTGGTCACAGTTCCTCTTTGCCTCTATCGAAAAATAGCAAAACTGGCGAAAATCTCATTCGTGAGTCTTGTCTGCATCGGTTTTATTCTTTTTGCGATTTTCGTACGCATTGGAACCATGAGTGAGATTGTGTAAGTTTTTTTCCCATATTTAAAAAAAATACCAAAATCAAAATCTAGGCCTCCTCATCCGCACGCCTGGTCTTTCTTCAACAAAGACATCATTCCAGCGATTGGAATTATGGCGTTTGGTGAGAATTTAGTAATTTTTTTTGTTAAAATTTAGGGCGAAATTTCAGCCTTTATGTGTCACCACAACACGTTTCTAATTTACGGCTCAATCGAAAACGCCAACGAAAAACGGTGGGAGATTGTTACACATATTTCGCTTTTGACAAGTTTGATTGTTGCATTATTGTTTGGGATTGCTGGGTATACGACTTTTACGGCGTATTCGCAAGGTGAGTGATTATTTTTCGTCGTTTCTTTATTTATTGCTGAATAAATTTGAGCGGTGATGATAAATTAAGCGTACTTGACATAGAACGGTGATGGATTGTGTTTGGTAAATTAATTACCACCGGTTTTACGCGAAAAAATGAGGTTCATGTCGAAATACAACCTCTGAAAATTTAGAGTCTTTTTTTATTAAAGTATGATGTACAAAATTTTATCAACAATTGTTTTAGTTATTTTTTTTTTGAAATCAGTGATTTAAAATTTAGGTTTAGATTTGTTTTTTTTTTTTTTCAAAATTAAGGCTTTGAAGAAGTTAATTAATATCTTTCGCAATAATTTTTGTCTTTTCTTCTTTAGTTCTTCTCTTTTCTTTCCTAGCTTTTTTCTCTAGCTCTTTTATTTTTTTTTATTTTTTATGCACTTCTCTTGTCTAGCTTTCTTTTTCTTTTTCTCTCTTCTTTTATAGTTCACCTTTTTTCTTCTAGCTCTTCTATTCTTTAACTCATCTCTACTGTAGCTTTTTTTTATTTATTTCTTTTCTGTTTTACTCTTTCATTTCAGCTTTTTTTCTCTATTTCTTCTGTTCTAGATCTTCTGTTGTTTAGGTTTTTTCTTGTCAAACTTTCGTTTTTTCTTTCTAGCTTTTTTCTTTAGCTTTTCTTTCTAGATTTTTATTTCTCTACTTTTTTTCTTCTCGTCTTAAACTCTTTTTTCTTTTGATTTTTTCTTCTCTAGCTAATCTCTGTTGTAGCTGTTCTTTTATACTCGGATATCTTTTTTATTCCAGCTCTTCTTTTTTTCTCTAGCTCTTCTATTTTTCTTTATTTCTTCTTTTTTCTAGCTTTTGTCTCTTTCTTTCTAGTTTTTTATTCTTTGTTTTCTTTTCTAGCTTATTTTTTTCTTCTAGCTCTTCTCTTGCTTAGCACAATTTTTTTGTATCTCTTCTCTTTTCTTTTTTTCAATTTCTTATGTTTCTACCTTTTTTTCTTTAGTTTATTTGTTTTTGGCTCTCGTTTTTCTAGATCCTTATTTCTATACTTTTTCTGTTCTCGTCTTTAGTTTTCTTTTCTCTAGATTTTATTTTCTCTTGTTTATCTCTACTGTAGCTCTTCTCTTATAATCGTATAGCTCTTCTCTGTTTTTTCCTTTATTTCAGCTTTTTTGTTCTCTAGCTCTTTATTTTTTTTTATTTCTTCTTATTTCTAGCTTTCGCCTCTTTCTTTCTAACTGTTTCCTTTTTTAGCTCATCTGTTTCTTTTAGATCTTCTCTTTCCTGGCATATTTTTTCTGTATCTTCTTTCTTTTTTTTTCTAGTTATTATGTTTAAACCTTTTTTTTTCTGTAGTTTATCTCTGTTTTTTATTAGCTCACTTTTTTTAAAGATTTTTGTTTCTTTACTTCTTCTTTTCTCGTCTTTAGCTCTTTTTTTCTCTAGCTTTTCCATTTTTCTTTATTTCTTTTTTTTTCTAGCTTTTGTCTCTTTCTTTCTAGTTTTTTTTTGTTCTCTGTTTCCTTTTCTAGCTTATCTTTTTCTTTTCTATTTTTATTCTCTAGCTCATTTTTTGTATCTCTTTTCTTTTCTTCTAGTTTTAATTTTTTTGGCTTATTTTTCTATAGTTTATCTTTATTTTTCTTTAGCTGTTTTTTTTCTAGATTTTAATGTCTTTCATTTTTCTTTTTTCGTCTTTAGCTTTTTTATCTCTAGTTCTTCTCTTGTCTAGCTTTGATCTTTTTCTTTCTAGCTCTTTTTTTTTAGTTTTATATTTCTTGCATTTTTTTTCTTTAGCTCTTTTTTTCTTGATTTTTATTTCTCTACCTTTTCTGTTCTCGTCTTTTGCTCTTTGATTTTATTATATATTTTTGTCAAAGCCTTCTAGACATGATAAGGCATTACATCAAAGTATATACTTTTTGTGACCATTTTTTTGTGTAAGAATTGATAAAAATAAACAACAAAACAGGTAAAAACATTTTATTTTTCAAAAAAAATCAGGTAGGAAAATTTTAAATTTTTCAGGCGACCTTCTTGAAAACTACTGCTGGACCGACGACTTGATGAACTTCAGCCGCTTGCTCTTCAGCATCCAAATCCTCCTAACCTACCCAATTGAATGTTTCGTCACTCGTGAAGTCATCACCAGTTCCTTCCTGCGAAACGACCCCAACGTTCCCATCTCCGAACGAACACATTATTTGATTACTTTGGCCATTGTTGGCACCACTTACTTCATTTCGATATCCACCGACTGTTTAGGGGTGGTCCTCGAATTGAACGTAAGTAAAGAAATTTTAATACGTTTTTGATTACATGCAATAAACGTCACAAATGCACTAACGACTAAATAACGATACAAATTTGCGAAAATTGATAAAAAATAATAGCTGCTGCTGACGAACTGTTGCACAATTTTGTGCGACGCAAATAATAATTACTAAAAAACAACAATTTTGACACAATTTAGATAATTTAGGAGGAGATTTTAACACGACGAACAAATTAAAGCGTTAAATTAAGCCTCACTGATTGGATTAATTCGGAAAATGCTTCAACGCTAACAGTGGCGTGCGCACGACTAATAAAAATAATGAGAAAGCAATTGGAAATTCCTCTATTTGAGAAAATTGAATACTTCCCATAATTCCGCACTTTTGATTAAATCTGTTAATAGCGCAATCATAAAGGAAATTTCAGCTTACGTGATTTAAACTTAAAACTTAAAATTACATAATTTTAAATAACTATTTCTATTTCTATTTCTATTTCTATTTCTATTTCTATTTCTATTTCTATTTCTATTTCTATTTCTATTTCTATTTCTATTTCTATTTCTATTTCTATTTCTATTTCTATTTCTATTTCTATTTCTATTTCTATTTCTATTTCTATTTCTATTTCTATTTCTATTTCTATTTCTATTTCTATTTCTATTTCTATTTCTATTTCTATTTCTATTTCTATTTCTATTTCTATTTCTATTTCTATTTCTATTTCTATTTCTATTTCTATTTCTATTTCTATTTCTATTTCTATTTCTATTTCTATTTCTATTTCTATTTCTATTTCTATTTCTATTTCTATTTCTATTTCTATTTCTATTTCTATTTCTATTTCTATTTCTATTTCTATTTCTATTTCTATTTCTATTTCTATTTCTATTTCTATTTCTATTTCTATTTCTATTTCTATTTCTATTTCTATTTCTATTTCTATTTCTATTTCTATTTCTATTTCTATTTCTATTTCTATTTCTATTTCTATTTCTATTTCTATTTCTATTTCTATTTCTATTTCTATTTCTATTTCTATTTCTATTTCTATTTCTATTTCTATTTCTATTTCTATTTCTATTTCTATTTCTATTTCTATTTCTATTTCTATTTCTATTTCTATTTCTATTTCTATTTCTATTTCTATTTCTATTTCTATTTCTATTTCTATTCATTGATGTTTCACCTGGCAACTGAACAAAAACACTTTCTTATTTCAATTTGCTTGAAAAATATTTGTTAAAAAAACATGATAAATTTTTGATTGATTTATGGGCGTTTATTAAATCTAGTCTGTGTTTTTTTATGATTGTTTAATTGAATTTATGATTAGTTTCAAAACCAGTGTTTGAAATAATTATTTGTGTGTCGAAAGATAATCTTTTTTATCAAATATCCGCACTTTGTGTGTCTTAAAATACTTTTTAATTAAAATCCGCTAATCAGGCACGTGTGTGATTTATCATTTAATTAAGTGGAAAAACTTTGTCATTTCCAGGGTGTCCTGGCAGCCGTGCCTTTGGCTTACATTCTGCCAGCTCTCAGTTACCTTCAGCTGGAAGAAGGACACGTTTTGTCCTCGCGTAAAGTTCCAGCCCTTGCCATTGTCCTTTTTGGACTTACAGTCGCTGTTCTGGGCGTTGTCTTTCTCATTCTGGACTTCAACGAGATCGACACTTGTTCCCACGGGAAAGTAATGGATTATTGCTTTCGCAATGCGACAAATTCCTCCTTTCCAGAGAATTGAGCACGGGATAAAGTCCCAAGGAAAAATCAAAAAAATTATTCTATTAAATAATGCAATCAGATATACAGGGTGACCCAGGGGTGCGTAATCGCTCTATAAATTTTTTGTTACTTGAAAAATTACCACGCCAACTAAAAATATTTTATTATACACAAGATGTTGTATACAGGGTGGCGACTTCCCAGTAATTTTCCAAAAATTGGTCTTTTTTATAACAAAAAGTTGAATAATTCCGAAACGAAAAGAGATAGACCCATGATAGTTTATATAAAGTTACATTATTTTTTTACGTAGAATTTAATTATCAAAAAATATATTGGGTGTTCTATTTAAAAAAATAAAACAACACCCTGTCTATAAAAAAAATATTTAAAGTTTGTGGACATTAGGTCGTTCTATCGGATAATGAAAACAGAATGGTAATATTTCCAATAGCAAAAAAGTTATAGACCGATTACGCACCTCTGTGTCCACCCTGTATGATATAATCGACAGTGAGCTTACAAATGAATTATTTTTCATAGGATTATTTTTACGAATTAAAAAAGTTTAATAACTATTGTTGCCAAATATTTTGTATCAAGTGGTAAGGGTGGGCTGAAAAGTGGATTCTGACCTACTTGAGTAAATAGTGCGATAAGAGTTATAGTAAAGTAAGCACGTTAATTGATAATAATTATTGATAACAAATATTTTCATCAAACAATCACGAAAAATGATACAATGCATTTTTGTCGTCTACACTCTGGTTTGTGATAATTCAAATAAAACACCACTTGTTGGCCCACCTTCGTATACAGGGTGATTCAAAAGTACCGTACAATCTTTCGGGGGCTGGTAAAGGACGTCAAATTGAATGAAAAGTTCCTATGACAAAAAATTGTTTGAGCCTTTTTTCACGAATTATGGCCCTTCAAAGTTAATTTTTTGACATTTTGACATTTTTTTACTTTAGTTAGCGAAAAAAAATTAATAGTTAATGTCTAAAGCAATTAAAAAATTTGTAAATTTGAATCCTAGGAAACAAAAAAGATACGAGAGTTTGTCTGTTACTTTTGAACCAGCCTGTATTTAGTGTAATTAGTAATAATAATTAAATTTGCTATTGACTATTGTGTGAGATTAGTAAATAAAAGCAGCCAGTTTATTTACTAAGGCAAATCTATACGAACGTTAATCTTTAAATAAGTCTATTTACTGTATACAGAGTGTTCCACGTGATGGGATCATTGTAATTTTGTGCCAAAATCGACTGTTATCGACGAATCACTTGTATGTGTCGGCGCACTTTTTTTCCAACTACTGCACCAATAATGTGATGTGTTTCTCTGTGACTTGTACTTAGATGAAAATTTGCATTAAATGGTATATATTTTCATTGGAGTTTTATTTCGAAAAAGACGTTAGAGGTTATTTCGTTCGCTGAATAATCAGCTAAAAATTGTAAACAATATGCTTATCGTGATTAGACGTAATTGGAATTTACAAAATTATTATAACTCTATTTATAAGCTTTGTTATTGCAATTTGTTTGTGTTTTAAATAAATTATTTTGAATGATATAAATACTTCAAGTCGTGAATTCGTGGCAAAAGTGCATGTGAGATAAGATTGAACGGATTAATTTATGCAGGTGAAAAATACAATTTTTACGTAAAGCTAAAAAGCGAAAATAAATTATCTATCTCGAAAACGAAAGATCGTAGAGCAAAGCGGTTTGTTCCAGTGAATTCTGCGGCTCATTTTCTGTGTTATACCAACTTTACACGAGATTTAAATATTCAATTTTTTTGCTTAAAGTAAGACTTAGAGCAACGAACAAAAAACCATCTGATAGCGCTTAATTTTATCTATTTTTTCGACCAAACTTGGAGCCGCTCCGGGCAACGGTTCCGGCTACAGAGGCGATCAAAGTTTTTCACTAAAAAAATTCATAAAAAAAAACTAAAAGTCGTAGAGCACTGCGGTTTGTTCCATTGAATTCTACGGCTCATTTTACATATTATATCAATTTTTCACAGGAATTAAAAATTTAAAATTTTTTGCCTAAATTTAGGGTAGCCATTTGTCATAGTGAAAAATTTTATTCATTAAAAAAATTCATAACTCGAAAACTAAAAGTCGTAGAGCAATGCGGTTTGTTCCATTGGATTCAGCGGCTTTTTTTCTGTATTATACCAACTTTTCACGAGATTTAAAATTTTCAATTTTTTTGCTCAAATTTCCTGAGTAATATTAACTTACCTTCAAAGTGATGAAAAAAATTTTTTTTTAAATTCACTCCAGCAAATTTTTATGGACTTCTTTATGTCTTAACAACCCACAAAAGTTGTTTTTAGTCCACAAAAAGTCCATATGTTCGATTTTTTGATGTTTGATTTTTTCAATTTTCGTCGCAGTTTTGGTCGATTTTGGGTACCCGGAACTTTTGTCGAGCAATAGCTCCGGAACTATCAGAGATAACCCTATGAAGTGTATTATCGTTGGAAAGCTCTTTAAATTATCTATCTTTTTCAAAAAAAATCATTGTTCTCCGACTAATAGTTTTCGAGCAAATTGGAGACAAATGCAAAAATTGGTAAAATTATAAAAAATTCATAACTAAAAAACTATTAGGAATTTGGCAATTTTGTCGATGCCAATCGATTCCCCGGATCATTTTACATGGACAATTATTTCTATTATTTTACTTATTTATTTATTCCAGAATTGGTCCAACTTTTGCGCTCTCCTCCACACTTGTGCAACCTCTCGTAGGTGTAATTGTCCACCGAGTGTCGCTAAAAAGAGGTCACTCGATGCGCACACACGATTACCACAAACGTGCCGATAAATCGCGCCCGATTATATTATTTCAAATTTTTCCAAGTGTCGAAATTGAAACCATAGAGAAAAAAATCCGACACTTGCTCATTAAGCAATGTTATGCGGTGGGCGTACCGTCGACCATAATAAAACACATTTGCTAAAATGGGTCAATAACAGCACAATATCTGCAATAATCTCTTTATTGCAAAGTAAAGATCAAGAACAATGTCAGCGCGATTCGGTGTCAGGAAAAGCGGAAAAACTGCACCAAGTGGAAAAAATCCACCGACCTTAGATCGGTTTTCACTTCGATATTTGATACAATATTAAGTGGACAGTCCTTGCGGCCGTAATTAGATTCTGATGAGTGAGGGGGTCAATGCGATAACTTGTATTATTTTGATCGAATTTAATTAAACTTTAAAATTGGAAATTTCGAAACGTAATTACTTTACATATCCGACAACTGCACCTTGGACTAAGTCTGCGCAAAAATGCGCAGAAATCTACCCTTTACTACCACGTTTCCGGCTGTCGGAAACAACGACATTTCCGGTGGTGATTTTTGCAAAATTAATTTTATTGCACTTCTTTCCCCTAGACATTGCTAACCTTCATCTTGACTCCGACTAATTATAATCGTTCATTATTCACTTTATTAGAATTTTTTGCCACTTGTTGCGAAAAAACCGAATTTCGAAATTTGTGGGCGAAGCAAATTCATTTGCAATCGGAGATTTGCCGTTTTAAATTGTTCAAATTGATTCAATTGTTTTTGGAAATCGTGTAGGCCGTGCTTGTTCATTGTCTGTTGGCCAATAATTTTCATATTTTTGGGTGGGGCCACAGCCGACTGATTTTTTTTTTCAATTAACTGTTAAAATTTCAACTCAAAAAAAGTTTGTTTGGTAATTTTTTGCTTCAATTTTAAAATTTTTTCTCCTTTTTTTAACTGTGATTGTCTTCAGAAAAAAATGATAGCAATCACAAAATTGTCTCATTTAAAATAACAAAAAACTTCCGATATATCCGGAAGTACTTCCATTGTAAGTTTAGACAATTTAGTCTATTAAAATATTTTTAACTGTCGTATCTTAAAAAGTAATAAGTACACAAAAATCAGCATTTGCTAAATATCTACTTTAGTTTTCTCTCGTATAAGTGATTTTTTTCAAAATTTTTCTCCAATATATAAATATACAGGGTGATTCTTTTATAAACATTAGGCGCTGTAGAATTTTTATTTATAGCCGGATTTCACAAATTATAAAATAATTAAATGGCTTTAAATGTTATAAAAACTGATGCTTCCAAAATTTTTGTAAATGTCGGAATATATTTACAACTGTGTACAACTGTCTTATTTAAATTACGGCTGACATTTTCTTTTTCATAATTTGAAAGATTTAATAGTTTTTTTTATACAAACATGTATAATATGTTCTACTTTTAGTAAAAATTGTTAGTAAGAATGAATAAATAAAAGTCAATAAAATCTAGTTGCATGCTGTCAATAAAACTAGGCTAAAAATAGTCTTGTTTCAAATAAAATATTTCTTGAAAACGAATATTTTTAATTATTTTACAGATATGGTGCCAGAATATTTGAGAATATTTTGACAATATTTTTTTTTCAAATTTGAGTATACAACACACTCTGTATATAAATACTTCTGTACCAAGTCTGCTATGAAATTCCTATGACAAAACACCTATCTGAATTGAAATAGTGAAAAAATGACAAAAAAATGAATAATTTTCTTTATAATTTTTATACAGACTGTTCAAAAATGCTTGTTCATCAAGTAGACCATGACCAAATTTTCGGCTTCATTCAAACGACTAGCTTAGTTTCTGTGTAAAATCATCTCTGTCAAATTTTTCTACATGGTTCAATAAAGTTGTGTTTTTTATTTTTGTGCTTTCTGTTCTTAGATTCGGAATTTTTTACGTTATTTTGGCCGATCTGTCACTTATAACATGATTTACAATGTAAACGAAGTGCAAATTTCATTCATGGACAATCATTTTTGAACAATGTGTATGTCCAAGCTCATTTTTTGACTAAAGGGAAACTCTAGTTATCGTATTTTTTCAGACGATTTTAACATGTTTTTGGAAAAAAAAGTCAAAAATAAGCGAAAAATAAAATGCAGTATATTTTTGGCATCAATTATTTCCATGACGTGTTTGTTAGCGGAAGTAATTTTAAATGATTTAAAGAGAAATACTCAAAATTATTTTTTTTTCATAATTTGCGTTTGTTTTCAAGAAAACAAGCGAAAGCGCGACCTTTATTTAATAAGTGAGCGTTTTCATAAATATGGAAAATCTCTGAGAAAATATCTGATGACAGTCCGATAAAAATTGCAGCATCCTCTCACCCTGTATATGAATAGTAAACCACAGTCACGGCCGCCTTTATAGCTCGATTTTGAAACGAAAAAACCAGTGGCGTGCCCAATTTTTTGGGAAAATTGTCACGTGGCGGTCGGGGGTGGGGGTTATCTCCCCCGTTTATAACCCCCATGTCAATGTGAAAATGATCAAGTGTGCTGTGAGTCAGACGGCGAGAGGAGGGAGAGAAATCGCGACATCGTGGTGATTGAAGAAAATCTGACAGTAGTGTATATCGCGACGCTCGTTTGTTTTCGATTACGCTGCCAACTATGTGAGACAGACGCCGGCTGTTTTTCTCTTAATTTGTTTCCTATTGCGACTGTGATATTTTTCGTTATGGTTTAGAGGGAAAATTGAGGTTTGGGCGCCGAAATGGGACTCTTGCCGAAACTCGTACACAAATTTTGGGAGTACGGCGCTGGAAGGACGGTAAGAATTTTCTTCATTAAGAAAAAAATATATTCAAAAAAATTTTTTTGACGTGTACAAGAACTTGAAATATTTAATTTATTTTAAGAGAACGCTATTAGCTGAAGATATTGAACTCAAGTTCATATAAGTAATAGACTTGGCCTACTGCGACCTTGCGATTAAACTTACTTTTCATTGCAATATTTTTTCGCACTAGAAATTTTTTTAGTTATTGTAATAATTTAACAAAATTTCTACCAAAAAAATGTAAAGTCGTCTCAGTCAGTTTTTTAACGAATTGTTATCTTTGTCCAAAATTTATGAAATTTGAGTTTTTTTCAAAAAATATTATTTTTAACAGTAGTTTTTAACAAGGAAACACTATTCAGGGTGATAAAAAAATTGAATTAGGGTTTTTTGGTTAAATTATTATTTAATTTCGGAAAAAATAAGTCAGTGTAAGATAAAGTGATATAGTTTATTTTATACAGGGTTAGTCTGTTAAAAGGTTTATTTGTTGTGTAGCTCACATTTACCAGCACATTTAATTGTAATTAAACATGCGCTACAGAAGAAATAAAGTTTTTTGACGACAATTTTTAAACAAAATAAAATAAAAAAAATAATGAAAAATATATTTTTTTAACTTAATAATAATTAATTAATTTGAACAGTGAGGAACTGTAAAAAATGACCTGAGAAAATAAATAATGTACTTAATAGCTAACGCTCATTTCGGTACAATTGTCAATTTTTGAAATACAGTAAAAATATACATATAGCAGACTAACCCTGTATAATATTTTATAAAAAAATATGTTATAAGAAAGACGCTATATTTAAGAAAACCATTTTCTTGGGTTATCGAATTTTTCAAACCAAAAATTTTTTCAAAAAAACACTAAAATTATTTAATAATAATTTTTTTAACAAACAAAACTAAATAAATCTGTCGTTTTCTTTACTATTTTTTGTCGCGTATCAAAAATGTACAATGCGAAATTTTGCACAGCACACTAGCTAATTATGTTAATTATTTCCTAATTTTTATGAAACGCAATTGCATTATCGACATAAATGATTCAGAGCATGATTAATGGAAAAAAAATTAAAAATAATTACGTCTGAATAAATACGATTGTTTGAATTGCTAAAACAATAATTGGAAAACATTAGAAAAAATTAACAATATACAGGGTGTGTCAACTGAGATTTTTTCATGTTTTTTTCTTAATCCAATTTATAAAAAGCTACTTTTGAATTTATATTTTTGTTTATTACAACTGAACTTAATAAAATTTTCAATTTTTGAATGAAATTATTAAAGACATGCAAACACCTCGTGTTTTAAACTAATGCTTGATTGGGCCTGTGTTTAAAATTGTGTTAAAATAACCACGAAATGTTTCTTTTTTCGCTGGTCGTAAATTTCTCCGCGGCATGCCTTGATCTTGACCGAAGGTAACGCGATTACGCTCGTCAATTGTTTCCTCATTGTTGCGTCACGTAAATTGATCGTAATTGTTAAAACGCGAAAATTCGTCTTAATGTCCGGATGTGAGTCGTTTAATGGCTTACTGCACACACCGCACATTTCTTTTGATTGTGTTCGAGTTTATATAATGTTTAGATAAGTTGTTGGCAACTTTCTTCATGATTAGGTAAAACGCGGATTTCACTCTTTGTCGTTTCAAAATTCGTTGCTAGAGCGAATGCAAATCGGACAAGTCGTAAAAAGCCACCGAAAAATCTTGGACGTGTCCTTGATCTTACTCGAATTGGAGATTTGGAGATTAGATCGTTAATAAAGTGAATTGATTGCGTTCTTGCACTGATAAAAATACAATGCTTGCACTTGTGGGTTTTATTTTTAAACTTATTGTTTTCTTATTTTTTTTCCAGACACTTGAGGAAAAAAAATTTTTTTTTAAATATAATAGTAAATAAAGTGATAATTGGTTCCGACTTAAGAAAAATTCTCTAATTTTTTTAAGTGCTTTCCATGGTAAATTAAAATTGACAGTTTGTTAACACTTGAAATTGTGTTCAATCTTAAACAGTTATCCGAAATTTAAGGTCGAATTTCTACATACAGGGAGTCCTTGTAAAATTCTATACCAGGTCAATATCTTTGTTATTTGTGGTAATAAAGTGAGTAATAACCAAAAGCTACAAATAATTTTATTACAAAGTTAAAAAAATCGATAAACATGCAATAAGCAAAAAAATGCGTTGTTAGCAAAATAATACCGTAATCAAAAACAACATAATACGAATACAAAGTTATAAAAAATTTTAACAAAAAAAAATATTTAAACAAGTGGAAATTAAAAATTAATAAATGTAATTTTGGTGCCACCAATAATTTTATTAAGAATTTTTTGCTCGAGAACATTATTTATTCATAGTTATTTTACTTATTTTACTTATTGTCATTTTTTTTATTTTATTGATCTTAATATTGTTAATTAATTATTTTTAATTATAAGGAGAGGTAGTAAAATTTTGAAAAAATTTACATGTTGACACAAAAAAATAAGGTATTTAAGTGCGAACGCTGATTTCTGTACGACTTTTGGCTGACTAACTCTGTACCTATAACAAATAAAGAAGAAATAACAACAAAAAAATTGTTTTTCTCCGTTTTTTTCCCAGAAATAAACAAAGTCTCAATTTTTCCAAACTGAAGACGTTGTTAGTTTAAATTATTTAAAAAAATAGTGAGCACTATTAGGTTCGTGATAAATTTTTTGCTTTTTTTTTTAATTTTTCCAGAAATACAAATACACAAATTTTATTTTTTTAAGTGTCATCCCATGTGATAATTTCCAGATTTTTTTCAAAAACTGACGTCAATATAAGGGCTCTTGACTGCAAAAAATAGAAAACCGACAGACACTTTTTAGGTCCGTAATATTTTTTTTTTGCTTTTTTTCCAAATTATCTTAAAATACAAATTGCATTTTTTTTCAAGTGGCATTCCGTGGAACGATTTTCCTAATTTTTGCAGAAAATAATGCCTAACACAGAAGCCTTTTGACTGTAAACCAAAAACTACTTTTTAATTTTTTTTCGTTTTTTCAAAATATCTTCAAAACACTAATTTTATTTTTTCAAGTGTCAACCCGCATAGAATTTTTCAGATTTTTTCAAAAAACAAAGCTTATTACAAGGGCTTTAGACTGTAAAAAAAATCGTATATCACCAGTCACTATTTAGGGCCTCAATCAATTTTTTTGTTTTTTTTTTCAAAATATTATTAGTAATTTTATTTTTTTCAAATGTTAGCCCGTGTAACGATTTTTCTAATTTTTGCAGAAAATAAGTCCTAACACAAAAGTCATTCGACTGTACAAAAATGGTAAACTAAAAACCACTTTTCAATTTTTTTTCGTTTTCTCAAAATATTTTCAGAACACTAATTTATTTTTTTTAAGTGTCAACCCAGTTTTTTCAGAAAACAAAGATTATTACAAAGGCTTTTGACTGTAAAAAAGTCGTATATCACCAGTCACTGTCTAGAGCCTTAATCATTTTTTTTGTTTTTTTCCCAAAATAGTTTCAAAAGTTTTTTTTTTTTCAAGTGTGAGTCAATGTAACAATTTTTCTAATTTTTGCAGAAAACAAAGCCTAACAAAAAAGCTTTCGACTGCGAAAAAATGGTAAACTAAAAACCACTAGTTAGGACCTTTTGATTTTTTTTTGTTTTCTCAAAATACCAGAACACTATTTTTTTAAGTGTCATCCCGCTTTTTTCAGAAAACAAAACTTATTACAAGGACTTTTGTCTGTAAAAAAGTCGTATATGTGTATATTACCATTTAGGGCCTTAATGAATTTTTTTTTCAAAAAATTTTCAGAAGTTTTATTTTTTTTAAGTGTTATTCGGTGTAACGATTTTTATAATTTTTGCATTTTTGCTTCTCAAAAAGGTCTCCAACTGTAAAAAAGGATAAAAGGTCCTTATAATTTTTTTATTTTTTTCAAAATACCTTGAAACACAAATATTTTTGTAAAAAGGGCCTTTGACTGTAAAAAAAAATCACTTCTTAGGCCCTTAATGACTTTTTTTTAATTTTTTAAAAATATTTTGAATCAATTATGTCACTTGGAGCAACCACCAATAAACCCAAGTTTTGATTCCAGTAAGATATTCGATATTTTGCAAAAACAGTCGTCACTATCGTCCTTGTACAGCGTCAGACAGTCTCGTAATCAAGTCAGTTAGAACACCTAATCACTGATCACATTTTTTCCGATTGAATGTCAGACACATAAATTTGGCTAAATTAACGCCCGATTTTTTTTTGAATTTTCCAGGCCCTTGCCGCCTTCTGTGCCCACTCTGTCTCGATCTCCATCGGGATCTGTCAAGGCTACAGCGCGATTTTGATCCCTCAACTCACCTCCTCGGACACCATCCACGTGGATTCGGAAGAGAGCTCCTGGCTCGGTTGGTATTTATGGAAATTAGACCAATAAATCATAAAAGGGAGCGGCGGCCTTAACATTGTCCTTAAACGCGAGCATTGACCTAGTCGATAATTTCGCAAAAAAAATTTTTTATTTAAAACTGGGCCGAAGTTTTGGTCAATGGAAAGTTAGGGAGATGAATGGAATGTGGTTTCCAAACATAAACAAACTGTTTGTGACTTGATTAAAGAGTCGCAAAGGCGGGCGGAAATTTTTGCGGCGCCTACTAGTGCAAAAAAACGACTGAATATTTATTATAATATTGATGACGCCAGAAATTAAAAAAAAAAAATAAACGACCCGCAATTAATAATAAATAAATTTATGTTTCTGGCATATTAAGGAAAATCACAAAAATTTACTGTAGGTTAGTTTCTCAAGATCCTGGATTTCTCAATTCGTATCAACTATCAGATTTTGTGAAAGGGAAAAAGTTTTGTGAAAACGTATTATTAACAGTTTCCTTTTTTGAAATAATAACTCTCAAAACTCCAAGTTCTCAAACTGTATCAATTATCTTAGTAGTCAAGATTTTTTTTAAACTTTTAATTGTCCGTTGTGGAGAGGTGTCCGCTAATGGGGGTGGAAATATTAATATAGGTTTTGTTATGTTCCTACAAAAATGTCCGCTGTGAAGAAGTGTCCGTCACTCTAACATGTTTCAAGTGAAGTGATCTCAAGTAATTCTATTTTTTTTCTTTTTCTCTTTTTTTCTCATGTAACACTTACTATATCTTCTGTGATTTTTTTTTGAACTGTGTAAAATATAATACTTATACACTGTGTTTTCTCATCTAGTTAACTTTGAAATTAGTTCAAAAAAATTGGCGCTCTGCTCAATTAAATCCTGTCAATAAATGTCAAATCTGTCGGTTGTCAAATTCATTTAATTTCGTTAAAATCCAACTAAATTGTGCAAAAACACTTTAATTATCAAAATTATTTTCTCTTCGTTGAAAATATTTTTTCCTTGTTTTTCCATATTTAGAAGATCGCCACTATTGTTCTTTTTAAAAGTTTTGTGGCATCGTTAAAAATTGATTTTCCAATTCTATTAATATGTTACAAAAATATCAACTCTTGCTGTGAAATTTTGAAGGTATGTTGATTTCTTACGATTACGTGCAAGTAACACGTTTGACACTTCAACAGAATAAAACGATAATCTATCAAAGACAATAAAAATCTAGCAATCTTAATTCCACAGCAAGAGTTGATCTAAAGACAGCGACGAATTTTTTTCAGAAAACATGTGCGTATTGTAAATTGTTTCTTATATTCGGCGAAAAATCAAAGTAGTGGTGTCACAGTTAATTGTAATAATAATCTTAATTAAACACAAACACTGTGATAATCCCGATTTGTTCAAATATTTTTTTCATTACCATGTCAAGTTTAATGCCTCATATAGTATTAATACCTCCGATATTATCTCACAATTTTTTGCTGATATTGCTTGGCTTTCATTATCCTGTTACATTTTTAACCGCATTTTTTCCAAAAACTGTGTCAAAGACGGCAGATTCTGTCATCAAAGGCCACTTCCGGCGACCCTCCACTCGAAATTCCTCAACTTACCAAAACCCCAATCAAGGTCCAAGTATCCAAATCAAATCGCAAACACAATGACCGGGCTATTGACACCTTGACGAAACCTCCAGATTCGGGCGACCTCGATCAACTTCCGTCCGATCGGAAGGAAGTTGCAATAAATCAATTTTTTTTTATTAAATGCAATGCCAATGTCGGTATTGTTTCGGAAAACCTTGACTCGCCGCAATTTTCTCACGTTCTGTGCGTATTTTTTTCGTTCAACAACATTTAAAAAATTGTAGGGGGTATTTACAGCACGATCGAGCGTCGGCAGGAGTGCCTCAAACTATATAGTCTATAACATAACTCTCGTTTCAGCAAGTCTCGGTGCTGTGACCAATCCAATTGGCTCGATCCTTTCCGGATTGCTGGCAGAGTACTTTGGCAGAAAAAGGTCCATTCAGATCAGCAGTGTGCCGTTTCTGGCAGGATGGCTGTGCATTGCTTTGGCCGACAACATCACCTGGCTGTACGTCGGGCGTCTCGTCACCGGCATAGCCGCAGGTAAATGGACCCGAGTTGCATACAAATTTTTTCTACAACTCGCAATTTTGCGTTTTCGCACTTTTTTAAAAAAAAACGCGATAAATAGTATAAAAATAAATTACTTTTTTCTAATTTTTGTCCATTTTATTGCTAATTACTGGTTTATGTTGGGTTTTTGTCAATTTTTTGTGAAAAAAAAAAATTGGCGCAATAGTTGCATACATTATTTTTTCTACGTTTTTTGCAGGAATGTCGACAGCGTGCTACACCTACGTGAGCGAGATCTCGACTCCCGAAAACCGGGGAATCCTGCAATCGCTGGGCCCCATCTGCGCCTCCTTCGGGATTTTACTCACTTACACACTTGGTTACGTCCTCTCGTGGTCAACTGTTGCTTTTTTGAGCGTTTCATTTGCTTTATTTACGCTAATTGCGGTCGAGTTTCTTCCGGAAAGTCCCTCGTATTTAATTAAGGCCGGGCTTCACTCCAAAGCTTTCGATAGTTATTTTTGGTTTCGGCGAAACGTAGCTTTGGCACAAACCGAAGTTTCTAAACACGCTTCAAGTGAGAAAATCGAAATTAGCGCCAAAGAAATCTACTGCAGTGCTGCCACCATTAAACCGTTCCTCATCCTTGTCACTTTGTTCTTTCTCCAACAATTATCGGGGATTTACACGATTCTTTTTTACGCTGTGAATTTCTTCGAAGAGACTGATCTCGAACTGGACAATTACGTGTCTTCGATCATTGTCGGGGCGATTCGGTTCGGGATGTCAATGGTGACTGCGATTCTAGTGAATAGGTTCGGCCGTCGCCTACTTTGCATGGCCTCGAGCGGGGGGATGAGCGTTGCAATGTTGGCAATGGTCGTTTATTTCAAATACTACGAGATGCATGCGGGGGAAGTACGGGTTTTGCCGGTACTTCCCCTGGTGTGTGTCGTCTTCAATGTGATGTTCTCCATGGTGGGGATGCTCCCGATTCCGTGGATTCTGGTCGGGGAGTTGTTCCCGCTGGAAGTTAGGTCCATCATGAGCGGGATTGTCATCTGCATAGCGCAGTGTTTTGTCTTCCTGTTTGTCAAAATCTACCCTGATATGATCGAACATTTGAATTTCAGCGGCACTTTGATGACTTTTTTGTTGGCAGCAGTGGTCGCGCTGTTTTTCTGTAAATTTGTGTTGCCCGAAACTAAGAACAAATCCTTGCAGGAGATTGAGGATTATTTCAAACGCAAGAAGGTTTTGGATGGGTTTGATAACCAAGGGTTTTGCCCGGAAGTGATAAAAAACGAGGGGATTTACACGGTGCAGATACAGACATGACGTAATTACTTTCAACTAGTTGGAAAAAACTTAGTTCTTATAGAACCGACGGTGATTGATTGTACAAACAACTATTTTTGTATTTAATTGATGAATAAAATTATTTATTTTTCGACTGTGTTTGATTGGTTGCCTACCACAATTAGCCACAAATATCTGGTTTTTAAGCCACAATACAAGCACAATTAAATTGCTCGTTTTTTTTACAAATTGTGCTAGTTTTTGTGTTCCGATTTTTCGGCAAAAAGGCCAGAAATTGATAATTCCAAACAACATGGCGCAACTCTAGCCACTTCTTCACCTAGTTAACCGTAGCCACTTCCCATTCATTCATCGTGAATATGTTTAAAACACGGAAAAAAGTGTTCCAGTGTTAGAAAAACGTGCAATTTTCGAAAAAGTTAGTAGATTTTGGCCCAATTAAGCGATACGTTTTTTACACGAATGAAATGCGTCAACTTTAAGTCGGTTATCTGATTGTTTTTTTTTGGAGGTTATGTTGTTCATTCACTTCTCAAATTTGAACGTTTTTTGCTCGTTTTTTCGGCAAATTTTGAGCCCCGGCTTTACGTTTAAGGTTTTAAGATGTAAAAAGTGAAGTGGGCCCCAAATGCAGTCAAGTTCTTCGACCATGGCGGGCATCGACCCCCATACGACTCAAATGAACCAGTTCAGGAGCTACGTCACGATGTTGGGGGACGCCAACTGTAAGGACGTCCTGAAACTGAAAGCCACGCAGGAAATTAGCAAAAATTTCGAGGTATTTGCGGTCAAAACCGTGAAAAAATGTCCCTGAAAGTGGGCTTTCAGATCATTCTTTCGTCGTCTCTCTATCAGAGTTTTTTGGACCACTCTGTGAAAATCTTCCTGAAAATACTACAAGAGGGCGATCCGCATTTTATCGCCGAGTATAACATACAGCAAGTGCGTAAATTAATTCTGGAGATGTTGTACAGACTGCCAACGAATGATCTTCTGAGACCTTATGTTAAGTCGATTTTGTCGCTCATGTTGCGCCTTTTGGAGATTGATAATGAGGAGAATGTTTTGATCTGTTTGAAGATTATCATCGAGTTGCATAAGCAGTATCGGCCGGCGTTTAATCCAGAAGTGATTTTTTTTTTTTAATTAATTTTGTTTGAGATTTAAGTGGTTTTTGTAGATACAACATTTTCTCCAATTTGTTAAGTCAATTTATTCGGATTTGCCCAATCATATGGACAAGATTTTTGAACCTAGGGCGCCAATTAAAGTCAATAATTTAAATGAGTTGAACATTGAGGAGTTACTTAAGGAGACGTTCACAATGACGACCATACAAACTGAGAAGAAGAATAAAGATGACACTTTAGTCACGGTATGTTTAATTTATTTTTTGCTGCAATAAAAATTTACAAATTCTTAAAAAAAACGCCGATTATGTGCTAACATTTATGTATTAAAGAATTTGAAACAATTTTTCTCTTTTAAAAAGGAGCTATATCGTCTGGAAATACCTAAATGCACCTTATTATAGCATTTGTCTCGTTTAAAGAAGTTGATTTTTAACGAATTTTTGTTAATAAAATCGTCTAAATTCCCAAAATTACGTTTATTTTGTGTTTTTTTTACTTGTTTTAATCTATTAAAATCACTGTTTTAAAAGTTTAAACATAGATTTTAGCGAGATTTTGTTAAATTCGGCCAGAAAACTACAAATTTATGTTGAATATGTTTTTTTTTGGGCAATTATAGTTGGAAATGTAGTAATTTTTTTTGGATGTTAAGGCATTTTTTTGAGATTGAGACGCAATTTTACTGAATCGGTTTGAAATTTCATTAATTTGGTTCGTAAATGTTATTATTTCGCCGATTTTTATTTAAATTTCGTCAAAAAATGATTCGAAAAATTTCAAATTTTGACATTTCTTGAGTATTTTTGAGTTTTTCGTTTTTTGTTTTGAACGAGATATCGTGGAATTTAAGCCACAAGGCCACAAATTAGGTAGTTTTTTTAATTTTTTGGTGCGTTTTTGAGTGTTTAAGTACATTTTGAGATTAAAACTAAGATTTTTCGACAGAAAAAAATGTTTCTCTTGACTGTGTAGAATTTTATTGAATTTTATGGTAAAGGCTATTCTAAAAAAAAAAAAAAATTACAAAAACAATACAGAAAATTACATAATTTGTATGAAATTGGTTTTTATGAGCTAAAAACTTGTATATAACATTAAGTTAGACTTGGTCTTTTTCTTTTGTTTAAAAGGGCCAAAAAGTGTGAACAATTAACAAAAACCAATTAGTTTTACATTTAAAATAATTAAAGTAACATATTTTATTAGAACAATTTTTTGGCGAATTTTGACTTTTTTCGGTGATTTTTTTTTCAATAACTGAGTTTCCGATGTAATATTGAGCTAAATAACTCACTCAGGATTGATTAAAATCATTTAATTTTATAGTACAAGTCAATGAAACATAAAAAATGTTGATGTATTTTTTTGTTATTTTATTTTATTTTTGTATTTTTTATTTATATCTTTTTTAAAGAGGCCAAGATAAGGTAAATAATTAAAAAAATAATGAATGACACGTTAAATGGACAGAAATAACATAATTGAGACTAATTTTGGCAATTTTTTTGATTTTTTTTTGGTGTTTTTTTTAATCAGTGAGTTTCTGTATTTAGAACTTAGAATTAGTTGAAATCTGGATAGTTTGCGAATAATGTAAACGAAAACGAGTAAATGAACGTAATTCTTTTTGTTATTTTATTACGTGTTCTTATAGATACTTTTTTAAATTATATTGACATTTTTATTCAAATAAACAGACAAAAAGTGGATAGTGAAAAAATTAATTAATCACATCAAAATTAGTTTCTTTACTAGCTGAAAGCTTGAAATTATATAATTTAGTCCAATGTTTTTAATTTTTTTCGGTAATTTTTTTAATAAGTGTGTTTTCGTATTTTAAAGGCAATTATTTTGAGAAACTTTGACTTATCTAAAGATTTTTTTATTAACCAAACAGTGCTTCTTACGATTGTAAATTAGTATTTTTAGATTGAATTGCACTATTTGTGTATAACATTAAGTTACTTATTAATTGTTGACGTTTTTTTTACTTTGTCTTTTTCTATATTGTTTTTTCTTTTATTTAAAATTGCCAAAAAGTGTGAACATTTAATTAATAATCTTTTTTAAAATAGTTAAAATATCATACTTGGACCACATTTTCGGCGTATTTTCGACTTTTTTCGGTGATCTATTTTTTATTTTATTTCATTTTTATATTTTTTATTTATTATATTTTTTAAGGAGGCCAAAATAAGATAAGCAATTAAACATCCAAGATATCTTGTATTTTTTCACGCGCTAAATGGGCAGAAATAAAATTTTAATCAAATTTGGCGATTTTTTTGAGTTTCTTTGGTCAAGTCAGGTCAAAACAAGTTGAATAATTAAAAAAAAAAAAACCAAAAAAAATAGTTTTTTGACGAATTAAATTGTCTGAAATAACATAATGATTTGTTCATAAGTTCTGTTCGAAGAAAATAATGTCCTAAAACATCTTTTTTTTGCCTTCAGTAATAATTGACTATGTGCCGTGGTAGAAAATTTGTTTAGTTTTTAAGCGATTTTTGCTTAAACGTCAACTTATTATGACTTTTTTCTCAATTTTCTCACTGGTTTTATAGTATCCATTCACCGGTATATATTTTTTCAGTATTACTTAATCCCTAAAGCCGTCCTCTCCCTCAAAGTCCTTCAGGAACTCCCAATAATCGTTGTCCTCATGTACCAACTGTACAAACAAAGCGTCCATCAGGACGTCAGTGACTTTATCCCTCTAATCATGAAAACAATCACCCTCCAACCCAGTCCCGAACAACGCCAAGCCCCAACTTTCAACAAAGAAATCTTCGTTGATTTTATGGGCGCTCAAGTGAAAACTCTATCATTCCTCGCCTACATCATCAAATTCTACCTCGAACACGTCCAAAGCCATTCCGCCATGATGGTCCAAGGCATGCTAGGACTCCTCATGCTATGTCCAATGGAAGTGGCTCATCTCAGACGCGAGTTACTCATTGCCGCTCGCCATATCCTAGCAACCGATCTCCGAAATCGATTCGTCCCCCACATGGAGAAGCTCTTCGATGAGGACGTCCTCCTTGGCCGCGGTTGGACGACGCATGAGTCGCTCCGCCCACTCGCCTACTCCACATTGGCCGATCTGGTGCATCACGTGCGCCAACAACTGCCACTCAGCGATTTAACACGCGCTGTTCATTTGTTCAGCAAAAACGTACATGATGACACGTTGGCAACGACTATACAAACCATGTCGTGTAAACTACTCTTGAATCTCGTCGACTGTATTCGGGCACGTTCGGAGGCCGAGAATAGCACCGAAGGTCGCGAGTTGCTAATGCGCATGCTTGAAGTTTTTGTCGTCAAATTTAAAACAATAGCTAAAATACAACTTCCGATTTTAACGGCAAAGTGCAAACAACAACAACAAAAAACACAAGTCGAGATTAAGACTGAAGATGGCGCTGCAAATCCGGCGGAAGTTCTGGAAAATGCGCTCGCGACGACGCAAAATCGCGCCGAACAAAAGGAGGAAAAGTCGAAATTTGGTTTTCCGCAAAATAATAATTACAACGTTGCTGATTATCATAGTCTTGTTAAGACTTTAGTGTGTGGGGTTAAAACTATAACGTGGGGCTGTTCGGCGTGTAAGTCGAGTTCGAGTCATAGTTTGGTGGCAACGAAACATTTTCAACCGCATGAAACGCTGGTTTTTGTCAGATTGGTTAAGTGGGCTTTGAAAGCGTTAGATATCTATACGTTGTATCCGGGACCTCAAGTGACAGGTCCCCAAAGGATTAACCAACAAAATGAAAGGAATAAGGAGGAGAAGGTGGTTTTGGAACATTTCAGTGGAGTGGTAACTTGATTGGTAAGTTTGCTTTTTTTGGGTTAATTTTTTCGGTTTTAGTTTTCGATGATGAATCCGCAAACGTTTCACGAGATTTTTTCAACGACTATTGAGTATTTGGTCGAGAGGGTTTACAAGAATCCGACTTTGCAAACGGTAAGTAAATTAATCTATCAAACTTTTGTTCTGTTTTCTATTGATTTTTTTATTTGCGATCACCAAATTTTCAGCTATGATGTTACTATACTCATTTTTTTTGCAATTCTTTATTTCAGTAAGGCTATTATTTTTGCTGAAGGTATTTATGGAAATACGTTTTTATGTAATATGTACAACTGTGATAATAAAAAATTGGAAAAGCAGAAATTATAAACTGATGGAACAAAACTGAAGAAAGTCTGAATAAACAAAACAAATAATGGAGTATAAGAAAACTAAAGAATGGAAAACTAAATCAAGTATCATGGAAATTAAAAAAGTAGAATTGCATATTTAAAGTCTAACAAAAAAACCAAGAACGAAATGAAGAATTGTAATCAAAATTATGAAATCAAAGAGAAAACTACTTAAACTAAATGAAAAAATACATAAATCGAGCAAGAAAATGTGAACAAATATGGATAGAAATAATCAAGCATCATGGATATAAAATAGTAGAATTGCATATTTAAAGTCTAACAAAAAAAATAAGAACTAAATGAAGAATTGTAATCAAAATTATGAAATCAAAGGGAAAACTACTTAAACTAAATGAAAAAATACATACATCGACCAAGAAAATGTGAACAAATATGGATAAAAATAATCAAGCATCATGGAAATTAAAAAAAGTAGAATTGCATATTTAAAGTCTAACAAAAAAAACAAGAACTAAATGAAGAATTGTAATCAAAATTATGAAATCAAAGGGAAAACTACTTAAACTAAATGAAAAAATACATACATCGACTAAGAAAATGTGAACAAATATGGATAAAAATACATATTTAGAATTAGAAAGGCAAAGGAACAAAGTCTTATGGATAAAACACTTTTTTCCACTTGGAAAATTGGGTAACAGAAACCTTGATAAATAAAAACTAGAAAAGTCTAAGGGAAAATTAAGAAACAAAATTAAACTCCGAATTCGAAAGACTACAAAAAATGTGATTGTGAGACAATCGTACTACTAAAAAGACGAATATTTTAATAAGTAAAAGAAAATATAATTAGGTATCAAAAATATATTGAAATAAGTCATCGGATATGTAATATCAATCTCAATAGAAATATAAAATCCAGGCAAAATAAGTAAAAAATAATAATTTGATAATGTAAATAAACTAAGAAGGCGATGATATAAGGAATGATGTAATGATAAAAAAATGTGTAAATACACAAGTGACTTGATAAGCAGATGCTGAACGGATAGAAATTATAAGGTGGAGAATAAAAAAGAAAATAAAATAAAATAAATAAATAAGTACATATGAGTTACTTAACAAGAATTTTGCCCGTTGAATTTTTTTTACGTTAATATCTATGCAATTTTATCCTAAAACCAAGATAAGAACCTGACTTGCCTTCCGATATTTCATAATATTGACTATCGTTGCTTAAAAATTACTGCATATAATCACAGAGTAAATTTTGTCCATGCTTTTTTTATGGAAATAGAGTAAATATTTGTGTGTGAAGAAGAAATGTTTAAAGTTCTGCTCTTAAATTTATTTTATTAAATTTTTCATTTTACAAGTTGTTTTCATAGTTGTTTCCTATGTAACATAGGATTTATACTAGATTTAAAAATAAGAAGACACTAAAAAAAGGCAGTTAATTGTATTATAATATGCATTGAAACAAGAAGTGGCATAATAACTATTTAAAAAAACCTTGTAGGTTCCGAACACTTTGCTTGCAAACCCGGCCACAAGCCCAATTTTCGCGACCGTTTTGGTCGAATATTTACTAGAACGAATGGAAGAGATGGGTTCAAATCTCGAACGTAGCAATCTCTATTTGAAACTCTTCAAATTAGTGTTTGGTAGCGTTTCGTTATTTCCACAAGAAAACGAGAACATGCTGCGTCCACATTTGCACCAAATCGTCAATAGGTGAGTGCGAGCGTAGCGAGTGCGTCAATTAACCAAACTATCTTAGATCAATGGAGTTGGCAATGAGTGCCAAAGAACCGTACAATTACTTCCTCCTTTTGCGCGCACTTTTCCGCTCAATCGGAGGCGGAAGCCACGATTTACTCTACCAGGAGTTCCTCCCGCTCTTGCCCAATCTTCTCGAAGGTTTAAACCGGCTACAGAGCGGTTTGCACAAACAACACATGAAGGATCTCTTCGTTGAGTTGTGTCTAACCGTTCCGGTTCGGTTAAGCTCACTCTTACCCTACCTACCTATGCTGATGGATCCGTTAGTGTCGGCTTTGAACGGTTCACACATTTTGATAAGTCAAGGCTTGCGCACGTTGGAATTGTGCGTCGATAACTTACAACATGATTTCTTGTACGAACATATCCAACCGGTCAGGGCCGACTTGATGCAGGCCTTGTGGCGGACTTTGCGTAACAATGACCAGGTGGCGCAAGTGGCCTTTAAGTAAGTCGGTGTTTAACATTTGGGGTGGTCTAATTGGCGTTTGTAGAGTTTTGGGTAAGTTTGGAGGTGGGAATCGGAAAATGATGATTGAACCGCAAAAACTGGACTATGTGTCGTCCGATTACGACCCACCAGCGATCATTGCCAAGTTTTATGATCAGGATAAGACGATTGAGTTTCCGGTGCAAAAGGTGAGTGGCCCCACGTTGGGCGCCACTTGGCCCCACGTTGTGCGCCACAAAATAACCCATTTTTTGGTACTTTCAGATAATCGAGACTGCGTTTAATGCACTTAAACAGAGCAACACTGATTCGTTCTACCGCAAACAAGCGTGGGAAGTTATCAATTATTACCTAACTGCGTCTCGTAATCTATCTGATGATAAAAATACGCTAATTAATCTGTTTCTTCACTCGACGTTCCAAGACCCTAAAACTATACCTCAAGTTAAGGGTTCGGTCTATAAGAGCATTTATAAACAAGCACGTGAGACACATCAGACCGCTCTCACCGGAATGTTTGTTGCTGCAGCTATTAAAGAATTGCGGCAACCAGTTGTTGCTTTGATGGTTGCTGTCGTCCGTCATTACACCATGGTGGCGGTGGCGCAACAATCGGGCGCGTTCGCTTGCACGCCGAAACATAACGAACAAGTGGCACTTGACCCACTTGTGTTGGTTGATGCTCTGGCAGTGATTATGGGACATGAGGAGAAGGAGTTGTGTAAGCCGGGTCACGTAGGCCTTGTTTTAATCCTCGATACGGCCTCTACACTGCTCGGAAGCAAGGAAATGGCCTGTCGTTTACCCTTGATTGAGTATTTATCCGAAAAAATGTGTGCCCTTTGCTACGAAAGAGCATGGTATGCAAAATTAGGCGGCTGTATAGCTATCAGTTTTATGTTCGAACGGTGTGCCCGTAAGTGGGTTTATGAACACATGTTTACGTTCTTGAAAGCGTTACTGTTCGTTATGATGGATTTGACGGGTGAGGTGTCCAGTGGCGCCCTCGATATGGCCAAGAATAATCTGGAGAAGATGTTGAATGTTTGTGTGACGGAACCACCGAAAGGTGCCGATCAGGAAACGCGTGACTTGCAAAAGAAGGCGCTGCATGAGGTCACACATGAATTGGTGCGTCAAGTCACCAGTCCCCATACTATGGTGAGGGAACAATCGATGCACTCGTTGCGTCTCTTGGCCGAAAAACAAAACAAATCGGTCACTTCGGTCATGGAACCGTTCAAAGAAGTGCTAGCAGATATGGTACCACCTACCAAACATCTACTCAAACACCAACCGGCCATTGCCCAGATGGGCTTAATGGACGGCAACCAGTTCTGTACCACCTTGAACC
Organism: Tribolium castaneum; assembly: GCF_031307605.1. Classification (NCBI taxonomy): domain Eukaryota; kingdom Metazoa; phylum Arthropoda; class Insecta; order Coleoptera; family Tenebrionidae; genus Tribolium; species Tribolium castaneum. Next base: position 16,693,523 of record NC_087401.1, on the reverse strand, counting down.
CCCGACTGTTCACAATCGATCTATCAATCAAAGAACACAACTTGTTCATCCTCGACCTCCTCTCACTGTGTAACAGCGAAGACGTCAAACTGAACACGTTCAGTTGCTACAAAAACATCACCAATTTCATACCGTTGAGGAAATCAGCATTGCGCGTCCTCGCCGCCTGTCATTACCTCGAAGAAGTGCGCGAGCAAATTTTCCAAGTGTTGTACAAAGCCCTCGAAAAGCCCAACGCCGAGCTACAACAAACCGCATTCGAATGTATGCGTGATTTCATCGCTGGATATCAAGTCAACAAGGACTTGGTCTACCAAACCATTAAACCCTTCCTACTCACGCTAGGCGATGCCAAAAATCTGACCCTTAACGGCGTCAAAATGCTATCATATTTGACACAACTATTCCCGTTGAATTTCAACGAGAGTTTGTGTGAGCAACTGTTGGAATTGCTCAAACAACTACTCGAAAACTTGACAAATAGCCACAAAGGTGAGTGGTGATCATTTGGTGACTGGCCCCACGTTGGGCGCCACTTTGTACAATGGTTATAGAGTGGCGCCCAACGTGGGGCGTGCATTATTTTGAAATCAATTAATTATGTAGTGTCCACCGGTGTGTCGAAGAAAGGCGACGAGGAGCAAAAAATCGTCACAATCATCGGGATATTTCACCAAACGCCGGCCGCCTCCTCGAAGTTTATAAATCAGTTGTGCCAACTTATTCTCCAAACGGAGCAGGCCATGCTGATCGAGGCCAGCTCTCCCTTCCGGGAGGTTCTAATGAAGTTTTTGTTGCGTTATCCCGGTGATACGCTCGATATGTTCCTCGATGATACCTACGTTAAGGATAAACAGTTTAGTCGGTATCTTGAGTTTTTGATTAAGCATAAGGAGGGGAAGAGTTTTCGTGACTATATACAAACCAGTATGGTTAAGAGATTGATTCAGATGGCGCTGGCCAACGTCCACGTTAATTACACTCTGAGTGAGCAGGAACGTAACGAATTGCAATATCAGAGTATTAGGATTATATCCTTGTTGATAAAAAGTGACGATCAGTGGTTGTCCGAACAACAGGAGTTGGTGGAGGCGTTGAAACAGATTTGGTGTGATGATGCGTATCAGGAGCGGCATAAAAGTGTCGATAACTTGGAGTATCCTCATTGGAAGGAACCCAAACTTTTGGTCAAGATTCTCTTGCATTATTTCTGCTACCATCCGAATAACGTTGATTTGTTGTTCCAACTGTTGAGGTGTTTGTGCCACCGCTTCATACCCGAGTTTCAGGTAAGCATAATCATTTAACTACTGAATTGTTATTATAAAAGTATTAATGACCACGGCTTAAAACCGTAATTTTTTTTCCAGTTTTTGAAAGACTTCCTCGCCAATACAGTCGCCCAAAACTATACTGTTGAATGGAAACGCTCGGCGTTTTTCCGCTTCGTTAAGCTTTTCCCGACTAACTCTATGTCCCAAGAACTGAAATCAAAAGTGTTACAATTTATTCTGATCCCTTGTTTCGCCGTCAGTTTCGAAAAGGGCGAAACGAACAAACTAGTCGGGGGTCCCCCCATGCCCTACCAGGACAGTCCCGATAACGTGGTGTCCGTTTTTATCAACAAACTCATCGATCCTGATAATCCCTTCCCCACAGCCGACTGTGTCCGAATCGCGCTGTTACAATTCTCGTGTCTGCTCGTTGAACAAGCGAGTCCACACATCCACGACCATAATAAGACGCAAAGTTCGAAACTGCGTCGTTTGATGACGTTCGCGTGGCCGTGTTTGCTGGTTGAGAATTGTTTCGACCCAGCGACACGTTACCACGGCCACCTACTACTGTCCCACATCATTGATAAGTTTGCCATCCACCGGAAGATAATCCTTCAGGTGTTTCACAGTTTGTTGAAAGCGCACGCGCTTGAAGCGCGCAATGTCGTCAGGCAGGCGTTGGAAATCCTGACGCCTTCGATGCCCCTCCGTATGGAGGAGGGTAACACGATGTTGACGCACTGGACCAAGAAAATAATCGTGGATGAAGGACATTCCATGCAACAGTTGTTCCACATTTTGCAACTTGTTGTCAAACATTACAAGGTGTATTATCCCGTGCGCCACCATTTGGTGCAACATATGGTCAACTCGATCCAAAGACTTGGCTTCAGTCCAACTGCAACACTGGAACACCGGAAATTGGCAGTTGAGTTGGCTGAAGTCATAATCAAGTGGGAGCTGTACGGGATTAAGGAGGAGGGTGATTGTGATGGCGTTGAAAACGTTGCAACTAAAAGACCAAATGATGATGCGATTGAAACTCAGCGGAAACGTTTAGCTGTGTCACAACCCTCAACGTCATACTCACCCACGCCGGTGGTAAAACAGGAACCTGGGATTAATAAGCCAATTGACCGCGTCCATATTGACACAGTTTTGAATTTTTTGCTGCGTCTCGCGTGTCAAGTCAATGATAGCGCGCCCCAAAACCCGGCCAATCCGACTGTGAGCAGCCCCGGCGAGTTACTCTCACGCCGTTGCGTTATTTTACTCAAAACGGCCCTTAAACCGGACCTGTGGCCACAACCGATTGACCTAAAGTTGGCGTTCTTTGACAAAATACTTCTCACGATTGAGGGCCCAAGCCCTAATATTGGCAACGTGTGTACGGCGCTTGAACTGTTAACTTATCTCTTGACTGTGTTGAAAAAAGAGCAAATTCTGGCGAGTTTTAAGCCGCTCCAGCGCGGTCTAGGTGCGTGTATAACGTCCACAAACAACAAAATCATAAAGCTAGTGCATGGGCTTTTGACCAAGTTAATGGCACTGTTCCCGACCGAGCGTTCCAGCACAACCGTGTGCAAATACGAGGAGTTGGAGATTTTGTATTCAACCGTGGGGAAGGTGATTTTCGAAGGCTTGAATAATTACGAGACGAACGCGCAAGCGAATTCGTCCAGTCTGTTCGGAACTATGATGATTCTGAAAGCGGCATGTGCCAATAACCACTCGTATATTGACTTGTTGATTACGCCCTTTATGCGGGTTTTGCACCGGCTGGCTAAGGAGCATTTGCAGCCGACGTCCACCGAATACGCCGCAAGTAAGTTGTAGTAATAGCCGCCAGGCGAAAAAAATTATTTGTTTGTTAGTTAACAGTGAACTGCTCATCTTGAGTCTTGATCTTGTTAAAACGCGCGTTGTTGTGATGGGTGTTGATATGCGCAAGACTTTTATTGGCACGATTCTTGTCGGTCTTATTGAAAAAACGCAGGATATTAAGGTGATGAAAGCTATCACTAAAATGCTAGAAGAGTGGATGAAGTGTAAGAACGTTGTAACACTTAACCAGGCACCGAGTCTAAGAGAAAAGTCTATTCTTTTGGGGAAAATGATGCAATATGTTGAGAAACGGTTTCCGGAAGATGCCGATCTTAATGCACAGTTTTTGGAGCTTGTCAGCTACGTTTACACGTAATTTTTAAAGACAGAAAGTTGGGAGCAGGCATTTTTAAAGTTTGTCTAGATTCGACTGCACACTGTTTTTTTTTTGGTTATTTGTTATTTTAAGTCTTTTGAAATGATTGCCAAAGGAATTGGTTCAAGTTGGGTCCAAATAATAATAAAAAAAAATTGAGCATATAATTTGTGAAAACAACCAATAAAAAGTGAAATAATGCTGGAAATTTCTATGAATTTTCATGTTAAGCTCTTGAGTTAAGTACTTCGTTAATTTGGCTTGTTATACAGAAATAATAAGGGCTTTTTATCTCGTTTCAAGCAAAAACTTATCATTTTTTGTCTCTTGAAATGATTGCAAATGAAAACTAATTAATTGGTTCCAGCGGTGTCTAGATAATAGAGAAAAAAAATATTTGAGCGTAGGACCTCTACATATAATTTGTGAAAACAACCAATAAAAAGTAAAATAATGCCAGAAATTTCTATGAATCTTAATGTAAATGTAAATTGTAAAATAGTTCCACTTTTTAGAATTGTTTAGCCGTAAATGAGAAAATAAAAGAAATTAAAAAAAAGTTAACACCCCCTCCTTAAAATCGGTCAATTTTTAAAGTGTCTCTAAATCAAATGAAACCGATTCTATCTTATAGATTTTGATGTGCTCTTCCGATCCAAAAATGCGTTTTCTCCTAGCTCTTTTAGTTTGGCCGTAATCGGCGTTTGAAAATTGAAAATTTTTTTGCGAGATATCGCCTTGAGTCCTATGCCAGTTTGTAGAGTTTTTTATGCCGGTTGTCCTCCATTTTTCCGTTTCTCGATAACTCTAATAGTTTGGCCGTAATTGGCGGTTGAAAATTGAAAAAAAGCGAAAATGGAAACCTTTTTTTGCGTTTTTCTCGAAAACTGTAAGACTTAGAGCAACGAACAAAAAACCATCTGATAGCGCTTAATTTTATCTATTTTTTCGACCAAACCCGGAGCCGCTCCGGGCAAAGGTTCCGGCTACAGAGGCGATCAAAGTTTTTCACTAAAAAAATTCATAAAAAAAAAACTAAAAGTCGTAGAGCACTGCGGTTTGTTCCATTGAATTCTACGGCTCATTTTACATATTATATCAATTTTTCACAGGAATTAAAAATTTAAAATTTTTTGCCTAAATTTAGGGTAGCCATTTGTCATAGTGGAAAATTTTATTCAATAAAAAATTCATAACTCGAAAACTAAAAGTCGAAGAGCAACGCGGTATGTTCCATTGGATTCAGCGGCTTTTTTTCTGTATTATACCAACTTTTCACGAGATTTAAAATTTTCAATTTTTTTGCTCAAATTTCCTGAGTAATAAATATCTACACTTACCTTCAAAGTGATGAAAAAAAATTTTTTTTAAATTCACTCCAGCAAATTTTTATGGACTTCTTTATGTCTTAACAACCCACAAAAGTTGTTTTTAGTCCTCAAAAAGTTCATATGTTCGATTTTTTGATGTTTGATTTTTTCAATTTTCGTCGCAAATTTTGTCGATTTTGGGTACCCGGAACTTTTGTCGAGCAATAGCTCCGGAACTATCAGAGATAACCCCATGAAGTGTATTATCGTTGGAAAGCTCTTTAAATTATCTATCTATTTCAAAAAAAATTATTGTTCTCCGACTAATAGTTTTCGAGCAAATTGGAGACAAATGCAAAAATTGGTAAAATTTTAAAAAATTTATAACTAAAAAACTGTTCGGAATTTGGCAATTTTCTCGATGCCAATCGATTCCCCGGATTATTTTGCATAGGTGAGAATAAAAACAGCTCCACTTTTTCGAATAGTTTAGTCGTAATTGGGAAAATAAAAAAAATTAAAAAAGGTTAACACCCTTAATGTAAAGCTCTTAAATTAACTACTTCCTTAATTTGGTTTTAGAAAAAAATAATTACATAGGAGGCTATCTTTAAAATAAAAAAAATCAGTAATTGTGCAATCGAGTCCGGACGTTACGTCAGATTTGCTTGCTTCCGGCTCAAGTATTGAATTTTTCCGACTAGTTTTTTTTTCCAGTGACATAAATTTGAAAACAACCGAGCTGACTTCAAAGCTAGAACCGGCTTTTTTGGCCGGTTTACGCTGCAATCAGCCTCATATCCGTGCCAAGTTTTTCAAAATCTTCGACGAGTCAATGCGACGTCGTTTACACGACCGCTTACTATATATAGTGTGTTCGCAAAATTGGGAAGCAATCGGCCAACACTATTGGATCAAACAGTGCATTGAATTGTTACTCGTGACTGCTGTCCCTGACACTTCCATACAAATGGCACACGAAAGCAGCATTCTCCCGAGTATCACTTCGGTGATAAATTCCGCCGAAAAACGCGAAGAATTCAGCAGTATGCAGGTTGATAATCCAAATTTCTACACTTCGACCGAAATCAAAGAAGAAGTGTTAGACTTGGACTTGTCAAATGTGGAGTCAAATCCACCAATTGAGGAAAAACCAATCGATCGCGCCGAAACTATTTCGAAAATGATCAAAAAACACTATGAATTTATCGAGATTAGTCGAAACGTAACGACTGATCAATTTCTATTGGCGGCTTCGCAGCTGTGTCACATGGACACGAGTCTAGCCGAACAAGTCTGGCTCCAGTTCTTCCCCCGAATTTGGGAAATCCTGGAACAGGACCAACGCAACGTCCTGGTCCAGGAAATCCTCCCGTTCATAACCTCCGGCACCCACATCATCCAGAAAGACTGCCATCCGAGCGCCATCAACACGTTCGTGGAAGCCCTAAGTCGGTGCAACCCCCCGATCCAAATCGCCCCGCCCCTTATGAAATACCTGGGTAAATCCCACAATCTCTGGCACCGTATGGCGCTCGGATTGGAGCAGATGGCCTTTGACCCCGCCTCTGCCAAAGCGACCAATGCCAGTTGCTACGATTTTGAAACGGACCAATCGAAAAACGAGCTGCTTGATTCCTTGGGCGAGTTGTACTCGTTGCTATGCGAGGAGGATCTGTGGGCGGGGCTTTGGCTCAAGCATGCGCACTACAAGGAGACGAGTATTGCGATTGCGTACGAACAGCATGGGTTTTTTGAGCAGGCGCAAGGTGCGTATGAGTCGGCCATGGCCAAACATAAGCAGGATAATTCCATGGGTCCGGTGCCTACGCATACGCAACGGGAGGTGCTGTTGTGGACTGAGAGGTGGATCAGGTGTACCAAGGAGTTGAACGAGTGGAATATTTTAATGGAGTATGCGAAGAATGGGGTTTATGATCCATATTTGTTGCTGGAGAGTGCCTGGAGGATCCCCAATTGGGATATTATGAAGGAGGTGCTCAGTAATGTGGAGTATAACTGTCCCAAGGAGTTGGGTTGGAAGGTAAGTGGAACTACTGATGATATTAATGATTAGATCTCTCATTGAAAGTATAAATTACGTTACATTTTGCATATTATATTAATTTTTCACAAGAAATAAAAATTTATAACTCGAAAACTAAAAGTTGTGGAGCAATGCGGTTTGTTCCATTGAATTCTTCGGCTCACTTTACGTATTACACCAGCTTTCTTGTAATACTAGCTTACGCTAGAAATTTTTAAAAAAATTATTTTATTTTGAAAAATGGTGGATGCGCCGGGTTATTTATTAAAAAATTCATAACTCGGAAACTAAAAGTTGTAGAGCAATGCGGTTTGTTCCATTGAATTCTTCGGCTCACTTTTCGTATTACACCAGCTTTCTTGTAATACTAGCTTACGCGAGAAATTTTTAAAAAATTATTTTAGTTTGAAAAATGGTGGATGCGCCGGGTTATTTATTAAAAAATTCATAACTCGGAAACTAAAAGTTGTAGAGCAATGCGGTTTGTTCCATTGAATTCTTCGGCTCACTTTACGTATTACACCAGCTTTCTTGTAATACTAGCTTACGCTAGAAATTTTTAAAAAATTATTGTAGTTTGAAAAATGGTGGATGCGCCGGGATATTTATTAAAAAATTCATAACTCGGAAACTAAAAGTTGTAGAGCACTGCGGTTTGTTCTATTGAATTCTTCGGCTCACTTTACGTATTACACCAGCTTTCTTGTAATACTAGCTTACGCTAGAAATTTTTAAAAAATTATTTTATTTTGAAAAATGGTGGATGCGCCGGGTTATTTATTAAAAAATTCATAACTCGGAAACTAAAAGTTGTAGAGCAATGCGGTTTGTTCCATTGAATTCTTCGGCTCACTTTACGTATTACACAAGCTTTCTTGTAATACTAGCTTACGCTAGAAATTTTTTAAAAATTATTGTAGTTTGAAAAATGGTGGATGCGCCGGGCTATTTAATAAAAATTCATAACTCGGAAACTAAAAGTTGTAGAGCAATGCGGTTTGTTCCATTGAATTCTTCGGCTCACTTTACGTATTACACCAGCTTTCTTGTAATACTAGCTTACGCTAGAAATTTTTAAAAAATTATTGTAGTTTGAAAAATGGTGGATGCGCCGGGTTATTTATTAAAAATTTATAACTCGGAAACTAAAAGTTGTAGAGCACTGCGGTTTGTTCCATTGAATTCTTCGGCTCACTTTACGTATTACACCAGCTTTCTTGTACTACTAGCTTACGCTAGAAATTTTTAAAAAATTATTTTATTCTGGAAAATGGTGGATGCGCCGGGTTATTAAAAAATTCCTAACTCGAAAACTAAAAGTTGTAGAGCAATGCGGTTTGTTCCATTGAATTCTAAGGCTCACTTTACGTATTACACCAGCTTTCTTGTAATACTAGCTTACGCGAGAAATTTTTTAAAAATTATTTTATTTTAAAAAATGGTGGATGCGCCGGGTTATTTATTAAAAAATTCCTAACTCGGAAACTAAAAGTTGTAGAGCAATGCGGTTTGTTCCATTGAATTCTTCGGCTCACTTTACTTATTACACCAGCTTTCTTATAATACTAGCTTACGCTAGAAATTTTTAAAAAAATATTTTATTTTGAAAAATGGTGGATGCGCCGGGTTATTTATTAAAAAATTCATAACTCGAAAACTAAAAGTTGTAGAGCAATGCGGTTTGTTCCATTGGATTTAGCAGCTTATTTTACGTATTACTCCAGCTTTCTTGTAATACTAGCTTACGCTAGAAATTTTTAAAAAATTATGTTAGTTTGAAAAATGGTGGATGCGCCTGGTTATTTATTAAAAAATTCATAACTCGGAAACTAAAAGTTGTCGAGCAATGCGGTTTGTTCTATTGAATTCTACGGCTAACTTTACGTATTACACCAGCTTTCTTGTAAAGCTAGCTTACGCTAGAAATTTTTAAAAAAATATTTTAGTTTGAAAAATGGTGGATGCGCCGGGCTATTTAATAAAAATTCATAACTCGGATACTAAAAGTTGTAGAGCAATGCGGTTTGTTCCATTGAATTCTACGGCTGATTTTACATATATTATCAATTTTTCACGAGATTTAAAATTTTAAATTTTTTTGCTCAGATTTCCTGAGTAATAAATACTTCCTTCAAAGAGGTGAAAGTTTTTTTTTTTTAAACTTATTCACACCCTTTGTTTTTTAGTTTCAATTTAAAAATTTTGAATCATTTTGATCCAGATCACAATGTATGGCGGTTTTCTCCTAATCTGCCAACCAGAAGAGAGCAAACCTTTAAAATTCGTGGAACGATATGTTGAAAGCGCCAGCGCCCTCTGTCTGAACGAGTGGCGCCGCCTACCACATATCGTCAGCCACATCCACTTGCCCTATCTCCAAGCCGCCCAACAAATAATGGAGTTACAAGAAGCCTACCAGATTCACAAAGGCCTTCTTCAAGGCCACCAAAACTCCCTCCATGACATGAAGGCCATTGTGAAAACATGGCGCAACCGACTTCCGGTAATCGCCGACGACTTGACCCACTGGAACGATATTTTCACATGGAGACAGCACCATTATCAAGTGATCGTAAACCACTACGAGTCAATCAGAGACACCACCAATACCAACTCAATGTTGGGCATACACGCCTCGGCTCAATCGATCATCCATTTCGGGAAAATTGCCCGAAAACACAAATTAGTCAACGTTTGTTTGGAATCACTCAATCGGATCTACTCGATCAAAAGCGTCCCGATCGTCGATTGTTACCAAAAAATCAGGCAACAAGTCAAGTGCTACCTACAGTTGGCATCAATGAACAACAAAAACGAGCTACAAGAAGGCTTGGAAGTGATCAACAACACCAACGTGAAATACTTCGCTAAAGAACTCACCGCCGAGATTTACGCCCTCAAGGGCATGATTTACCACTTGAGCAGTAAGTGGGTTTTTCCCCCATCTGGACGTTTAATTTCCTTCGCCCTTTCAGACAAATCGGACGAAGCCAATAAGTCGTTCAGCGCCGCCGTGCAAATGCACGACACTTCGATCAAGGCTTGGGCGCTTTATGGTGACTATTTGGAGCAGGTTTTTACACGTGATTCGCGTCAAATCAATTTGGGTGTGAATGCAATGGCGTGTTTTTTGCACGCCTGTCGGCATCAAAACGAGTCTAAAGCACGCAAATATTTGGCTAAAGTTTTGTGGCTTTTGAGTTATGATGATGAAAATTCAAGTTTAATGGACGCGTTAGATAAGTATTCGGTCGGGGTTCCCCCGATTTTGTGGTTGCCGTGGACGCCACAACTGCTCAATTGTTTGGTCCAGTATGAGGGGCACGTGATTTTGAACTTGCTATGTCAGGTAGGTGATCAAAAATTTTATTTTTTTTTAAGTTTGTAATTTAATGAACTATGTGTATTTCACTTGCGTTCCACAAAGATGCTTATTATGATACGCAAATTTATTAAAAAAAAAAATATTAAAAAAAAAAGAAATACCTTTTAAAACTTTCGAAAAAGTGATATTTTCAGTAATTTTTTTTGATTGGGCGAAAATGATGTCACGAACTTTTTAGTACTTTCCCGATATTGTGAGTCATACGAGCCTTTATGTACTTTTCCTATTTAAATAAACTACTGATTTATAAAGACTTTATTATTTATTCTTGTTTCATAATGTTTTTCTTGACTTTATAGGATGTTTAATTTTTTTTTTCAAACTTAAAATAACTAAAAAAATGCAAATGTTGGTAATAATTATATTTCTGGCTTGAAAAACCTCATAAAACTTTCGAAAAGATGATATTTTAAGTATTTTTTTTCGATTGGGCGAAAATGACGTCACGAACTTTTTAGTACTTTCCTCATATTGTGAGTCATACGAGCCTTTATGTACTTTTCCTATCTAAATAAACTACTAATTTATAAAGACTTTATTATTTATTCTTGTTTCATTATGTTTTTCTTGACTTTATAGGATGTTTAATTTTTTTTTTCAAACTTAAAATAACTAAAATAAATGCAAATGTTGGTAAAAATTATATTTCTGGCTTGAAAAACCTCATAAAACTTTCGAAAAGATAATATTTTAAGTAATTTATTTCGATTGGGCGAAAATGACGTCACGAACTTTTTAGTACTTTCCCGATATTGTGAGTCATACGAGCCTTTGTGTACTTTTCCTATTTAAATAAATTACCAATTTATAAAGACTTTATTATTTATTCTTGTTTCATAATGTTTTTCTTGACTTTATAGGATGTTTAATTTTTTTTTCAAACTTAAAATAACTAAAATAAATGCAAATGTTGGTAATAATTATATTTCTGGCTTGAAAAACCTCATAAAACTTTCGAAAAGCTGATATTTTAAGTAATTTTTTTTTGATTGGGCGAAAATGATGTCACAAACTTTTTAGTACTTTCTCAATATTGTGAGTCATATGAGCCTTTATGTACTTTTCCTATTTAAATAAACTACAAATTTATAAAGACTTTATTATTTATTCTTGTTTCATTATGTTTTTCTTGACTTTATAGGATGTTTAATTTTTTTCCAACTTAAAATAACTAAAAAAAAATGCAAATGTTGGTAATAATTATATTTCTGGCTTGAAAAACCTCATAAAACTTTCGAAAAGATGGTATTTTAAGTATTTTTTTTCGATTAGGCGAAAATGACGTCACGAACTTTTTAGTACTTTCCTCATATTGTGAGTCATACGAGCCTTTATGTACTTTCTCTATCTAAATAAACTACTAATTTATAAAGACTTTATTATTTATTCTTGTTTCATTATGTTTTTCTTGACTTTATAAGATGTTTAATTTTTTTTCCAACTTAAAATAACTAAAAAAAAATGCAAATGTTGGTAATAATTATATTTCTGGCTTGAAAAACCTCATAAAACTTTCGAAAAGCTGATATTTTAAGTAATTTTTTTTTGATTGGGCGAAAATGATGTCACAAACTTTTTAATACTTTCCCGATATTGTGAGTCATACGAGCCTTTATGTACTTTTCCTATTTAAATAAACTACTGATTTATAAAGACTTTATTATTTATTCTTGTTTCATAATGTTTTTCTTGACTTTATAGGATGTTTAATTTTTTTTTTCAAACTTAAAATAACTAAAATAAATGCAAATGTTGGTAATAATTATATTTCTGGCTTGAAAAACCTCATAAATCTTTCGAAAAGCTGATATTTTAAGTAATTTTTTTCGATTGGTCGAAAATGATGTCACGAACTTTTTAGTACTTTCCCGATATTGTGAGTCATAGGAGCCTTTGTGTACTTTTCCTATTTAAATAAACTACTAATTTATAAAGACTTTATTATTTATTCTTGTTTCATAATGTTTTTCTTGACTTTATAGGATGTTTATTTTTTTTTCAAACTTAAAATAACTAAAATAAATGCAAATGTTGCTAATAATTATATTTCTGGCTTGAAAAGCCTCATAAAACTTTCGAAAAGCTGATATTTTAAGTAATTTTTTTTTGATTGGACGAAAATGACGTCACGAACTTTTTAGTACTTTCCCGATATTGTGAGTCATACGAGCCTTTATGTACTTTTCCTATTCAGAAAAACTACGAATTTGTAAAGACTTTATTATTTATTTGTCTTTCATAATGTTTTTTTTGACTTTGTAGAATGTTTAGTTTTTTTTTCAAACTTAAAATAACTATAAAAAATGCAAATGTTGGTAATAATTATATTTCTAGCTTGAAAAACCTCATAAAACTTTCGAAAAGAAGATATTTTAAGTATTTTTTTTTCGATTGGGCGATAATGATGTCATGACTTTTTAGTACTTTCCGAATATTGTGACTGATACGAGCCTTTAGGATTTTTTTCCATTTAGATAAACTAAAATTTATGAAGACTTTATTATTATTTTTGTTTCATAATGTTTTTCTTCAAACTAAAAAAAATAAAAAAATAATCTTTTTCTTAACTTTGTAGAAGTAACTTCTTAAACGCTACTAAATTAGTTTGTAACTAGAATTTGGCAGAGATTGTTATAGTTTCGTTCCTCTTAGGTTGGTAGAATGTTCCCTCAGGCTGTGTACTTCCCCATCCGTACGTTATACCTAACTTTACGTACGGCAACAGCGCGTAAAACAAACACAGTCCAACAACAACCCCAAGACCAAACCGACACTCAAAATAACCAACAAGAGAGTGGCAACACTGCCACAATCACAACCAGCGAAACATCTTCAATCAAAGCAACACCTGCTATGATCCGCTGTTCAAAAATAATGAAAATGCAACGTGATATTCACACCACGGCACTGTCAAGTCTCGAAGGAATTGCCAATCAAATGGAGTGGTTTAGAGAGAATTGGTACGAAGAGGTTTTGAGACAGTTAAGGCAGGGTTTGACTAAATGTTACGCGATTGCGTTCGAGAATCGTGAAAGTGTAAATGAGGCTAAAATAACACCACATATACTTAATTTTGTGAAAAAGTTAATGTCGACGTTTGGCATTGGTGTTGAGAATATTGGTTCGGTGGTTACGTTTAATTCGGCAGCTAGTGAAAGTCTGGCCAGGAGAGCCGAAGCTACGTATCAGGATCCGGTGTTTAAGGAGATGAAGCAGGATTTTACCAAGGATTTTGATTTTTCGCAAACGAATTCGATGCGCTTGCATACGTTGATTTTTAAGCTGAAGAAGTGGATCAAGATTTTGGATAATCGTTCCAAGATGTTGTTACAGTAAGTACATTTTTTGGAAAAAAATATGTTTTGTCAAAATTTTGTGGTCTACCTTGTAGTTACGCTCACTCGTTTTGGCAAACATCATGATTGTTAAACAAAGTCGGTCGTCTTGAATAACTTTTATTTTAAAAACATGTTTTATTATGAAACACTTAAAAATATTAACTTGTCTTGTATTTCTTTAACAAAAACAAATAAGACAACAAAATATTTCAAAAAATAAAACAGGTAGGTAATTATTTGTCATTTATCCTAAAATGTAAAATTGTATCACACATTGTGTTGAGGAAAATTTTCTTGCACAATTATCTAACAAAAATATTTCTTTTACAAAACTTATCGCTTATCATAAGTCATATTTCACCAGAAGTAAAAAACAATCTAATATATTACCACACGCGTTTTTTCAACTTGACAGCCGCTTTATTGATATTTACATGATGACATGTATTTTGCAAGCGTAATTGCTTATAAATTAATTGAGATTATGTCATTTATCAGTTGGATTTTCTCATAAAAGGGGGAAAACAATTAGAAACTAATTCTGGGGAATTTGTAAAAAAATTTGTAAAAATAAATTGTAAACAAGAAAGGAAACACAGAAGAAGAAGAATGAAGCAAGATGGATAAAATAATAATTAAAATAAAATAATTTAAATTGTTTTTTAGGACAGGTAGGTAACATTAAAAGGGTTATTATAAGGTATAAAAAATCTACATTTTTGTAGCAAATTTACGAAAGCATAATATTTTAATCAAATTAACACTGGAAACGTTAATAAAATTTCGATCAACTGTGCAGCAAAAATTGAAGCTGTTAAATTTATTTTCTATGATAATTTGTAATTAAAATTCTTTGTAAAGCTTTTTAATAGCTTTTATTTTGTTTTGTTGTCAGTTTCATATTTTCTGAGTCAAGCTTTAAAGGGTTTTTATTGTCCGAATGAACTGTAATTTTGCATACTTACGTAATTTCCGTGACAATGCAATACTAATTAGTTCGTCACTCAAAAAGGAGGTTAACTTTTCAATTTTCGAAATACGGTTCAAAAAGGTGTAGAAGTAATTGTAAAAAATCTAACAGTTGAATTATTATTATTATTATTTTTAAAATACTTTATTTTTTTACCCAAAAACCTATATAAAAAAGATATTTGGAAGCTACCAAAGAGTAGCTTGAGCCCGTTATGTCAATGTAGAGTTAAATAAAAACTTAAGATTAAACTTAAAAAAACATATTTTGAACTTCAAAATAACCTGACTCTTGAGTTAACTTAGACTTTTCTAAGTTTTCAGGCCTGACCTGACTTGACTGTTGAGTTTACTTAGACTTTTTTTAAGTTTTTAGACCTGACCTGACCTAAAAATTGAGTTTACTTAGACTTTTTCTAAGTTTTCAGACCTGACCTGACTTGACAGTTGAGTTTACTTAGACTTTTTTTAAGTTTTTAGACCTGACCTAACCTGAAAATTGAGTTTACTTTGACTTTTTGTAAGTTTTCAGACCTGACTTGACCTGACTGTTGACTTAACTTAGACTTTTTCTAAGTTTTCAGACCTGACCTGACTTGACTGTTGAGTTTACTTAGACTTTTTTTAAGTTTTTAGACCTGACCTAACCTGAAAATTGAGTTTACTTAGACTTTTTTTACGTTTTCAGACCTGACTTGACCTGACTGTTGAGTTAACTTAGACTTTTTCTAAGTTTTCAGACCTGACCTGACTGTTGCGTTAACTTAGACTTTTTTTAAGTTTTCAGACCTGACCTGACCTGACTGTTGAGTTAGTTTAGACTTTTTCTAAGTTTCCAGTCCTGACCTGACCTGACTGTTGAGTTACCTTAGACTTTTTCTAAGTTTTCAGACCTGACCTGACTGTTGAGTTAACTTAGACTTTTTCTAAGTTTTTAGACCTGACCTGACCTGACTGTTGAGTTAACTTAGACTTTTTCTAAGTTTTCAGACCTGACTTGACCTGACTGTTGAATTAACATGGACTTTTTCTAACTCAGAGTTAACTCATTATTAAAATAACGGACTATAGAGGTTATAAAAAGTTATAAATAAATTCTAACTTACATTCTGTTTGAAATCAATAGGCTTTCCACGAGTTTTTTTGAAGTGAAATTTATTATGACTCATTTAAAAATGTTTTTTTTTTTAATATTCTTTTCTATGTTTTTTCTAATTGGTTTTGAAATATGAACTGTACATTATTTGTGCAGGTTTTTTAAAGCGTTCAGTTTTAATAAAACAACCTATACCGCACATATAATGTATTACTTAGCCAAATTTTTTCCTCTTAGGTCGTTCCTAATTGAGGAAAAATGCCGTTTCCTCTCAAACTTCACCCTTAAAACCGCCGAAGTGGAAATCCCCGGCGAATTTCTCCTCCCCAAACACAACCATTACTACGTTCGCATAACTCGTTTCATGCCTCGTGTTGACGTCGTCCAAAAACACAACGCCGCCGCCAGGCGTCTCTACATCCGTGGTCACAACGGAAAAATCTACCCTTATTTAGTTGTCAACGATTCGGGTCTAGTCGACGCACGTCGTGAAGAACGCGTCCTTCAACTTCTGCGCATGCTCAATCACTGTCTCGGCAAACAGAAAGAGACCGCACGACGTTTTCTCCACTTTACCGTACCGCGCGTTGTTGCCGTCTCGCAGCAAATCCGATTGGTCGAAGATAACCCCGCCTCCATCTCCCTATTGGACATTTTCAAAAAGGGGTGTGCCAAGCTAGGCATCGAGCACGACGATCCCATTCATTACTACTACGAACGCTTGGGTGGGGTGCAGAGTAGGGGAATCAAAGCGAGCCATCAATTGAGTAGGGATATTTTAAAAGGGGTGCAAACAAACATGGTACCAAGAACGTTGTTGAAACAATGGGCGGTCCAAACGTTCCCATCAGCCACCGATTATTGGCAGTTTCGGAAAATGTTCACATTGCAGTTGGCTTTGGCCTGCTTTGCCGAACATGTCTTGCACTTGACGAGACTTAATCCCGACATGATGTACTTGCATCAGGATTCGGGATTAATGAACGTGGCCTACTTTAAGTTTGATGTGGATGATGGGACGGGGGAGTTTGGGGCCACCAGATCGGTGCCCTTTCGGCTGACGCCGAATATTGTCGAGTATTTGTCGAGTATTGGGATTAGTGGGCCTTTGACAGCGTCCATGATTGCGACGGCGAGGTGTTTCGTTTATCCGAATTTTAAAGTAACGGCGATTTTGAAGCCGATTTTGAGAGATGAGATGGTTTTGTCGAGGATGAAGAAGCCGGAGGAAGTGGCAGGGAATAATACGGAGAAGTTGAGCGATAGCGAACAGATTATTAATATGGTCAATAAGGCAGTGACGTCGATCTCCAGTCGGTTGAACAGTTTGGCGCATTTTGACGGAGCTGATAGCAAGGTTAGTGGATACTTTTTTGTTAGTAGATTTTTTTTTCTAAATGAAATGAATTATATTGAAAAGACACGTAAAATAATATAATACTATTATAATAAAATTCCAATTTTTAGTCGTTATATACATATGTACGAAATTAATTGGTCTAAGCAGGACCTAAGTAACAGAAAAAAAAAATTTTGAGCGTAGGACACTTAGATATGATTGTGAGAATAACTATATTTTTCTAAAAATTTTTTTTAATAATGATGCTGGAAGTTTTTGGAAAATGCAGTTTTTACGAAATAAATTATATACAAAATAATTTGCGTGATCCAAGAGTGTATAATCGGTCTATAACTTTTTTGCTATTTGAAATATTGTCATTCTGTTTTTATTATTTGATAGATCTACTGAAATTCCACAAACTAAAAATATTTCTATTATGCCCAGGATGTATACAGAGTGATGAACCAAAGTTATATTTTTTTTAACGGAACACCCTATATATTTTTGCATAATTGGATTCTACGTAAAAAAATAATGTAACTTTATATAAACTATTATGGGTCTATCTTTTTTCGTTTCGGAATTATTCGACTTTTCGTTATAGAAAAGACCAATTTTTGAAAATTCACTGCAAAGTCGCTTATGAATATTTTCCGATAAATTTGCAACAGAAAAATTCAAAATACTTTGAAGTTTTAGGAAATTGTCGACTTTTACTTGAAACACGGAAATCATATACAGGGTGTGTCAAAACGCAAAAAGTTGAATAACTAATTTTTTTTAATGGAACACCATGTATTTCTTTAGACGTATCGATAGCATTTTTTATAAGCTTTCTATTGATATGCGGTTTATATTGCAAATTTACAATATTTTTTAAAGTGTTCCAAATATATTAAAAAATATTTTTTAGTTATTTTATTAATAATTCTTTATGAGTGAAATTTATTTATGTATTAGGTAATAATTAGATTACTAACGTAATTAGTCACATTAGTATATATTAAGAAATTAATTACCATTTGACTATCAGATTCTAGGCTAACAAATTTTCTTGTAATAAAATATATTTTTTTGAAAAATCTCGTAAAATATTTTAAATTTGCTATGCAAACGTCATATTATTAGAAAGTTTCTCAAAAATGCTATCGAACAAAAATCATGGTCTTCCATTTGAAAAAAATGAGTTATTCAACTTTTTGCGTTTTGGCACACCCTGTATATTAAATGCGTGCTTATCCTAAAAGTCGACTATTCGCTAAAACTACAAGGTATTCCAAGTTTTTCTGTTACAAATTTATCGGAAAATATTCATAAGCGACTTTGCAGTGATTTTTAAAAAATCGTTTTTTTCTAAAACGAAAAATTGAATAATTCCGAAACGAAAAAAGATAGACCCATAATAGTTTATATAAAGTTACATTATTTTTTTACGTAGAATCTAATTTTGGAAAAATATATAGGGTGTTTCATTTAAAAAAATATAACTGGTTCACCACTCTGTATACAACACCCTGTGTATAATAAAAATATTTTTAGTTTGTGGACTTTATGTCGTTCTATCGTATAATGAAAACGGCATAAAAATTAAAAAATATAGATCTGGGTCAACATGTGTATGTGTAGTACAGTCACGATCAAAAAGAATGACACGCTTACCAACCGAGCCGGATAGCAAATAAAATTAGATATAAAATCGTCAAACGTATACATTAACCGTATCATATCGAAGATTTGTGGTTGCGGTCATTCTTTTTGATCGTGACTGTACGTTTTACACAATACATACTTTTTTATTTTTCGTAGTAGCTTATCAAGGCTTTTTCGTAGTAATAAGAGTGAGCTACGAAAAAAATTATTGCAATTTTTAAACAATAACGAAAATAAACAAACAATAGGTAAGTAAGAAGGGATTTACACTTACTTGGTAAAATAAAGATAACAGAAATTAATAATTTTGTTGTTTTTATATTCACGTGAGAAATATTATTAAATAAATTAATGTTTTATTTTTTTTATTTAAATTAAATATAATAAAATTTCAAATGACATTCTATTATTGCGTTTGTTTTTAGTAATTAACGTAAGCGATAACAGTTAAAAAGCTTGTAAACTTGACATAACCGAATACATCTTATTGATAATCAGTAATTATATTTGGATGTCCATCGGCCTTCAGACAGATTTTATCTGAAGAAATGTTTTACAAGTGCCTTGTTATTTTAATTGCTATTTAATCAAAATTACTGTTGTACTTTGAATTGCGTTCTTATAATTTATAAACACTAATTTTTTTGCGGAAAATAGTGCAAAACAATAACTGAAAATGTGCGAATCAAATCAAATCAGTTTTTCTAAGATTTAATGATCAATTTCTTTCACGGAAGGATTTGAAACAATGTGTACTAGATTTTGAGCAATCTGATAAGAAAATCGAGGAAGGTGAAAGAAGACGGAAAGTTTGCTTCTTACTATTTTTTAATCTAATAATTGTTGTCAATATTGTTATCTTTTACAAGATTTCACATATCGGAGATGCTTTTGTAGTAAAACATGCATTTGTTTACTCTTTTATTATCAGATTTTTCGCCGACGGCAACTTTGTTAAGAGTTCTACGCCTTTTCTCGTGCCTTATCAGCATTTTTTCACTTCTTTTTTATCACACTTAACTTTTAACTTGTTCGATTAGAAACTAGATAAATCTATTACAAAATATTTGCAGGTCTCAACTCTTGTAAACGCAGCAATCAGTCACGACAACTTGTGCCGGATGGACCCAGCGTGGCATCCCTGGCTGTAACTTTAGTATTATTTACTTTAATTAAAGTGATATTTTTTGTAAAAATAAACTTCTAAAAATAACTGTTTTGAATGAATTTGTTCAAATGACCCCTGGAATCAAGTCACTTGTTACTCAATTTGTTATTGATTTCGAATGTTTCCTGCATGCGGACAAAAGTGACGTGGGATTTATTAATAAAGCGTCAGGAAACTAACGCGGACGGCACTCGACATAAAAACCTCCACTTGTAAATTCCATGAAAGCTTTTCTTTTATTGTTTACCTGTTTGCAGTGTTCTACAAACAGTGGACGCGTTTTAATCACCACTTTTATTTATGGATGATAAATTCGCGTAAATCACACGTTCTGAGCTATTTTTTTTTCAGAATCAATTAGATGTTTTGTGTTTTGCCGCTTTGATCAGTTCCCACCATTGTGGTGGTCACAATGCTCACGCGTTTTGATTCGTTATGAAATAAATGATAAGTAGGGAAAGATTACAAATCTCCATATTATAAATATATAGCGACCTCTCGTAAAAAAGATGCACATTTTCGGTGTTGCTAACGTTGATAGTGGACTGTGACAAGTGGTGACGTGATGGAGAAGACGGAGGGGTTCAAGAGGTCGGTCACCAAACAGGTGGGTAATAATTTTTTTTACAAAAAACAAGAAAAAAATAAGTCAATATAAAAGAACCTTGCAACTTTATTATATTTTTAAACATTTGAACACAAATTTTATTTGGTGACCATTGCACTAATGTACAGTCACCCAAAATAAAAATGACGCGTCCATAAATAAGCGCCTACCGTGCATTTTTGAATCTGAAACCTATTTATTTTACCGGATTTGATCAGAAAACGTCAAAAATCGACAAAATAAGTGAAAATTGGTGGTGTTTTGACAAAACTAAACAAAAAATTTTGTTAAGGATAGTCTGAAAAGTGACAAAATTCGGTCGAAAAAGGGGTTATTCTTACTTTTTTCAAGCTTACTAAGCATGTTTTTGACTGAAAAACCACAAACTGAAACTCAAAAAAAATATTTTTTTTTCAAAATTTATTATTATTTTTTATTTATTATTTTTTTTACAAAAATGCTTAATTACTTCAAATGATGATAAACGAAATGTCAAACTTCACTCAAAACTTAATTTTAGGTTACGCGTTATAGACACGTCATTTTTATTTTGGGTGACTGTACTTATAATTCGTGACACAAAGTATTGTTTTGTTTTATTTTTTAAAGTTATTTTATTAATTTCATTATTATGTACCTATTAATTTTTTGTGTCTAGAGCTTAACATAAAGTATTTAATTTAATATTTAGCATTTAAGTTGATTAATTTGTGTTCTTTTAAATTTAATTGCGAATTTAAATTAATTTTTAACAATTTTTGGTGGCCCTAGCGAATTTTTTTTACATAATTTTTGCACGAAAAACATTAAAAATAATAAAAACGTATTTTTCGGCGGTTTAATTAATATTAATTTATTTTATTTTTAAACAATTATTGTGGACATATTTTAAAAAAATTCACTCGCTATCGCTCGTTTGTGCTTTAAACAGTTTTGTTTAGTAATCGCCTTCATTAACGAACTAGTTTATTAAGTAGGAAATGGAAAAAAAAATGAAAAAAATAAAAAAAAACGCAAGAGAAAAAATATAAAATAAAATAAAAATGTATTTCATTTAACATTTAATTGTCTTTTATAAACCTTACATCTGTCATTTCGCTTATGTAGCTGTCTTATATAATATTTATTTATTTTTTGATAGTTTTATCAAAATATAAATAATTCGGATTAAGAGCCAATCCCACTTTTGGAGAATTTTGTCCAAAATTGATAACCCTCTCAAAATGCAGCCCAGTCAAGTGTCCCAATTGATAAAATCCGGATCAGTTATCACTCCAAAAATTCAAATCATCCACTCCACTCAACTCCAATTTTTTCTGGACTTAAACAATACCACAACATCTAATCACCTACGCATCTAGAACGTGCAAATTGACAAATTCCTCTTCCAGGTCCTCCTCGGCCTACTGACAAACTTTTCAAGCATCGCCCCCAGCATGAGTCTTGGATTTTCAGCAGTTGCGCTCCCTGTTTTAACCAGTGCTACCAACCGTTATGCCCTAAACAGTGACCAAGCTTCATGGTTTGGTACTAAATTACACAACCAAACAGCAGAATTTTTATTTATTTATTATTATTTTTTTAATTGTAGCAAGTATAGCCTCACTAGCGACACCGTTCGGTTGTTTAGTTGCCGGTCCGATTGCTGATAAATTCGGCCGAAGACGGGCCATGTACTGTGTCAATATTTTCTGTTTTATTGGCTGGTTGCTCATAGCCTGGGCCTATTATTGGCCACAACACCAATACGTTATTCTTTTGATTGGCCGACTTTTGACGGGGCTTTCGACAGGATTGTCGAGTGCCCCAGCTACTATTTATATGGCAGAGATTGCAAGTGTTAATTTGAGAGGAGTTTTCTGCACTTGGAACAGTATTGCCTTCTCTTTGGGGGTCCTTATTGTCTACTTTTTAGGTTTTGTGCTACAGGTAAGGAAATATTTTTTTAAACTCGCGAAAGCAAAGTTTTATGGACTTTTATATATTTTTACAACACACTGGAAATGTTAAAAGTCCAAAAAAAGTCCATATGTTTGATTTTTTGATGTTTGATTTTTTCAATTTTTATCGCGATTTTGGCCGATTTTTGGTACCCGAAACATTTATCGAGCAATAACTCCGGAACTATGAGAGATAACCCCATGAAGTGTACTATCGTTGGAAAGCTCTTTAAATTATCTATCTTTTTTAAAAAAAATTATTGTTCTCCGACTAATAGTTTTCGAGCAAATTGGAGACAAATGCAAAATTTGGTAAAATTTACAAAAATTCCTAACTAAAAAACTATTGGGAATTTGGCAATTTTCTCGGTACCAATCGATTCCCCGGGTCATTTAGCGTAGGTATGGATGAAAATAGTTTCACTTTTTTGAATAGTTTAGCCGTAATTGAGAAAATAAAAAAAGTTAAAGTTAAAAAAATCATAAAAAAAAAATTAAAAGTCGTAGAGCAATGCGGTTTGTTCCATTGAATTCTACGGCTCATTTTACATATTATATCAATTTTTCACAGGAATTAAAAATTTTAATTTTTTTGTCTAAATTTAGGGTAGCCATTTGTCATAGTGGAAAATTTTATTCAATAAAAAAATTCATAACTCGAGAACTAAAAGTCGTAGAGCAATGCGGTTTGTTCCTTTGGATTCAGAGGCTTCTTTTCTGTGTTATACCAACTTTTCACGAGATTTAAAATTTTCAATTTTTTTTGCTCAAATTTCCTGAGTAAAACTACACTTACCTTCAATGAGGCAAAAAAACTTTTTTTTTAAACTCACTCCAGTAAATTTTTTATGGACTTCTTTATGTCTTAACAACCCACAAAAGTTGCTAAAAGTCCACAAAAAGTCCATATGTTCGATTTTTTGTTGTTTGATTTTTTCAATTTTCGTCGCAAATTTTGTCGATTTTGGGTACCCGGAACTTTTGTCGAGCAATAGCTCCGGAACTATCAGAGATAACCCCATGAAGTGTATTATCGTTGGAAAGCTCTTTAAATTATCTATCTTTCTCAAAAAAAATTAGTGTT
This sequence comes from Tribolium castaneum, assembly GCF_031307605.1. Taxonomy (NCBI): domain Eukaryota; kingdom Metazoa; phylum Arthropoda; class Insecta; order Coleoptera; family Tenebrionidae; genus Tribolium; species Tribolium castaneum. Next base: position 16,670,110 of record NC_087401.1, on the reverse strand, counting down.
CTCCGACTAATAGTTTTCGAGCAAATTGGAGACAAATGCAAAAATTGGTAAAATTTTAAAAAATTCATAACTAAAAAACTATTGAGAATTTGGCAATTTTCTCGATGCCAATCGATTCCCCGGATCATTTTGCATACGTAAGGACTATATAATTCATAACACTATATAAATTCATAACTCAAAAACTAAAAGTCGTAGAGCAAAACGGTTTGTGCCAGTGAATTCAGCGGCTCATTCTACATATAATACCAGCTTTTTTACAACATCATCATAGTCGAGAAATTATTTAAAAAATAATGTTTAATTGAAAAATGGTGGATGCGCCGGGCCATCCTTTTTTAAAAATTCATAATTAATAAACTATTAGGAATTTGTCGATTTTCTCGACGCCAGTCGCTTCCCCGGATCATTTTCCATAAGTTCACGTCAAAATAGTTCCACTTTTTTGAATAGTTTCGCCGTTATCGGCGTTTCAAAAATTGAATTTTTTACAGGACAACTGGGGCCTTATCAGCCTCATAACCGCCGTTTTCCCATGCGTGGGCATGGTCTTCGTCACATTCCTAGTCCCCGAATCGCCATCTTGGCTCATTCGGAAGGACCGCTTCGACGAAGCGAAAACCAACATGTGCAAAATATTCGGTACCAAAGAATACATCCCTGAAGTTGCACAAGAAATTGATACTTTAATCCGAAACCGCGGTGTGAAAAATAACCCAAAACCGAAAACAATCCTCCAACAAGTCGCCAAAAAATTAAAGTATTTAACCCGTGCCAGCTGTTTGAAGCCTTTAAGTCTCGTTGTTGGCTTTTTCTTCTTCCAACAATTTGCCGGTACTTTTGTTATAGTTTTTTATGCTTTGAACATCGTCAAGGAGGCCGGGGTTGAGATAGACGCCTACGTGGCAATTGTCATGATAGGTCTAGTCCGCCTCTTTTCCGCCATCTTGGTTAGTTATATTAGCAAAATTTTCGGGCGTCGTCCATTATCGGTCGTTTCCGGTTCTGGAATGGCGGTTTGTATGATGGCGCTCGCTGGTTACATCCTAGCAGTGACGAAGAGTAAAGTACCGGAAGCGACGCAACAGTCACTTGTTTTTCTTCCGGTTGTGCTTCTTTTGTTGTATTTTTTCACAAGTACTGTTGGTTTTCTACCAATGCCGTTTGCAATGGCGGCTGAGTTATTCCCCGCAAAAATTAGGGGAACAGCAACAGGGTTGGCGTCAGGGATTGGGTACTTTTTCAATTTTGTAACTGTCAAAATCTACCCGGCCATGATTTCGGGAATTGGCCGGGAAGGAGTGTTCTTTTTCTACGGTGCCATGAGTCTCGCTGGTACCATTTATGTGGTGGCACTACTGCCCGAAACTAGGGGAAAAACCTTACAAGAGATTGAGGAGTATTTTGGTAAAAAACCCTCAAAAAATAATTCCCTATTAAAGGAACCAGTCTAAGGGCACTAGATCTGTTTTTGACAGCTACGAAATGTCAAAACATGTCACTAAATTGTGACGTGCATATCAGTATACCCTAGTCCTAGTTTTTGACTGTGATTTGTACATATTTTGTTAGTTAGGCCAATAGTTTGTAAAATATTTATTCAAAAATGATAAAATACAATAAAATCAACACTTGGTCGTCTCTGTGTGGTTGCAAAACCCGTTATTGACAATCCCGCCTTCCTTGATCTCCCCGTAACTAACACTGTGACATTTGGTCGGCCATGTTGGATCCTCCCTTAGTTCCTTTTCGATTTTCAAATAAATTTGCCTCGACTTTTCCAAAATGCGAAATTTAGGCCTCACAAATCGAAACAAAAGAACATCAACGAATACGTCTTCGATGACGACACAAATGAGAAAATTGACAAGCGCCATGACCAAAATGGCGACCCGTCCGTCATAAAATGGCGGCATTTGCAACTCCAAAGCTTCAATAACCCAAGCAACGGGGTCCAAAGTAATGTAGGAACAAACGCCAATCATTAAAAAAATAGCAAACAGGAAAATAAAGTTGGTATAGATCGCTTTACGGTACGGTTTTCCTTTGGAAAAAACGACCGCCATTATGATGTACTGAAACATGGAGACGCAATAAACGGCATAATTTTCGTAACACCTGTACATTGTTGTGTCATTCGGGTCGAAAACAAACGGAACGAACCAGTCATAAGTCTGGATGTAATAGTAGGCGAAGATTTGCACGGCCACTGTGACCAACATAAAAAGTATGATTGATGCCAACGGGACGAAACTCAAGAGTGACGTCATCGGGGGCCCTCTGTGTAACTCGTCATAAGCTCGTGTTTTACCAAAAAACGAGGCGAAATTCAAAATTAGGCAAATATCAATGAAGAGGAATTGTAGCGAAGTTAGGTTGGTATCAATGGCGTACAAGATAATAACAGACGCGAACTCGGTCAGACTGTAGCAAAGCATGAGCTTAAAAACCCCAAACGAAGTCACCAGAGCGGCCCTGCCTTCTTTGATCACTTCAACAGTACAGGAAATGTTGGGTTCTTGTGACGTAAAAGGTGACGCAACGCTTGATTCAGCCTCCGAAAGTGAAATTCCGACGTTTGCCGCCTTGAGGGCGCCACAATCATTGGCACCGTCCCCACACATGGCTGTAACACCTTAAATAAAAAAAATCCCCAACTTGGTGTAACACCTACCAACGTAATAACCCAAATTTTGTAATTCTTCCACCAGTTGTTGCTTCTGTAGTCCCGACATTCGGGCAAAAACGACGCCTTTTGTCACAATTTTCGGGATCAGTTCGGGGAAGTACCGGTTAAGGTCGGTCCACGTGTTTCCGGTCACGACAAAATGGTACCTCCGTTCGGCCATTTTCTCGATGTCGGACATTTTGTCGCCGGAAGGCGTGGCATCAGTTTCCTGGTACTTGACAGTTGCCATGTCCGTCTTAGTCGGCTTGGTCGTGATGACGTCAATGACGCTGTACCCCGATTGGATGATCCCGCAGTCACGTGCCACGCTCACAGCCGTCTGGATGTTATCCCCCGTCACCATAACTATCTTCATTCCGGCGTTTCGTAGCTTTTGGATGACGCTCCCAGTTTGGGGTTTTAGCCGATTTTCTAGGACTATTAAACCGACGAATTGGAGGTCGCATTCGATTTCCTCCCGTTGGAGTTTGGGGATTTTGTGGAAGGGGATGTTGGTTAGTTTTTTGGTGGCCATTCCGATGACGCGGTAGCCCTGCTCGGTGTAGGTTTTTAACCGGTTGAGGATTCCCTCGGGGACGGTTTCTGGACGAGATAGGGAGATGACCATTTCGGGGGATCCCTTGGTGAAGGATTCGAAGTGGTCGGAACCTAGGGTTCGACAAATCACGCTCATGCGTTGGAGGGTTGAGGAGAATTGGAATTGGTGGATGAGGCCGATTTCGTGGTGGGGGGTGTCGGGGGAGGGGTCTTTGAGGATGGTGGGCACCAGGAGGTCGTATTTGGAGGTGTCGGAGATTGTAGGCTCCTCCAGGGTCCAGCCAGTTGACTCGAACATCTGCAAGTGGGGCCAACTTATTTGGCTATTTGGGGGAATTTTTAGGTGTACTCTAAGATGTATTATAAAAAAAGTATAAAAAACCAGCGAGGAATCTTTAGAACAATCTCAAAAAGAGTAGAAAGAATTTTAACAAGACAAAGTAGGATCTTTGAGATAATTTAGAGAATGTTTTTGTATTTATTACGTTGTTTTTTGGTTATTATTGGTGTTTTAATTTCTTTATTCGGTTTGTATATTTAAACTAACCGGTTCGCTTGAGTTGGCAGCACTGCCTTCGCTTCGCTCGAGCTCGGCTATGTTCGCCCAGTCTCGGACTTTTTTACCCCAAGCGTCATATTTTTTGTGTTTTTCTCGCAAATTAGGCCAAAGAAAGTGTATTTTGTGTCTTTTCGGGACAAAAATGTGTTCAAAATACGAGTATTCATTAGTGTGGCGTGTGAAAAAGTCGGTCAAATTCAAATCAAGTGTCAAGTGGTTGCGTTGGTTCGGTTTTTAGTTTTTTGTGCAAAAACAGTTTGTTTTGAGTAGTTTTGACTGTTTAATTACGTTGATTTTGTGATAAAACTACAAGAAACATGATTGGGCATTAAGGTGAGTACTTTTTTTACTCAAAAAAGTGGTCACGTTAACCTCAAATTTGGCACCGTTTGAAAGAGCGTCGTGTGACAATTCCAAACGAATTTACTGGTTTTGGCCAGTTTTGCGTCTTTTTGATTCATTTACAGTGAATTTGTTCAAATTTTTTATTATCAGATTATGGAAAGTCTATGTTATGGGAAGGGATTGGTTCGTTTTTGCTCGGCAATATTCGTGCATTGCCGCTTTAAGATTTTTAGTTTTTTCGTAAATAATTAATTATTTACATCATACAAGACAAGGCACGAAAACTGGCATATTGTTGACGAAGATGAGCTTAAAAAACAATTGTAAAAATTGTATTAAAGCGCTTTTAAAAAATTTGCATGGTATGCAACCAACAATATGCCTGCACACTTAAGTACTATTTCACGGACTATTTTCGATTATTTAATTCATTTTACGGACGTTTTTCTAAAATATTTATTAAAGGCAATGAAATTTAATATTTTATCACGAATATGTGATAAGAATAAACAGCCTACTGTGAGTGTAAGAAAAAACTTTAGGGCTGAAATAACTTAACTTCAAAAAAAAACTTTTTTGCAAAATATTCGAATTTTTTTTTCTTTGACGATTTCTCCTAAAATTTGTGAATTCCTCGGTAAAAGACACGCAAAAATATTAGATTTTTTTACTTGTTTTGGCAAAATCTCCCAGAATATTTGATTATTTTTAACGTTTAGTTAATTAGATTACTTGATAAATTGTAATATATATTTTTTTTAAAAATCGTCACCTTAATATCTAGGGGATCCCCACATAGTTCCCCATCGATCAGCGTCAGCGAATGACAAGTCAGCATCCCCCTGAAAAGTAGCGAATTTTTCGACATTGTCTTAATCTCCTTGACTGGTTTTTCAATTCTACTGTCTTCAACCGGAACCACCCCCCACATATCTAATCCATCTTCAGTCAAGGTCCCTGTCTAAACAACACACAATCAAAAAAATCGACTCCATCACAAATCATTACCAACCTTATCAAAACAAACACAATCGACGGAACCGGAAACGTTAATTACTCTCGAATTTATGCAATAAATGTGCTTCTTTTTCAAACGATTTAAAGCGTAAAGTTTGCCCACTGTCATCGCAGCTGGCAGGGCGGGAGGTATGGCTATTGTGACCAAATCGAGCGCTTTGATGAGGATATCCAGAGGTGCAATGTCTCGGGAGTACTACAAAAAATAATAAAAATTTTGTTTAACAAGCATAATGTTTGCCAAATCGAGTGCGCGCAGCCCAGTAAAGTCGGACTTTTGATATTTTATAGACGTAATTTATACTCTAGCACGTATTTCACGAGCGATTTTTGATTATACAGAGTGTCCCTAAAAAATATTACGTCAAAATTATCATTTTTTTAACAGCATGCTATTATTTTTTTGTGTTCATTTAGCTTCTTAGATGTTCCTAAAGTTTTTTTTAAATCGGTCATAATTATGACGTCATACTTTTTTTTGGAACACTCTGTATAATCAAAAAATATTTCTCTGAAATGTGTCCTAGAATATAAATAATAACTACAAAAAATCAAAAGTGCAACTTTAGCTGGTCTGGACACCCTGTATATCAATAATTCAAAAAAGTATATTTTTTACCTTTGAAAAAATCGTGTAAAAAAACCCCAACAGTGCTATAACCGACAATATCATGATAAATTTATAGCTGTCTTGATCGAACTTGAAATCAGCCGGTGGTGGGTATATTATACTCCTCACTAGTTGCCCCTTTGTGGTCAAATACCCGGTCCTGATAACTACTGCAAGTACCGGTTCGGTACCATAGTACCTCGTCTGTATGATTTTGGTACCGCAAAAAAGTGTATGGTTTCCGTGTTCCTTAACATTGTATAACTTATCGTTATTTGGAAGTGCGGTTTTAGTGACTGGTACCGACTCTCCTAAAAGGGTACTACATTATTTCGTACTTAATTTAAGTGAAATATGTTAGTACCCGTGAGCATACTTTCATTTACTATGCAGTTACCATTGAGTAGAACGGCATCACATTGCATGTCGCAACCATGCGATGGTATCACGATTACGTCACCCGGTACCAGCTCGGTTGTTGGTATTTCATCGAAAGTACCATCACTTCGACTTACCATGATCTTGTCAGCGGTGTGCACGGTTCCTTTCAGATTTTCCTGACTCTGATGGTTAATTAATTTTTTAAGTTTGGTTTTGGCCAAAAAAAGTGGTACCACTTACCTTTCTGGTTTGTATGATCGAGGTGGAAATGCCAAAAACCGACATTATCACGATTGCAATAGTGTAGTAATAGTAGGCCTCGGCAAACCAAACTATGAGACTAAAAAGTTGGAAAATGTAGAAAGGAGTCAAAGCTTCAAGGACCAAAAGTGTGACAATGCTTTGCACAGGTACGTTGATTTCGTTGGTACCATAAGTGATACGTCTTCGATTTTGTTCCTCTTTTTTGTACCCTTTTTGCTCGTGAAATTCCCTACATGCTATACCTTTATCCAAACCTGACAGTTTGATAAATTTGTACTTTTCCTCGTCCCAGATGTAGGTCAACTTTTTGCACCGTACGATTCGTACTTGTGTCAATCCTAACAAGAAAAATTAACTTTTTGGGCTAGATAATGGTAAAGTTTTCGTACGTTTTCTGGTACCATCATCCAGGTACACATCGAGGAGATGTCCTTCTGTTTCGTTTTTAAAAATAAGGCCATTTATGCTAATAATACTTTCGGTTTTGCGTAATTCGTTACTGCTTGTCAAAATTTCAACGTCTTTCACGAAATACGTCTTGAACTTGTTCTTGTATTTGTCCTTGAAGTAATATTTTTGAAACTGTCAAGGGTGGCGAGGCGCAGCGTTGCCAACTTTTTGGCGAATTCTTATAATATTACGTACAGAAGATGGCTTTAGAAAAGAATCAGAAGAATCTTAAGGAAAATCTAGAAAAGATTAGAAACAATGCGAAAAAAGAAAGATAAGAAATTCTAAATGAAACTAAAGAAGAATTTTGACAAGAGGCAGAGTAGAATCTTAGAGAGGATTTCTGGATTTTAGATTCAAAGATGGCTTTAGAAAAGAATCAGAAGAATCTTAAGAAAAATTTAGAGATAATTAGAAATAATGCGAAAAAATAAACAAAAAAAATTCTAAACGAAACTAAAGAAAAATTTTGACAAGAGGCAGTGTAGAATCTTAGACAGGAATTCTGGATTTTAGATCCAAAGATGGGTTTAGAAAAGAATCAGAAGAATCTTAAGAAAAATTTAGAGATAATTAGAAACAATGCAAAAAAATTAACAAAAAAAAAATTCTAGACGAAACTAAAGAAGAATTTTGATAAGAGGCAGAGTAGAATCTAAGAGAGGATTTCTGGATTTTAGATCCAAAGATGGCTTTAGAAAAGAATCAGAAGAATCTTAAGAAAAATTTAGAGATAATTAGGAACAATGCGAAAAAATTAACAAAACAAAATTCTAGACGAAACTAAAGAAGAATTTTGATAAGAGGCAGAGTAGAATCTAAGACAGGATTTCTGGATTTTAGATCCAAAGATGGCTTTAGAAAAGAATCAGAAGAATCTTAAGAAAAATTTAGAGATAATTAGGAACAATGCGAAAAAATTAACAAAAAAAATTCTAGACGAAACTAAAGAAGAATTTTGATAGAGGCAGAGTAGAATCTAAGACAGAATTTCTGGATTTTAGATCCAAAGATGGCTTTAGAAAAGAATCAGAAGAATCTTAAGAAAAATTTAGAGATAATTAGGAACAATGCGAAAAAATTAACAAAAAAAATTCTAAACGAAACTAAAGAAGAATTTTGATAAGAGGCAGAGTAGAATCTAAGAGAGGATTTCTGGATTTTAGATCCAAAGATGGCTTTATAGAAAAGAATCAGAAGAATCTTAAGAAAAATTTAGAGATAATTAGAAACAATGCGAAAAAATTAACAAAAAAAATTCTAGACGAAACTAAAGAAGAACTTTGATAAGAGGCAGAGTAGAATCTAAGTGAGGACTTTTGGATTTTAGATCCAAAGATGGATTTAGAAAAGAATCAGAAGAATTTTAAGAAAAATTTAGAGATAATTAGAAACAATGTGAAAAAATTAACAAAAAAAATTCTAAACGAAAATAATGAAGAATTTTGACAAGAGGCAGAGTAGAATCTAAGAAAAAATCTATGGATTTTAGATTCAAAGATGGTTTTAGAAAAGAATCAGAAGAATTTTCAGGAAAATCCAGAGAAGATTAGAAACAATGGCAAAAAATAACCAAAAAAAATTCTAAACGAAACTAAAGAAGAATTTTGACAAGAGGCAGAGTAGAATCTAAGAGAGGATTTTTGAATTTTAGATCCAAAGATATCTTCAGAAAAAAATCAGAAGAATCTTAAGAAAAAAAAATCTTAAGAAATTCTTATGCATTTAATTAATTTGAGCCCGTTTTATCAGTGGTACAGTTGGCAACGCTGCTAACCGTACTTACTGTGATTAGTACTTTCTCGGCTCGACCTAAAGGACACTTGGAATGGCTGGCGTACAGCTGCCATTGTGGATACCAATGAAAAATAAGTCTCAAAATTCCAAAAGTGAGGACATAAACCGTCCACGTGATACATTTCTTCAAGTGGTTGGACGTGTAACCAGAAATTTCCTAAAAAAAACACTCTAATATTTCAGGGGAAGTACCAACAATGGCAGTACCATTTGGTCTTCTTCCCCGAAATTGAGGTAGTGTGTTTTAGTTTTATTGTTTGATACGGTGCCATTGTTTTTTGACGTTATTCCATTTCGTGTTGTCTTACCTACAAACAATAATTAATGCTAACCACAAGACAAATTTTTATATTCTCTCGGAACGGTACTGCGTTTTATTCAGTTTCTGCTCAGAGTTGTATGTGGGATTTTTTCTAACACTTGAAGGTAACCTTTTTTGCAGTTCAAGGTGCGAAACCTTTGGAATCTGTTCCTCTTTTATTACAATTTCCGGTTATTTTAATTATATAATAACGTCACAAGTTATTAATAAACTGACTTTCACATTATTATTTATTACCCCAGTAACTAATTTCTAATTATGGTCACGTGTCATGTATTGTTTGTTATCACTTCTTAAAAGATTAAAAAATCCTTTAATCAGAGGAGGCTATATTTTGGGAAAAACAAAAATTAGGAAATGCAGTTTTATCTGGTCATAACGAGGTTAAAACGGTCTTTTTCCTGGAATTTGACACTTTTATTGGTTTTTGATCCCTATCTCAAGGAAAATAAATTAATAAAATCATTAACAATCAATGGATGTGTTGCTACGCTCTAAGTACGTTTATCAATAAAGTACCAAACAGTGCACACTTTCGTTTATTTATCGCTTGTTTTAAACACTATCCTTTTTTATTTATCGGTTTGGTTATTTTTGCTTCGTTAGGAGGGAATTATTTAGGTTAAAACGTGCACCAAGGAAAATCAAGAGGGCTTAAATCTGGTACTTTCCGGTGACTTTCTTAATTCTTGTTTATACGCAACAATTTCGTAATCAACCTAAATTTTGAATCGTGAAAGTGATTCGAAAAAATCTAGTGACCTAATAGAACTAAAACAAGCTGGCAATTTATCATAATTAGGTGACCTTGGCTATCGCAGGTCGCTAGATTCAATAATCCCAACGATTATATCATGACCCTCTTCCGCATTTTGATTTTTTTTTTGAATGAAAAATTGAGTTACGTTCGGGGTAAGTTTTTTGTTTTGGTCGCTAATTTTTTTAAAAGATGAGTTGAAAATTTTGGATTTTTTTTCGAAAATTTACTCACTTTGCCCACCAAATTCCTTCACCATACCGCAATAACGGCAATGTATTGTATGAAATAATAAACCAAACACTTTCACTTAGAACATGTGGAGTCGGTCTTGTGAAAAACCGTACTGGCATGGTTTGCACACATTTGACAATAGCACCTTGCGTTTAAAAAGAAGGGGAGGGCGTTTAATTTATTTGCAAATAGACGCTCGATTATGATTTTTTCTTTGTCATTTATTTATTGTCTTATCTTTACAACTTCGTTATGGTGCTACACAATCCCAGACTTGGTTTTATCTCTTTGATAAGAAATTAGAATTTCTAATAAATTTAATTGGGTTTTGACCAAAGGTAAGTGGCTGCTCTGTGTGTTTGGTTTCAGATCTGGTAGGAACCAGTTTTTGTTTACGGAATTAATTTTTTCATAATTTTGGCCAATATTTTGATGGCGAAATTTTTATTACATAAAGGTGGTTTTTTATTTCTGTTATTTTGTCAAGGTCTTGCTTGGCATTATTATGGTCTGAAGTTATACTTAAATTGCGTTCATAACTCGCCTAATGACAAACATTAACATAATTACTGCTTTTTCTTGATTTGCGTAAAGCTTGCTTTCAAATGGGTTTTTAGTTCGAAAAATAGCTATTTATTGATGTTTTTTTTATCAATTCTGTAAAAGATTCAATTATTTTTGGTCATATTATTGTTATTTTAATGCTAAATGCACTTTAGTGGATTCAGTCATCGAAAGTTTAGTTCCTTATTTTTTTTTTGACTAGTATTACATAATTGGTACTCCAGCTCTCTATGCAGAATTTTTCAAGGTTTCCGAATCTGTTTTCATTTTGTGTCTCCGAGCGATAGTTCTTGAAATATCAGTCAAAGTTTGTGGAACTGTTTAAAATTTAGTTTGGAAAAAAACAGACATTTATCAACACATAATTTTTTTTTGGAAAAGTGGAGCACGGAACCAACTCTAATGTGAGTTTTTCTTACGTAAAATTTTCTGAGGATTCCGAAACTGTCTTCATTTTTTATCCAAAATAAACGGTTTTTGAAATATCAGTCAAAGTTTACTTAAAAAAAAAATTACTTGGAGTGGGAGACGAATGGTTTTAATTAATTTATTTGAAGTTAGAGCGTTCAAACAATTGATATTCTAGCTTTTCAGATGCAAAATTAATCAAAGTTTTCGAATCAGTTTTAATTTTTTGTCTACGACTGATAGTTCGTAAGATATTAAAGTTTGAAGAACTGTTTAAAATTTAGTTTGCCGAAAACCAGACATTTCTCAACACTCTAGTGTGAGTTTTTCTTACGTAAAATTTTCTGAGGATTCAGAAACTGTCTTTATTTTTTATCTGAAGTAAACAGTTTTTGAAATATCGGTTAAAGTTTACTTCCTCAAAAAAATGTTTACTTGGAGTAGGAGACCAATGGTTTTAATTGTTTTAATTGAAGTTAGAGTGTTCAAACAATTAATATTCGAGCTTTTCGTATGCAGCATTATTCAAAGTATCTGAATCAGTTTTAATTTTTTGTCTACGGCCGATAGTTTTTAAGATATTAAAGTTTGAAGAACTGTTTAAAATTTAGTTTTTAAAAAACCAGACATTTCTCAACACTTGAATTTTTTTTGGAAAATTGGCGCACGGAACCAATTCTAATGTGAGTTTTTCTTACGTAAAATTTTTTGAGGATTCCGAAACTGTCTTCATTTTTTATACAAAATAAACGGTTTTTGAAATATCAGTCAAAGTTTACTTAAAAAAAAATTACTTGGAGTGGGAGACGAATGGTTTTAATTAATTTATTTGAAGTTAGAGCGTTCAAACAATTGATATTCTAGCTTTTCAGATGCAAAATTAATCAAAGTTTTCAAGTCAGTTTTAATTTTTTGTCTACGACAGATAGTTCGTAAGATATTAAAGTTTGAAGAACTGTTTAAAATTTAGTTTGTTAAAAACCAGACATTTCTCAACACTTGAATTTTTTTTGGAAAAATGGCGCAAGGAACCAATTCGAATGTGAGTTTTTCTTACGTAAAATTTTCTGGGGATTCCGAAACTGTCTTTATTTTTTATCTAAAATGAACAGTTTTTGAAATATCGGTCAAAGTTTACTTCCTCAAAAAAAAATTACTTGGAGTGAGAGACCAATGGTTTTAATTGTTTTATTTGAAGTTAGAGAGTTCAAACAATTGAAATTCTAGCTTTCGTAGGCAAAATTAATCAAAGTTTCCAAATCAGTTTTAATTTTTTGTCTACGACCGATAGTTCGTAAGATATTAAAGTTTGAAGAACTGTTAAAAATTTAGTTTGTCAAAAACCAGACATTTCTCAACACTTGAATTTTTTTTGGAAAAATGGAGCACGGAACCAACTCTAATGTGAGTTTTTCTTACGTAAAATTTTCTGAGGATTCCGAAACTGTCAGTATTTTCCAACTACAGCTGACAGTTTTTTGTCAAAGCGTTGAGTTCGCATATTATTATTTATAATAATGGCAAGGCTGAGTCGTGCAAGTATTTACAAATGAAATTATGACATGAGAAATCATGTTTTTAAATGATGCTTGCTCGATGTAAATTCTTTATTGTCCTATTGTTATTTAATGTTAAAATAATAAAAAGTGCAAACTTTTAAATACGTTGAACTTGACCGAGGCCATCTGATGGGAAGTCTTTAATGTGTTATTTTGCGTCATCGCACTGCAGAAACCGAACATGAATCATTATTCAATAAAAAAATATTGAATTATATCGTCACACGTTCATTATGTTGCTTTAACTCGAATTTCTCTCATTTTAATAATTGGGTAACAATTGAGGTCATAAATAAAATGTTATTGAGCGGTGATAAAAATTATAACACGTGTGATGCAAGTGTGTATTACTAGTTGTCTATCTACTACAATTACATATTCCCTTTACGATTTTATATTAAGCAACAAAGTGAAGTAAGAATACGCCGAACTGATGACCTGCAATCAAATTTTTTACTCAATCATTTAAAAAACTCCAATTAATTACACGAAGAAAGGTCGGGAAAGACATCACTCCAATATTTGCAGCATTGAGAGTTAGAGGTTTTTGCGATCGCATTAAAATCATGTAGATGTCTTTTTGCACATCAACTGGTGCTAAATGCCAAGGCACGTAATAAATATCTTCAGCGACTGCAATGCTCTGAAAATTTTTTATTTGAAACCAAACTCATTAAATCAAATACTTCGTCTATTAGAAGTTGTCCGTAGTAACAAATCAGTAGAAGTAACACCAACCATCCGAGGAGATGTAAAGTGAATCGTAAAGAATCATTGAAGTTGTCCACAATTAAAATCTCGAAACCTAGCGCACTGATAACAAGAGATGTTAGTGTGATGTGGAGCATCATCATGGTGCCGAACGCTTCGTTTGTTTTTTCAGAGTATCTAGAATTTTTTATTTTCAAAGAACAGGATAATGTCTGAATATTTTATAATAAATTTTGCTAAAACATCCCGATATTACATATTTTTCTCAGTCACGTCAAAAAGAAAGACAACTGCAACTAGGTATACAGAGTGGACACAGAAGTGTGTATTCGGTCTATAACTTTTTTGCTATTTGAAATATTGCGATGCTGTTTTTTTATCCGACAGAATGACTTAAAGTCCACTAACTAAAAATATTTTTATTATACACAGGGTGTTGTATACAGTGTGGTGAACCAAAGTTATATTTTTTTAAATGGAACACCCTATATATTTTTGCATAATTGGATTCTACGCAAAAAAATAATGTAACTTTATATAAATTATTATGGGTCTATTTCTTTTCGTTTCGGAATTATTCAACTTTTCGTTATAGAAAAGACCAATTTTTGAAAAATTACTACAAAGTCGCCTGTGAATATTTTCCGGTAAATTTGTAACAGAAAAATTCAGAATACCTTGTAGTAGGAATTGTAGGAAATAATATACAGGTCTGCCAAAAGGCAAAAAGTTAAATAACTCATTTTTTTAAATGGAACACTATGTATTTTTTTACACGTATCGGTAGCTTTTTTCATAAGCTTCTAATGACATGCGGTTTGTACAGCAAATTTACAATATTTCTTAAAGTGTTCAAAAAAATAAAAAATATTTTTTTATTTATTTTATTAATAATTCTTGATGAGTGAAATTCATTTATGTATTAGGTAATAATTAGATTACTAATGATATTAGTCACATTAGTATATACCAAACAATTAATTACCATTTGACTATCAGATTCTAGGCTAACAAATTTTCTTGTAATAAAATATATTTTTTTGAAAAATTTCGAAAAATATTTTAGATTTGCTATGCAAACGTCATATTATTAGAAAACTTATCAAGAATGCTATCGAAACAAAAAAAATCATGGTGTTCCATTTGAAAAAAATAAGTTATTCAACTTTTTGCGTTTTGGCACACCCTGTATATTATCTGCGTGCTTTAACTAAAAGTCGACTATTTGCTAAAACTACAAGGTATTCTAAATTTTTCTGTTGCAAATTTATCGGAAAATATTCATAGGCAACTTTGCAGTGATTTTTCAAAAATTGGTCTTTTTTATAACAAGAAGTTGAATAATTCCGAAACGAAAAAAGATAGACCCATAATAGATTATATAAAGTTACACTATTTATTAGCGTAGAATCCAACTATGCAAAAATATATAGGGTGTTTTATTTAAAAAAATATAACTTTGGTTCACCACCCTGTATACAACACCCTGTGTATAATAAGAATATTTTTAATTTGTGGACTCTAAGTCGATCTCTATCGGATAATAAAAACAGCATAGCAATATTTCAATTCCCAAAAACGTTATAGACCGATTAAACAGCTCTGGGTCACCCTGTATATCTTCTTGGTTGATGTACACTAACTGGATAGTTTGTAAAATAACTTGTTTGTTGAAATTTGTGACCTAAAAGACTTCAATGAGGGCCTTGCTATAGGGGTATCATTCTTTTTGATCGTGACTGTACGATTTTCATTCCGACATTTATTTCACTGTTTTGTATAATTTTGTCAAAAATAATCGCTGAATAGTGTCGTAACATTAAAAATCACATTTTTTTTATTTACTCACGTGATGATTGCGGTGTGAAACTTGACACAGTAGATGACATCCTCTGCAATTTTTTGGCTCGAACAATCGAACCGTTTAATAAAACCCCGCAAATGTTTCAACTGGTTCGTAATATGCATCAAAAACCCACAAATCAACATTGTCAAATCCAAAATAATGACCGAAACCATCAAGCAAGTGTAGAATTGGTGGACGAAAACAATTTCAAAAACTGGGCTATAGTCAAATTTGAATGGGAACCAACAACGAGTCACTAGACCACACGGAACGTCATTATTTTGACGTTGTTGACACTTTTCGATATTCAAATACGGCATTATCATGTACACAACATTGCCAATGACTCCGTAAAAAACGAATATTTTTGTGTACAAGTTGGCTTTTTTGTCCGTTAAAATGATATCGGTTGTTTTGCTATATTTGGTGAAAGCTGGGAGGTTTTTGACAAGGGTTTTGACAAGTTTTCGGTTTTTGACAAAACATATGGTCATGTAAATCATGCCAATGATGCAAATCAGAGCGATCAAGTTTTCGGTTATTGTGACCATGTTGTAAACATCACCTGGAATTCGTCTATTTATTTATTTTTTCAACATTAGACAAAAAATAACAAAATAAAAAAATATAGTGTTTTTTCAAGGCTTAAAAAATAGTTTACTTAACTACACAAACACATGTTACAAAAAAAACCCCAATTTATTCAGTTCTCTTTTGTCAAAACTTAAGCTTATGTATACAGGGTTAGTCTATTTAAAGTGCATTTTTTTACTATATACGTATCTCGAAAATTAATAATCGCACCAAATTCAGAGTTTACTATGATTTTCCTAGACTTTTTCGCGATTATTTTTTTGAGATATATAGTAAAAATATACTTATAATAGACTAACCCTGTATATGTCAGAATCCACATTTATTGAGTAATTTTTTGTAAAAATAATAAGTTTCTAGCTATATTCAGAAAGATGCAAACACAGAATTTTCCTAATTTTGCTCTATATTTTTTCACTTGTAACCACTCTATAACTTTGTTAATTTTAAAAATTCCAAAAAAGTCGAAAGAACTTTTTTATGTGGAATTTTGTGCTTTACAATTTTTGTTTAAAACTATTTTTGTAGCCCTTACCAATTTTGAATAACCTTGAAAAAACACTTTTTTAGTTACCGGTGATTTGCAAAACAAAGTGGGCTAGAATAGGCAGAGCGCACGGCATCAGTGACACAATCAAGGAGGCGTCTTTGACAAGCCTCCACTGATCGTAATTGTCATTAGAAGGCCACAAGAATGACAGTTTTAGGATAGTAACAGTGAAATTGAGAAAAATATGTTTTCGGGTCATTGTTAAACTACAGTGAGGAAATCAATCAAATCTCTGCTTTTATAGCTACACCAGAGAGACATTTGATGAAAGTTGCAACATCGCGTGTCACAATAAGACGTCCAACTTACTTTATAATCTTGATGTGATAGACTATAATACGTTGGATTTTTTTCTTCAGAGATTCTCTTTCAGTTATTTCTTCATGTAAATTGTGGATCAAGTTGCGACAGTTTTTCAATTGTGTCAAAATGTGCATCATTATCCCGACCAGTGTCATTGTCAAGACAATGACATAGTAACTAATGACAACACACGTGTACACTTGGATGAAATAAGCCATTGGAAATAGTTTTTTTGATACGTCAAAAGGGTAAAAACACCGTGCCATTAACCCACAAGGGTCTCTTTCGATATACAGTTGAGATTTTCGGAGATTTTCGCACTTGGTTCGTTCATGCAGAGGCGCCAAGCAGTTCATCAAGTTGCCAAAGAACCAGTACACGGTGACCGCTAATAAAAAAACAATTTGAATATTTTTCAAAATTTTGATTTTTTCTTAAAAAAAATTATTAACAAACTTATGCCCCAACTTTTCTTTTAGTAAATGGAGAAAAATTTAATTTTTCATTGATCTGAATTAGTGGGTACTAATGTATTTCCTATAACTACAATGTGTTCAAAAATGATTGTTCATCAAGTCCCCTATGACCATAATGTGGCGCTTGATTTAAATTGTGACTTCTGTCAAAGTGACAGATCCGTCAAAATGATGCAAATCTAAAAACTATAAACAGTACATAATCCATAGTCGACTTGATGAACAACCATTTTTGAACACATTGTATGTCTATAAGTATTTTGACTGTTTTTTTTATGTAGATTTGCTTCCCTCATAATAAATGATTAAATAATTTGAGTTACTATAAATTTGTATGTACTTTTTACAGAACTTTTTTAATTAAAATTTGTTGGAAAAAAATTTTTTTGTAATCAAATTCCAATTCGCGATTATTTCGGGGTTTTAAGTAAATGGCAACCTAATTGAAATTAATTTAATTACTTAATTTGTGTTGCAAATTTCGAATTAATGATAAAAATAGCGAAATTACGGTGAATTATCCAAATATGAACACTAGTTTTTGTTAATTTTTGAGACGCCTTCTGATTGGTTTTTCGAACTGCAGCGAGCGATTAGCTCGTCAATACCCAATGACAAACAGCTTGCAATTTTTTGCGCGCTAGATAAACAAGGTGGAGGTGTTTCCTCTATTTTTATTGGTCAAGTAGGCATTCTCGGAACAAATGAGACGCAACCTAAACCGATAGCTTTGTTTTTTAAATGGCACATACCTTTGCTATACTTTTGGACTTTTTTTTCGGTCGTTTCAATTTCCACTTTTCCGCAAAATTTCTCAAACGTTGGCAACTCTCTAATAAGACTTGTGACGTTTTGGATTTTATCGAGAAAACAATATCGCATGTAAATACAACCGATGAAATCAATCGTTGCGATTGCTCTTTGAATCAAAACGTCGTAACCGTCAGATTCGGTGAAAAGTGGACGCAGAATTCCATAAATGCAAGTCCAAGCACTTAAATAGACAATTATGAGGAGTGATAGGCTTTTGAGGTGGTAATTGAGGGTCATGTGGCCGTTTGGAGGCCACAACATTATTAGTTTGAGGGTGAGAACGTTGAATTTTAAGTGTTGCACTTGCGACATTTTCGGAGGGAATGAGGATTGAGTTGTTTGAGGATGAAAGCTTGTCATTTGTGTCTTTGATGAAAAATTTATTGTCTGTCGATCAGATTAAAGACTTGGTTTTTATCCTTGATTGATTAATTTATGCAAAATGTCAGGTATGTTGTACAGAGTGTTTTACTTTTGAATGGAGTGTCATTTTGAATAAAATATGTCTCACAAAAGTAGGACCATATTATTCATCCCAGTAAGCACAAAAACGATAGATCTAACGATTTTTTAACGTTACAACGGTTGATATAACGTTTTTTTTAACGTTATCACGGTTAATATAACGTTTTTTAACGTTACAACAGTTGATATAACGTTTATTAACGTTATAATGGTTAATATAACGTTTTGTTAACGTTACATTGCTTGATATAACGTTTTTTTAATGTTACAACGGTTGACACAACGATTTTTTAACGTTACAACGGTTGATATAACGTTTTTTTAACGTTACAATGGTTAATATAACGTTTTGTTAACGTTACATTGGTTGATATAACGTTTTTTTAACGTTACTACGGTTGACATAACGTTTTTTTAACGTTACAACGGTTGATATAACGTTTTTTTAACGTTACAACGGTTGATATAATTTTTTTTAACGTTACAACGGTAGATATAACGTTCTTTTAACGTTACAACGGTTGATATAACGTTTTGTAACGTTAGAACGCTTGATATAACGTTTTTTAACGTTACAATGGTTAATATAACGTTTTTTTAACGTTACATCGGTTGATATAACGTTTTTTTAACGTTACAACGGTTGATATTGCATCATACGTTGAAATGCACAACGTTGTTATTTGGTTGTATGATTACATTTTCTTTTAACGTTTATGTTACGTAGTTTAATAACCGTATTTATTTTTTCTATCAATTTTCAAAGTTTAAAGTTCTTCTTAACTTAAAATTGTGTTTTAAAAGAACTGTAACGTTATTAAAACATTGTTGTTTTAAACGTATAATTAACGTTTCAGAAAAACTGTAAACTCTTAAAACTCAGAACATATAGTAAATAACTACTACAGTAATAACTCGACAATTATTATAAAGTATAAAAACTGATATAAAAAATTAAGAAAGCAGTTAAATATAGTTTTTTTAAATAATATCGATTTTTAGGAAAAAATGCTATTATATAATGTGTTTTTTTAAATGATAAATGCAAGTTATTTAAGATAGTATTTTGCATGTTGAGTGTATAGGGTTATTAATTAAATAAATATATTTTTAAAACGTTGCTTGTTGACGTTGATTACTGGTTTAAAATTTTCTGTAATTTTACGTTATATTCTTGCGTTACAAAAACGTTTAAATACATAATAAAAAAAACGTTAATGTTTTACGCTACAATAACGTTATTTCCGTGGACATTTTTGCGTTAAAAGTAACCTTTTTTTTACGTTATTTTTTCGTTACTTTACACTTTCCATGGTGTAGTTTGTGCTATTTTCTCATTCTCAGCTGTAGAATTCACAAACTGTTGGAAAAAAGCGCCGCCTACTGACTGCGCCAATTAATTAATTTGTGAAAAAACTAAACAAAACGTTTTTATTTATTACAATTTATCATTGTTATTGTACAATTTTCTTTCGCTAAACTTAACTTTGTACCCTTTCTTTGGTTTGGCTACAATATTGTAGAAGCATTCAATTTCTGCAATTGACTTGTATACGGCCGGTTCAAAGGTGAAGTTCTTCAACAGTGATGCCATCATTACTTTCATGGAAAGCATCGCAAATTTGAAACCTATACAATTTCTGGGACCGTAACCAAACGGCATGAAAGCACAACGTGAACGATTTGGATCTCTTTCAGTTAAAAACCTCTCAGGATCAAATTTATCCGGATTTTCCCACAAAAGGGGCGAATCGTGGATGTTTTTTATGCTGATGATTATGTTACTTCCAGTTGGGACAACGCAATCATCTAAAAAAAATTTTTTTTCGCTTTATATCACAATTAAACACTCGTACTTAAGTGCAAATCTTCGGTCATTCGTCGGTTAATGAACGGAACGGTTGGTAAAATCCTCATCGTTTCCTTGATCACGGCTTCAAGGTAAACCATTTTGTTGATATGTTCCAGTGTTATTTCGTCAGTGTTCCACAAAATGGCGTCAAGCTCTTCGTAGATTTTCTCCTAAAAAATGACTCAGTTTTGTACAAATTTCGAAAAAACTAACCTGAACTTGTGGAAAAATGGCCAAAGTGAGTAGAACGGTGGCCATGGTCAAGGCAGTTGTTTCACTAGCTGCAACTAACATGGTTTGGGTTTCTTCCAAAATGTCGTCATCGGTCATATTTTCGGACATTTTGAGCAGATTGTTTAGGAAATGTTTTTTTCGCATGGAATCGTCCGGAAAGTCGCCACAGTTTTTTAAAAGTGGTTCTGGTTCTAGTTTTTTGAGTTTGATTATCTGGAATTTTTTTAATTAATTAATTGTGTCTTTAATTTTTGAAAAAAAAACTACTTTTCTGACGAAGTCCAAAATTTTGTCAGAGGTGGCTTTGGTTAACTTTCCTAGGGGAGAGTGTTTCCAAATGAATTCAGGGTGGTACCACACCCCGATCATGCGAGTTGATGAGTATTTTTCCGCCCTAGAAATTATTTTAATTGGGGTGAATTTATTTTGGTTTTTTTATACTTGATGCAATCATCAATGTATTCCTCTTGTCCTTTGATTAAATCAGCGTCAATGTCCATCAAAGTTTCTGTAAAAAAACACAAAAACAACCAATGGTTTGGTTCAATTAATTAATTAGTAAATTAATAAATTAATTAATTGAAATTATTACCACATGAAATATCAATAGTGTTGCGGAACAGCCAATAGGAAACATCAACCGAGTCAGAACCGGCGTGTTTTCGCATCTTTTCGACCAGTTTTTTCGAGTGTTTGTTAAAAACGCCAATAAATGAGTTTAAAATCTGGATATTGAACGACGGGTTTATGATTTTTCGGTGGCTTTTCCACTTAATAGCTGAAACAGTGAATTAAGTTGTTAATTTTTGGGGAAAATTTCGTATTTTGTACCTGGAGCTGTTAGTAATCCCTCCCAGAAAATTGGGTCCATAAATGTGGCAAATTTTCCCTTTGTGAAGCATTTACTCAAAATAATTTCACAATCTTCCGGTCGTGAAGTAACGAAAATCAGGTCTTGGCCTAACCAGATTTTGAAGAGAGGTGGCTGTGATTTGGTCAATCGCAACATTGCTTGATACATGTCTGGAAAAATATAAAATTTTCAAAAAATATATTAAAACGTCTTTATCATTAATTAATGATTTTTTTTCTAAAAGTTTCTGTAAAAATTTATATTAATTAAATTTGCAATTTCGGACAAAATTTGTCAAGATTTATTGATTTATTGTACGTGTGACACCACAAACAATAAATACGTACTCAAAAATCTGAGGTTCGATCCCTGATGCTGTCATTTTTTTTTTGAGCACAAGCAATACGTAATAGGCAGACTACGGATATTTAAAGATTAGGAGGTACAAATAAAACGTTCCAATTCGTGCTAGTTCCGTTAATGTTGCCAGAGAGCGCGTTTGTTTCATTGCCATTTAATTTTTCAGAAAAATAGTTAATAAACAGCAAACAAAAAATACAGCCAGATAGAGCATTAAATTCTCTGTAGTAAGACATAAGCATAATGCAAATTTTTGATTGTAAAGTATATTTAAAAAAAATAACTTTTACCAATTTGTACTTTGCCCCACATTTTTCGAAACGCTGAGAATACGGTTACAGATACAAGGAAAATGTTAGGAAGGAAGTTGTAGAGAATTAAATTTCCTATAAAAAAGTCCGCGAGACCACATTTTTATCTTCAACCATTTAGGCCCTAAAGTCGTTCAAAGACGCTCAAATGACTGATTTGCGTCATTTTGCCGGTGGTCAAGTGTTGCAAGTTAATTTTTACCTAAACCGTTGAAGATAGAACTATGGTGTCGCGGACTTTTTTGTACAAAATT
Organism: Tribolium castaneum; assembly: GCF_031307605.1. Taxonomy (NCBI): domain Eukaryota; kingdom Metazoa; phylum Arthropoda; class Insecta; order Coleoptera; family Tenebrionidae; genus Tribolium; species Tribolium castaneum. The sequence goes on along the minus strand of NC_087401.1, from coordinate 16,647,995 downwards.
TAATTCTCTACAACTTTGTTCCTTACACTTTTTTTATATCTTTAACCGTTTTCGCAGCGTTTGCAAAAATATAAGATGATACGCAAATTGAATATTTTTTTGCACATCGTCGCATATTTATCAAAACGCTGGGAATACGGTTGAAGATACAAAAAAAGTGTAAGAAACAAAGTTGTAGAGAATTAAATTTCCTATAAAAAAGTCCGCGACACCATATCTTTATCTTCAATTGTTTACGTATAAATTAATTTTTTGTTACTTGACCACCGGTAAAATGAAATGAATTCGTCGCTGGGCGTCTTTAGGGCCTAAACCGTTGATGATAGAGATACGGTCTCGCGGACTTTTTTAAAGAAAATTTTGTTCTCTACAACTTTCTTTCTAACATTTTTCTTGTATCTTTAACCATATTCGCAGCGTCTTGAAAAATACGAGCTAAAGCGCAAATGCTATATTTTAATTCATTTTTTTCTCATGTTTCTTATGAAAATTTTAGTCTCAGTTTTTCTCAGTCTGTTAAGAGTGCAAAACTCAACATTTTTCCATTTTTTTTAAGTAATTAGTAAATTGGTTGGATTTAAATTAATTTAAAACAATTTAGAGCGCCCTCAAACGTGCTGTTTTGTTAGGTCCAAAAAATTCGTTTCGTCTCCTAACTCATAGTCCTCCGTAGTATTGTAATTGTTATAAAAAAACACTTAAAAAAGCAAAATTTCTTATTATTGTATGACATTTTTATAAAATCTGCCGTTCGTCTGTGTTAAAAAATGTTTTTTTCAAAACTATTTTTATTGATTTATTATAAATTGTGTTTTTATTTAAATTAAACAAATTTTTGTTTAGTTTTGTAATTTTTTTAAATAATTAATTATTTCATTTTGAAAAAAAAATCGAACTAATGTTTTTTTTCACTGACCGTCGTATCCTCCGTGAAACAAATGGGCACTTCCGAGGATGGGCAAAGCCCATGGTCCCGGTAACTTCATCGCGTGGTAATAGAGCCATCTCCTATTCCAATGGTACTTGATAAAAAAAAAAAACACTAGCACTAAAATCACCAATGAAAGGATTGTTGTGATTGTAAACTCAGTTTTCTTCATTTTAGTTTTGTTGCTATACTGTACGTTTACCAATAATTAACTACCTTTATAGCGCGGTTTAAAAACGGGGGGAAGTTGCTAGAAAAAACCAAAACGCTAAGTTGTTTGACCTAAATTATTCTCCGATCAAGTTTACGGCCGCTGTTTTGTAACGATGAGATGACATTGAGATCACTTTTACACTCCAGACAAGTATTGTAACAATTTCATAATTGCATTTTGTAATAAATTCGGTCGAAATATCAATTTGGTTAGAGATTTTTATAGTGGAAAATTGTCAATCAACAAACTAGTTATATTTGGCCTTCGTGCTTTACTCTATTGCTCAAGTAAAATTACTGAATTTTTGAAGACCTACTTTCGGTTTTAAAATTTGAAGTATTTGTGTGGATTTTGTAACACTTTTTCGCCTCTCTATTTATTGGCACCATATAAGTAAGACTGTAGCGTTCCCAAAAGGCGTTTCGATTGTGTGTCGAAAGGTCACTGCTGTTTGCACTTTCACTTGAAGTTTTTCAAATAAAGTGGCATTTTACCATTACTATTAAGTGCTTTGCATTTATCAAATATTAATAATTATTTTAATTAGTTGCAAAACATTCGGAAGTGGAAGTTAATTTCGGTATAATACGGAACTAAAAATTGAGGAAATATTTTTTTTTTATTGATTAGATTTATTTCCGCCTTGATGTCACGTCTGATTCTTCCTCAGTGGAAATAGAAAAAGCTGAACTACAGGTCTAAGGATAAGGCAATCAGGAAATTCAAACACCTTGGATTGTCAGTGTTTTTATTTAAATTAAATAAACACAAATTAAATAAAATGCAGTAATTTTCGCTATTGCCATAAATTATGACTGTTTTATTAAATATTAATATTTTTTCTCTAATTTTATTTTATGACCATGTTTCGGTTTTGCAACCGCTCCATAAATCAGCTCAATATCTTCCAAACTTTGATATCGTGTTGGTTTAATTGTAAATTTCCTTAAAACGGTCGCTAGAATCACTTTCATCGACATGAGACCGTACTTGAAGCCTAAAATTTTTATAAAGTTGTTTTTAAATGAAACTAATGGTCAATTAATACGAACCGACACAGTTCCTAGGACCGTAGCTGAATGGAAGAAATGTGCAACGATGTCGTTCCGAGTTATTTTTTGGTAAAAACCGATCAGGATTGAATTTGTTTGGTTCTTTCCAAAATTCTGATTTTTTTGATATGTGAACAATTGGAACTAGCACGGTACTGCCGGCAGGAATTGTGCAATGTTCTGTAAAATTTTAAAATATAATAAAATTGTGCATTGTTCTACAAGGTGTGGCGTCTAAACCCCACTTTAGAAGTACTGGTGATTCTAATAATGATAGTCATCTAAAAATTTGTATACAATTATAATTGCTTAGGTCCAGCTCAATGAAAATATTTTCAAGATGGTGACACTTCCGGTTATACCGGAACTCGCCATCAACTTGCTTATTTTAAATGAAAAGCTATATTTTTTAATGCATTTTTGGATTACTAGAGTTATTTTAAGGTAGTTTTTATTAGCTTACCCTATACCTAAATTTAGCCGTTTACGAAATATTTGGTTTTTATTTTTTTTGGATTTGCACCTTCCAGTTCAAAAATTGATAACTCTGCCATTTTTAAAAATTTGGAAACATTTTTTAACTCATTTGAAAGAGGAAGCCTAGATCTTTCTTTTGGTGTTTTCAAATTTCTAAAAAAAGATAACAAACCCCAAATGTATAAAGTTAAGTTTTCAGAATTTTAGGCACCCATAACTCAATTTTTTCAAATGAAATGCCACAAGTTTTATTTCATTAAATTGTAGAAAATTTAATTCTGCATCGATCTGTATTAGCATTCCCTATACTTATGTTTAATAGTTTTCAAGTTTTCAATAACTTTTTGTTGGGAATGAGAAATTTTCTCATAGGTTGCCATGGAAACGAGAGAAAAAATATGAGAAATTAAAGTTTTTTAAATAAATTGATTTTGTTTTCAAAGAACGGACAACACAATTTTGAACAGAGTTTGTCGTTTGTTTAATCAGAAATGTTTTCATGGCAAACTATGCAAAAATAGCTGTGGTTAGTAAGAAATTTTCTACAATGTCAAAAAAATCAACATAACTTGAAAATTATCACAGATAGGTATAGGGAATGCTAATACAGATCGATGCAGAAAAAAAATCTCCTTCATTTAGTAAAATAAAAATTAGGACATCCCATTTGAAAAAATTAAGTTATGGGTCCTTGAAGTTGTCCAAACTTAACCTTAAAATTTTTGGGTTTGTTAACTTCTTTTCCAAATTTGAACACACCGGAGAACAGATATAGGCTTTCACTTTTAATTCTCCAAATATAATTCCGAAATTTCTAAAATTAGGGGAGTTACCGATTTTTTAAGTGACAGGTGCAAATCCAAAAATTTTCAAAAAAATCTTAAATAGCTTGAAAACGACTAAACTTAGGTATAGGGAAAGCTGATAAAAACGGCCTTAAAATAACTCAACTAATCCAAAAACGCAGTGAAAAACATAGCTTTCCATTTAAAATAAGAAAGTTGGTAGCGACTTCCGGTATAACCGGAAGTGCCGCCATTTTGTAATTATTTTCATTGAGCAGAACTCAACGGATTATGACCGAGTACCAACTTCCAAACAAATATCTTCATTAGAATTTTCCATACTTTTAATGTGGGCTTTTGATAAAATTTACCTAACTTTATGTCTTGCTCGGCTAATCTCATAATAATCGGCACGATTGGGAGAATCCTCAAGGTTTCTTTAATAACACATTCTAAATATTCCATTTGATTGATGTGTTCAAACGTGGGCTCTCGTTCATCGTCTCCGAAAATTGAATCGAGCTCAAGCGCAATTTTTTGCTAGGAAAGCCAATTTTTTTTTCAATTTTTGGTTAAGTTTTATTATTTTACCTGAACTTCTGGGTATATTCCCAAAACTACTAAAACCAATGCAAGTGCGAGAGCTGAACTTTCACTACCAGTGATTAAAATATTTTGAATTTCGTCCTCGACCGGTGAATCGTCATTTGATTTATTCAAGTGTTGTAAATAATTCGTAAAGGGGTTAGTTGTATCCTTGAAATCACATTTTTTCAATGACAGAATTTGCTTAATGAAAGTAAACGATTCAGCACATGCTTTGTCCATTTCTCGGCCCAACGGTGACTTTTTCCAAAAAAAATCAACTTGGAGCCAAGGACTGAATGAACGGATTGTGGCAATGTCTTCTGCCCTAAAAAAAAAAAAATAATACCTAACTTGGTTATTTCGTAACTGATATTTTTACCTTATCAGTTTTTGTAAATAATTGTCTTGACCTTGAAGTAGGGAACTGTCAACACCAACAAGTGCTTCTAAACAAATACATAAACTCAAATAATAATCACTTTCTCTTGATAATAATTATTTACCACAAGCCGTATCCAAAGTGCATCTGAACAATTTTAAAAAAATATCAAATTCTCTCCCACATTCCTGTTCCAAAACTCGCACTAAACGGTTCGCCTGTTTTCCAAAAATCTCGGTAAATGTTTGTAAAGTTTTCGAGTTAAAAGTGGGACCAATCATTCTTCTCCTCTCCTTCCAAATATTCACTGCAAATTTATTGAAACTACAATTATGCAAATTTTGCCAAACACTGACCTGGCGCTATTAAAAGACCAGTTCTGAACAATTTATACGCATATTTGTAGAATTTCGGTTTTTCGAAACAACTGTTTAGCACTATTTCAACATCTTCCGGTCTGGAAGTTATCACTATTAAGTCTTTACCCAACCAGAATTTGCTAAGTGTTGGGTATGTTTCAAAGATTTGGGTCATTTTCTTGTAAAAGACTGGAAATTAAAGCTGGTTTTGATAAATTAAAAAGTGTTTGGTACCTTTTTGGCCTCCGATGAAATGATGGGCGCTTCCAATGATGGGCCAGGCGAAGGGACCGTCGATTTTAGACCCATAATAATACAACCAGCGCCTACTCCAGTTGTATTTAAGCAAAAAATATAAAACTATAATGAATAAAACCCATATCAGGGCTGACGTGATCTTTTCTGGCTTCATGGTTTGGATTCACTAAACTAGTGTTACTTTTGGGTCTTCTTTATATAATAGCGATATGTAAAAAATTGGAAATACCCCAATATATTGTTCCAAATTCCAAATATTCATCAATTTGTGTTTATTTATTCAATATTACACAAACAAGCGTCAACATTATACAGGTTTTGAAGAAGTTGAGATAATTTATAACTAAGCAAGACCAAAAATTGGTTAAATATTAGAAAAAGTTTTTGTAAAAAATTATAAAATAATGATTATTAAACCAGTTTTGCTCTCAGTTCATCTATTTATAGTCGCACAATAGTAAAAATATGTAAAAGTTGATGTTATTTTAAGCGATGTTTTACTAGACAGCAGGAATTTCATTCTTTGTTTGTAGCTTTTTTGTTGGAATTTTTTTTTCTTAGTTTTCTTACAAAACTATTTTATTCAATAATCTAAATTCTGAAAGGTTAAAAGTTTGCACATTACAATAACAGTAAACAAATTGGGAAAATAGTTTTTCTAGTTTTATTGTTTTTTTGTTGTTTATACAATGTGTGTTTAAATGATTGTTATCTAGTCGTCACTGAATTTCCGATGTAAAATCAGAAATGCCGCTTTATAGAATTAATGACAGGCATTTAGACACCGAATATTACCATTCTCTTATTAAGTTTCCAATTCGGAAATAAGCTTCAACAGTACAAGCATTTTCGTGCAAATTGTACAATTTAGTTGCATTTTAACGAAATTTGTGAATTTCACAACTGACATTTTTACACGTAAACCAATTTCAAAGTGAACTAGATGACAATCATTTAAAAACACATTGTATTTCTAGACATAAAATTTGTTATTAAAAAAAGGAAACAATAAAAAGACCGAAACTTGTTTATCTTTTATTAATTACAATTTCTTTTCCATTTGTATTTTGAAGCCATGTTTTGGTCGTGCAGTAATACTGAAAATGATCTCAACTTGTTCGAAACTTGTATACTGTGGGCACTTGATTGTGTACTTTCGTAAAATTGTGGCCGTTAGCACTTTGACTAACATGTTACTGTACTGGAAGCCTGTAAAAAATTGTTACAAATAAGAAAATAATTAATTTGCACAAACCTATGCAATTTCTTGGTCCGTAACTAAACGGAATGAAGCTAGAACGCGGACGATTTGGGTCACAATTTTCGGGCAAAAATCGGTCAGGATCGAATTTTTTCGGATTTTTCCAAAAATCGGCGTTTTTGCCAATTTGCCAAATCGGGATTACTATTATACTTCCAGCAGGAATGGTGTAATTGTCTGTAATACACTTGAAATTTTTTTCCCAAATTTTGGGCAGTGATACCTAATTTTATGTCTTTATCGGCTAGTCTTGCAAGCAGTGGTACTGCTGGGAGTACCCTCGAAGTTTCCTTAATAACACATTCTAGATATTTCATTTTTTGGACGTCTTCAAGAGTTGTTTCTCTGTCATCGTGGCCAAAAATTGAATCAAGTTCTTTGGACACTTTTTTCTTCAATAATAAATTTTTTTGTGTTTTTTTTTAATTAAATGTGTGATTGTTACCTGTATTTCTGGATATATCCCTAAAACTGTCAAAATCATACCAACCGTAAGGGCAGTGCTCTCACTAGAAGTGATCAGAATGGTTTGGAGTTCTTCTTCAATGGCTGAGTCGTCAAATTTTGGATTTGTTTCATTCAAGGTCAATAAGTGATTTAGGAAACGTTTGGAAGTATGATTTTTTGGGTCTAATTTTTTCAAACCAATGATCTGAAAATGATCAAAGTAAAATGTTTTTGATGGTTTTTAAGGGAGTTACTTGTTTTATAAAAGAAAATGTTTCGGCAGAAGCTTTGCTCATTTCTTTGCTTAAAGGCGACAGTTTCCAAAAAAAATCGTCATGAAGCCAAATACTGAACGAACGAATTGTCAGAATATCTATCATTCTGGAAAATGGAACTTATTTTTATTCACATGCCTACATAATTGCTTACCTTTTTAAGTTGTTTATGTAATTATTTTTACCATGAAGTAAAGTAGGATCAACATCTGCAAGTGCTTCTACAAAATTAATTGTTAGTTTTTCATTCAATTAACATTTTTATTATTTTTTTTGCATAGTTTCTCACTAACTATTTTTTTTCTGTAGAATTTTTTACAAAAATTTACAATTTATTCACAAGTTTAATTGTTTCAAATTTTTCTGTTTCTAATTTTTTTTGGTATGTTTTTATGTTTTTTTGTTATTAGTGGGAAAATAAGTCATTTTTCAAAATGTCTAATACAAAATATTTGGAAGAAGAAAAAAACTAATAAATTTAATTTTTTTTAAATATTATTATATATCATTTTATATCATTTATATATATATATATAAAATATATATAAAAATATAAATATATATATATATATATATATATATATATATATATATATATATTATGCATATATTTTTATATTATATATATTTTTTATATTTAGTTTAAATTTAAAACTAATAAATTTTAAATAAATTAAATTATTTTAATGTATATTCATAAATTTTTTAAAATCAATATTTGCAATTTTGCCACTGCTACGTAAATTATTTTTTTGTTCTAAAAGCAAGGCTGGAAACAAAAATAGTTTAAAATGAAAAAATAATTTATATACGTTAATGAGAGCATGCATATTTTCAAAAACTAAAAATTCAGACACTGACCAAGGAATTTTAAGAAACTAAAAACACAAAAAAAAATAAAAAACTGAAAAAACTACAAATTTGTAAAAAACTTACCACAGGCGGTATCGAAAGTGCACCTATACAACTTAAAAAAAACATCTTCTTTGCCAAAATCCTCCTCAAACCAACTTATTAAACACTTTGCACGTTTCGAAAAAATATCAACATACGAATGTAAAACTTTCAAACTGAAAGCCTGATTGATCATTTTTCTCCTCTCCTTCCAAATGTTTTCTTCAACTCACAATAAAATCACGCAATTTTTATCCCAAAACTTACCCCGAGCTGTTAGAAGACCATTCCCTGTCACTTCGCACATGAAATTATAAAATTTCGGTTTCTCGAAACAATTGTTTAAAATAATTTCGACGTCTTTTAGCCTTGATGTCGCAACTACCAAATCCTGGCCCAACCAAAATTTGAAAATTGGCGGTTGGGCCTCAAATAGTTTAGTAAGTTGATTGTAAAATACTGAAAATTAGTTAGTTTTGCCTGATTTGCGTTGGTTTTACCTTTTTGGCCGCCGATGAAGTAATGGGCGATTCCGATGATGGGCCAGGCGAAGGGACCGTCGATTTTAGACCCATAATAATACAACCAGCGTCTGTTCCAGTTGTATTTTATTATAAAAAATAGAACAATAAATAACAAAGCCCATGTGAGGGCCGATGTGGTGTTTATCGTTTCAAAGTTCATGTTTAGTTCACTAAAATCTAGCTTCTTGTTTTTATACTCTGACCTGAAGTGACCAAATTATGTTAAGCAGTTTTTTGCACTTGTTTGCTGAATTTTGAACAAGGTTTTTTTTATCAAAATGGAATAACTTAAAGAAATGAAAAAAAAACGTTTGTCAGTACTTAGAAGTTAGGACGAATGCTTGTTTATTTTTTATAGTTTAACTTACACGAAAATTCTGTCTGTTTTATAAAAAAATTGGAAAACACTCTTGTCACTACATTACTCGCTTTATGAGAGCAACTGGTTTATTTTTTAAGAATTTTTAACAATTATGTTAAATCAACAATGATTAAAACCAGAATTTAACTCACATTATTACTGAGACAGGTTTGTTATCATCAGAAAATTAAGACTATTAGGATTTTGTATTTTTTTCGAACGCAAACCAGTATTTATTTGTGTGGTATGCTTATTTTGTCGATAATTCCTGTAGTGGTTCATTTAGCAATTTATTCGATTTCGGTTTGTTAAAGTTAGGAGTCGGAAAATTACACTAATAGTAGGTAAACAAATTAAGAAAACAATCTTACTTTTTATTTTATTGTCTAATCAATTAATCATTACAAAATTAATGTTTCTGTTTATTAAACTTTTGTATAACTAAAAATAAAATAATAATCAAACGGAAAACAGCGTACTTTCTGTATTAAATTTTTTTAACTAAAAATTCGTACAAGACAAAATTTAATATACAGTGTGGAGTTTTTAACTGAAATAAAACTCATAACTTTGGTGAAAATCCCCGAAATAGGTCAATTTTTATTTTTCCTTGCCTACTATTTGGTGCATATGGTTTTTGTTTCTCAGTTGTCAGAAATGCACAGCCACCCCAATTTTTTTTAATGTAATGGTATATCAAGTGACACCTCGTATGAAAGCCCTTTTTGCAAACATTACAACGCACTATTTGTTTTTTGAATTTTTTCAAAGCCTACGTAATAAAAAAATTGAATTTTATAAGTTGAATATTATTTAATGCAACAATTGTTCAAAATGGGCACTGTTCCTATCCTGGGAAATAACATAATGAATTTCTAACATTTTGCAACATTTCTAGTCTGATTTGCTTAATTTCTACTTATAAAAATTGGTTTTAATTTTTTTATCGCGTAGGCTTTGGAAATATTCAGAAAACAAGGAGTGCGTTTGAAAAAAAAAAGTTAGAGGTGGCTGTGCACCAAATGATGGACAAGAAAAAACAAAACGCGATCTGTTTCTGGAATTTTTACAAAAGTTATGAATTTTATTCCACTAATTACAAAATAAAACAAACGCATGTTATATCATCTTTATTTCCCAATTATTTTTTCTCCAACTTGATCTTACATCCTGAGATTGGTTTATTCACCACATAGAAGAGCATTTCGATGTCTTCCACTTTTTTATATTCAGTTGCCACAACTGTGTACTTTCGTAAAATCACAGCCAATAGAACTTTAACTGACATCATGCCGTATTTAAAACCTGAATTTCCAAAGTTATTGGAACTTTAATAACATTTTCACAGACAAACCTATGCAATTTCTAGGCCCTGAACTAAACGGAATAAAAGCACACCGTGGCCGCTTCGAACTATTTTCAGGCAAAAAGCGATCAGGATCGAATTCATTCGGATTTTTCCAATATTCCGGTTTCTTGTGAATGTGAAAAATTGGGATCATTATGCAACTTCCAGCCGGGATTGTGTTCGAATCTACGAATAATTTAATTATTAATGAAATTAAAAAGGTGGTGTTGTTTTAACCAAGCGTTATATCTTGGTTATTAGTTCGTAACATGAATGGTACAGGTGTTAGGAATCTCAAAGTCTCCTTAATGACCCTTTCCAGGTACTCCATTCTGTTAATGTCTTCTAAAGTTGGCACCCTGTCATCTTTGCCGAAGATGACGTCAAGTTCTTTACCAATTTTTTTCTTAAATTAGTACTTTTATTATCACACAGATTTAGTTGTTCAATTTTCACCTGTATTTCTGGGTATATTCCTAAAATAATTAGAGTTAAACCAACTGTGAGAGCTGTAGTTTCGCTCCCAGTAAGCAAAATAGTTTGGATTTCGTCCTCTAAAGCTGTTTGGTCGATTTTCGCATTTATTTTACTCAGTTTTAATAAATGGTTCAATAAACGTTTTTCTCTGTGATTATTGTCTGAAACTAAAGACAACACTTAACTGTATTAACACTTAACTTCAACACTTAACTGTAACTTGGTTTTTTTAATTGGATTATCTGGAAAAGCAAGATTATTATTATTTTTTTTACAATTGTTAATTACTTGTTTCACGATTGAAATCAATAGGTTACACGCTTGATTATATTCTTTACACAGCGAAGTCATATTCCAAAAAAATTCAAAATGCAACCAAACAGTAAATCCACGAGTTTTTACCAGATCTTCGGCTCTAGAAAACAGCAATAGTTGTAAAAATTAGTTAATAAATTAATTACTTTGTTAAATTTTGGAAAATCTCGTCCCGACCATGGAGTAAAGTACTGTCAACGTCACCAAACGTTTCTAAATCAATCAATCAATTAATCACCTAGATTGTTAATTGCTTACCACAAGCGGTGTCAAAAGTGCACCTAAACAGTTTTGGTAAAATATCAAACGAATCTTTTCCGCAGTTTTCCTCAAGTGCGTTTGTTAAATAAAACGCGTGTCGTCCGAAAATTTCAACAAACGAGTTCAAAATGTTTGGGTTAAAAGTTGGATTAATCATTTTCCGTCTGCTCTTCCAAACATCAACTAGAACACCAAAATGTTAAGTTGAAATAACATCTAGTTGGTAGTGACTTGGCGCTGTTAGAATCCCACTTCCGACTATTTCTTTACCAAACTCGTAAAATTTCGGTCTTTCCAAGCATTTATTTAGCACAATTTCTACATCTTCCGGTTTTGTGATCGATACCAGTAATGTGGGACCCACCCATATTTTGGCAACTTCTGAAGGATATGACTTTAGGAGCATATTTACGTTTTTATAGAAAACTGAAAAACAAGCTGCAATTTTGGTTTTTTAATGAAGTGTTTGGGTACCTTTATGACCGCCCATGAGATAATGGGCGCTTCCAAAGATGGGCCAACCCAATGGTCCGTCTATTTTGGACCCGTAGTAGTAAAGCCATCGCCTGTCCCAGTTATATTTTATAATGAAAGCTAGAAATAAAGTTAGGAAAACGGACGTCAGGTCGATTTTTTCGATCATTTTGTGCTTTGTTCTAGTGAAGTGGTACTGCAGTTGGAGAAAATTTGATTGGTTTTTATTTGCTTTCTGTAAACCGGTTCGAACTGTTTCTTCTGCTTTTGTAATTGATGCTTTTGTATCAAGGGAATAAACAATTATTACAATAATTTGTTCATGTCAACAGTGTATAAATATTGACCTACGTCAAGCTAGGTACTTATTACTTGACCCAGGACAGTAATGACATTAAATTAACATGTGTTGTACTTAATCAAGTATTATTAGCAAAACCTCGTGATGATCATGACGATTGGTTTTCGTCATTCGGGAAAAAAAAATTGAACAGCAGATACTTTAATGTTGAAGAAGTACAAGGTGCTGCATTTTGGAATCTCCGAAATTAAGAAGTTAAGAGAAAAACTAGTGATACAGTCTCGGGTCCGTTTTTTGAGAGAATAATTTTGGTCAAAACCGCAGCTCGCTATCGTCTTTTGTTTTCGACTTATAAACAAAAGTTGACATTTTAGTGAAATCTTAAAAAATTCATATTTCTCTTATTATAACAGACATATATTTGAAACAAATACATTATAGAGGCATTTTTTTACAGAGAATTTAATAATGTTATCAGTGATTTTTTTTAATCATTTGTTTAGCTGGAATAACATAAAGTTGTATTTTTTTAAATGAGAATCATAGTTGGCTATGACATTTTCGAAAAGCTTATTTTTTCTGAACTTAAAACAATATAAATATAGTTTGATATTTTTATATATTTTTGATTTAAATATATTTAAAATATTTGAAAGTAGTTGGCTATGGAAAAATTATTTCACATAAAAGGTGTGAATAATGTAGAAATTTTGTGAACGGTTATTAAAGTAAAAAATATACAATTATAAAAATAAGCTATGTTTTTTATGATTTAGTGAAGTATAACGGAGGTGGCGTTGATAATGTTATGTATTTTTTTACCACAGATGATTTGATTTTTGTATTTGAATTAACATTTTTTTGTAAAATACAGTTTTATTGATACGCAATCATACAATTAATAAGATTTTTCTTCTTCCGACATTTCATTTTTAAAATTGGAAAATAGAATGACAACGTAAGCTTGCTATTTTAAATATAAAAACAAATAATTTTTATTAATTGAAAAAATTTGGTCTAATAAAAATTTATTATGCTGTTTTTGAATGAATTAGGGTCTAAAAAATCATTAAATTATAAATACTTGTTGGGTAATACAATTTTCATAGTTTTAATTAAAAATCCAAATTTTTTTCATGGCCTACTATAAAGAAAAATCGAAATGATTTTTTTTGTTTAAAGATTTAAAATTAATGTATCACACAAATAGACATATTAAATCAGGAAAAAATAAACTTTTCGAAAATGTCATAGCCAACTGTGATTCCTATTTAAAAAATACAACTTTATGTTATTACAGTTAAACGAACAGTTGAAAAAAATCGCTAATAACATTATTATATTTTCTAAAAAAAAGTGCCTCTATAATGTTTCTGTTTCAAACGTGTATCTTTTATAATGAGGAAGATATGATTTTTTTAAGATTTCGCTAAAATGTCAACTTCTGGTTGGTTTTGGTTTTTATTTAAGCAATTTTTTTGAATAAAGTATTTATTGTCTTTTCTGAAATTACACAATTTCAAGGCTTTTTCCACTCCCCAATTATTTTTTCTCCAACTTGATCTTACATCCTGAGATTGGTTTGTTCACCAGATAGAAGAGCATTTCGATGTCTTCCACTTTTTTATATTCAGTTGCCACAACTGTGTACTTTCGTAAAATCACAGCCAATAGAACTTTAACTGACATCATGCCGTATTTAAAACCTGAATTTACAAACTTATTGGAACTTTAATAACATTTTCGCAGACAAACCTATGCAATTTCTAGGCCCTGAACTAAACGGAATAAAAGCACACCGAGGCCGCTTCGAACTATTTTCAGGCAAAAAGCGATCAGGATCGAATTCATTCGGATTTTTCCAATATTCCGGTTTCTTGTGAATGTGAAAAATTGGGATCATTATGCAACTTCCAGCCGGGATTGTGTTCGAATCTACGAATAATTTAATTATTAATGTAATTAAAAAGGTGGTGTTGTTTGAACCAAGCGTTATATCTTGGTTATTAGTTCGTAACATGAATGGTACGGGTGTTAGGAATCTCAAAGTCTCCTTAATGACCCTTTCCAGGTACTCCATTCTGTTAATGTCTTCTAAAGTTGGCACCCTGGCATCTTTGCCGAAGATGACCTCAAGTTCTTTACCAATTTTTTTCTTAAAATAATACTTTTATTATCACACAGATTTAGTTGTTCAATTTTCACCTGTATTTCTGGGTATATTCCTAAAATAATTAAAGTTAAACCAACTGTAAGAGCTGTAGTTTCGCTCCCAGCAAGTAAAAATGTTTGGATCTCGTCTGCTAAGGCTGTTTGGTCGAGTTTCGCATTTGTTTCGCTCAATTTTAACAAATGATTTACAAAACGTTTTTCTTTGTAAGTATTGTCTGAAATGAAAGACAACACTTGACAGTTTAAGTTTGTAGAAGGTTCTCGTACCTTGTATCATTGGTTCACTTGGTTTTTGGTTACGACTTGATTTTTTTATTTGTATTACCTGGAAATGCAAGATTATTTATTTTTATTTTAGAATATCATTTTTTAGAATACTTGTTTTGCAATTGAAATTATTGATTTACTCGCTTTATCCAATTCCCTACAAAACGAAGTCATGTTCCAGAAGAAATCAAGATACAGCCAAAGGGAAAATGCACGAGTCGTTATAAGATCTTCTGCCCTAAAAACAATAACTAGAAAGAAATTTTTGATAAAGTTATTACTTTGTTAAATTTTCGAAAATCTCTTCCGGGCCTTGAAGTACATTACTGTTAACGTCACCAAGCGTTTCTAAATCAATCAATTAATTGATTACCTAGATTGTTAATTGCTTACCACAAGCGGTCTCAAAAGTGCATTTAAACAATTTTGGTAAAATATCAAAAGACTCTTTTCCGCAGTTTTCCTCAAGTGCATTTGTTAAATGAAACGCATATCGTCCGAAAATTTCAACAAAAGAGTTCAAAATGTTTGGGTTAAAAGTTGGATTAATCATTTTCCGTCTGCTTTTCCAAACATCAACTACAACACAAAAATATTAAGTTGAAATAATAACATCTAGTCAGTAGTGACTTGGCGCTGTTAGAATCCCAGCTCCGATTATCTGTTTACCGAACTCGTAAAACTCCGGTCTTTCCAAACATTTATTTAGCACAATTTCAACATATTCTGGTTTTGTAATCGATACTACTAAAGTGGGACCTATCCATATTTTGGCAACTTCTGAAGGATATGATTTTAGGAGCATATTTACGTTTTTGTAGAAAACTGAAAAACATGCTGCAATTTTGTTTTTTTTTTTAATGAAGTGTTTGGATACCTTTATGACCGCCGATGATATAATGGGCACTGCCAATGATGGGCCAACCAATGGGACTATCTAATTTTGAACCATAATAGTAAAGCCATCGCCTGTCCCAGTTATACTTTATAATGAAAGCTAGAATCAAAGTCAAGGAAACAAATATGAAGTCGAACATTTCGGGCCGATTTCTACTGAAGTACCAACAGTTTGAGGCTTTTTATACGGTTTGTTAGACCGGTTTAGACATTGTTTTATTGTAATTGTTTAATAAAATTTTTGATGAGTTATAACAACTTTTTGCCATTAGTGAGATTTTGATTATTTTTATTTGCCGGCTATTGCCTGATCCTGTTGATCCGGTAGTTGTTACGTAATGGCTAATATAAAATTATGATATAATATACAGGCTGTTTCGTATAAACCCTACATTAGAAGTATTATATAATCATAATCTCGTAGGTCCTGCTCAATGAAAATATTTTCAAGATGGTGACACTTCCGGTTATACCGGAAGTCGCTATCAACTTGCTTATTTTAAATGGAAAGCTATATTTTTTGATGCGTTTTTGGATTACTAGAGTTATTTTAAGGTAATTTTCATCAGCTTTCCCTATACCTAAATTTCGCCGTTTACGAAATATTTAGGGTTTTTAATTTTTTTTTGTATTTGTACCTTCCACTTCAAAAATCGATAACTCTGCCATTTTTAAAAATTTGGAAATATTTTTTAGCTCATTTGAAAGAAGAAGCTTTGATCTTTCCTTTGGTATTTTCAAATTTTTAAAAAATAATAACAAACCCCAAATTTTTAAAATTTAGTTTTCAGAACTTTAAGCACCCATAACTCAATTTTTTCAAATAAAATGCCACAAGTTTTATTTCATTAATCTGTTTAAATCAATTTAATTCTACATTGGTCTGTATTAGCATTCCCTATGCTTATGTTTAATAGTTTTCAAGTTATAATAACTTTTTTTGGGATTGAGAAATTCATTAGCTATATGCTTTTTCACATAGGTGGCCATGGAAATGTAAGAAATTAAAGTTTTTTAAATGAATTTATTTTGTTTTCACACCACGAAGAACACAGTTTTGAACAGAGATTGTCGTTTGTTTAATCAGAAATGATTTCATGGCAAACTATGCAAAAATAGCTGTGGTTAGTAAGAAATTTTCTACAATGTCAAAAAAACCAACATAACTTGAAAATTATCACAGATAGGTATAGGGAATGCTAATACAGATCGATGCAGAAAAAAAATCTTCTCCATCTCGTAAAAAAAATTGGGACATTCCATTTGAAAAAACTAAGTTATGGGTACTTGAAGTTGTCCAAACTTAACCTTAAAATTTTTGGGTTGGTTAACTTCTTTTCCAATTTTGAACACATCGGAGAACAGATATAGGCTTTGTCTTTCAATTCTCAAAATACGATTTTGAAATCTCTAAAACTAAGGGAGTTACCGATTTTTTAAGTGACAGGTGCAAATCCAAAAATTTTTAAAAAATCTTAAATATCTCGAAAACGGCTAAACTTAGGTATAGGGAAAGCTGATAAAAACGGCCTTAAAATAACTCAACTAATAAAAAAACGCAGTGAAGAACATAGCTTTCCATATAAAATAAGAAAGTTAATAGCGACTTTCGGTATAACCGGTAGTGCCGCCATCTTGAAAATATTTTCATATTTTTTCAGTTTTTTAAATTTTTTATTACATAGGTGTCTTACAAATAAATTAAAAAAGAATGTTTTTTACAATATTTTAATCTTTTTTTTGTAAAATGCACTGCCAAATTTTTTATTAAAACTTAATTGGCGCAGTCAGTAGGGTTTCAAAATACCTTCAATTAACTTCCTGAAATGTGGTAATTTTGGGTTTCATAAAATGAAAATCACACATTCATATGCGAAGATTTTATTTTGTATTACATAATAGTTTGTAAAATTACATTTTTTTCTCCAGTTTGACTTTGAACCCCAAACTTGGTTTGCTCAGCACACAAAAAACCATCTCGATATCTTCCAACTTTTCATAAACCGATGGTTTAATCGTATAATTGCGTAAAATCGTCGATAACAAAACCTTCAATGACATCATACCGTACTTCAAGCCTGCAAATCAAACTAAAAAAAAATAATTCTTATTAGCACCAACCTATGCAATTTCTGGGCCCATAACTAAAAGGAATAAACGTACAACGATGACGCTCGGAACTATTCATTCGCAAAAAGCGATCTGGATCAAATTTTTCCGGATTTTCCCAAAAATCTGCCTTTTTATTGAGGTGACAAATTGGAATGGCGATGCTACAGCCAGCTGGGATCGTATAAGCGCCTGGAAAAAAAATTTTTTTGGGTGTTTTTTTTTCGGAGTTTTGTACCCAATTTTATGTCCTGGTCCAGGAATCGCAAAATTATCGGCAGTACTGGAAATAATCTCAGAGTTTCCTTAATAACGCATTCCAAGTACTCCATCTTGTTAATGTCTTCCAGAGATGGCGCTCTTCCATCATGCCCAAAAACCGCCCCAAGTTCGTTCGAAACTTTAAACTTGAATTTCAATGTCTCGTGGGCCCAAATTTATTAAGTCCCTACCTGTATTTCTGGAAATATTCCCAAAATTGTCAAAACCAGGCCAGCTGTAAGAGCTGTAGTTTCGCTGCTAGCAATCAGAATGTTTTGGATTTCCTCCTCGATTGCCAAATCGTCGATTTTTGCGTCGGTTTTGCTAACTTTTATGAGGTGATTTATGAAAAGTTTTCCTTTGGTCGGACTGTTATTGTCTTGTTTCACGTTCATTTTTTTCGTTTTGATGATCTGAAGTGTTGTGATTATTTTTGTACATTTTTCCTACTCAAACTATTACTTGCTTAACGAAAGCAAACGTTTCCTCAGTTGCTTTATGCATTTCTCTACTCAATGGGGACATTTTCCAAAAAAAATCAGCGTGAAACCAAAATGTGAAAATGCGAATCGCCAAAAGGTCCTCTAATCTGAAACATTCCAGTGAGCGGACACCTCCGAACAGCGGACGCTCCGAACAACGGACACCTCCCACAACGGACAATTATCGGTGTCCGTTGTTGAGAGCTTTTTTCAGTTATTACCTCTTTACGTTTTGCAAATAATTGTCTTGTCCTTGGATTAAATCACTGTCCACGTCCGCCAAATTCTCTAAAACAGTTTGGTTTGATTGTGATTTTGAAGCTGAGTTGTGAGTTAGTCACCTATTGCTAAATTTAAAGTGCACCTTATCAAGTTTGAAAAAACATCATAGTCTTTCCCACAATGTTCTTCAAGTTCTTTGACCAACTTATGGGCATGTGTTGCAAAAGTGCCCATAAAAGTGTTTAAAATTTTTTGGTTAAATGTTGGGTTGAGCATTTTTCTTCGATCCTTCCAGATATGAGCTGAATCAAAAATTTTAAAACATTGTAGACTCTTCAGTTAGTTAACCTGGGGCTCTTAGAAGACTATTTCCGAGGAATTTTTTCGAATATTCAACAATTGGTCCCTTTTCAAAAAACTTGTTCACAATAACTTCAACATCTTCGGGCCTTGAAGTTACCACAACTAGTTGTCCACCCAACCAGATTTTGAATATTTCCGGTTGTGTTTCCAACAGTTGGGTTATTTTTTTGTAAAATACTGAAAGTTGGGGTTTAGGTTTTTTTTGGTGTTTTTTTTTGTACCTTTTTGGCCCCCGATGAAGTAATGGGCGCTTCCAATGATGGGCCAGGAAAAAGGGCCGTTTATTTTGGAGGCGTAATAAAGAAGACGTCGCTTATGCCAGGCGTTTAGCAACAAGAACGCAATTAAGGTGGAAAATAGCCAAACGAGGACATTTTCACAAATCATTTTTACGCTATTTTTGGCTTGAGTATGTGGGAATTGTTGTCCTTTTGTTTCATTTATAGCTGCTAATGACACTGCGTGTTAAAATCGTGAAAACACATGATAAGAATGTGTTTATTTCGTGTTTGGATTATTACATGGAATTGTTCTTTATGTATCGAAGGGCAAATTGACAAAAAGGTCTATTTTCTAGGTTAACATGGTTTGTTCTAAATATTTTATCATTTTCATTTTTTTATTTTGAAAAACACAATGTCATTTTTGACATAATTTTGTATTTATTCGGCTTTTTTTTGAATAAACGCTCAGAAAAGGTATTTTTTTGGTCATTTTTGACCAAATTTGGTAATTTATCGTTCTAGTGTAATGAAAATTGGAAAAAAACCTTGACTTTTTGTTAAAAAACGTAATTAAATTCTTAAAATTTGCAAAAATAATGTAATTTTTGACATAATTCTATGATTTTTTGGCTTACTTTTTGAGAAATTTAATGCAATAATTGAGTTTTTTTCTGAATAAACGTTCAGAAAATATAAATTTTTGGTCATTTTTGACCAAATTTGGTAATTTTTTGGCTTTAATTTAATGAAAACAGGAAAAAACCTTGATTTTTGGCTTAAAAACTTGTTTGAATTTTTAGGACTTGCAAAATTAATGCCATTTTTGACATAATTCTGTGATTTTTGGCTGACTTTTTAAGAAATTCGACTCAACAATTATGTTTTTGCTGAATAAATCCTCAGAAAACGTAATTTTATGGTCATTTTTGACCAAATTAGGTAATTTTTTCGTTCTAGTTTAATCAAAAAAAAAACAGAAAAAAAATAGATTTTTGGTCTAAAAACGTTTAAATTTTCAGAATTTGCAAAAATAATTTAATTTTTTTCATAATTTTTCATTTATTGGCTTACTTATTAAGAAATTTTCCGCAATAATTGACTTTTTTTCTGATTAAACGCTCAGAAAAGGTAAATTTTCGGTTATTTTTAACCAAATTTGGTAATTTTTGGGCTCTAGTTTAATGAAAACAGGAAAAAAACTTGATTTTTGGCTTAAAAACGTGTTTAAATCTTCAAAATTTGCAAAAATAACGTCATTTTTGACAGAATTCTGTGATTTTTTGGCTTACTTTTTAAAAAATTGAGCGCAATAATTAAGTTTTTGCGGAATAAACGCTCAGAAAAGGTAAATTTTTGGCCATTTTTGACCAAATTTGGTGATTTTTTGGCTCTAGTTTAATGAAAACAGGGAAAAAACCTTGATTTTTGGCTTAAAAACGTGTTTAATTCTTCAAAATTTACAAAAATAACGTCATTTTTGACAGAATTTTGTGACTTTTTGGCTTCCTTTTTAAGAAATTTGGCGCAATAAATGAGTTTTTTTCTGAATAAACACTCAGAAAAGGTAGATTTTCGGTCATTTTTTGACCAAATGTAGTGATTTTTTGGATTTAATTTTCGATTTAATAGAAACAAAAAAAATGATTTTTGGTCTTAAAACGTGTTTAAATCCTCAGAATTTGCAAAAAACTATTTATTAAGAAATTTTGAAACATTTTTGTCAGAGTAAATTTTTTTCTATAATATCTTCCTCAGTAATTTACACCTAAATTATCTATTAAAAACTTGGCGCAGTCAGTAGGAGTTATCATTTCGTGGTGGCATTTTATTTTATTTTATTCAAATTTCAAAATTACATTTTTTCTCCAACTTGACTTTGAACCCCAAACTAGGTTTATTCACGATCCCAAAAATCATCTCGATATCGTCCAACTTTTTATAAACAGTTGGTTTAATCGTATAATTTCGTAAAACAGTCGATAGTACGACTTTCATCGACATCATACCGTACTTCAGACCTGAAAAAAAAATTCAAAATTTAATAAAAACAAACAGAAAATGTGAAAAACTGACCGAGACAATTTCTGGGCCCATAACTAAACGGAATAAATGTACAACGGTGCCGATTGGAGTTATTCTCTGGTAAAAATCGATCAGGGTCGAATTTTTGTGGTTCGTTCCAAAATTCGGGTTTTTTGTTAAGTTGAAAAATTGGAATCAGGATAATACTCCCAGCTGGGATTGTATAACAATCTAAAAACAATTTAAAAAAATTGTAAATTATTTCGTTCGATTATACCAAATTTTATGTCATGGTCAGCTGATCTTATGAACATTGGTACTACCGGAAATAACCTAAAAGTCTCCTTAATGACACGTTCTAGGTACTCCAACTTGTTAATATCTTCCAAAGTTGGCTGTCTGTCATCCGTACCAAAAATAGTTTTCAGTTCCTCACTCACTTTACCCTTTAATATTTTTCTAGTTGGTTCTTTAAAAAAATTAATCAAAATTGTACCTGTATTTTTGGCAATATTCCCAAAATTATTAAAACCATTCCAACTCCCAGAGTTGAAGTTTCGGTACTCGTAAGTAAAATATTTTGAATTTCCTCTTCTACAACCCTATCGTCAATTTTTCTATCAGTTTCACTCAAGTTTAGTAAATGATTTATAAAGAGTTTTTCTTTGATGGCATTATCTTTATCTCTATTGTTCTGGCTTCGGTTTAATTTTTTTAATTCTATAACCTGAAATTTTGTCACTTATTTATGCCAATTTTCACTCATTTTTTACTTGTTTTATGAACGAAAATAATTCCTCACATCCTTTATCCATTTCTCTGCTTAGAGGTGACATTTTCCAAAAGATATCAACATGGTACCAAAAACTTAAAGTACGGACTGACACAATATCCTCAACTCTAAAAACACTATTTTACGCAAAAACACTACTTTAAAACACGTTTTCCATAGCAACGTGTTTTAAATTACTATTTTCAGTGTTTTAAATTGAAATGTTTCAACAAATAACACTTAAAGTTCTCTTGTGTTTAGATATGCAACACTATTTTAAAACACGTTTCCCATAGCAACGTGTTTTAAATTACTGTTATCAGTGTTTTAAAACACGCTTCCATAGCAACGTGTTTTAAATTGAAATGTTCCAACAAATAACACTTAACACTCGCTACGCTCGTTGCATAAAGACAGTCCTCGAACTTTAAGCTGGTTTTTCGCACCTAATCATATTTCGTAAATAATTGTCTTTTCCCTCCAGTAAAGTGCTGTCAACGTCTGTTAAAGTTTCTAAAATAATAAAATGGTACTTTTTTATGGAAAATTATCCGATTTTTTTTACCACACGCTGTATCTAAACTACACCTCAACAGTTTGAAAAGTAGGTCACACGATTGTTTTCCACAGCACTCTTCAAGCTCCACTACCAGTTTATTGGCATGTCGTCCAAAAGTGCCAATAAATGTGTTCAAAATTTTCGTCCTAAATGTTGGATTGAACATTTTTCGGCGATCTTTCCAAATGTGAGCTGGAGCTCTTAGTAAACCATCTCCGAGCAATTGTTTACCAAATTCAAAAAATGGCCCTTTTTCGAAAAATTTATTTACGACACAATCGACGTCTTCCGGTCGTGACGTCACGACTAGTAAATGTTGGCCCAACCAGAATTTAAATATTTCCGGTTGGGTTTCCACAAAATGGACCAATGTTTTGTAAAATACTGGAAATGAGGTTTTTTTTTTGGATTTTTTTTATACCTTTTGTACCTTTGGGGCCGCTGAAGAAAAGATGGGCGCTGCCTATAATGGGCCAGGAAAAAGGGCCGCTTATTTTGGAGCCGTAATAATAAAGGCGGCGTTTTTTCCAAAAATTTTTTAGTACGAGAAATAAAATTAAAGTCAAAAATGTATATAAGAGAACTGATGTCGCGTTTGAAAACATTTTTTTCGTGCTGTTTTTTACTTGTTGGTTGAAATTTTATGATGAAATAGTTGGTTGTTTAATTTATTTATATTAATCGGGTCACTGCGTCAGTAAGTGAAAATGAGCAGTGTTTTTGATAAGGACGTTTTTAATTTGTGTCTGTTTTACATGGAATTGTTCTTTGTGTAGCAAAAGCCTAATGAATATGTTTATACATGTTTACAAACACTTTAAAAAATTATGGGTCAGTTTTTTTTGAGTTTATTTATTACGATAATTTTTATTATACATTTACAATTTTTTTTGTCTTCTTCTCCAGTTTTATTTTAAATCCGTGCTTCGGTTTCGTCACCATTCCAAAAATGAGCTCAATCTCCTCCAAACTTTTATACTGTGCAGGTTTGACGTTGTATTTCCTCAAAATTGCTGCTAAAAGCACCTTCATGGACATCATACCGTATTTAAAACCTTGAAGAACCAAAAATTAGCCAAAAATGAAAAAATTTTTTTTTGTTTAAAATACGGACCCACACAATTTCGGGCCCCGTAACTAAAAGGAATGAACGTACAACGATGTCGATTCGAGTTATTTTCGGGCAAAAATCGATCAGGATCGAATTTGTTTGCTTCTTTCCAAAATTCGGGTTTTTTGCCAATGTGACCGATTGGCACTAAGACGAAACTACCAGCCGGGATTGTGTAAGGATCTGTTAACATTGTTAATTTTTCGGCGATTTTTTTTTTTTATTTTGAGTTTTTTTACCTAATTTTATGTCTTCGTCCACTGAACGTAAAATTATTGGTACGATTGGAAGTACTCTCAGGGTTTCTTTAATCACACGTTCCAGATATTCCATTTTGTTTATGTCTTCTAGAGTTATTGTTCTGTCATCGGGTCCCAAAACTAGGTCGAGTTCGTCCATAATTTTTTCCTAGAATTTTTTTTTGGAAAATTAAAAAAAATTAGAAAAAAATTGAAATTGATCTAAAACGACACGTAGACCTTTTTGGCAGCTCATTTTGTGTTTTTGAACGAAATTTTGTGATAATCGAGTCAAAATTGTGCAAATAATAACGAATAAAACAACTTGGTCAAAATTTTTTCTTACCTACCTATCAATAAAAAAAATTCTCAAGGCCACAATAATAAAAAAAATCATGTTAAAAGTACGCCTACTAGACGTAAAATTGTTTGGGGATTCCAAATCTGTCTTTATTTTTGTTCTGCGATTCGTAGTTTTGGAGATAATGGACAAAATGTGGTTGATTTTAATTTTTGCAATCAACAAAAAAATTTTTAAAAATTAAAATAAATAGAAACTGATCTAAAACGACACGTAGCCCTTTTCAGTTGTTTATTGTGCGTTTCTCGACAAAATTTTGTGACAATTGAGTCAAAATTGCGCAAATGATATGAATAAAACAACTTGGTCAAAATTTTTGATTACCTACCTACTGATAAAAAAATTCTCACAATTACAATAACGGAAAACTAGTGTTTAAAGTATGCCTACTTGACGTAAAATTGTCTAAGGATTCCAAATCTGCTTTCATTTTTGCCCTTTGATTCGTAGTTTTGAAGATATTAGGGGACATATAAATCGATTTTAATTTTTCTAATCTACCAATGATGAAAAAATTAGAAAACATAAATTGATCTAAAACGACAGATAGCCCTTCTTACTAGCTCATTATGTGTGTCTGAACAAAATTTTGTGGCAGTCGAGTCAAAATTGTGCAAATAATACGAATAAAACAACTTGGTCAAAATTTTTGCTAACCTTCCTACCGATCGAAAAAAAATTTTCAAAACCACACTAACCAAAAACTGGTGTTTAAAGTACACCTACCTAAGGTAAAATTGTCTGAGGATTTCAAATATGTACTTATTTTTGTTCAAATATTTGTAGTTTTGGAGATAATCGACAAAACTTGGCTAATTTTAATTTTTGCAAACAACAAAAAAATCAAAAAAAAATTAAATAAATACAAATTGATCTAAGACGGCACGTAGCCGTTTTTGGCAGCTTATTATGTGTTTTTCGACAACATTTAGTGGCAATCGAGTCAAAACTGTGCAAATAATATGAATAAAACAACTTGATCAAAATTTTTGGTTACCCACATAACATTTAAAAAATTCTCAAAATCACAATAATTAAAAATTGAAGTTAAAAATATGCCTACATGACGTGGAATTATATGAGGATTCCAAATCTATCTTCAATTTTGTCGTGCCATTGGTAGTTTTGGAGATATTAGACGAAATATTTTTATTTTTCTAATGTACTTAAAAAAATACCTGAATTTCTGGGTATATGCCCAAAATAATCAAAACCATCCCAATTGTGATAGCTGTAGTTTCGCTACCAGTGATAAGAATAGTTTGGGTTTCCTCCTCAACAGCCAATTCGTCAAAATGTGGGTTTGTCTCACTGGCAGTCAACAAATGGTTAACGAAACGTTTTTTCTTACAAAATTCGTCCTCTGAAATTAAAAATAATCAATAGTTAAAAACTTGGATTAAATCCAGTCAAACCTATCGTAAAATCTTCACTAACTTCCGGGACTGGGTTTAATTTCTTCAAGCCTATGATCTGAAATTGGCTATTATTTTGTTCAAAGTGGGAAATAATTAGCTTACTTGTTTAATAAAACCGAACACTTCTGGAGATGCTTTTGCTACTTCTTTCCCAAACGAGGAATTGTTCCAAACGATGTCTGGATGCAGCCAAACGCTGAACGAACGAATTGCTAAGACATCCTCCATCCTTGAAAAAAAAATAAAAAAAAAATATTTTTTTTTCTAAATTATATTTTCGTACCTTATTGCTTTTTGTAAATAGGCGTCCTGACCTTTGATTAAATCACTGTCAACATCAGCAAGTGTCTCTAAATAAATTTTTTCCATAATTTTTGTAAAAAAAATTTTACAAAGTCTTACCACAGGCAATATCCAAAGTGCATCTGAACAGTTTCAAGAAAACATCAAACGATTCTTTACCGCAACCTTCCGCAAAAACATCAACTACCCGATTGGCATGTTTATTAAAAATGTCCAGGAACGAGTTCAAAATTCTGGGATTAAAGGTCGGATTAATAATTTTCCTGCGATCTTTCCAAATTTTTGCTAAAACGCCAATTACTCAGCAAGGGCCCAATTTTCCTGAGTACTGACCTGGCGCTATCAAAAGTCCATCCCTGAACAGTTTATACGAATAATCGTAGAATTTCGGTTTTCCGAAACAATTACTCAAAACAGTCTCAACATCTTCCGGCCTTGACGTCACAACAATCAAATCCTTACCGAGCCAGAATTTGAAAATTGGCGGTTGGGTCTCAAACAACTTGATCATGTTTTTGTAAAACACTGAAAGTTGGGGTTTAGTTATTATTTTTTTTTTGGTTTTTTTTTCGTACCTTTCTGGCCTCCGATGAAGTGATGGGCGCTGCCAATGATGGGCCAGGCGAAGGGTCCGCTTATTTTCGAGCCAACTCCACAACCAGCGCCTACTCCAATTGTACTTGATTATGAAAACTAGGGCAAGGGCCGAGAAGGCCCAAGTTAGGGCACAGGTGATGTCAATGTAGTCGCGTTTCATTGTAAACGAGTGATTGCAAACGGACCAAAGTGCTTTATAATTTCAAATCGTCTGTAAAAATTTTCGAAACTTGAATTTGGGCTTTTACTTTTCAAGGTTTTTAATACTAAAGTTGTGATGATCATTAAATAATTGAGAGAAGGTGGTTGACCTAGTCCGTTTCGGTACTTGAATTACTTGAGAGAACTTGTTTTTCATACGCGTAAGTACCGCATATTTGGATTATTTCCGCAAAATCTGATAAGATTATTTTTTGTGAAGTTGTAACAATTTGTAAACAAAATACGAAATTTAGAAAAATGTTTGCTTGCAGTTTCTAAGCTAAAAATTAACTTCATTTTTGTAAACAACATCAAAAGAAGCATCAAAGTGAAAGAATATTAAATTAATATATATTGTGAAAAAAACAAAAGAAGGATTAAGAAAAAAATGGAAACAGACATGAAATAAACTAGGTAGAAAAAGAGAAAAATCCAAATTGAAGGAGAATTAAGGGAAATTAATAATCAAAATAGAATTTAAGTGCAACAAAATAAATCAGGAAGCAAATGAAAAAAAATTTTGGAAAATTTTAAACGAGGCTAGGGGACAATTTGTAAAAAAATCAGAAACAAAATAAGCCAAACGCAAGTAAATTATCGATAAAAAGAAAGAAGTGACGAAGATGTAATGGAAAAAATCAGCAAGAAAATGAGCAAATAATAAGAAAAATTTGGAACAGAAATATAGGAAGACAAAGAATCAGAAGAAGAAACTAAGACAGAAAAACACAAAATTTACACATAAAATAGAGAAATTATTTAGATCTGGGGAAAAAAGGGAGAAATAAAGAAAACTGGAACCAACAAGGGAAAAAATATTAAAATAACAGAGATTTTTTTTCAAGTTTTTTATTAAAGAAATAAAAAAAATAAATACAATTCTTTAATTATAGTCACAAAATAAGTAACAAAACAAATAGTTAGCATAAAAAAACGCAAAATTATTTGAATTTCTTTAGTTCTGCTACAACATAATAATAATAATAATAATAATAATAGTTGACAAAATTAAATAAATTGACGAGTCGTAGCTCTTATAATTACAGTAAAAATAAGAAAAAAATAGCAAAAAAAGAAAAAACGCTAATAAAAAAAAGAGCCATAACATCTATAAATTATGAAGAAAATAACTATAATAACTTAGTTTAAGGAAAATGTTTAATAAACAATTTAACAAAAAACATTTTTTCATGAAAATTATGCATTAACAAGATAAAATGATAAAATCCACAAACATTTAATTATTATCTTCGAAAATTTCGCCAAAAATAAATAAACTATATGAAAATGTAATAATTTTTGACTTAAAAAAAATGAAAAAAATTTAAAAAATTGTATTTGTTTTGATTCAAATAATTCAAAAAGTCACAAAATTAAGCCAAAATGTTGTTAGTTTTGCTTATTTTGTGTATTTAAGCTTGTTTTTTAAGTAGAAATGCAATTATTTTTCAAAATTTTGACAATGATCAACCGATAAATCTGCAAATCATGTGAAAAGGGTAGAAATTTTGAATTTTTTGGAAACTAAGTCGAAAAACCGCTAAATTTGAGCACAAATAAAGTAATGGAAGCAATTTCTTTGGGAGATTTAATCAAAAATAACTACATATTTCAACTACATATACGCATTAAAATTGCAAAATTTTGTCAAAAATTAATTAAATTAATTAATAAATAATTAAAATAAGATTAAATTGACATAGACAAATTGTTATAATTGTAATACAATGTGTTCAAAAATGGTTGTTTATCAAGTCACCTATGAAATTTGAACTTAATGTGCCGCTTAATTTAAATTGTGAATGCCGTCAAAGTCACAGATTCGTCAAAATAATGCAAGAAGGCTTCGAATCTAAAAAAGAAAAAGTACACGATAACAAAAATCACGGAATTGAATTCCATAGTCGACTTGATAAACAATCATTTTTGAACACATTGTATGTACTTTGGTAAACTGTACCAAATTTGTGTACGAAATACTTGGGCTTTCTCTATTGTAATTTGATTTTATTTAAAACAATAATTTTTTAATTAATTTAAATTAGTTTAATTTTTTATTTCACGTTTTGTAATAAGAATTTTTTTGAAACTACAATCCGATACAGGGACTGGTTATTGAAGCGTCGTTTTCACTTAATTCGCCTGTACTTTACCATCAAATTACAAGTGTTAAAAAATAAGAAAAAAGTAACTTGCTAATTTTTTATTGTTTTAAATTGTACATTTGAATTTTTTTGTCACGTCTTTATCCTCTCTATTTTCACTTTAAAACCATGTTTCGGTTTCGCAACCATGCCATAAATCAACCGGACGTCTTCAATTCTCCTATACTGTGACGGCTTGAAGGTGAATTTTCTTATAACTGTGGCCAAAAGCACCTTCAGAGACATCATACCGTATTTGAAACCTAAAAAAAATAACTAAAACCAGGAACTCGTTTAATTAATTTTTTTACAAACCGATGCAATTTCTGGGACCGTAACTAAACGGAATAAAAGAACACCGTGGCCGATTGGCATTATTTTCGGGCAAAAACCGATCAGGGTCAAATTTTTTCGGCTCCGCCCAAAATTCGGCCTTTTTACCAATGGAAGCAATGGGAACCAGGACAAAACTACCAGATGGGATGGTTTTAGTGCCCAGTTTCACGTCCTGTTCCACCGTTCTGGTGATCAGTGGGACGATTGGGAGCACTCTCAAGGTTTCCTTAATCACACGTTCTAAATATTCCAGGTTATTTATGTCTTCCAGAGTTATTTCCCGGTCATCGGGGCCCAAAATTAACTCGAGTTCCGATCTCACTTTTTCCTACGATTATTTTTAAGTTTGTTTCGTTTTATTTAAAAAAATTACCTGAATTTCTGGATATATCCCTAAAATAATGAAAACCATCCCAATTGTGATAGCAGTGGTTTCGCTTCCTGTCACCAGGATTGTTTGGATTTCTTCCAAAATTGCGAGTTCGTCTATTTGTGGGTTTGTCTCACTTGTTGTTAATAAATGGTTCAGGAAACGTTTCTTCTTGTAATTTTCATCGTCAGTAACCGATGCTTTCTTCAAGGCCAAAATCTACAATTTTGGTAAAAAATTTGTACAACTTTTCCCAAATTACTGACTTGTTTCACGAAAGCGAACACTTCAGCAGACGCTTTTTCCATCTCTTTTCCATAGAAAGAACGCTTCCAGAGGAAGTCAGGGTGAAGCCAAATACTGAACGAACGAATTGCCAAAATATCTTCCATTCTGAAAATTATCACTCATTTTTTTTTATTTTTTTTATTTTTTTATTTTTTTTTCTTTATTTTTGTTTTACCTTATTACGGTCTGAAGGTACTTATCCTGCCCTTTGATTAGCTCGCTGTCGACATCAGCCAGTGTCTCACAGGCGATATCAAAAGTGCACCTAAATAATTTCAAAAAAATATCACTCTCACTGCAACTTTCTTCAAGAACTTTCACTAATTTATTCCCATGTTTGCCGAAAATCTCGATGAACGAATTCAAAATTTTGGGATTAAAAGTCGGGTTAATCACACGTCTGCGATCCCTCCAAATGCTCGCTTAAATTCAGAATTTTTTTTAATAAAATTCAGTTTTATTTTTTTTAAATACTGACCTGGCGCTATTAAGAGCCCATTCCTGAACAGTTTAAAGGCAAAATCGTAAAACTTGGGTTTTCCGAAGCAACTGTTGTTGTTTAACACGATTTCAACATCTTCCGGTTTTGAGGTCACCACTAACAAATCCTTACCTAACCAGAATTTGAAAACGGACGGTTGGGTTTCAAACACTTTGACCATTTTTTGGTAAAATACTAGAAATGAAGGTTTGATTGAATCGTGTTGGGTTTTTTTTGTACCTTTTTGGCCCCCGATGAAGTAATGGGCGCTTCCAATGATGGGCCAGCCAAAAGGGCCGTCGATTTTGGAGCCGTGATAGTACAGCCAGCGTCTTTTCCAGTTGTATTTTACTAGGAAAAAAAGGGCAAGGGCTGAGATGGCCCATGTTAGGGCGGATGTAACGTCAATATCAGGCTGCATGTTGTACTGAATTTTATTTAGTTCAATGAGCATTTATAACTGTGTTAATTGTCTGTAAAAATTTAACGCGTTTTTTTGTCTGAAGAGAAGGTTGATCCAATTTTTAGGGACTTGAATTACTTGAAGAAACTTGTTTGGGTAACGCACAAGACGAGAGATTTCATTTGTTTCATTTTTATTCGGGTTAACACACTTTGGCAATATTGTCAACAAACAACCGGGTTAACTTTAAAAATAAACTTTGAGGAAGAAAAATCAATGAAATGATAAAATATTCAGGAACAAAGTAAGAAGGGATTTTTTTTAAATTAGAAAAAAATTACAAAATGTAATTGAGAACCAAGGAGGATAATCAGAAAAAAAAACAATAAAATTGAAGAAATTTTAAAGAAATCAGAAGATGTTAAAAAAATTGTGGAGGAGAAATAGAGAATTAGAAGAAAAAACTGAAACAAAGAATTAGAAAAGATAAAGACATAGTTTAGACAGGAAATAGAGTACTCATTTAGATCTAGAAAAAATCAGTTTACGAAGAGAAGACTAGAAGATATCTCAAAGAAATCAGAAGCATCAAGGAATAAATCAAAAAATATAACAAAATGATTCAGTAGGAAATGAGAGAGTGGAGGAAGATATGACAGAACGAATCACCAAGAAAATGAGAAAAAAATAAAGAAAAATTGGGATAGAAATAAAGGAATGCAGAAAGTTAGAAGAAAAAAACAAGAAATGGACGAATTATTTAGATCAGGAAAAAATTTGGAAAGTAAGAGAAAAAAAAGGAAGATATGTCAAAGAAATCAGAAAGGAAGAAATAGTTGAGAAAATAAGTCTGTTGATTTGAAATCTTGTAACAGTAAAAAAAGAACAGAGGACATTTTGAAGAAGAAATCGACAGAAGAATCAAAGAAAAATTATTCAAAACAGAAATGAAGATATAACACAATAATTCGGCAACGAAATGGTAAAATAAACTGCCACAAAGTAAATTAGAAGTATAAGACGGAGTTTTAGAAGAAAATAAGAGTTTGAGGAAGAAATGAATCAGAAAGGAATGATGAAATATATGGGAACAATCTGGTCGGAGTTGTATGAGAAAAAAAATCAAGTAAGATTTTTCTAAGAAATTACAGAAGTAAGAGAGGACAAATAAGGATATATCGGAGAAATTATAAGAATAACGAATAAAATTGAAGATAAATATAACTAAATAAACCAGCAAGGAAATGAAAAAACGTTGAGGAAAACAGCCAGAAAATTGGAGGAAGAATTTTTTTCAAAAAACAAATTAGAAGACATTTTGAGAAATCTAGATGAAAACCAAAGAAAATAGCATTTAGTTGAGGTACATATAACTAAATGAAAATTGTGGAGAAGAAATAGAGAATCAAAACAAGTACTTAAAAAAAATCAAATAGAAGAACGCAAAAAATTAAAAAGCAAGAAGGAAAAACTGTTACAAAGAATTAGGAAGAAAAAGAAATTGGGATAGAAACACAGGAATGCAGAAGTTAGAGGAAAAAAAATTAAAAAAGGAAGTAAACAGGAAGATATTTCGAAGAAATCAGAAACCAAGAGACGGTTTATAGAAGAATTGTGTGAAAGTTTTGTGAAAAATATCTCAATAGAAAAATGAGAACTGATGATATTTGGAAAAAATTGTCAAAAGAATTAAGGAAAAAATCGGAATAAAATGAAAGAAATATTAAGGAGAAAAACAAAATAAGGATAAGTACGGGACGCTATTTGAGTAAAAAAACACACAAAATAACGCTTACATAATTTATTTAATTTATTGTTATCCAAAATAATTAATTATAAATCACCAAACAGTGCACTTATTTTGGGGGTTCATGCCACTCCCCACCGAACAATCAAAAGCCTTGGAAAACTCCTCCAAATTGCTAACAATTCCCAAAACCCTATAACGACTAGGAGAATGGTCGTTCTTCTCGACAAGATCCCTCAAATACTCAACCGACTCCTGACTACACCACGACTAAAACAAAAATTAAAAAAAAAATACGTCCACAGCTAGCTATAAATTACTTGAGCAAAATCCAAAAAGAACAACTGCTCTGCAATTTTTGTAGACTTGTCCCCGACTAATTTTTTCCAAGCATGGAAGGCAAGTCTCAGTCCGCCATTATCCGCCATGTTTTCATTCAAAGTCGCTTCACCGTCGACATTACGTCCAAGTTCCGGTACATAATAGCCGTTAAACTGGTCAACAAGACACTGCTTTTTCGTGTTGTAAATCTGAGTCGTGGCATTTGAAAGTGAATGATTCAAATTGTAGTGAATCCCAGTTGAGTCAAAATGGTGGAGCAGCTCATGGCCTAGAATACTCCCAAACCTGCTGTAGTCATAAGTGAGACTATCGCCTTTGTAGAAGGTTTCATGCAACATTGAAAGTGGCATCACTGGAAAAAGTGATAAATTGTAAAGGAACGACAGTTTCGTCTAAATCCCACATTAGAAGTATTGAAAGTTTTGATGATTTAATTAATTTTCGTCAAAACCGCATCTCGCTATCGTCTTTTGTTTTCGACTTATAAACAAAAGTTGACATTTTAGCGAAATCTTAAAAAAATTATAATTATAAATTAATAAATTTATAAATGATACACATTTAAAACAAAGACACTTTTGTACAGAGAATTTAATAATGTTATCAGCATTTTTTTTAATCATTCGGTTAGCTGTAATAACATAAAGTTGTATTTTTTTAAATGAGAATCATAGTTGGCTATGACATTTTCGAAAAGCTTATTTTTTTCTGAACTCAAAACAATATAAATATAGTTTGATATTTTTATATACTTTTGATAAAAAATATATTTAAAATATTTGAAAATAGTTGGCCATGGAAAAATTATTTCACATAAAAGGTGTGAATAATCTAGAAATTTTGTGAATTGCAGACAATTGAAAACGATGTGTCGCTACCACTTGATGACACTTTTTTATAATTTAGTGAAGTATAACGGAGGTGGCGTTGATAATGTTATGTATTTTTTTACCACAGGTGATTTGATTTTGGTGTTTGGATTGACATTTTTTGTAAAATAAAATTCTATTGATACGCAATCATACAATTAATAAAATATTTCTTTTTCCGACGTCTCATGTTTAAAATTTGCAAAATAGAATGACAACGTAAGCTTGCCATTTTAAATATAAAAACAAATAATTTTTATTAATTGCAAAAATTTTATCCAATAAAAATTTATTATGCTGTTTTTGAATTAATTAGGATTTAAAAATTTATTTAATTATAAATACTTGTTGGGTGATACAATTTTCATAGTTTAATTAAAAATCCAAAATTTTTTCATGGCCTACTATAAAGAAAAAACGAAATGTTTCGTTTAAATATTCAAAATTAATGTATCACACAAATAGACATCGCGTCAGAGAAAATAAACTTTTGGAAAAATATCACAGCCGCCTATGATTCGTATTTAAAAAAAATAAACTATATGTTATTACAACTAAACCAATGGTTAAAAAAATCGCTGATAACATTATTAAATTCTCTGTAAAAAAGTGTCTTACAACGTTTTTGTTTCCAATTTGTATCTTTCATAATAAGGAAGATACGAATTTTTAAAAAATTTGCTAAAATGTTAACTTTTATTTATAACTCAAAAACAAAAGACGATAGCGGGATGCGGTTTTGTCCAAAATTATTTTCACAAAAAACGGACCTTAGAATGTATCAGACGTGTTTCTCCAAAGCTCTTAATTTCGGATATCTCCTATTCGGACACCCTGTATAGTTGCAATCAACTTTCATATTTTGAGTGGAAAGATATGTTTTTACTGCGTTTTTGAGTTCTTTCACGGCGATTTTTATCTTATACCTAAATTTAGCCGTTTTCAAAAAATTTTGGGTTTTTTGAAAATTTTTTACTTCAAATTTTCAGACGACTGTCATTATTAGAACTGGCAATACTTTTAATGTGGGCTTTAGACGGAAAATCTTATATAAATTGTGTCCAAGAACGGTTCGCCAGGAGCCACCGATTTTTTTTTTTTACAATTAAGTTACTAACTTATTCTATTGCTGGCTCTTTGCGCGTAAGCGTTCACTTTAAACGGCGACATCTCCCATCTGCAACCAAATTTAATAAAATTAAATTTAAGACAGTTGGTAATCCTACAGTTTATGATTGTTAAAAGCTGCAAAATAATATGCCAGCTTGAAGGAGCGAATTCTTTGTGCATTCCCGTAATTGTCCCATTCACAAATTCGGACATTTTCGTAAAACGTATCCAACTTATTCGTGTCTTGAACAAATTCGGGGAATCCCAGGAAAACTTCAACATTATTTAATTTCGAAATGAGAGCATTGCGTTCCTCGTCATTAACCCAATCGTTATTTTTCAAACTTTCATTGAACACGTTTTTGATTTCGTGAATCAGCCGCACAGCCTGGAATTATTTTTTTAACTGTGTTAAGTTGGTAGTAATGTCTTACGTTACGTAATTTATTGTTATTAAAGTGGTGACGGACGTAATCATGCGTTACCGCAAAACTAAGACTTGCAGAATCAATAACATCGATTATTTTTCTTGTACAGTATTCAGGCCTGAAAAATTACACACTAGAGTTGGGGTATTTGTAGTTATGTTGGTACCTGTCGTAGAATTTCAACCCCAAAGCTTTGTAAAAGGTTTCAAGGGCGCTCCGAATCACTTGGTCACTTTCTGGTGCCATGTGCAGGAAAATTCGCAGGAGGAGGAAATTTTGGACAGTGTTGGGTTCAGTGTGCCTTGTAAGGTTCAAAATACCGTAGACTGAAGCAGGGTCCATTAAATACACAACGAAATCTTCGGTTATATTAAGCCCAGATGGTCCGAACTGTGCCTGGAAATAATCGACCCAATTGATCTAAAAAAAAAAATTTTTTTGTGACTAAAATCCAAAAATTTGAGCCTACTGACTGTAACAGAGTCTCCAAATTGGGCGTCAGTCCAGTTCTGGAGTTGCCCCAAAGTCAGGATATCCTCCGGTT
This sequence comes from Tribolium castaneum, assembly GCF_031307605.1. Taxonomy (NCBI): domain Eukaryota; kingdom Metazoa; phylum Arthropoda; class Insecta; order Coleoptera; family Tenebrionidae; genus Tribolium; species Tribolium castaneum. The sequence goes on along the minus strand of NC_087401.1, from coordinate 16,612,375 downwards.
TTGTGACATTACCATCAACGGTCTGGAAACAATCATGGTTACAAGTTCTGGGCGTTTGTTTAACTCACTCCTCCGGTAAAAAGTTGTGCTGCAAAATTTTGGATTTTTTGCAACTCGCTGATTATTTCAAAGTCATGTTTGTCGGTTACTAGATATTTTGCAATGTCCAAAATGAGTTTATTTAAGGGATCTTCGCCTAAAAATAGCTTGGTTTTTCGTTTTGCTAAATTTTTGAACGACTCTTGGATCACTTGGTCGTGGGTTTTGATGTGCTGGGGTCTGATCATTTTGGGTTCGTCGAAACTATCTGGAAGCATCTAAACAATATTTTATTGACAAGTCAAACAATAAATGTGAAACCATGTGGTCAACAGTTAAAGGAAAATAGAAAGAATTTCTTAATTATTGAGTTTTTTTTTGGAATTAACGAAAATTTTTGGTAATTTTTTACCACATTTGGTGATTTTTTCATTTTAGTTTGATAAAAATAAGAAGAAAAACTTGATTTTTGGTTTAAAAAAGTGTTTAAATTTTGATTTTTGACATGATTTTGCGATTTATTGTCTTGTTTTTTAAGAAATTTTGCACAATTATTAAATTTTTGTTGAATAGACGCTTAGAAAAGGTAAATCATTTTTGACCAAATTTGGTAATTTTTTCGTTCTAATTTAATAAAAACACGAAAAAACTAGATATTTGGTCTAAAAACGTGTTTAAATTCTCAGAATTTGCAAAAATAACGTCATTTTTGCATAATTCTGTGTTTTTTTGGTTTACTTTTCAAGAAATTTTGCAAAATAATTGACTTTTTGGTGAATAAACGCTTAGCAAAAGTTAATTTTTGGACTTTTTCGTCCAAATTTGATGATTTTTTCGTTCTAGTTTAATAAAAAAGAGGAAGAAGAACTGGATTTTTGGTTTAAAAACCTGTTTAAATTCTCATAACTTGCAAAAATAATGCAATTTTTTACATAATTCGGTGATTTTTTGGTTTAATTTTTAAGAAATTCTGCAAAATATTAGAATTTTTGATAAATAAACGCTTAAAAAAGGTAAATTTTTGGTCATTTTTGACCAAATTTGGTGATTTCTTTATTCTAGTTTGGTAAAAACAAGAGGAAAAGCTTGATTTTTGATTTAAAAACATGTTTCAATCCTCAGAACTTGCAAAAATAATGTCATTTTTGACATAATTCTGTCATTTTTTGGCTTATTTTTTAAGAAATTTTGCAAAATAATTGAGTTTTTGCTAAATAAGCGCTTAGAAAAGATAAATTTTTGGTAATTTTTGACCAAATTTGGTGATTTTTTCTGTTCTAGTTTAATACAAACAAGAAGAAAAACTTGATTTTATGTCAAAAACGTGTTTAAATTCTCAAAATTTGCAAAAATAATGTCATTTTTGGTATAATTCTGTGATTTTTTGGCTTACTTTTTAAAAAATTTTTCGCAAAAAGTGAGTTTTTGTTGAATAATCGCTTAGAAAAGGTAAATTTTTGGTCATTTTCGACCAAATTTGGTAATTTTTTCGTTCTAGTTCAATAAGAATAGGAAGAAAAACTTTGTTTTTGGTTTAAAAACGTGTTTAAATTCTCAGAACTTGCAAAAATTATGTAATTTTTGACATAATTCTGTGATTTTTTGGTTTAAATTTTAAGAAATTTTGCGCAAATAATTGAGTTTTTGCTGAATAATCGCTTATAAAGAATTAACTTTTGGTCATTTTCGATAATAAATTATTTAAAAACTTTGTCAAAAAATAAAAATTTTGTTGATCTTTTGAAGAATTTTTGATTTTGATTATTATATTTTGTCATTATTATTATTATTCTAAGAGAAAAACCTACAATCAGAGCGTAGTCCTCCGGATTAAAGTTTTTCACCAAAAACGAAAACATTTGTTGGATGCCAAACCGGCTGGAAATCTCCCCGATTTGTGTCCAATTGACTTGTGTCAGCGTGCGATTATCAACCAATGGCATTCCGAATTCTTTCACAATCAAAGTTTCAGGTTTCTGGTAGTACGGTAAAGAATCAACTTCTGAGATTCTCACGCATGATTTATACGCCGTTTTTGCTAAATTCAAAGCTCTAGGATCCTGTTTTCGAATCGGACTGGACAATATTTCTAGAATTTCAATCACATTTTTCAATATTTGAGCAAACTCGGAATTTCTTCAAACCTTTCCCAATCTCAACCATCGCATTTTCAGTCGTCGTGAAAAAATCAAGAAGGGGGTCAGCTTCAGGCTTGGGCCTTGCATTTTTGAAATTCCCACAAGCGTATTGGTAGAAATCATCGCAAGGGTTCACCGTCAAATCTAGATAGCTCCATTCTAGGAAAAAAACCTTGATAGCTATTTTTTTTGAATGGTTGTGATTATTTACCAAGTCCATTGACAATGGCTAGGGTCACAAGACCTACTATGACTTTTATCGCGTTCATCACTTCGGTAGCACTAGCACTACTAGGTTTTGTTTTCGAATAAGTGCATAAGTCTTCTCGATAAGATAAATTTCTTGGTGATTACAATTTGATTTGTATGATTTCAGAATTTGCTACACGATTTCTCTTTCAATATTCTCATTGTATTTCATTATTAAATTGCGGAAACTTGTAGATTTTCCTGATAAGGAAAGTTCAAAGACAGCGCTGTTGTGATTTGTGTCAAGAGTCCTTGAACTTCAACCGAATTTTTTATCTTTATTGCGTTAAACCAACAATAAAGTCACAATTTATGTTTTCACGCACGTTTATTATAGGGTGACTAGATGCTTGATTGATTGATTTAGGATCCTCTTATCGTTTCCGTGATCTAATCGCATTCCAAATCCTAATCAGAGATGTTTTGTTGGAATTTTAATGAAACATGGGTTTTGCAATAAGAACACAGTTAAGAACAGAATGAATCAGCAAGAACACAAAAAAATTTGAATAGAAATATAGAAAACAAATTATTAAAGAAAAAGAAATAGACAATTAGAAGAAAAAACTGAAACAAAGAATTAGAAAAGATAAAGACTTAGTTTAGATAGGAAATAGAGTACTCATTTAGATCTAGAAAAAATCAGTATACGAAGAGAAAACTAGAAGATATCTCAAAGAAATCAGAAGCATCAAGGAATAAATCAAAAAATATAGCAAAATGATTCAGTAGGAAATGAGAGAGTGGAGGAAGATATGACAGAACGAATCACCAAGAAAATGAGAAAAAAATAAAGAAAAATTGGGATAGAAATAAAGGAATGCAGAAAGTTAGAAGAAAAAACAAGAAATGGACGAATTATTTAGATCAGGAAAAAATTTGGAAAGTAAGAGAAAAAAAAGGAAGATATGTCAAAGAAATCAGAAAGGAAGAAATAGTTGAGAAAATAAGTCTGTTGATTTGAAATCTTGTAACAGTAAAAAAAAAACAGAGGACATTTTGAAGAAATCGACAGAAGAATCAAAGAAAAATTATTCAAAACAGAAATGAAGATATAACACAATAATTCGGCAACGAAATAGTAAAATAAACTGCCACAAAGTAAATTAGAAGTATAAGACGGAGTTTTAGAAGAAAATAAGAGTTTGAGGAAGAAATGAATCAGAAAGGAATGATAAAATATAGGGGAACAATCTGGTCGGAATTGTATGAGAAAAAAAATCAAGTAAGATTTTTCTAAGAAATTAGAGAAGTAAGAGAGGACAAATAAGGATATATCGGAGAAATTAAAAGAATAACGAATAAAATTGAAGGTAAATATAACTAAATAAATCAGCAAGGAAATGAAAAAACGTTGAGGAAAACAGCCCGAAAATTGGAGGAAGAATTTTTTTCAAAAAACAAATTAGAAGACATTTTGAGAAATCTAGATGAAAACCAAAGAAAATAGCATTTAGTTGAGGTACATATAACTAAATGAAAATTGTGGAGAAGAAATAGAGAATCAGAACAAGTACTTAAAAAAATCAAATAGAGGAACAAAAAAAATTAAAAAAGCAAGAAGGAAAAACTGTTACAAAGAATTAGAGAAATAGAGTAGTCATCTAGATCGGTAAATAATCAGAATAAGAAAAGTAAAGAAGAAGATATCACGAGGAAATCAGAAGCATCAAGGGAAAGATTAAAACAGAATTAAAAATGTAACAAAATGAGCAGGAAATGAGAGAATGGATGAAGATGTGGCGGAACGAATCACCAAGACAATGCGAAAATAATGAAGAAAAATTGGGATAGAAATATAAGAATGCAGACAGAAGAAAAAAAAGGAAGAAAACAGGAAGATATTTCGAAGAAATCAGAAAACAAGAGACAGTTTATAGGACTTAAAGTCTTGTGAAAAATATCTCAATGCAAAAAAGGGAACAAATGAAGAAGAGATAAAGAAGGGAAACTTTGTAAGAAGATGTAGATGAAAAAAGGGAATTCGATAATAGCTTTTTTGGAGAAATTAGAAAAGAAGAGGAAATAATAGGAAATAAAGAAGTTGCACTAAAACCACAATCAAAGCAAACATTTTATTATTCACCACAACTGGCACTTCTCTTCCGGGTTCATGGTACTACCAACCGGACAGTTAAAAGCTTCCGCAAATTCCACCATATTTGCTAAACTACCAATAACGCGATACCTCTTCGGTGGATACCCATTAACTGTATTAACAATCACTGATAAGGCGTAATTTGATTCGTCACTGCACCACATCTGGAAAAAAATTACGACTGGAAGTACCACCAACCAAACTCACAGTTCCATAACCAATGAAGAAGAGTTGTTCCAGGGTGTAGTTACCGTTAGATTTGATTTTTTGGGCTTTTGCCAACGACTCAAACGCTTTGTAACTTTGTCTAATGCCACCATTGTCTGCCAAATTTTCATTAATACAGTAGGAACCATTCACCTGGAAAACATTACTTGTGGGTACTTTAGTGGTGGTACCAACGTACGTAAAGACCAATTTCCGGGACGTAATATTGGCTGTACTGTTTTTTGAAACATTCGGATCGTTCATTAAACGCATCCGTGGTTTTTTGGGACCACCATGTCGATAAAGTACCATCTTGGTCGTAGTTTTTACCATTGACATCGAAACCATGGGTCATTTCGTGCCCGATTATACTACCAAGACGGCTGTAGTCCACAACTGGGTTACCACCATGGAAAAACACCGGGTTGAGCATTGAAAGTGGTACCACTGCAATTTTGAGTTAGTACCAACCAGTGGTACTAAAAATATTACCAATTTTGTTGTTCGGACGGTTGTAGTAAGCATTAGCATCGAAGGCTGATTTCCCCCAACTTCAAAAAAATAGTACAAAATTACAAAATTGGTACTACTTACAATAAACGGTCAAGTTTCCCCAACTGTGTGAATTGGTACGCCTGCTTAAACGCACGAATCGTTCGAGCGTTTCCGTAATTATCTCGTTCACAAACCCGAAACTTTGCGTAAAACTGATCAAGTGTGTCTTGGTCTTGGACAAAATCAGGGTAGCCAAGTAGTACCAACATGTTGGTGGCTTTTTTCAAAGCTTGCTCACGTGACTCTTCGTCCATCCAATCAGACGCATTCAACGTTTCGCTGAAAACTTCTCGTATATTTTCGATCATTTGTGTAACCTGGGCCAATTTTTCGGTACTAAAGTGGTACTGGAGGTAGTTATAAGTCACAGCATAACTCAGACTGGCTGTATCAACAACATCGAGGATTTTTCGTGTACAGTACTCCCATCTGGGGTACAGTTGGTTGTTTTTCGCTTGGTAGTACTTTTCAAAGGCTTGACGTGTGGCGGAGCCACTGTCAGGCGCTTGGAAGAGGAAAACACGTAACAAGGCAAAGTTTTTGAGTACTTTGGGGTCGGTTTTTTTGACCAAGTTCAAAATGCCGTAAATGCGTTCAATGTCCTGGTGGTACAGTTTTGTCATTGGGGTGATTTTGACGCCCGATTTTTGGAACACTAGGCCAAGGTACTGCACCCAGTCTATCTAAAATATGAGATAGAGTACTTGAATTTTTTTCAAATAACTAGTGTGAAGTGAAAGACTTACAACTGCTTCCCCAAATTGTTGGTACGTCCACTCTTGGAGTTGCCCCAAAGTCACTTCTGAAGGAAGTGGCAAAATGGTACTACCTTTTATCTAGCAAAAGAAGGTTATTTTTGCTCAAAAATAACAAAAACGTACTCCTCCTTTGTAAAGTGTTCTCATAAAAGTTGCCATTTCGTCAAGTTCGTCCAGTACTTCCCCTTCAGGCTTCTCCGGATTGGTGTATTTTAGCAAATTTTTGGCCACAGTTTCGAGAAAAATATCAAACGGTTGAGGACTAGTCGATCGAGTGACTCGACTGGTTCCAAATTTTGCGAAATCTTCTTCCAAGACATGATCGTAGGTTTTTTGCAAAACTTGTCGGAACAAAGTCGGGTTGTTTAGAGTGTCCCAACTTAGTACTATCATGCTCTCATTTTGGCTTTTCTGCGCCACGCTGTAAACAAAAATTAGGGGAACCCCGTACTCACTAACCAACTTTCCGACTTCGTTCCAGGAAAAACTTATAGTTTGATTATTAGAAGAGGAGAGGAGTGGCATTCCACCAAATTCTTTAACAGTACGTAGTTCTGGTACTACATTATTTAAAACTTGCGACTGGACGCAGCTTTTGTAAGCCGTTTTGGCTTTTTTTACCGCTTTTGGGTCGTTTTCTTTGACAGGACTCGATAAAATTTCTAAAAATTTTTGTTGGTACAGTCACCATCAAAAAGAATGATACCGTAGTTTGGGTGGTCATTCTTTTTGGTGGTGACTGTACCTTGCCCAACTTGAATCAGCTCGTTTTCGAGGAGAGTGAAGTGGTCAAGGACGTTGAGGGTTGATGGTCTTGGGTGGATTTTGGCGAAGTTTCCGCAAGTGAACTGGTAGAAGTTGTCGCATGGGTTAGTTGATGGGTCCAAGTAGGTCAGCTCTGGAATGTCTGGAAGATGGGTTATTGGAACGTTAGAGTTGATTTCGTACCATTTTCGTTGAAGTACTTTTCGGATTTGGCAATTAGGGCACTGGTCAGAATTAGGATTAGGATTTTTGGCTTCATTGCACTTTGCTTGGTTTGGTTTGAGTTTTTGGTAATAAAGTTTTCGTTTGTTTATCTATTAAAAATTAACGTGATAAGATAAGTGACTTATCTTGACAAGAATAAGAGATTAGTTATCGTTTAAAAATTAAACAAAATTTTTAAACATTTTTTTTTAATTACGAAGTAATCATGAAGGATTAGAAACTTGTTTGTTTTGTTCTAATGGAGCTAAATTCTGTTAATTTATGGAAATATCTTGTTATTATTTAAAATCAAAGACAAACGTTAAGGAAAAATCGGGGTACGAAGAACTTGTAAGGGAAGGGAAGAAAAGAAGAAGTGTGAAAAAAGAGGGAAGAGATAAAGATATCTATTTCAAAGAATAAAGGGAAAGAATTAAAATGAAAATAGAGTAAAGCTAAATAAGTCAGGAAAAGAAAAAAGTTAAATTTAAAAAAATCAAAATATGACTATAAGAAGAAAAAATTGATTGAAGAAAAGAAGCAGAAAGAACATAGGGTGGTTGTGACAAGAAATAGACGAATCATTTGGATCTAAAAAAATTCTGTGGCATTTAAAGAAAGATCGGAGGAATTACTTGGATAGAAAAAAATATTTTGAAAAAAAATACAAACAAAATTTTGATGTTATTTAGTGATTGTCTTATTTTTTGTTTTTTTTTTCAAAAAATTTACGTTTCTCATTGAAAAACTTAAAACAAACTCAGTTTTCAACTCAAAAACGTGCTAAAACTCTTAAAAAAGAAATACTAACCCCATTTTTAACCGAATTTTTCGGTTTATTTTTCGAAAATTTATTGTAAAACTGGTAAATTGAGCTTTTGGTTAAACAAAAACTTCTGAAAAAAAAAATTTCTATTGTATTGTAATTTTTGGTTTGATTTTGACAAAATTTCGTAAAATAATTGTGTTTCTGACTAAAAAATTTGCAAAATCTTCGAAAATGGCTAAACAACGTAATCTTTTGAACTATTTTATTGATTTTTGAGATAATTTAGTAAACTAACTCAAAAACGTGCTAAAAAACCATCATTTTTGACCCAATTTTGTGATTTTTTTGCTTATTTTTTGCTCAAAATGGTGCTAAAACAATCGAAAAAGACATACTAACACATTTTTTTATTCCAATTTTTTGGTTTATTTTGCGAAAAAATTGGTAAAATTCCGCTTCTGGTTAAAAAAATGGCTGAAAATGAAACCGAATTTAGTGATTTTTCGGTTTGTTTTTGACAAAATTTAGCGAGATCATTGCATTTCCAACTAAAAATTTTGCAAAGTCTTTGAAAATGGCCAAACAACGTATTTTATTGAACTATCTTGTTGATTTTTGAGACAATTTGATAAATTAACTCAAAAACGTGCTTCCAAAATATCATTATCGACCTATTTTAGTGATTTTTTGGCTTATTTTTGCCTCAAAAACGTGCTAAATCACTCAAAAAAGACACATTAACCAGATTTTTAACCCAATTTTCTGGTTTATTTTGCGAAAAACTTTTAGAATTGCTGTTAAAAAGAACGTATGAATAAGATAAAAAATTGTATTCGTCGAATTTGGTGATTTTTCGGTTTGTTTTTGACGAAATTTTGAGATAATTGCGTTCTGAATAAAAATTTTGCAAAATTTTCGAAAATGGCCAAACGTAATTTTTGAACTACGGAGACAATTTGGTAAACTAACCCAAAAAAGTTCTTAAAAATAATCATTTTAGACTTAGTTTAGTGGTTTTTTGCCTTATTTTTAGTTCAAAACTATCGAAAAAGGAATAAGTTATAAAGGAAAAGGGAAAATTATGAAAAAAAAGACAAAAAATGAGAACAAGAAATATATTTATTGACCATTGCAACAAAACATAACAAGCACACTGGATTTGTATCACGATTGTCTGCTGTAATAACTAATTAAACTCCTAATTAAAGAAATAAATAAGCAGCTGAAACCCCTTTTTTTTGTTACTCCTCTACTGTCACTTCCTCCTCCCCCCCTTCCTCCACGATATTATTATTAATCGCATTACCATTGCCCCCAAAAACAGTCGATAGCTTGGCAATTGACCCAACGGCCTTAAACCTCGTCGCAGCCTTCATTCTATTCACTTTCTTCTTCCACTAAAAATACCTATCAAACTTTGTTATTTCTATTACTTTAACTCACTTCTTCGTCCCTTGAGGGCATTTCGGCCAAATACTCGTCAATCTCCTGCTTATCAGTGTCCACAATTGCCAAAACCGAGACACACCCATCAACAGTACCCAAAACCAGGGCCTTCCCATCTGGGGTACTTTCCACAGCGGTCAACTCAGCCTGGACTCGGTAGTTTGCCACCATGGTGGCGTCCAAAGTCCTAAAAACCCCAAACTAGCGAAAAAAAAACCAAATTGGTCGAAAAGTACCGAAAAACTCGCAAAGTTTTACGCCCACTGTGATAGTACAAAACATATTCGTCTGTTTTATTGAAGAGGCAAATGATAGTGAAGACGCCTTCTGCGACTTTTGGGATAAACGTGCGCACGGTTTGTCCTTTTTTGAGCTCGAGGAGTTCAAGGCCGCCTCTGGAAGGGGCATAAAGGCCGTACTTTCCGTCCTTGGTGACACTCCCCCCCCACTTGGGGACGCTCCGGAGGTGTTTTTTCGACCGTATGTCAATGATGGCACCTTTGTCGATCGTCATGACGGCGATCAAGTGGCCTTTGTGCGGCATTGCCACCAAAGTACCCACATCTTTGACGCCGCAGATTTTTAGGGAGATTTTATGGACGAGAGTACCGTTGGTAGCATTGTACACAATGACGCAGTCGCGGTTTGTTTTATCAGCAGCCACTGCGACCAAGTGTTGGTTATCGCAAGTTATAACCGCCGGTTTGAACGGTACTCCGGTTACCGACCTGACTGGGTACTCGAAACTGTACACCATTTCACCACCTGGTTCACTTTTTTTTTCAAAAAAATACAAAAATCACCTTTTGGACTTACTTGGTACTTCCCGGACGCATACAGTGGCCACGGTACGCACCAGATCTGTGCCTGGTGGGTTGCTGGGCTTGGAGATGGATAGTACTTTGGTACCATCGTCCATTAGGGTCAATTGGCGGATTCCGGGTTGTTCGTCTTTGAAAATCACTTGTTGGGTCAGCCGTAACCATATTAGGAAGTTACCGGATTCGGCCGAAATTATGTATTTACCATCTGGGGTGATTATGGCATGGGTCACAATGGCACCCAATGGGCTATCGGCGAGTTTCGCCATTAGTTTACCGATACGTAGGTCCCAAACGCCCACGCAGTTACGGGTTACGGTTACGGCAAGGCTTAAGTCATCAGATAGGCTGGAAATTTGCATTTTAAGTGAAATATTTTGGTTTGGGTACGAATTTGGGGCGTTATTTTGGTCAAAACTGCACTAAATGTATTGGTGGTCTTGTTGTCCAATGAAAAAAATGGGTGGGTTTGGGATTTGGTGGTTGGGAGTGTTCTGGACCACGAGAGGAGGGGCGGGGCGGGGTTTGAGTGTGGTGGGGGGATGTAGGCGGGGCTAGGGTCAATTTGGGAGGGTACAGAATGATATTACGATTTTTTTCTTTATAAATGGGGTCGAAAATGACCAAAAATTTACATTTTCTAAGCGTTTATTCAGCAAAAATTTAATTTTTGAGCTAAATTTTTTAAAAAGTAAGCCAATAAATCACAGAATTATGGCAAAAATGTCATTATTTTTACAAATTCTGAGAATTTAAACACGTTTTTAGACCAAAAATCAAGTTTTTCTTTGTGTTTTTATTAAACTAGAACGAAAAAATCACCAAATTTGGCCGAAAATAACCAAAAATTTACTTTTTCTGATCGTTTATTCGGCAAAAACTCAATTATTTGGCTAGATTTTTTAAAAAGTAACCCAAAAAATTACAGAATTATGACAACAATGACACTATTTTTGCAAGTTCTGAGAATTTAAACACGTTTTTCTTCCTGTTTTTATTAAACTAGAACGACAAAATCGCCAAATTTGTTCGAAAATGACTACAAATTTACATTTCCTAAGCGTTTATTCAGCAAAAACTCAATTATTTTGCAAGGTTTTTTAAAAAGTAACCCAAAAAATCACAGAATTGTCAAAAATCACATTATTTTGAGAATTTAAACACGTTTTTTGACCAAAAATCAAGTTTTTCTTCGTGTTTCTATTAAACTAGAACGAAAAAATCACCAAATTTGTTCAAAAATGATCAAAATTTTACATTTTCTAAGCGTTTATTCAGCAAAAACTCAATCATTTTGAAAAATTTCCTAAAAAGTAAACCAGAAAATCACAGAATTATGTCAAAAATGACATTATTTTTGCAAGTTTTGAGAATTTAAACACGTTTTTAGACCAAAAATCAAGTTTTTCTTCATGTTCTTATTAAACTAGAACGAAAAAATCACTAAATTTTGTCGAAAATGACCAAAATTTTACATTTTCTAAGCGTTTATTTAGCAAAAACTCAATCATTTTGAAAAATTTTCTAAAAAGTAAACCAAAAAATCACAGAATTATGTCAAAAATTACATTATTTTTGCAAATTTTGGAAATTTAAACACGTTTTTAGACCAAAAATCAAGTTTTTCTTCGTGTTTTTATTAAACTAGAACAAAAAAATCACTAAATTTTGTCGAAAATGACCAAAATTTTACATTTTCTAAGCGTTTATTCAGCAAAAAATCAATCCTTTTGAAAAATTTCCTAAAAAGTAAACCAAAAAATCACAGAATTATGTCAAAAATTACATTATTTTTGCAAATTTTGGAAATTTAAACACGTTTTTAGACCAAACATTAAGTTTTTCTTCGTGTTTTTATTAACCTAGATCGAAAAAATCATTAAATTTTGTCGAAAATGACCAAAATTTTACATTTTCTAAGCGTTTATTCAGCAAAAAATCAATCCTTTTGAAAAATTTCCTAAAAAGTAAACCAAAAAATCACAGAATTATGTCAAAAATTACATTATTTTTGCAAATTTTGGAAATTTAAACACGTTTTTAGTCCAAAAATCAAGTTTTTCTTCGTGTTTTTATTAAACTAGAACGAAAAAATTACCAAATTTGATCAAAAATTACCAAAAATTAACATTTTCTAAGCGTTTATTCAGCAAAAAGTCAATTACTGCGCAAAATTTCTTAGATGTTAACCAATAAATCACAGAATAATGTCAAAAATAGCCCAAAGTTCTGAAAAACTCAAGCCTTAAAAACCGATGTTCTTAACAAATTCCATACCGAGCGCGATATTTTACAACACCCCTAATTCGTTCCAATTCAAACGCACCTTATGGCATCAACTTGAAGCTCATGCCTGTCGATCACATGCACCTGCTCAAAAATATTATTAATATTCCAAACTTTAACCGTCCGATCGATTGACGAAGTCACAATACTGTTCCAATTCCCTATAGTCAGCGCTTCCAACTGTATAATGCGCCCAAAATGCGCGTCCAAAATCTTCACAAGCTTGTGGCTCTCCATACTCCAAACGTACAAGTTTTTGCGCACGCCTGCTATAGCGTAGTTGCGATGACCACTCAACATGATTGAATTCGATTGGAGGATTTTGGTGGTGATGTTCCTGGTACCATATGGTAGTTTCAGGACGATAGCGTCCCGACTGATGTTGCCTTCGTCGTTAAAGTCCCAGATAACGAACCCATTGCTGGTGGTACCGAACAGTACCATGTCGTACTTGTCGAGCTTCAGTTGTAGCATCACTTCGCTATCGTCGTTTTTCATCCTGGGGAGGTTTTCCACGAATTCCCAACGGTGGGTGTCGTCAGACTTGGTAAATTTTGAAACTGCGTAAGTACCATCTGTGGTACTACAAGCATATAGGGTTGACTTGTCTTTGGTCAAGACCACGGAACTGTGGTACTCAAAGGGTTCGAATTTTGTGCCTTCTGTGGTCAAGTGGAGCTGCATTCTGTCATCGTCGAGAGTACCCTTCCAGTAGATTATCCTATAATCTGTGGGATTATCAAACTCCATTGCTACAATTATTACAATCATTAATTTGTAAGTTGTGGTACCACCAAAACTTACAAAGGATTTGCCACTCCTTCCGATCAACTGTTGAAGCAAATTCTTCTTCTTTGGTACCTCTCATATCAAATTGTACCCAAGTGGTACCACCATAGATGTAGAGACTCCGATTAAGTAAAAAAATCCCACAAACGTTTTCACCTTCCGGGAGCGGATTATCAACAATAACAAACTCGCTTGACAACATATTGAGTAGTACCGTCTGATTGTTGTTAGTGTAAGCCCCAGCCCACTTGTTATCAGGACTCAGTACCAACTGTTGCATAATCCCTTCAATGTTGGGATTAACATCCCGTGTCAAATCACTCGTTGATAAATCCCAAGTGATAAAACGGTTCGAAATCGAGACAACGTACCGGTAATCAGACGTTAAACAAATGGCAAACACCGCAAACTGGTGACCTTCAAGTGAGTACTTTAAGGGACCACCGGGTGTATGTAGACAGTGGTAAACGGGCAAGAGCGAGCAATGCATTGGTCCTTTAACATCGCAATCATTCAGTAACATTTTAATGTTTGGGTTTGGACCAACTTCTGGTAACAGGCGACCAATTAACTGGGGGGCTAGCATGTTGGGGTACTGCCCCAAAACGGCACCACCGAGACGTAAAGCATCCGCTACCAACATTAATTCCCTAAAAGTACCAAAATATAGTGTGTGGAAGGGAAACCTGGGTGGTACCTGCGTGAATCCTTATCTTCAATGTGAGTACTGGCGTCTTCGTAATCGGCCAGAACGGCCTGAAGGGGGCAACTTGATAATTTCGCATGTAACCACTCGTAATTGAAGAGAACGTTCTCGTACAAGTCCTTGAATCGCCTCGATCGTACCAAATGAAAGGGCAGTTCGCCAAATTTTCGTAAATTGTACCGTGAGACTTTACCGTCTTTGGAGTAAAACACCAAGGGTTGGACTGGTACTTTACGATCGGCTACGCCTTCTTTGTCGGTTAGATTGAACCTGGAAGGGTCCAAATGATTTTGCTATTAAAAATCGTTGAAAAATTCGTAACTAAAATAAAATAAAAAAAATAAATGTAGGCGCGAAAATTTGAATTTGAAGTTATTTCTTTAAATATCTCGGGAACTAAGCGTTGGCCACAATTTTGTCTTATGAGAGAAAAGATGCATCTTGATGTAATCTAAACGACGGTCTGGTTGAAATTATGATTTTCAATAGTCATTTTGCTATCTCTTTAAGGAGCCATAAAAGACCTACACATTTTTGTGTTTTTGTAATGTCCAGTTCAGGCGGTGAAGTTTGAGGGGTCACTCGATGGGGTTTGTATTAGTTTGAAAAACCCACCCTTAATTTTTTTTCCAACTTTTGTTATTATTTTTTCTAGCTTCGGGAACTGTTTGCAGTGGAGAATAAGTTGGTATTGATTTTAAAATTTTTGGTCAACTGGGAATAGAGATACGAGATTTTTTTATTGAAGGGTTGTTTTTTATGAAAGTGGCTAAATGTCATTTAAATCTTCTTATTTTGTTTTATTTTGTCTGTTGTTGCTGTAATTGTACGACCATGTTGAAAGTCGTCAAAAACGTAAAAAAAACGGAATTTCCGCCCCACCAAAAACTAAGGGTGAGTTTATTTTTGTGTTTGTATGATGGCTGTGAGGGTCTCAATGCGTAATCGTAAAAGTGGGACTTAAAAAAAAAAAAAAAAAAAAAAGGAGAAAGAAGGGGGTGAATTACATGTGGTCTATTCAACATTTATGGATTTCCATATGTCTTAACAACCCACAAAATTTGTTTTTAGTCCACAAAAAGTCCATATGTTCGATTTTTAGATGTTTGATTTTTTCAATTTTCGTCGCAGTTTTGGTCGATTTTGGGTACCCGGAACTTTTGTCGAGCAATAGCTCCGGAACTATCAGAGATAACCCCATGAAGTGTATTATCGTTGGAAAGCTCTTTAAATTATCTATCTTTTTCAAAAAAAATTAGTGTTCTCCGACTAATAGTTTTCGAGCAAATTGGAGAAAAATGCAAAAATTGGTAAAATTTTAAAAAATTCATAACTAAAAAACTATTCGGAATTTGGCAATTTTCTCGATGCCAATCGATTCCCCGGATCATTTTGCATAGGTAAGGATCAAAACAGTTTCACTTTTTCGAATAGTTTAGTCGTAATTGGGAAAATAAAAAAAAATAAAAAAAAGTTAACACCCCCCCCTTAAAATCGGTCAATTTTTAAAGTGTCTCTAAATCAAATAAAACCGATTCTATCTTATAGATTTTGATGTGCTCTTTCCGATCTAAAAAACCGTTTTCCCCTAACTCTTTTAGTTTGGCCGTAATCGGCGTTTGAAAATTGAAAATTTTTTTGCGAGATATTGCCTTGAGTCCTATGCCATTTTGTAGAGTTTTTTATTCCGGTTATCCTCCATTTTTCCGTTTTTCGATAACTCTAATAGTTTCGCCGTAATTGGCGGTTGAAAATTGAAAAAAAGTGAAAATGGAAACCTTTTTTTGCGTTTTTCTCGGAAACTGTAAGACTTAGAGCAACGAACAAAAAACCATCTGATAGCGCTTAATTTTATCTATTTTTTCGACTAAACCCGGAGCCGCTCCGGGCAACGGTTCCGGCTACAGAGGCGATCAAAGTTTTTCACTAAAAAAATTCATAAAAAAAAAAACTAAAAGTCGTAGAGCACTGCGGTTTGTTCCATTGAATTCTACGGCTCATTTTACATATTATATCAATTTTTCACAGGAATTAAAAATTTAAAATTTTTTGCCTAAATTTAGGGTAGTCATTTGTCATAGTGGAAAATTTTATTCAATTAAAAAATTCATAACTCGAAAACTAAAAGTCGTAGAGCAACGCGGTTTGTTCCATTGGATTCAGCGGCTTTTTTTCTGTATTATACCAACTTTTCACGAGATTTAAAATTTTCAAATTTTTTGCTCAAATTTCCTGAGTAATAAATTTGTGCCTACACCTTACCTTCAAAGTGATGGAAAAAATTTTTTTTTTAAATTCACTCCACCAAATTTTTATGGACTTCTTTATGTCTTAACAACCCACAAAAGTTGTTTTTAGTCCACAAAAAGTCCATATGTTCGATTTTTAGATGTTTGATTTTTTCAATTTTCGTCGCAGTTTTGGTCGATTTTGGGTACCCGGAACTTTTGTCGAGCAATAGCTCCGGAACTATCAGAGATAACCCCATGAAGTGTATTATCGTTGGAAAGCTCTTTAAATTATCTATCTTTTTCAAAAAAAATTAGTGTTCTCCGACTAATAGTTTTCGAGCAAATTGGAGAAAAATGCAAAAATTGGTAAAATTTTAAAAAATTCATAACTAAAAAACTATTCGGAATTTGGCAATTTTCTCGATGCCAATCGATTCCCCGGATCATTTTGCATAGGTAAGGATCAAAACAGTTTCACTTTTTCGAATAGTTTAGTCGTAATTGGGAAAATAAAAAAAAATAAAAAAAAGTTAACACCCCCCCCTTAAAATCGGTCAATTTTTAAAGTGTCTCTAAATCAAATAAAACCGATTCTATCTTATAGATTTTGATGTGCTCTTTCCGATCTAAAAAACCGTTTTCCCCTAACTCTTTTAGTTTGGCCGTAATCGGCGTTTGAAAATTGAAAATTTTTTTGCGAGATATTGCCTTGAGTCCTATGCCATTTTGTAGAGTTTTTTATTCCGGTTATCCTCCATTTTTCCGTTTTTCGATAACTCTAATAGTTTCGCCGTAATTGGCGGTTGAAAATTGAAAAAAAGTGAAAATGGAAACCTTTTTTTGCGTTTTTCTCGGAAACTGTAAGACTTAGAGCAACGAACAAAAAACCATCTGATAGCGCTTAATTTTATCTATTTTTTCGACTAAACCCGGAGCCGCTCCGGGCAACGGTTCCGGCTACAGAGGCGATCAAAGTTTTTCACTAAAAAAATTCATAAAAAAAAAAACTAAAAGTCGTAGAGCACTGCGGTTTGTTCCATTGAATTCTACGGCTCATTTTACATATTATATCAATTTTTCACAGGAATTAAAAATTTAAAATTTTTTGCCTAAATTTAGGGTAGTCATTTGTCATAGTGGAAAATTTTATTCAATTAAAAAATTCATAACTCGAAAACTAAAAGTCGTAGAGCAACGCGGTTTGTTCCATTGGATTCAGCGGCTTTTTTTCTGTATTATACCAACTTTTCACGAGATTTAAAATTTTCAAATTTTTTGCTCAAATTTCCTGAGTAATAAATTTGTGCCTACACCTTACCTTCAAAGTGATGGAAAAAATTTTTTTTTTAAATTCACTCCACCAAATTTTTATGGACTTCTTTATGTCTTAACAACCCACAAAAGTTGTTTTTAGTCCACAAAAAGTCCATATGTTCGATTTTTAGATGTTTGATTTTTTCAATTTTCGTCGCAGTTTTGGTCGATTTTGGGTACCCGGAACTTTTGTCGAGCAATAGCTCCGGAACTATCAGAGATAACCCCATGAAGTGTATTATCGTTGGAAAGCTCTTTAAATTATCTATCTTTTTCAAAAAAAATTAGTGTTCTCCGACTAATAGTTTTCGAGCAAATTGGAGAAAAATGCAAAAATTGGTAAAATTTTAAAAAATTCATAACTAAAAAACTATTCGGAATTTGGCAATTTTCTCGATGCCAATCGATTCCCCGGATCATTTTGCATAGGTAAGGATCAAAACAGTTTCACTTTTTCGAATAGTTTAGTCGTAATTGGGAAAATAAAAAAAAATAAAAAAAAGTTAACACCCCCCCCTTAAAATCGGTCAATTTTTAAAGTGTCTCTAAATCAAATAAAACCGATTCTATCTTATAGATTTTGATGTGCTCTTTCCGATCTAAAAAACCGTTTTCCCCTAACTCTTTTAGTTTGGCCGTAATCGGCGTTTGAAAATTGAAAATTTTTTTGCGAGATATTGCCTTGAGTCCTATGCCATTTTGTAGAGTTTTTTATTCCGGTTATCCTCCATTTTTCCGTTTTTCGATAACTCTAATAGTTTCGCCGTAATTGGCGGTTGAAAATTGAAAAAAAGTGAAAATGGAAACCTTTTTTTGCGTTTTTCTCGGAAACTGTAAGACTTAGAGCAACGAACAAAAAACCATCTGATAGCGCTTAATTTTATCTATTTTTTCGACTAAACCCGGAGCCGCTCCGGGCAACGGTTCCGGCTACAGAGGCGATCAAAGTTTTTCACTAAAAAAATTCATAAAAAAAAAACTAAAAGTCGTAGAGCACTGCGGTTTGTTCCATTGAATTCTACGGCTCATTTTACATATTATATCAATTTTTCACAGGAATTAAAAATTTAAAATTTTTTGCCTAAATTTAGGGTAGTCATTTGTCATAGTGGAAAATTTTATTCAATTAAAAAATTCATAACTCGAAAACTAAAAGTCGTAGAGCAACGCGGTTTGTTCCATTGGATTCAGCGGCTTTTTTTCTGTATTATACCAACTTTTCACGAGATTTAAAATTTTCAAATTTTTTGCTCAAATTTCCTGAGTAATAAATTTGTGCCTACACCTTACCTTCAAAGTGATGGAAAAAATTTTTTTTTTAAATTCACTCCACCAAATTTTTATGGACTTCTTTATGTCTTAACAACCCACAAAAGTTGTTTTTAGTCCACAAAAAGTCCATATGTTCGATTTTTAGATGTTTGATTTTTTCAATTTTCGTCGCAGTTTTGGTCGATTTTGGGTACCCGGAACTTTTGTCGAGCAATAGCTCCGGAACTATCAGAGATAACCCCATGAAGTGTATTATCGTTGGAAAGCTCTTTAAATTATCTATCTTTTTCAAAAAAAATTAGTGTTCTCCGACTAATAGTTTTCGAGCAAATTGGAGAAAAATGCAAAAATTGGTAAAATTTTAAAAAATTCATAACTAAAAAACTATTCGGAATTTGGCAATTTTCTCGATGCCAATCGATTCCCCGGATCATTTTGCATAGGTAAGGATCAAAACAGTTTCACTTTTTCGAATAGTTTAGTCGTAATTGGGAAAATAAAAAAAAATAAAAAAAAGTTAACACCCCCCCCTTAAAATCGGTCAATTTTTAAAGTGTCTCTAAATCAAATAAAACCGATTCTATCTTATAGATTTTGATGTGCTCTTTCCGATCTAAAAAACCGTTTTCCCCTAACTCTTTTAGTTTGGCCGTAATCGGCGTTTGAAAATTGAAAATTTTTTTGCGAGATATTGCCTTGAGTCCTATGCCATTTTGTAGAGTTTTTTATTCCGGTTATCCTCCATTTTTCCGTTTTTCGATAACTCTAATAGTTTCGCCGTAATTGGCGGTTGAAAATTGAAAAAAAGTGAAAATGGAAACCTTTTTTTGCGTTTTTCTCGGAAACTGTAAGACTTAGAGCAACGAACAAAAAACCATCTGATAGCGCTTAATTTTATCTATTTTTTCGACTAAACCCGGAGCCGCTCCGGGCAACGGTTCCGGCTACAGAGGCGATCAAAGTTTTTCACTAAAAAAATTCATAAAAAAAAAACTAAAAGTCGTAGAGCACTGCGGTTTGTTCCATTGAATTCTACGGCTCATTTTACATATTATATCAATTTTTCACAGGAATTAAAAATTTAAAATTTTTTGCCTAAATTTAGGGTAGTCATTTGTCATAGTCGAAAATTTTATTCAATTAAAAAATTCATAACTCGAAAACTAAAAGTCGTAGAGCAACGCGGTTTGTTCCATTGGATTCAGCGGCTTTTTTTCTGTATTATACCAACTTTTCACGAGATTTAAAATTTTCAAATTTTTTGCTCAAATTTCCTGAGTAATAAATTTGTGCCTACACCTTACCTTCAAAGTGATGGAAAAAATTTTTTTTTTAAATTCACTCCACCAAATTTTTATGGACTTCTTTATGTCTTAACAACCCACAAAAGTTGTTTTTAGTCCACAAAAAGTCCATATGTTCGATTTTTAGATGTTTGATTTTTTCAATTTTCGTCGCAGTTTTGGTCGATTTTGGGTACCCGGAACTTTTGTCGAGCAATAGCTCCGGAACTATCAGAGATAACCCCATGAAGTGTATTATCGTTGGAAAGCTCTTTAAATTATCTATCTTTTTCAAAAAAAATTAGTGTTCTCCGACTAATAGTTTTCGAGCAAATTGGAGAAAAATGCAAAAATTGGTAAAATTTTAAAAAATTCATAACTAAAAAACTATTCGGAATTTGGCAATTTTCTCGATGCCAATCGATTCCCCGGATCATTTTGCATAGGTAAGGATCAAAACAGTTTCACTTTTTCGAATAGTTTAGTCGTAATTGGGAAAATAAAAAAAAATAAAAAAAAGTTAACACCCCCCCCTTAAAATCGGTCAATTTTTAAAGTGTCTCTAAATCAAATAAAACCGATTCTATCTTATAGATTTTGATGTGCTCTTTCCGATCTAAAAAACCGTTTTCCCCTAACTCTTTTAGTTTGGCCGTAATCGGCGTTTGAAAATTGAAAATTTTTTTGCGAGATATTGCCTTGAGTCCTATGCCATTTTGTAGAGTTTTTTATTCCGGTTATCCTCCATTTTTCCGTTTTTCGATAACTCTAATAGTTTCGCCGTAATTGGCGGTTGAAAATTGAAAAAAAGTGAAAATGGAAACCTTTTTTTGCGTTTTTCTCGGAAACTGTAAGACTTAGAGCAACGAACAAAAAACCATCTGATAGCGCTTAATTTTATCTATTTTTTCGACTAAACCCGGAGCCGCTCCGGGCAACGGTTCCGGCTACAGAGGCGATCAAAGTTTTTCACTAAAAAAATTCATAAAAAAAAAACTAAAAGTCGTAGAGCACTGCGGTTTGTTCCATTGAATTCTACGGCTCATTTTACATATTATATCAATTTTTCACAGGAATTAAAAATTTAAAATTTTTTGCCTAAATTTAGGGTAGTCATTTGTCATAGTCGAAAATTTTATTCAATTAAAAAATTCATAACTCGAAAACTAAAAGTCGTAGAGCAACGCGGTTTGTTCCATTGGATTCAGCGGCTTTTTTTCTGTATTATACCAACTTTTCACGAGATTTAAAATTTTCAAATTTTTTGCTCAAATTTCCTGAGTAATAAATTTGTGCCTACACCTTACCTTCAAAGTGATGGAAAAAATTTTTTTTTTAAATTCACTCCACCAAATTTTTATGGACTTCTTTATGTCTTAACAACCCACAAAAGTTGTTTTTAGTCCACAAAAAGTCCATATGTTCGATTTTTAGATGTTTGATTTTTTCAATTTTCGTCGCAGTTTTGGTCGATTTTGGGTACCCGGAACTTTTGTCGAGCAATAGCTCCGGAACTATCAGAGATAACCCCATGAAGTGTATTATCGTTGGAAAGCTCTTTAAATTATCTATCTTTTTCAAAAAAAATTAGTGTTCTCCGACTAATAGTTTTCGAGCAAATTGGAGAAAAATGCAAAAATTGGTAAAATTTTAAAAAATTCATAACTAAAAAACTATTCGGAATTTGGCAATTTTCTCGATGCCAATCGATTCCCCGGATCATTTTGCATAGGTAAGGATCAAAACAGTTTCACTTTTTCGAATAGTTTAGTCGTAATTGGGAAAATAAAAAAAAATAAAAAAAAGTTAACACCCCCCCCTTAAAATCGGTCAATTTTTAAAGTGTCTCTAAATCAAATAAAACCGATTCTATCTTATAGATTTTGATGTGCTCTTTCCGATCTAAAAAACCGTTTTCCCCTAACTCTTTTAGTTTGGCCGTAATCGGCGTTTGAAAATTGAAAATTTTTTTGCGAGATATTGCCTTGAGTCCTATGCCATTTTGTAGAGTTTTTTATTCCGGTTATCCTCCATTTTTCCGTTTTTCGATAACTCTAATAGTTTCGCCGTAATTGGCGGTTGAAAATTGAAAAAAAGTGAAAATGGAAACCTTTTTTTGCGTTTTTCTCGGAAACTGTAAGACTTAGAGCAACGAACAAAAAACCATCTGATAGCGCTTAATTTTATCTATTTTTTCGACTAAACCCGGAGCCGCTCCGGGCAACGGTTCCGGCTACAGAGGCGATCAAAGTTTTTCACTAAAAAAATTCATAAAAAAAAAAACTAAAAGTCGTAGAGCACTGCGGTTTGTTCCATTGAATTCTACGGCTCATTTTACATATTATATCAATTTTTCACAGGAATTAAAAATTTAAAATTTTTTGCCTAAATTTAGGGTAGTCATTTGTCATAGTGGAAAATTTTATTCAATTAAAAAATTCATAACTCGAAAACTAAAAGTCGTAGAGCAACGCGGTTTGTTCCATTGGATTCAGCGGCTTTTTTTCTGTATTATACCAACTTTTCACGAGATTTAAAATTTTCAAATTTTTTGCTCAAATTTCCTGAGTAATAAATTTGTGCCTACACCTTACCTTCAAAGTGATGGAAAAAATTTTTTTTTTAAATTCACTCCACCAAATTTTTATGGACTTCTTTATGTCTTAACAACCCACAAAAGTTGTTTTTAGTCCACAAAAAGTCCATATGTTCGATTTTTAGATGTTTGATTTTTTCAATTTTCGTCGCAGTTTTGGTCGATTTTGGGTACCCGGAACTTTTGTCGAGCAATAGCTCCGGAACTATCAGAGATAACCCCATGAAGTGTATTATCGTTGGAAAGCTCTTTAAATTATCTATCTTTTTCAAAAAAAATTAGTGTTCTCCGACTAATAGTTTTCGAGCAAATTGGAGAAAAATGCAAAAATTGGTAAAATTTTAAAAAATTCATAACTAAAAAACTATTCGGAATTTGGCAATTTTCTCGATGCCAATCGATTCCCCGGATCATTTTGCATAGGTAAGGATCAAAACAGTTTCACTTTTTCGAATAGTTTAGTCGTAATTGGGAAAATAAAAAAAAATAAAAAAAAGTTAACACCCCCCCCTTAAAATCGGTCAATTTTTAAAGTGTCTCTAAATCAAATAAAACCGATTCTATCTTATAGATTTTGATGTGCTCTTTCCGATCTAAAAAACCGTTTTCCCCTAACTCTTTTAGTTTGGCCGTAATCGGCGTTTGAAAATTGAAAATTTTTTTGCGAGATATTGCCTTGAGTCCTATGCCATTTTGTAGAGTTTTTTATTCCGGTTATCCTCCATTTTTCCGTTTTTCGATAACTCTAATAGTTTCGCCGTAATTGGCGGTTGAAAATTGAAAAAAAGTGAAAATGGAAACCTTTTTTTGCGTTTTTCTCGGAAACTGTAAGACTTAGAGCAACGAACAAAAAACCATCTGATAGCGCTTAATTTTATCTATTTTTTCGACTAAACCCGGAGCCGCTCCGGGCAACGGTTCCGGCTACAGAGGCGATCAAAGTTTTTCACTAAAAAAATTCATAAAAAAAAAACTAAAAGTCGTAGAGCACTGCGGTTTGTTCCATTGAATTCTACGGCTCATTTTACATATTATATCAATTTTTCACAGGAATTAAAAATTTAAAATTTTTTGCCTAAATTTAGGGTAGTCATTTGTCATAGTGGAAAATTTTATTCAATTAAAAAATTCATAACTCGAAAACTAAAAGTCGTAGAGCAACGCGGTTTGTTCCATTGGATTCAGCGGCTTTTTTTCTGTATTATACCAACTTTTCACGAGATTTAAAATTTTCAAATTTTTTGCTCAAATTTCCTGAGTAATAAATTTGTGCCTACACCTTACCTTCAAAGTGATGGAAAAAATTTTTTTTTTAAATTCACTCCACCAAATTTTTATGGACTTCTTTATGTCTTAACAACCCACAAAAGTTGTTTTTAGTCCACAAAAAGTCCATATGTTCGATTTTTAGATGTTTGATTTTTTCAATTTTCGTCGCAGTTTTGGTCGATTTTGGGTACCCGGAACTTTTGTCGAGCAATAGCTCCGGAACTATCAGAGATAACCCCATGAAGTGTATTATCGTTGGAAAGCTCTTTAAATTATCTATCTTTTTCAAAAAAAATTAGTGTTCTCCGACTAATAGTTTTCGAGCAAATTGGAGAAAAATGCAAAAATTGGTAAAATTTTAAAAAATTCATAACTAAAAAACTATTCGGAATTTGGCAATTTTCTCGATGCCAATCGATTCCCCGGATCATTTTGCATAGGTAAGGATCAAAACAGTTTCACTTTTTCGAATAGTTTAGTCGTAATTGGGAAAATAAAAAAAAATAAAAAAAAGTTAACACCCCCCCCTTAAAATCGGTCAATTTTTAAAGTGTCTCTAAATCAAATAAAACCGATTCTATCTTATAGATTTTGATGTGCTCTTTCCGATCTAAAAAACCGTTTTCCCCTAACTCTTTTAGTTTGGCCGTAATCGGCGTTTGAAAATTGAAAATTTTTTGCGAGATATTGCCTTGAGTCCTATGCCATTTTGTAGAGTTTTTTATTCCGGTTATCCTCCATTTTTCCGTTTTTCGATAACTCTAATAGTTTCGCCGTAATTGGCGGTTGAAAATTGAAAAAAAGTGAAAATGGAAACCTTTTTTTGCGTTTTTCTCGGAAACTGTAAGACTTAGAGCAACGAACAAAAAACCATCTGATAGCGCTTAATTTTATCTATTTTTTCGACTAAACCCGGAGCCGCTCCGGGCAACGGTTCCGGCTACAGAGGCGATCAAAGTTTTTCACTAAAAAAATTCATAAAAAAAAAACTAAAAGTCGTAGAGCACTGCGGTTTGTTCCATTGAATTCTACGGCTCATTTTACATATTATATCAATTTTTCACAGGAATTAAAAATTTAAAATTTTTTGCCTAAATTTAGGGTAGTCATTTGTCATAGTCGAAAATTTTATTCAATTAAAAAATTCATAACTCGAAAACTAAAAGTCGTAGAGCAACGCGGTTTGTTCCATTGGATTCAGCGGCTTTTTTTCTGTATTATACCAACTTTTCACGAGATTTAAAATTTTCAAATTTTTTGCTCAAATTTCCTGAGTAATAAATTTGTGCCTACACCTTACCTTCAAAGTGATGGAAAAAATTTTTTTTTTAAATTCACTCCACCAAATTTTTATGGACTTCTTTATGTCTTAACAACCCACAAAAGTTGTTTTTAGTCCACAAAAAGTCCATATGTTCGATTTTTAGATGTTTGATTTTTTCAATTTTCGTCGCAGTTTTGGTCGATTTTGGGTACCCGGAACTTTTGTCGAGCAATAGCTCCGGAACTATCAGAGATAACCCCATGAAGTGTATTATCGTTGGAAAGCTCTTTAAATTATCTATCTTTTTCAAAAAAAATTAGTGTTCTCCGACTAATAGTTTTCGAGCAAATTGGAGAAAAATGCAAAAATTGGTAAAATTTTAAAAAATTCATAACTAAAAAACTATTCGGAATTTGGCAATTTTCTCGATGCCAATCGATTCCCCGGATCATTTTGCATAGGTAAGGATCAAAACAGTTTCACTTTTTCGAATAGTTTAGTCGTAATTGGGAAAATAAAAAAAAATAAAAAAAAGTTAACACCCCCCCCTTAAAATCGGTCAATTTTTAAAGTGTCTCTAAATCAAATAAAACCGATTCTATCTTATAGATTTTGATGTGCTCTTTCCGATCTAAAAAACCGTTTTCCCCTAACTCTTTTAGTTTGGCCGTAATCGGCGTTTGAAAATTGAAAATTTTTTTGCGAGATATTGCCTTGAGTCCTATGCCATTTTGTAGAGTTTTTTATTCCGGTTATCCTCCATTTTTCCGTTTTTCGATAACTCTAATAGTTTCGCCGTAATTGGCGGTTGAAAATTGAAAAAAAGTGAAAATGGAAACCTTTTTTTGCGTTTTTCTCGGAAACTGTAAGACTTAGAGCAACGAACAAAAAACCATCTGATAGCGCTTAATTTTATCTATTTTTTCGACTAAACCCGGAGCCGCTCCGGGCAACGGTTCCGGCTACAGAGGCGATCAAAGTTTTTCACTAAAAAAATTCATAAAAAAAAAACTAAAAGTCGTAGAGCACTGCGGTTTGTTCCATTGAATTCTACGGCTCATTTTACATATTATATCAATTTTTCACAGGAATTAAAAATTTAAAATTTTTTGCCTAAATTTAGGGTAGTCATTTGTCATAGTGGAAAATTTTATTCAATTAAAAAATTCATAACTCGAAAACTAAAAGTCGTAGAGCAACGCGGTTTGTTCCATTGGATTCAGCGGCTTTTTTTCTGTATTATACCAACTTTTCACGAGATTTAAAATTTTCAAATTTTTTGCTCAAATTTCCTGAGTAATAAATTTGTGCCTACACCTTACCTTCAAAGTGATGGAAAAAATTTTTTTTTTAAATTCACTCCACCAAATTTTTATGGACTTCTTTATGTCTTAACAACCCACAAAAGTTGTTTTTAGTCCACAAAAAGTCCATATGTTCGATTTTTAGATGTTTGATTTTTTCAATTTTCGTCGCAGTTTTGGTCGATTTTGGGTACCCGGAACTTTTGTCGAGCAATAGCTCCGGAACTATCAGAGATAACCCCATGAAGTGTATTATCGTTGGAAAGCTCTTTAAATTATCTATCTTTTTCAAAAAAAATTAGTGTTCTCCGACTAATAGTTTTCGAGCAAATTGGAGAAAAATGCAAAAATTGGTAAAATTTTAAAAAATTCATAACTAAAAAACTATTCGGAATTTGGCAATTTTCTCGATGCCAATCGATTCCCCGGATCATTTTGCATAGGTAAGGATCAAAACAGTTTCACTTTTTCGAATAGTTTAGTCGTAATTGGGAAAATAAAAAAAGTTAAAGTTAAAAAAATCATAAAAAAAAAATTAAAAGTCGTAGAGCAATGCGGTTTGTTCCATTGAATTCTACGGCTCATTTTACATATTATATCAATTTTTCACAGGAATTAAAAATTTTAATTTTTTTGTCTAAATTTAGGGTAGCCATTTGTCATAGTGGAAAATTTTATTCAATAAAAAAATTCATAACTCGAGAACTAAAAGTCGTAGAGCAATGCGGTTTGTTCCTTTGGATTCAGAGGCTTCTTTTCTGTGTTATACCAACTTTTCACGAGATTTAAAATTTTCAATTTTTTTTGCTCAAATTTCCTGAGTAAAACTACACTTACCTTCAATGAGGCAAAAAAACTTTTTTTTTAAACTCACTCCAGTAAATTTTTTATGGACTTCTTTATGTCTTAACAACCCACAAAAGTTGCTAAAAGTCCACAAAAAGTCCATATGTTCGATTTTTTGTTGTTTGATTTTTTCAATTTTCGTCGCAAATTTTGTCGATTTTGGGTACCCGGAACTTTTGTCGAGCAATAGCTCCGGAACTATCAGAGATAACCCCATGAAGTGTATTATCGTTGGAAAGCTCTTTAAATTATCTATCTTTCTCAAAAAAAATTAGTGTTCTCCGACTAATAGTTTTCGAGCAAATTGGAGAAAAATGCAAAAATTGGTAAAATTTTAAAAAATTCATAACTAAAAAACTATTCGGAATTTGGCAATTTTGTCGATGCCAATCGATTCCCCGGATCATTTTGCATAGGTGAGGATCAAAACAGTTCCACTTTTTCGAATAGTTTAGTCGTAATTGGGAAAATAAAAAAAAAATTGGGAGATGTTCTTAACATAGTCCATATCGAGCGCGAGGTAATCCGACCAATAGCATAACAGCACAAGCAATCCACCTACCTGTGTCTTTGTATTTCGGTATATTTGAACGGTTTGGGATTCCCCCCACCCCAAATTCCCAGAAAATAATCAGCAATCATCGAATGGAAATACATGGCCATGTTCATGTTTTTAAAGTAGCGTTCTTTCGCCGTATCTCGAAACTGCCGATGGTACCAATTCATGACACTAACCCCATCAGCTTCACGCTCGGACAGATAATTGGGCAAATCGTTGCGAATTCGTGTCCACAACAAGGGAGGGATTCTCCGAACTGGGGGCAAATGGTACTGGTACACATCATCAAGTACCTTATCATCCAAAGAAATTAAATCCTCCAGTTCCGACTCAGATAAGCCACTTTTAGCCGCTGTTATGTAGGCCAGAGCGTGGAAAACTAAAATCCGTCCGTGTTGTTTTTCAATTCGTTCGAACAACATCATGATGGAGTCCATGACGGTCGAGGCGAGATGAGTGTCTTGCGACTTGGTGTAGCTGCGCCATCGGCAAATTTCGGCAAAGACGAGCTTCACGAAGATGGGTAAACTACACTTCTCGATGGCGTTCGAGACGAGACGCCATTGGTAGTTGGTGAGGTCACGGCAAGCCGTGCGCATCCACATCCTGGCAAAATTATTGGAGGGAAATGACAAATGAACGAGTACTCACTTGACCACTTTCATTGCCAACTCCTCGCCTAATGCCTTGACTTCGATGAAGTTCTCTTCGACGTCGACCATGCGCCGCAAAACGTGGTACTCGCGGGAGACCTCCGGATTGCTCTCTTCAGACGCACACGAGACGATGATCTAGACATTGGTTAAATTTTTGTTAGTTGGCCCAACTTGTTCTAAGTACTCAAATTAAGTGTTTCTAACGTAGAATGACCGGCGGAATCCAAATTTGCAAGAATCAAGTCGCTACGACTAACCGTTCGGAAAATATCGGCAAAAATTTAGCCTCGTCAAAATTTGTCGAAACCAAATAGTCTTCATTATTTTCCTTCTATTCGGGCTCATGTCATTAGAATTAAGTGTTTCTAACGTAGAATGACCGGCGAAATCCAAATTTGCAAGAATCAAGTCGCTACGACTAACCGTTCGGAAAATATCGGCAAAAATTTAGCCTCGTCAAAATTTATCGAAACCAAATAGTCTTCATTATTTTGCTTCAATTCGGGCTTATGTCCTTAGAGTTAAGTGTTTCTAACGTAGAATGACCGGAGGAATCCAAATTTGCAAGAATCAAGTCGCTACGACTAACCGTTCGGAAAATATCGGCAAAAATTTAGCCTCGTCAAAATTTATCGACACCAAATAGTCTTCATTATTTTCCTTCAATTCGGGCTTATGTCCTTAGAGTTAAGTGTTTCTAACGTAGAATGACCGGAGGAATCCAAATTTGCAAGAATCAAGTCGCTACGACTAACCGTTCGGAAAATATCGGCAAAAATTTAGCCTCGTCAAAATTTATCGACACCAAATAGTCTTCATTATTTTCCTTCTATTCTGGCTTATGTCCTTAGAATTAAGTGTTTCTAACGTAGAATGACCGGCGAAATCCAAATTTGCAAGAATCAAGTCGCTACGACTAACCGTTCGGAAAATATCGGCAAAAATTTAGCCTCGTCAAAATTTATCGACACCAAATAGTCTTCATTATTTTCCTTCTATTCTGGCTTATGTCCTTAGAATTAAGTGTTTCTAACGTAGAATGACCGGCGAAATCCAAATTTGCAAGAATCAAGTCGCTACGACTAACCGTTCGGAAAATATCGGCAAAAATTTAGCCTCGTCAAAATTTATCGACACCAAATAGTCTTCATTATTTTCCTTCTATTCTGGCTTATGTCCTTAGAGTTAAGTGTTTCTAACGTAGAATGACCGGAGGAATCCAAATTTGCAAGAATCAAGTCGCTACGACTAACCGTTCGGAAAATATCGGCAAAAATTTAGCCTCGTCAAAATTTATCGACACCAAATAGTCTTCATTATTTTCCTTCTATTCTGGCTTATGTCCTTAGAATTAAGTGTTTCTAACGTAGAATGACCGGCGAAATCCAAATTTGCAAGAATCAAGTCGCTACGACTAACCGTTCGGAAAATATCGGCAAAAATTTAGCCTCGTCAAAATTTATCGAAACCAAATAGTCTTCATTATTTTGCTTCAATTCGGGCTTATGTCCTTAGAGTTAAGTGTTTCTAACGTAGAATGACCGGAGGAATCCAAATTTGCAAGAATCAAGTCGCTACGACTAACCGTTCGGAAAATATCGGCAAAAATTTAGCCTCGTCAAAATTTATCGAAACCAAATAGTCTTCATTATTTTGCTTCAATTCGGGCTTATGTCCTTAGAGTTAAGTGTTTCTAACGTAGAATGACCGGAGGAATCCAAATTTGCAAGAATCAAGTCGCTACGACTAACCGTTCGGAAAATATCGGCAAAAATTTAGCCTCGTCAAAATTTATCGAAACCAAATAGTCTTCATTATTTTGCTTCAATTCGGGCTTATGTCCTTAGAATTAAGTGTTTCTAACGTAGAATGACCGGAGGAATCCAAATTTGCAAGAATCAAGTCGCTACGACTAACCGTTCGGAAAATATCGGCAAAAATTTAGCCTCGTCAAAATTTATCGAAACCAAATAGTCTTCATTATTTTGCTTCAATTCGGGCTTATGTCCTTAGAGTTAAGTGTTTCTAACGTAGAATGACCGGAGGAATCCAAATTTGCAAGAATCAAGTCGCTACGACTAACCGTTCGGAAAATATCGGCAAAAATTTAGCCTCGTCAAAATTTATCGACACCAAATAGTCTTCATTATTTTCCTTCAATTCGGGCTTATGTCCTTAGAGTTAAGTGTTTCTAACGTAGAATGACCGGCGGAATCCAAATTTGCAAGAATCAAGTCGCTACGACTAACCGTTTGGAAGATATCGGCAAAAATTTAACCTCGTCAAAATTTATCAAAACCAAATAATCTTCAATATTTTCCTTCTATTCTGGCTTATGTCCTTAGAATTAAGTGTTTCTAACGTAGAATGACCGGCGAAATCCAAATTTGCAAGAATCAAGTCGCTACGACTAACCGTTCGGAAAATATCGGCAAAAATTTAGCCTCGTCAAAATTTATCGAAACCAAATAGTCTTCATTATTTTGCTTCAATTCGGGCTTATGTCCTTAGAGTTAAGTGTTTCTAACGTAGAATGACCGGAGGAATCCAAATTTGCAAGAATCAAGTCGCTACGACTAACCGTTCGGAAAATATCGGCAAAAATTTAGCCTCGTCAAAATTTATCGAAACCAAATAGTCTTCATTATTTTGCTTCAATTCGGGCTTATGTCCTTAGAATTAAGTGTTTCTAACGTAGAATGACCGGAGGAATCCAAATTTGCAAGAATCAAGTCGCTACGACTAACCGTTCGGAAAATATCGGCAAAAATTTAGCCT
This sequence comes from Tribolium castaneum, assembly GCF_031307605.1. NCBI lineage: Eukaryota > Metazoa > Arthropoda > Insecta > Coleoptera > Tenebrionidae > Tribolium > Tribolium castaneum. Next base: position 16,581,173 of record NC_087401.1, on the reverse strand, counting down.
CGTCAAAATTTATCGAAACCAAATAGTCTTCATTATTTTGCTTCAATTCGGGCTTATGTCCTTAGAGTTAAGTGTTTCTAACGTAGAATGACCGGCGGAATCCAAATTTGCAAGAATCAAGTCGCTACGACTAACCGTTTGGAAGATATCGGCAAAAATTTAACCTCGTCAAAATTTATCAAAACCAAATAATCTTCAATATTTTCCTTCTATTCTGGCTTATGTCCTTAGAATTAAGTGTTTCTAACGTAGAATGACCGGCGAAATCCAAATTTGCAAGAATCAAGTCGCTACGACTAACCGTTCGGAAAATATCGGCAAAAATTTAGCCTCGTCAAAATTTATCGAAACCAAATAGTCTTCATTATTTTGCTTCAATTCGGGCTTATGTCCTTAGAGTTAAGTGTTTCTAACGTAGAATGACCGGAGGAATCCAAATTTGCAAGAATCAAGTCGCTACGACTAACCGTTCGGAAAATATCGGCAAAAATTTAGCCTCGTCAAAATTTATCGACACCAAATAGTCTTCATTATTTTCCTTCTATTCTGGCTTATGTCCTTAGAATTAAGTGTTTCTAACGTAGAATGACCGGCGAAATCCAAATTTGCAAGAATCAAGTCGCTACGACTAACCGTTCGGAAAATATCGGCAAAAATTTAGCCTCGTCAAAATTTATCGAAACCAAATAGTCTTCATTATTTTGCTTCAATTCGGGCTTATGTCCTTAGAGTTAAGTGTTTCTAACGTAGAATGACCGGAGGAATCCAAATTTGCAAGAATCAAGTCGCTACGACTAACCGTTCGGAAAATATCGGCAAAAATTTAGCCTCGTCAAAATTTATCGAAACCAAATAGTCTTCATTATTTTGCTTCAATTCGGGCTTATGTCCTTAGAGTTAAGTGTTTCTAACGTAGAATGACCGGAGGAATCCAAATTTGCAAGAATCAAGTCGCTACGACTAACCGTTCGGAAAATATCGGCAAAAATTTAGCCTCGTCAAAATTTATCGACACCAAATAGTCTTCATTATTTTCCTTCTATTCTGGCTTATGTCCTTAGAATTAAGTGTTTCTAACGTAGAATGACCGGCGAAATCCAAATTTGCAAGAATCAAGTCGCTACGACTAACCGTTCGGAAAATATCGGCAAAAATTTAGCCTCGTCAAAATTTATCGAAACCAAATAGTCTTCATTATTTTGCTTCAATTCGGGCTTATGTCCTTAGAGTTAAGTGTTTCTAACGTAGAATGACCGGAGGAATCCAAATTTGCAAGAATCAAGTCGCTACGACTAACCGTTCGGAAAATATCGGCAAAAATTTAGCCTCGTCAAAATTTATCGACACCAAATAGTCTTCATTATTTTCCTTCTATTCTGGCTTATGTCCTTAGAATTAAGTGTTTCTAACGTAGAATGACCGGCGAAATCCAAATTTGCAAGAATCAAGTCGCTACGACTAACCGTTCGGAAAATATCGGCAAAAATTTAGCCTCGTCAAAATTTATCGACACCAAATAGTCTTCATTATTTTCCTTCTATTCTGGCTTATGTCCTTAGAGTTAAGTGTTTCTAACGTAGAATGACCGGAGGAATCCAAATTTGCAAGAATCAAGTCGCTACGACTAACCGTTCGGAAAATATCGGCAAAAATTTAGCCTCGTCAAAATTTATCGACACCAAATAGTCTTCATTATTTTCCTTCTATTCTGGCTTATGTCCTTAGAATTAAGTGTTTCTAACGTAGAATGACCGGCGAAATCCAAATTTGCAAGAATCAAGTCGCTACGACTAACCGTTCGGAAAATATCGGCAAAAATTTAGCCTCGTCAAAATTTATCGAAACCAAATAGTCTTCATTATTTTGCTTCAATTCGGGCTTATGTCCTTAGAATTAAGTGTTTCTAACGTAGAATGACCGGCGAAATCCAAATTTGCAAGAATCAAGTCGCTACGACTAACCGTTCGGAAAATATCGGCAAAAATTTAGCCTCGTCAAAATTTATCGAAACCAAATAGTCTTCATTATTTTGCTTCAATTCGGGCTTATGTCCTTAGAATTAAGTGTTTCTAACGTAGAATGACCGGAGGAATCCAAATTTGCAAGAATCAAGTCGCTACGACTAACCGTTCGGAAAATATCGGCAAAAATTTAGCCTCGTCAAAATTTATCGAAACCAAATAGTCTTCATTATTTTGCTTCAATTCGGGCTTATGTCCTTAGAGTTAAGTGTTTCTAACGTAGAATGACCGGAGGAATCCAAATTTGCAAGAATCAAGTCGCTACGACTAACCGTTCGGAAAATATCGGCAAAAATTTAGCCTCGTCAAAATTTATCGACACCAAATAGTCTTCATTATTTTCCTTCAATTCGGGCTTATGTCCTTAGAGTTAAGTGTTTCTAACGTAGAATGACCGGCGGAATCCAAATTTGCAAGAATCAAGTCGCTACGACTAACCGTTTGGAAGATATCGGCAAAAATTTAACCTCGTCAAAATTTATCAAAACCAAATAATCTTCAATATTTTCCTTCTATTCTGGCTTATGTCCTTAGAATTAAGTGTTTCTAACGTAGAATGACCGGCGAAATCCAAATTTGCAAGAATCAAGTCGCTACGACTAACCGTTCGGAAAATATCGGCAAAAATTTAGCCTCGTCAAAATTTATCGAAACCAAATAGTCTTCATTATTTTGCTTCAATTCGGGCTTATGTCCTTAGAGTTAAGTGTTTCTAACGTAGAATGACCGGAGGAATCCAAATTTGCAAGAATCAAGTCGCTACGACTAACCGTTCGGAAAATATCGGCAAAAATTTAGCCTCGTCAAAATTTATCGAAACCAAATAGTCTTCATTATTTTGCTTCAATTCGGGCTTATGTCCTTAGAGTTAAGTGTTTCTAACGTAGAATGACCGGCGGAATCCAAATTTGCAAGAATCAAGTCGCTACGACTAACCGTTTGGAAGATATCGGCAAAAATTTAACCTCGTCAAAATTTATCAAAACCAAATAATCTTCAATATTTTCCTTCTATTCTGGCTTATGTCCTTAGAATTAAGTGTTTCTAACGTAGAATGACCGGCGAAATCCAAATTTGCAAGAATCAAGTCGCTACGACTAACCGTTCGGAAAATATCGGCAAAAATTTAGCCTCGTCAAAATTTATCGAAACCAAATAGTCTTCATTATTTTGCTTCAATTCGGGCTTATGTCCTTAGAGTTAAGTGTTTCTAACGTAGAATGACCGGAGGAATCCAAATTTGCAAGAATCAAGTCGCTACGACTAACCGTTCGGAAAATATCGGCAAAAATTTAGCCTCGTCAAAATTTATCGACACCAAATAGTCTTCATTATTTTCCTTCTATTCTGGCTTATGTCCTTAGAATTAAGTGTTTCTAACGTAGAATGACCGGCGAAATCCAAATTTGCAAGAATCAAGTCGCTACGACTAACCGTTCGGAAAATATCGGCAAAAATTTAGCCTCGTCAAAATTTATCGAAACCAAATAGTCTTCATTATTTTGCTTCAATTCGGGCTTATGTCCTTAGAGTTAAGTGTTTCTAACGTAGAATGACCGGAGGAATCCAAATTTGCAAGAATCAAGTCGCTACGACTAACCGTTCGGAAAATATCGGCAAAAATTTAGCCTCGTCAAAATTTATCGAAACCAAATAGTCTTCATTATTTTGCTTCAATTCGGGCTTATGTCCTTAGAGTTAAGTGTTTCTAACGTAGAATGACCGGAGGAATCCAAATTTGCAAGAATCAAGTCGCTACGACTAACCGTTCGGAAAATATCGGCAAAAATTTAGCCTCGTCAAAATTTATCGACACCAAATAGTCTTCATTATTTTCCTTCTATTCTGGCTTATGTCCTTAGAATTAAGTGTTTCTAACGTAGAATGACCGGCGAAATCCAAATTTGCAAGAATCAAGTCGCTACGACTAACCGTTCGGAAAATATCGGCAAAAATTTAGCCTCGTCAAAATTTATCGAAACCAAATAGTCTTCATTATTTTGCTTCAATTCGGGCTTATGTCCTTAGAGTTAAGTGTTTCTAACGTAGAATGACCGGAGGAATCCAAATTTGCAAGAATCAAGTCGCTACGACTAACCGTTCGGAAAATATCGGCAAAAATTTAGCCTCGTCAAAATTTATCGACACCAAATAGTCTTCATTATTTTCCTTCTATTCTGGCTTATGTCCTTAGAATTAAGTGTTTCTAACGTAGAATGACCGGCGAAATCCAAATTTGCAAGAATCAAGTCGCTACGACTAACCGTTCGGAAAATATCGGCAAAAATTTAGCCTCGTCAAAATTTATCGAAACCAAATAGTCTTCATTATTTTGCTTCAATTCGGGCTTATGTCCTTAGAGTTAAGTGTTTCTAACGTAGAATGACCGGAGGAATCCAAATTTGCAAGAATCAAGTCGCTACGACTAACCGTTCGGAAAATATCGGCAAAAATTTAGCCTCGTCAAAATTTATCGACACCAAATAGTCTTCATTATTTTCCTTCTATTCTGGCTTATGTCCTTAGAATTAAGTGTTTCTAACGTAGAATGACCGGCGAAATCCAAATTTGCAAGAATCAAGTCGCTACGACTAACCGTTCGGAAAATATCGGCAAAAATTTAGCCTCGTCAAAATTTATCGACACCAAATAGTCTTCATTATTTTGCTTCAATTCGGGCTTATGTCCTTAGAGTTAAGTGTTTCTAACGTAGAATGACCGGAGGAATCCAAATTTGCAAGAATCAAGTCGCTACGACTAACCGTTCGGAAAATATCGGCAAAAATTTAGCCTCGTCAAAATTTATCGACACCAAATAGTCTTCATTATTTTGCTTCAATTCGGGCTTATGTCCTTAGAGTTAAGTGTTTCTAACGTAGAATGACCGGAGGAATCCAAATTTGCAAGAATCAAGTCGCTACGACTAACCGTTCGGAAAATATCGGCAAAAATTTAGCCTCGTCAAAATTTATCGACACCAAATAGTCTTCATTATTTTCCTTCTATTCTGGCTTATGTCCTTAGAGTTAAGTGTTTCTAACGTAGAATGACCGGAGGAATCCAAATTTGCAAGAATCAAGTCGCTACGACTAACCGTTCGGAAAATATCGGCAAAAATTTAGCCTCGTCAAAATTTATCGACACCAAAAAGTCTTCATTATTTTCCTTCTATTCTGGCTTATGTCCTTAGAATTAAGTGTTTCTAACGTAGAATGACCGGCGAAATCCAAATTTGCAAGAATCAAGTCGCTACGACTAACCGTTCGGAAAATATCGGCAAAAATTTAGCCTCGTCAAAATTTATCGAAACCAAATAGTCTTCATTATTTTGCTTCAATTCGGGCTTATGTCCTTAGAGTTAAGTGTTTCTAACGTAGAATGACCGGCGAAATCCAAATTTGCAAGAATCAAGTCGCTACGACTAACCGTTCGGAAAATATCGGCAAAAATTTAGCCTTGTCAAAATTTATTGAAACCAAATAGTCTTCATTATTTTCCTTCAATTCGGGCTTATGTCCTTAGAATTAAGTGTTTCTAACGTAGAATGACCGGCGGAATCCAAATTTGCAAGAATCAAGTCGCTACGACTAACCGTTCGGAAAATATCGGCAAAAATTTAGCCTCGTCAAAATTTATCGAAACCAAATAGTCTTCATTATTTTGCTTCAATTCGGGCTTATGTCCTTAGAGTTAAGTGTTTCTAACGTAGAATGACCGGAGGAATCCAAATTTGCAAGAATCAAGTCGCTACGACTAACCGTTTGGAAGATATCGGCAAAAATTTAACCTCGTCAAAATTTATCAAAACCAAATAATCTTCAATATTTTCCTTCTATTCTGGCTTATGTCCTTAGAATTAAGTGTTTCTAACGTAGAATGACCGGCGGAATCCAAATTTGCAAGAATCAAGTCGCTACGACTAACCGTTCGGAAAATATCGGCAAAAATTTAGCTTCGTCAAAATTTATTGAAACCAAATAGTCTTCATTATTTTCCTTCAATTCGGGCTTATGTCCTTAGAATTAAGTGTTTCTAACGTAGAATGACCGGCGGAATCCAAATTTGCAAGAATCAAGTCGCTACGACTAACCGTTCGGAAAATATCGGCAAAAATTTAGCCTCGTCAAAATTTATCGAAACCAAATAGTCTTCATTATTTTGCTTCAATTCGGGCTTATGTCCTTAGAGTTAAGTGTTTCTAACGTAGAATGACCGGCGGAATCCAAATTTGCAAGAATCAAGTCGCTACGACTAACCGTTCGGAAAATATCGGCAAAAATTTAGCCTCGTCAAAATTTATCGACACCAAATAGTCTTCATTATTTTCCTTCAATTCGGGCTTATGTCCTTAGAGTTAAGTGTTTCTAACGTAGAATGACCGGCGGAATCCAAATTTGCAAGAATCAAGTCGCTACGACTAACCGTTCGGAAAATATCGGCAAAAATTTAGCCTCGTCAAAATTTATCGAAACCAAATAGTCTTCATTATTTTGCTTCAATTCGGGCTTATGTCCTTAGAGTTAAGTGTTTCTAACGTAGAATGACCGGAGGAATCCAAATTTGCAAGAATCAAGTCGCTACGACTAACCGTTCGGAAAATATCGGCAAAAATTTAGCCTCGTCAAAATTTATCGACACCAAATAGTCTTCATTATTTTCCTTCAATTCGGGCTTATGTCCTTAGAATTAAGTGTTTCTTACGTAGAATGACCGGCGGAATCCAAATTTGCAAGAATCAAGTCGCTACGACTAACCGTTTGGAAGATATCGGCAAAAATTTAACCTCGTCAAAATTTATCAAAACCAAATAATCTTCAATATTTTCCTTCTATTCTGGCTTATGTCCTTAGAATTAAGTGTTTCTAACGTAGAATGACCGGCGGAATCCAAATTTGCAAGAATCAAGTCGCTACGACTAACCGTTCGGAAAATATCGGCAAAAATTTAGCTTCGTCAAAATTTATTGAAACCAAATAGTCTTTATTATTTTCCTTCTATTCAGGCTTATGTCCTTAGAATTAAGTGTTTCTAACGTAGAATGACCGGCGAAATCCAAATTTGCAAGAATCAAGTCGCTACGACTAACCGTTCGGAAAATATCGGCAAAAATTTAGCCTTGTCAAAATTTATTGAAACCAAATAGTCTTCATTATTTTCCTTCAATTCGGGCTTATGTCCTTAGAATTAAGTGTTTCTAACGTAGAATGACCGGCGGAATCCAAATTTGCAAGAATCAAGTCGCTACGACTAACCGTTTGGAAGATATCGGCAAAAATTTAACCTCGTCAAAATTTATCAAAACCAAATAATCTTCAATATTTTCCTTCTATTCTGGCTTATGTCCTTAGAATTAAGTGTTTCTAACGTAGAATGACCGGCGAAATCCAAATTTGCAAGAATCAAGTCGCTACGACTAACCGTTCGGAAAATATCGGCAAAAATTTAGCCTTGTCAAAATTTATTGAAACCAAATAGTCTTCATTATTTTCCTTCAATTCGGGCTTATGTCCTTAGAATTAAGTGTTTCTAACGTAGAATGACCGGCGGAATCCAAATTTGCAAGAATCAAGTCGCTACGACTAACCGTTCGGAAAATATCGGCAAAAATTTAGCCTCGTCAAAATTTATCGAAACCAAATAGTCTTCATTATTTTGCTTCAATTCGGGCTTATGTCCTTAGAGTTAAGTGTTTCTAACGTAGAATGACCGGAGGAATCCAAATTTGCAAGAATCAAGTCGCTACGACTAACCGTTTGGAAGATATCGGCAAAAATTTAACCTCGTCAAAATTTATCAAAACCAAATAATCTTCAATATTTTCCTTCTATTCTGGCTTATGTCCTTAGAATTAAGTGTTTCTAACGTAGAATGACCGGCGGAATCCAAATTTGCAAGAATCAAGTCGCTACGACTAACCGTTCGGAAAATATCGGCAAAAATTTAGCTTCGTCAAAATTTATTGAAACCAAATAGTCTTCATTATTTTCCTTCAATTCGGGCTTATGTCCTTAGAATTAAGTGTTTCTAACGTAGAATGACCGGCGGAATCCAAATTTGCAAGAATCAAGTCGCTACGACTAACCGTTCGGAAAATATCGGCAAAAATTTAGCCTCGTCAAAATTTATCGAAACCAAATAGTCTTCATTATTTTGCTTCAATTCGGGCTTATGTCCTTAGAGTTAAGTGTTTCTAACGTAGAATGACCGGCGGAATCCAAATTTGCAAGAATCAAGTCGCTACGACTAACCGTTCGGAAAATATCGGCAAAAATTTAGCCTCGTCAAAATTTATCGACACCAAATAGTCTTCATTATTTTCCTTCAATTCGGGCTTATGTCCTTAGAGTTAAGTGTTTCTAACGTAGAATGACCGGCGGAATCCAAATTTGCAAGAATCAAGTCGCTACGACTAACCGTTCGGAAAATATCGGCAAAAATTTAGCCTCGTCAAAATTTATCGAAACCAAATAGTCTTCATTATTTTGCTTCAATTCGGGCTTATGTCCTTAGAGTTAAGTGTTTCTAACGTAGAATGACCGGAGGAATCCAAATTTGCAAGAATCAAGTCGCTACGACTAACCGTTCGGAAAATATCGGCAAAAATTTAGCCTCGTCAAAATTTATCGACACCAAATAGTCTTCATTATTTTCCTTCAATTCGGGCTTATGTCCTTAGAATTAAGTGTTTCTTACGTAGAATGACCGGCGGAATCCAAATTTGCAAGAATCAAGTCGCTACGACTAACCGTTTGGAAGATATCGGCAAAAATTTAACCTCGTCAAAATTTATCAAAACCAAATAATCTTCAATATTTTCCTTCTATTCTGGCTTATGTCCTTAGAATTAAGTGTTTCTAACGTAGAATGACCGGCGGAATCCAAATTTGCAAGAATCAAGTCGCTACGACTAACCGTTCGGAAAATATCGGCAAAAATTTAGCTTCGTCAAAATTTATTGAAACCAAATAGTCTTTATTATTTTCCTTCTATTCAGGCTTATGTCCTTAGAATTAAGTGTTTCTAACGTAGAATGACCGGCGAAATCCAAATTTGCAAGAATCAAGTCGCTACGACTAACCGTTCGGAAAATATCGGCAAAAATTTAGCCTTGTCAAAATTTATTGAAACCAAATAGTCTTCATTATTTTCCTTCAATTCGGGCTTATGTCCTTAGAATTAAGTGTTTCTAACGTAGAATGACCGGCGGAATCCAAATTTGCAAGAATCAAGTCGCTACGACTAACCGTTTGGAAGATATCGGCAAAAATTTAACCTCGTCAAAATTTATCAAAACCAAATAATCTTCAATATTTTCCTTCTATTCTGGCTTATGTCCTTAGAATTAAGTGTTTCTAACGTAGAATGACCGGCGAAATCCAAATTTGCAAGAATCAAGTCGCTACGACTAACCGTTCGGAAAATATCGGCAAAAATTTAGCCTCGTCAAAATTTATCGACACCAAATAGTCTTCATTATTTTCCTTCAATTCGGGCTTATGTCCTTAGAATTAAGTGTTTCTAACGTAGAATGACCGGCGAAATCCAAATTTGCAAGAATCAAGTCGCTACGACTAACCGTTCGGAAAATATCGGCAAAAATTTAGCCTCGTCAAAATTTATCGAAACCAAATAGTCTTCATTATTTTGCTTCAATTCGGGCTTATGTCCTTAGAGTTAAGTGTTTCTAACGTAGAATGACCGGAGGAATCCAAATTTGCAAGAATCAAGTCGCTACGACTAACCGTTCGGAAAATATCGGCAAAAATTTAGCCTCGTCAAAATTTATCGACACCAAATAGTCTTCATTATTTTCCTTCTATTCTGGCTTATGTCCTTAGAATTAAGTGTTTCTAACGTAGAATGACCGGCGAAATCCAAATTTGCAAGAATCAAGTCGCTACGACTAACCGTTCGGAAAATATCGGCAAAAATTTAGCCTCGTCAAAATTTATCGACACCAAATAGTCTTCATTATTTTCCTTCAATTCGGGCTTATGTCCTTAGAATTAAGTGTTTCTTACGTAGAATGACCGGCGGAATCCAAATTTGCAAGAATCAAGTCGCTACGACTAACCGTTTGGAAGATATCGGCAAAAATTTAACCTCGTCAAAATTTATCAAAACCAAATAATCTTCAATATTTTCCTTCTATTCTGGCTTATGTCCTTAGAATTAAGTGTTTCTAACGTAGAATGACCGGCGGAATCCAAATTTGCAAGAATCAAGTCGCTACGACTAACCGTTCGGAAAATATCGGCAAAAATTTAGCTTCGTCAAAATTTATTGAAACCAAATAGTCTTTATTATTTTCCTTCTATTCAGGCTTATGTCCTTAGAATTAAGTGTTTCTAACGTAGAATGACCGGCGAAATCCAAATTTGCAAGAATCAAGTCGCTACGACTAACCGTTCGGAAAATATCGGCAAAAATTTAGCCTTGTCAAAATTTATTGAAACCAAATAGTCTTCATTATTTTCCTTCAATTCGGGCTTATGTCCTTAGAATTAAGTGTTTCTAACGTAGAATGACCGGCGGAATCCAAATTTGCAAGAATCAAGTCGCTACGACTAACCGTTTGGAAGATATCGGCAAAAATTTAACCTCGTCAAAATTTATCAAAACCAAATAATCTTCAATATTTTCCTTCTATTCTGGCTTATGTCCTTAGAATTAAGTGTTTCTAACGTAGAATGACCGGAGGAATCCAAATTTGCAAGAATCAAGTCGCTACGACTAACCGTTCGGAAAATATCGGCAAAAATTTAGCTTCGTCAAAATTTATTGAAACCAAATAGTCTTTATTATTTTCCTTCTATTCAGGCTTATGTCCTTAGAATTAAGTGTTTCTAACGTAGAATGACCGGCGAAATCCAAATTTGCAAGAATCAAGTCGCTACGACTAACCGTTCGGAAAATATCGGCAAAAATTTAGCCTCGTCAAAATTTATCGACACCAAATAGTCTTCATTATTTTCCTTCAATTCGGGCTTATGTCCTTAGAATTAAGTGTTTCTTACGTAGAATGACCGGCGGAATCCAAATTTGCAAGAATCAAGTCGCTACGACTAACCGTTTGGAAGATATCGGCAAAAATTTAACCTCGTCAAAATTTATCAAAACCAAATAATCTTCAATATTTTCCTTCTATTCTGGCTTATGTCCTTAGAATTAAGTGTTTCTAACGTAGAATGACCGGCGGAATCCAAATTTGCAAGAATCAAGTCGCTACGACTAACCGTTCGGAAAATATCGGCAAAAATTTAGCTTCGTCAAAATTTATTGAAACCAAATAGTCTTTATTATTTTCCTTCTATTCAGGCTTATGTCCTTAGAATTAAGTGTTTCTAACGTAGAATGACCGGCGAAATCCAAATTTGCAAGAATCAAGTCGCTACGACTAACCGTTCGGAAAATATCGGCAAAAATTTAGCCTTGTCAAAATTTATTGAAACCAAATAGTCTTCATTATTTTCCTTCAATTCGGGCTTATGTCCTTAGAATTAAGTGTTTCTAACGTAGAATGACCGGCGGAATCCAAATTTGCAAGAATCAAGTCGCTACGACTAACCGTTTGGAAGATATCGGCAAAAATTTAACCTCGTCAAAATTTATCAAAACCAAATAATCTTCAATATTTTCCTTCTATTCTGGCTTATGTCCTTAGAATTAAGTGTTTCTAACGTAGAATGACCGGCGAAATCCAAATTTGCAAGAATCAAGTCGCTACGACTAACCGTTCGGAAAATATCGGCAAAAATTTAGCCTCGTCAAAATTTATCGAAACCAAATAGTCTTCATTATTTTGCTTCAATTCGGGCTTATGTCCTTAGAGTTAAGTGTTTCTAACGTAGAATGACCGGAGGAATCCAAATTTGCAAGAATCAAGTCGCTACGACTAACCGTTCGGAAAATATCGGCAAAAATTTAGCCTCGTCAAAATTTATCGACACCAAATAGTCTTCATTATTTTCCTTCAATTCGGGCTTATGTCCTTAGAATTAAGTGTTTCTTACGTAGAATGACCGGCGGAATCCAAATTTGCAAGAATCAAGTCGCTACGACTAACCGTTTGGAAGATATCGGCAAAAATTTAACCTCGTCAAAATTTATCAAAACCAAATAATCTTCAATATTTTCCTTCTATTCTGGCTTATGTCCTTAGAATTAAGTGTTTCTAACGTAGAATGACCGGCGGAATCCAAATTTGCAAGAATCAAGTCGCTACGACTAACCGTTCGGAAAATATCGGCAAAAATTTAGCTTCGTCAAAATTTATTGAAACCAAATAGTCTTTATTATTTTCCTTCTATTCAGGCTTATGTCCTTAGAATTAAGTGTTTCTAACGTAGAATGACCGGCGAAATCCAAATTTGCAAGAATCAAGTCGCTACGACTAACCGTTCGGAAAATATCGGCAAAAATTTAGCCTTGTCAAAATTTATTGAAACCAAATAGTCTTCATTATTTTCCTTCAATTCGGGCTTATGTCCTTAGAATTAAGTGTTTCTAACGTAGAATGACCGGCGGAATCCAAATTTGCAAGAATCAAGTCGCTACGACTAACCGTTTGGAAGATATCGGCAAAAATTTAACCTCGTCAAAATTTATCAAAACCAAATAATCTTCAATATTTTCCTTCTATTCTGGCTTATGTCCTTAGAATTAAGTGTTTCTAACGTAGAATGACCGGAGGAATCCAAATTTGCAAGAATCAAGTCGCTACGACTAACCGTTCGGAAAATATCGGCAAAAATTTAGCTTCGTCAAAATTTATTGAAACCAAATAGTCTTTATTATTTTCCTTCTATTCAGGCTTATGTCCTTAGAATTAAGTGTTTCTAACGTAGAATGACCGGCGAAATCCAAATTTGCAAGAATCAAGTCGCTACGACTAACCGTTCGGAAAATATCGGCAAAAATTTAGCCTCGTCAAAATTTATCGACACCAAATAGTCTTCATTATTTTCCTTCAATTCGGGCTTATGTCCTTAGAATTAAGTGTTTCTTACGTAGAATGACCGGCGGAATCCAAATTTGCAAGAATCAAGTCGCTACGACTAACCGTTTGGAAGATATCGGCAAAAATTTAACCTCGTCAAAATTTATCAAAACCAAATAATCTTCAATATTTTCCTTCTATTCTGGCTTATGTCCTTAGAATTAAGTGTTTCTAACGTAGAATGACCGGCGGAATCCAAATTTGCAAGAATCAAGTCGCTACGACTAACCGTTCGGAAAATATCGGCAAAAATTTAGCTTCGTCAAAATTTATTGAAACCAAATAGTCTTTATTATTTTCCTTCTATTCAGGCTTATGTCCTTAGAATTAAGTGTTTCTAACGTAGAATGACCGGCGAAATCCAAATTTGCAAGAATCAAGTCGCTACGACTAACCGTTCGGAAAATATCGGCAAAAATTTAGCCTTGTCAAAATTTATTGAAACCAAATAGTCTTCATTATTTTCCTTCAATTCGGGCTTATGTCCTTAGAATTAAGTGTTTCTAACGTAGAATGACCGGCGGAATCCAAATTTGCAAGAATCAAGTCGCTACGACTAACCGTTTGGAAGATATCGGCAAAAATTTAACCTCGTCAAAATTTATCAAAACCAAATAATCTTCAATATTTTCCTTCTATTCTGGCTTATGTCCTTAGAATTAAGTGTTTCTAACGTAGAATGACCGGCGAAATCCAAATTTGCAAGAATCAAGTCGCTACGACTAACCGTTCGGAAAATATCGGCAAAAATTTAGCCTCGTCAAAATTTATCGAAACCAAATAGTCTTCATTATTTTGCTTCAATTCGGGCTTATGTCCTTAGAGTTAAGTGTTTCTAACGTAGAATGACCGGAGGAATCCAAATTTGCAAGAATCAAGTCGCTACGACTAACCGTTCGGAAAATATCGGCAAAAATTTAGCCTCGTCAAAATTTATCGACACCAAATAGTCTTCATTATTTTCCTTCTATTCTGGCTTATGTCCTTAGAATTAAGTGTTTCTAACGTAGAATGACCGGCGAAATCCAAATTTGCAAGAATCAAGTCGCTACGACTAACCGTTCGGAAAATATCGGCAAAAATTTAGCCTCGTCAAAATTTATCGAAACCAAATAGTCTTCATTATTTTGCTTCAATTCGGGCGTATGTCCTTAGAGTTAAGTGTTTCTAACGTAGAATGACCGGAGGAATCCAAATTTGCAAGAATCAAGTCGCTACGACTAACCGTTCGGAAAATATCGGCAAAAATTTAGCCTCGTCAAAATTTATCGACACCAAATAGTCTTCATTATTTTCCTTCTATTCTGGCTTATGTCCTTAGAATTAAGTGTTTCTAACGTAGAATGACCGGCGAAATCCAAATTTGCAAGAATCAAGTCGCTACGACTAACCGTTCGGAAAATATCGGCAAAAATTTAGCCTCGTCAAAATTTATCGACACCAAATAGTCTTCATTATTTTCCTTCTATTCTGGCTTATGTCCTTAGAGTTAAGTGTTTCTAACGTAGAATGACCGGAGGAATCCAAATTTGCAAGAATCAAGTCGCTACGACTAACCGTTCGGAAAATATCGGCAAAAATTTAGCCTCGTCAAAATTTATCGACACCAAAAAGTCTTCATTATTTTCCTTCTATTCTGGCTTATGTCCTTAGAATTAAGTGTTTCTAACGTAGAATGACCGGCGAAATCCAAATTTGCAAGAATCAAGTCGCTACGACTAACCGTTCGGAAAATATCGGCAAAAATTTAGCCTCGTCAAAATTTATCGACACCAAATAGTCTTCATTATTTTCCTTCAATTCGGGCTTATGTCCTTAGAGTTAAGTGTTTCTAACGTAGAATGACCGGAGGAATCCAAATTTGCAAGAATCAAGTCGCTACGACTAACCGTTCGGAAAATATCGGCAAAAATTTAGCCTCGTCAAAATTTATCGACACCAAATAGTCTTCATTATTTTCCTTCAATTCGGGCTTATGTCCTTAGAGTTAAGTGTTTCTAACGTAGAATGACCGGCGGAATCCAAATTTGCAAGAATCAAGTCGCTACGACTAACCGTTCGGAAAATATCGGCAAAAATTTAGCTTCGTCAAAATTTATTGAAACCAAATAGTCTTTATTATTTTCCTTCTATTCAGGCTTATGTCCTTAGAATTAAGTGTTTCTAACGTAGAATGACCGGCGAAATCCAAATTTGCAAGAATCAAGTCGCTACGACTAACCGTTCGGAAAATATCGGCAAAAATTTAGCCTTGTCAAAATTTATTGAAACCAAATAGTCTTCATTATTTTCCTTCAATTCGGGCTTATGTCCTTAGAATTAAGTGTTTCTAACGTAGAATGACCGGCGGAATCCAAATTTGCAAGAATCAAGTCGCTACGACTAACCGTTTGGAAGATATCGGCAAAAATTTAGCCTCGTCAAAATTTATCGAAACCAAATAGTCTTCATTATTTTGCTTCAATTCGGGCTTATGTCCTTAGAGTTAAGTGTTTCTAACGTAGAATGACCGGCGAAATCCAAATTTGCAAGAATCAAGTCGCTACGACTAACCGTTCGGAAAATATCGGCAAAAATTTAGCCTTGTCAAAATTTATTGAAACCAAATAGTCTTCATTATTTTCCTTCAATTCGGGCTTATGTCCTTAGAATTAAGTGTTTCTAACGTAGAATGACCGGCGGAATCCAAATTTGCAAGAATCAAGTCGCTACGACTAACCGTTCGGAAAATATCGGCAAAAATTTAGCCTCGTCAAAATTTATCGAAACCAAATAGTCTTCATTATTTTGCTTCAATTCGGGCTTATGTCCTTAGAGTTAAGTGTTTCTAACGTAGAATGACCGGCGGAATCCAAATTTGCAAGAATCAAGTCGCTACGACTAACCGTTTGGAAGATATCGGCAAAAATTTAACCTCGTCAAAATTTATCAAAACCAAATAATCTTCAATATTTTCCTTCTATTCTGGCTTATGTCCTTAGAATTAAGTGTTTCTAACGTAGAATGACCGGCGGAATCCAAATTTGCAAGAATCAAGTCGCTACGACTAACCGTTCGGAAAATATCGGCAAAAATTTAGCTTCGTCAAAATTTATTGAAACCAAATAGTCTTCATTATTTTCCTTCAATTCGGGCTTATGTCCTTAGAATTAAGTGTTTCTAACGTAGAATGACCGGCGGAATCCAAATTTGCAAGAATCAAGTCGCTACGACTAACCGTTCGGAAAATATCGGCAAAAATTTAGCCTCGTCAAAATTTATTGAAACCAAATAGTCTTCATTATTTTCCTTCAATTCGGGCTTATGTCCTTAGAATTAAGTGTTTCTAACGTAGAATGACCGGCGGAATCCAAATTTGCAAGAATCAAGTCGCTACGACTAACCGTTCGGAAAATATCGGCAAAAATTTAGCTTCGTCAAAATTTATTGAAACCAAATAGTCTTCATTATTTTCCTTCAATTCGGGCTTATGTCCTTAGAATTAAGTGTTTCTAACGTAGAATGACCGGCGGAATCCAAATTTGCAAGAATCAAGTCGCTACGACTAACCGTTCGGAAAATATCGGCAAAAATTTAGCCTCGTCAAAATTTATCGAAACCAAATAGTCTTCATTATTTTGCTTCAATTCGGGCTTATGTCCTTAGAGTTAAGTGTTTCTAACGTAGAATGACCGGCGGAATCCAAATTTGCAAGAATCAAGTCGCTACGACTAACCGTTCGGAAAATATCGGCAAAAATTTAGCCTCGTCAAAATTTATCGAAACCAAATAGTCTTCATTATTTTGCTTCAATTCGGGCTTATGTCCTTAGAGTTAAGTGTTTCTAACGTAGAATGACCGGCGGAATCCAAATTTGCAAGAATCAAGTCGCTACGACTAACCGTTCGGAAAATATCGGCAAAAATTTAGCCTCGTCAAAATTTATTGAAACCAAATAGTCTTCATTATTTTCCTTCAATTCGGGCTTATGTCCTTAGAATTAAGTGTTTCTAACGTTAGAATGACCGGCGGAATCCAAATTTGCAAGAATCAAGTCGCTACGACTAACCGTTTGGAAGATATCGGCAAAAATTTAACCTCGTCAAAATTTATCAAAACCAAATAATCTTCAATATTTTCCTTCTATTCTGGCTTATGTCCTTAGAATTAAGTGTTTCTAACGTAGAATGACCGGCGGAATCCAAATTTGCAAGAATCAAGTCGCTACGACTAACCGTTCGGAAAATATCGGCAAAAATTTAGCTTCGTCAAAATTTATTGAAACCAAATAGTCTTCATTATTTTCCTTCAATTCGGGCTTATGTCCTTAGAATTAAGTGTTTCTAACGTAGAATGACCGGCGGAATCCAAATTTGCAAGAATCAAGTCGCTACGACTAACCGTTCGGAAAATATCGGCAAAAATTTAGCCTCGTCAAAATTTATTGAAACCAAATAGTCTTCATTATTTTCCTTCAATTCGGGCTTATGTCCTTAGAATTAAGTGTTTCTAACGTAGAATGACCGGCGGAATCCAAATTTGCAAGAATCAAGTCGCTACGACTAACCGTTCGGAAAATATCGGCAAAAATTTAGCTTCGTCAAAATTTATTGAAACCAAATAGTCTTCATTATTTTCCTTCAATTCGGGCTTATGTCCTTAGAATTAAGTGTTTCTAACGTAGAATGACCGGCGGAATCCAAATTTGCAAGAATCAAGTCGCTACGACTAACCGTTCGGAAAATATCGGCAAAAATTTAGCCTCGTCAAAATTTATCGAAACCAAATAGTCTTCATTATTTTGCTTCAATTCGGGCTTATGTCCTTAGAGTTAAGTGTTTCTAACGTAGAATGACCGGCGGAATCCAAATTTGCAAGAATCAAGTCGCTACGACTAACCGTTCGGAAAATATCGGCAAAAATTTAGCCTCGTCAAAATTTATCGACACCAAATAGTCTTCATTATTTTCCTTCAATTCGGGCTTATGTCCTTAGAGTTAAGTGTTTCTAACGTAGAATGACCGGCGGAATCCAAATTTGCAAGAATCAAGTCGCTACGACTAACCGTTCGGAAAATATCGGCAAAAATTTAGCCTCGTCAAAATTTATCGAAACCAAATAGTCTTCATTATTTTGCTTCAATTCGGGCTTATGTCCTTAGAGTTAAGTGTTTCTAACGTAGAATGACCGGAGGAATCCAAATTTGCAAGAATCAAGTCGCTACGACTAACCGTTCGGAAAATATCGGCAAAAATTTAGCCTCGTCAAAATTTATCGACACCAAATAGTCTTCATTATTTTCCTTCAATTCGGGCTTATGTCCTTAGAATTAAGTGTTTCTTACGTAGAATGACCGGCGGAATCCAAATTTGCAAGAATCAAGTCGCTACGACTAACCGTTTGGAAGATATCGGCAAAAATTTAACCTCGTCAAAATTTATCAAAACCAAATAATCTTCAATATTTTCCTTCTATTCTGGCTTATGTCCTTAGAATTAAGTGTTTCTAACGTAGGAATGACCGGCGGAATCCAAATTTGCAAGAATCAAGTCGCTACGACTAACCG